>NC_079323.1:19231618-19981618 GCF_029931775.1 Euleptes europaea | reverse complement strand
ATACAGGCTCACTAACCCACTTTGATTTTGAAGGCAAAGGGATTTTTAAAAAGTTTTGTACATACACCTTAAGGATAAAATGTTGCCCTCACACAGTTAACAAGGCTTTAATCTGAATATTCCCAAACCTGTTTTGCTCCCAGGGTGTGTATGTGTGTGTTCGTCACATTTAATCCTTAAGGAGAGTAAAACCTTTTTAAAAAGCTGTTTGCCTTCAGAAGCCAAAGTGGGTTAAACAGCCCTTATGAATGGACCTTGGATGATTCCATAATAGGACTGCCAAATCTGGCTTGGGAAATTCCTGGAGATTCGAGGTTGGTGCTTGTGGGGGGGCAGGGTGCCTTAGCATCCACCCTCCAAAGCTGCCATTTTCTCAAGGGGAATTCATGTCTGTAGTCTGAAGATCAGCTGTGATTCCAGGAGAATTACAGTCCTCACCTGGAGGCTGGCAACACTAGTCCATGATATGGATTATATAATGAAATAAAGTTGTGTTGATAGTTGTGTACTGTGTATTTTAAAAACTAGTTATATAAGAGATTAGCCTCAGGTCAAGAGCCATTGCTCCTGTCACAGAAGAAGAAGAAGAGTTCGTTTTTATATGCTGACTTGCTCTACCACTTAAGGAAGAATCAAGCTGGTTTACAATCGCCTTCCCTTCCCCTCCCCACAACAGACACCCTGTGAGGTAGGTCGGGCTGAGAGAGTGTGACTAGCCCATGATCACCCAGCTTTCTTCATGTGTAGGAGGGGGGAAACCAACCCGGTTCTCCAGATTAGCCTCCACCACTCATGTGGAGGAGTGGGGAATCAAACCCAGTTCTCCAGATTAGAGTCCACCGCTCCAAACCACCACTCTTAACCACTACGCCACACTGGCTCGTGTGCAATCCTAAAACAAATTATCCCTTTAAAAACCATTAGAGCAAATGGTCTTAGAAGGGTGTAACTCTGTTTAGGATTGCACTGTTATTGCATTTAAATTTTAACTTTTTAAAAAAATGACAAAGGTTCTTATTCAAAACCTGATTTTACAGAATATGCTTCATTTCTTTGGCCACACTCGTTTTAATCCCAGGCCCAGAGCAGACAAGTAACACCATGAACAGCTGGTAATGGTTTACACAGTGAGGGCTCTGAAGCACTTTGCCTTGTTAGCATATCATAAAATCCAAGTTAAAAGGAGAGTAATCTCTCATCCCATCAAAGAAAATAAATTTGTTATAGGGAGAAAAATGTTATCCATCAAATCTTTCATACAGCAACTGCGAAACACTGCTGTTATATTTATGGATTAGTTCCTGCATATAATAAATATAGAAATTATGTAACCCTTTCTCCATCTAAGCACTTCTTGAACTTCAAAGGTCTCCTAAAACACATTAAGTCATTTACGCTGAAAGTCATCAATTTTTGAAGAACTTCAGAAGGCATCTGCATTCAAACCTGGGCCATAACTCAATATGAATAATAACACTTTTATATTTATTTCATATACACAATCTCAGTGTGCCTCATAAAACTCCTGTACAGGTAGAACAGGAGACTCAGGAAGCAGCATTCTAACGTCTAGATATGCCATTAACTACCCCCCCCCCATGGCAGGTAAACACCTGCCCTTTGCTCCAGTCCTCCACTTTCAAGAAATTGAGGTGTGGCAGGAAAAAAGGCCAGAAAATGGCCTATGTAGTGATGCTCTTGGAATTTTCCCAGGACTCTGTGGTCATTACCATAGAGATTAAGGAAACTTTCTAGAGTGGCACCCAGAAGTGATGTCACATCTTTTCCAAATTCCACCATCCCTAGGCACTACCCTCAAAATCTCCCATCATGTGCTATGGCAGGGCTGGCAATCCTAAGCACTTCAGAACATTGATGGGGGTGTCATTTAAAAAAATGTTCTTCTTCATTAAAAAAACCCACAGCCCCTGAATGTAAGGAAGGAAGTGAGGAAGAATTATCCTCTTCCTGACATGCTAGTTTATTACATGTTGGGAATTTGGGGTGGAGGCATTCAAAAATATGTACTCCATCTGCATTATTAAGTACAGCCCAGAATTCTATTGCTTTGCCTTAGTTCACCACTTCATTCTATAGGGCAAAGGACACATTGGGTTGGCACCTATGATTCCCTTCTGCCAAGTCTTCCTCCAACAGGGAAAGATTTCTTTCAATAATATGCAACTTTTTTCCATCAGAGGAAACCATACTCCCATTCATAATATGCCTAAGGTCATAGAATCAGCATTACTGACAGATAGCCATCTAGCCTCTGCTTAAAAACCTCCAGGGAAGGAGCACTTATCACCTCCTGAGGAAGTCTGTTCCACTGAGGAACCACTCTAACTGTTAGAAAATTCTTCCTAATGTCTAGACAGAAGCTCTTTTGATTTAATTTCAACCCGTTGGTTCTGGTCCGACCTTGTGGGGCAACAGAAAGCAACTCAGCACCCTCCTCTATATGACAGCCCTTCAAGTACTTGAAGATGGTTATCATATCCCCTCAGTCTTCTCCTCTTCAGGCTAAACAATCTCAGTCCTTTGCTGCAACTTGGATGGCTCTCTGTCCCGTTTCTGCTGGGGCTCTTGGGGGCGGCTATAGATTTCCAGACACTGCAGCTCTTCTGAGGCTCCTCCATAGTTAACCCTGTTCTCCCCACAGAACAATCCCCCTCTTCAGAAATGTGTGTTCTTCCCTTTCTCTCAGAAAAACGCTCCCCTTTTACACACACACACACACACACACACACACACACACACACAAGATCCAAGCCAATGTCTAACATCTGGATACATCCTACAATGACAGATTCAGTCTCTGGATCCATTCAATGTTTGGTTTCATTGTTCAGATATTTGTTTCTTTCCTCCCATCTTTCACCAGCACATTCGCATAGAGAGGTCTGAGTAACCTACTGCAAAGGAGAATTCGGCATAGTCCAGAGGAGAGTTGATTGAACTATTTGAACACAAGATAAGGTCCTGTATGTGAGCTGGGCTTTTGTTATTCCTGGCGCTGTGTGTGAAGTTCAGACCTAAAAAACACACTTATCAAAACTCTGTCCGCACTACATGAAAGCAAAAACACATGCTGGTGCGTTTGCCAAACTGGGGCTCACAAAGCATCTTCTTGATAGGAAATATATGTAAATGACAACTGAAAGAGCATACGAAATCTCCAGCAGATTGTGCAAAAACAAAGACTCATTTGGCTTTGCTTACATTAGAAAGGAGCACTCCAGAGACCAGAAACCTCCATCTGTCTCTTCTTATCATTATCCCCTACTGCGCCCAGCGGGCTCGTCTGCAAGGTCAATTTTGTAGTCCTAAAAAAAGAGCCCAGTACCCTGGTTAGAGCACACAATGCAGATCTCTTTTCTTCCTTTCGTGTCTACCCAGCACAGAATCTGTGTTTCTCTGTACATACATGAAGTTGCCTTATAATATCAAAATCAGCGCTGTCTACTCTGACAGGCAATGGCTCTCCAGGATCTTCCACATCACCCCATCCTTTGAACTGGAGACGTTGGGAATTGAGCCTTGAATCTTCTGTGTGCCAAGCAGATGCTCTGTGTGAACCACAGCCCTTCTATGTAGCAGTTTGATGACTGGCCAAAGTGTTTCTGCCCATCTCATAGCATGTAAAGCTGCCTGGCATGTAAAGCTACAAAGGCAGGAATCGAGATTGTCCAGTTTACCCGGCTTAAAACCATCTTCTCGCCAGAGCCAGACACAAAGGAAGCAGATCTTTCTTTGCTTCTCATGGAGACCAGTGAGTGCTCATTGGAATTCTAACTATAACAGCACATTACTGAAAGGAATGCCTGCGCCTGGCTTAGGAGGCAACCCAGCGCCGGGCTTAGGAGGCTACCCAGCACTAAAAACCCATGCAACCCTCATAGGTTGCATGGGAGATACGCCAGCAAAAAGCTGGCATGTCTTGAGAAAAACAAAAAGGGGCATTCCCAAGCCGTTTCGGCTCGGGAGGCCAACTACCATCTGCCCCGCCCCCCGGCAGGCGCCAGAATGCCTCCCAGCCTGCACGCCGGTGCTGGGGCCACTCATGCCAGCATGCACCATCTGGGCGCTGGCGATGTGGGCCCCTGTGCCAGTGGAGGCCTTCATCGGCCTCTAAGGCCTTTCGCTGTGGCCACCAGTGCATTTGAGGAATGTGCTGTGAGTGGGAAATATGAATAACTTCCTGTCCACATGAAATCAGCATGACTGAACAGCGTGACTAGCTTTACGTGTGTATGCATTCATGCATGCGAACCTATACCTGAAGTCTAAAGTGGGAAGAGTTGTAGTACATGATTCCACGGCGGTAGCTTTGAGCTCACATGGCTACCCAAACTGCTCCCAGCGCATGGGTACAGCCATCTCTACATGCGCTTACAGACTCATATCTGTTTGGGACTTTTAAGCCTGAGTATACATGGGTCAAGCTCAGCCCAGTGTTTCCCAGAAATGGAAAGAGGCAAAGTAAATTGAAATCATACATTTTTATTTAAAGTAAAAGGTAAGACGTAAAAGAAAAGTGGAGTGACAGCATATTCAAAACCAAACAACTGGTCCAGCACAGCACACCTGGGGAGGGGGTACTGCCAGATAAGGGGGATAAAAGGGGGCATATGAGATATACTTTGCCTTCTAACATGGAAGGAGGGGTGTCATGTGGTCTGAGCATGGGGGAGAGAGACAGTCCTTGGGGAAGACAAGAATGCTGGAATCTGTTTTAGCCAGAATCTGGAAAACATGGGCAAAGCGCACGGGGGGAGCAAGGTTACCTCTGATGGGCAGAAAAGGCTTGCATAATCAAAAGGAAGCCCTGAAGCAGTCGGTGGGGGTGACCATGGGGAAACGTCCCTGCATAAAAGGCCATAGTCTCTTAGCCCAGAATAAATTGTGCATGAGTGCCTTGGCAATGGTGAAACATGTGGAGAGACTCTCTCCATGGCCATCCTTCAGCTGGAAATTCTCTTCTCCAGGAGAATTGGAAATGTCAGAAACAGTTTATGACCGTAGGCTTTGGTGCCCAGGAATAATCGGTCATGGAATGGAAATGGAGCTTTGATCTGTCAAGATTTACCCATGCTGAATAAAAAATCCAAATAATTAACACCTCCTAAATTACAGTTTCACCAATGGAAATCAGGTGTGCACAACCACTGAAGGCACCTTCATATGACCACACCAACCACGTTGTAGCCTGTTGCCCAAGAGTACATTTATCAGTCTTGCCTTGAGGCATGCTGGGATACCTTATCCTCTGCATGTGCCTATTTAACAGAGAGCTTTACCTTAAAATGCTTTTTGTCAAGACCACCTCCAAAGAAGGGGCTGCTGTAAAATATTTTTGCACAGCTTTATAAAGTGCTTTTAAAGAAAAAAGGATATTTGAACATTTAATGCCATGTAAGGGACTCTAATTGCACTGGTGTGTGAACAAAGACTGGCAGTTCTTTTCATTGCCTTTTATTCAAAACACATGATGCCCCCCACTGTCTAAGTCTCAAAGTAACATCATCTCAATCCTCACACTGGATTGAGATTCCACGGAGGGATCCATGCAGAGCTCATTTGCTGATGTTCCTGCTCGGGGCAGACATTTTCTTTTGCTGTGCCTGGGTTTCCAAATGCATTTTGTAATCATTCGCCCTCTCAGCCCATGAAACAAAGTTAAATATACCTTTTGCTCACCAGCCTGCACTGCAGAGGATCCAAGTGAAAGCCTGATGTATACCAAGAGGCAGTTCTGAGAGATGGTTAAATGAAACACATTCTTTAAAAGTATATTGTCTTCCACTTTAAAAAAAAATGCAGCAGGGTTTTAATAGTGCCCACATGACACAAGAGTGTTACGGAAACTAAAAAATTCTAGTGCCAAATATGGAAAAAACTGGTTATCCAAAATAAGGCAATGCCAGTGCAGTGGTGCCTATTTATTAATTTTTTAAAATATTTTCCAGGTAGTAGTGTGTGTGTGTAAAGTTCTATCAAGTCAGAACCAACTTATAATGACCCCAGTGAGGTTTTCAAGGCAAGTGATTAAGCAGAGGTGGTTTGCCATTGCCTTCCTCTGCAGAGTCTTCCGTGGAGGTCTTTCTTCCAAGTATTGTCTCTGCTTAGAAGAAAAAGAAGAAGAGTTGGTTTTTTATATGCCGACTTTCTCCACCACTTAAGGGAGACTCAAACCGGCTTGCAATCACCTTCCCTTCCCCTCCCCACAACAGACACCCAGTTAGGTAGGAGGGACTGAGAGAGCTCTAACAGAGCTGTAACTTGCCCAAGGTCACCCAGCTGGCTTTGTGTGTAGGAGTGAGGAAACAAATCCAGTTCACCAGATTAGCATCCACCGCTCACGTGAAAGAGTGGGGAATCAAACCCGGTTCTCCAGATCAGAGTCTACCTCTCCAAACCACCGCTCTTAACCACTACACCACTCTTACTTCCGAGATCTGATGAGATTGGGCTATACCATGTTGCCTCTCCCACCAGGTAGCAATATGTATACATTAATGGTTTCTTTTATAATACAACATGGTGAATCTCTTGCTCTGTTCTATTAATCATCTACCTATCAAACAGTGACATTAAAAAGCAGACTTCAGATGAATGCTCTTTTCAAAGACATAGAATAAAAATTGAATGTTATGGATTAATGACTGGGACCTCCATTTTCTAGTTTAGTCTTTAAAAGTAGCCAGTTCTGTGGTATGTGGGATCCACTTTGGATCAGGACCTTAGCACGTGGAGAGAGAAGACTTGAGCATGTCTGGTCCAAGGTCCTCAGTGTGGACGCAGGGAAGACATGATTCTAGTGTAATGTATAGTTTGGCTGTGAGTTGTAATGGGAGTATACCGGGAGACGATCATGTCAGTTGCCCTGAGCTCCTTGGAGAAAGGGTGGGATAAAAAGGCAACAAGTAACAAATATATATTTTTTTTAAAAAAAAAACCTACACTGTTTTTGGCAGTGTTCTTAATCCTTGTGGATTCCATTCAAGTTACATTTCTGGCAGCCCGATTCCCTTCACTCTGTACAGAGGATGTATTTTATGGCCAACAGCAGATACTTGAAGCTATCTCCACCCTCTTTCTGTGGAGTATTATGTACCAGACAAAAACTATTCTAGGCCGTACTTCACAATTACTGCAGAAGTTCGATTTATGACTTGTCATTCCTCCTTGGAAACAAGAGAAAGGAAGACTTTCATAATTAGTTATGAATAATTTACGCGAGTCTTAAGGTTGGAATGCTTGCTTTAGAGTGCTTTTCTCTGGTGCTTGGGCTACTGATTTAGAACGATTCTGAGGCAGATTATTTACATTTATGCCGGTGGGCTGAAGTTTCTTCTTTGTGGTGCTGGTCGCAGTGGGTTTGGACTTAAGCTTTTGTGAAATAGCTAGCATTTCCCCCTGTTTGTCTCTGTGTATCACAGGGGTCCTCAGTTAGCAGTATGGAAACTTTCTGAATGACCTGACAAGCCTTTGGACTAAATGTCGCCTTTGGAGTAAATGTCATCAGAGGGAAGATAATGCTGACTGTATCCTCTGGCCCATAGAAACCTTGCCCCCTGAAATAGAAGGGCACACAGTCTTTTTTTTTAAAAAAAGGCATTGTTGTGAAATGATTAGTAAGTGTGTCAGACTATATCTGGAAAGGCCCAGGTTCCAATCCCTACTTTCTGGTAGGGTTGCCAGCCAATGGCTAGCACCCTGGCAGGAGACTGGCATCTATGTGGTGGGGACATGGAGGAGGGCAGTCAGTGCAACGACGTGACATCACTTCCGAGGAAAACCTGGAAGTGATGTCACACCACTTTAGGAATCACTGAAATTAATGTTTCTCCCACTGGTTGACAGAGTGGCAGCAGGAAGCGGCGGGTTGTCAGCGGGGTTGCCATAGCAGGAGACCTGGCAACCCTACTTGTTGGGTGACCTTGGGCCAGTCATTTTCTCTCAGCCTAACTTATCTGACCGAGTTTTTGTGAAGAGATAATGGAGAAAGGGGAAACCCTTTCTTGTAGAAAGAATGGGATAAAAATTGAACACATGAAGCTGCCTTATACTGAATCAGACCCTTGGTCCAACAAAGTCAGTATTGTCTACTCAGACCGGCAGTGGCTCTCCAGGGTCTCAGGTAGAGGTCTTTTGCATCACCTCCTTGCCTAGCCCCTTTAACTGGAGATGCCGGGGGCTGAACCTGGGACCTTCTGCATGCCAAGCAGATGCTCTACCACTGAGCCACGGCCCCACTCCTAATAATTATTCAATAGATATTTTTTCTCTCTTGTGGTATTCAATAAATAATTTTAAGAATTCGTGGCCCAAACAGGAACCATCTCAGTTAGAGAAACCTTGAAGCTGTTTCATAGAACTAAGTACATTTCAAGTTCTCAATCCAGTTCACATAAAGTTGTCTTATACTAAGGCCATCTGAATGCTGGCAACATAGGACTGAATTGCTATATTGGTCTAGCGCTATAGCACAAAAGTTAGAACTTTTTTAAAAAGCGGGGAAAGAATATGCTGTGGAAAAGAGTGCGTGTGTGTGGGGGAAACGGCACTTTCGGAAGTACTTCAGTCATTTTCAAACACCACACTACAGTGATTCAGAAGTGTAAAAGATTTAGACCTAAAAATGAAAGAAAGCAGTTTCCAAAAAACAAAAACAAAACCAGCTCAGCCCTCCTTTGTGAATGGAACACAAGCGGCTTTGTATGAAAAGGGTAAAAAAAAATCCATTAGCAGCCGGGAGCCCAAAGTGTGTATGAAATAGCGCAAAAAAATCCGTTAGCAATCGGCTGCTAAAACAGATTGAAAAGGCTGTTTGAAAGGGGCCTAAGACTTTAGCCCCTTTGATCGTGATGATAAAAGGGGACAGGTATAATGTATCTGCAAGAAAAAGACTAGAGACTTTTTTTAAAAAAAATGAAAACTGGGAATTCAGAGGACATATAGACAGAATTTTAAAGTGTTGTAATGCTATAACAATATGTCAGTTGCCAATTTTAAAAAAATGAAGAAAGACCTTGGAGGTATACCCACTGTAACAGACTGGAGCAGGGAAAATGTCGGCAAAATAGCCATATGGAGGCCCTGCGCCACTGCGCTGTATCAGCAGCCACATCAGCAATGCGAAAACACACACAAGCCTGGTCCCGTGTGGAAGAACCACTGTCTTCCTAGTCACAAAAAACCGGAAGCCATTTTAAATAGGCTCCCAAAGAGATGGGTGGTGGTAGAGGTTAATTACATTCCTCGACTTGCCCTCCCGATAATTATAACTGGCAGCCCTGTGATGTCCAAATTTACATTATGAAATCTCTCCAGATACCCTCCAGCTGGAGCTTGTGGCCAAAAAAGGGGGTGGGGGAACCCCCCTTGCCTCTGAACCTCTAGTGTCCTTGGTCCTTTGAGCTGAGGAGATTTAAAATCCAGCCGCAAGGCTGCTAACAGCATTTTCTCTCTCTTGATAATAGCGACGAGCTTTGAAAGGCACTAACAAAATGTCTGCTTCTATGCAGGAACGTTGCTAAGTAAATGTATGATACAAGCCATGGATGCCTGCACACTATCACTGGAGGTTAGTAATTCATTATCTCTGTATATAAACACCATTATAATATCCAAGAATGCCATTAATCTCTCTCTCTGTCTCCAGGTATATACAAGTTTCACTGCATAATTTGAGAGTGGTTAGATTTAACCCTACCATTGCCAGGGCAGGCCAAAGGCATGATGAGTTATGAATACCTGCTGTTACTCTACTGAAACGAAGAAGCTGTTGGACCTGATCTTGATCTCAGGTGGGTGACCCTTGTAGGAATATTGATGCTAAGTAATAACAAACAAATACTGACAAGAAAAGCTATATTACCAGCCCTAAGTGTAGATAAGGAGGCATGTATTTCTTCCACTAAATGTCAAAGGATCTTTAATTAACATATCCTGAGAAAGGGCACAGAGAGGTTAATTATATTCCTCAACATGCCCTCCCAATAGGTTTGCCAACTGCCAGGTTGTAGCAGAAGATCTCCTGCTAATTCAGCTGATCTCCAGTCGATAGAGATCAGATCACCTGGAGAAAAATGGCCACTTTGGCAATTGAACTCTATGGCATTGAAGTCCCTCCCCAAACCCCACCCTCTTCAGGCTCCGCCCCAAAAATCTCCCACCGGTGGTGAAGAGGGACCTGGCAACCCTACCTCCCAATAATTATAACTGGCCACACTTTGGTATAGTGAAATAGAACTATTCTACACTTACAGTAGAATGAAGAATAAAATCTTAGGGGTGGTGGAATGGATGTAATATTTCAGGTTGCTGGGTGGGGGATCACAGTTTTGCAAGCTTCTCTATGAAACATCTTTCCGCAAACAGAAAACCAGAGCAATGAGAAACAGGCTGGGGTAGCACTTTACACCCTGATGTGTTCCCTTTTTTCAAATGTGCAGGGGGGGTTTATTTAAGGGAATAGTCAAAACTGCCATCCCTTACCTGCAAGTTGAAATGGCAGACGCCATCCTCTGAAATGGCACCGTCTACTTTACTACCTCAGGCACTAACACCCTCATTCTCTTGCCTGTGTAGCCCAGGCCATATAACTTGCTTAGCTTGTTCTGATGCACACAGAGATGTGACTTTTTACAGATGCAAGCCAGAGGTTTAAGACAACAAGGTGATAACAGATAGGCCATGAAATACAACATTAGATACAGTGGGTGATTTGTAACTTTTCAGTTTGGGGGCTTTTATTTTTATTTCACATTCTTCAAAGCAAAGGCATGTCAAAAAAGTCAACATCATTAATTGGTGCTCTTGTGAAAGTCCTCCACAAGACAAGTATTAACACTGCCATTGGCTTTGCTCTTGTTTAGGGGTGTTTAATTTCCCTTCACAGAGGAAGAAATGGATGACAATTACAAAAAGTGAAGGGCAAAGGAAAGACCCAGGAATGATGCATCCCTGGCGTTTGCAGTCAGGATAGAGAGCTAAATAGTAAAACGCCAGTCATGGAAACAGCAAAATTAAGCCACTCACAGACAAGGTAGGAGTTTATATGTAGTTTGGGGACCCCCCAGGTGTTTAGAAAAATATACTTTTGTAAATTAAACTAAAGAAAAAGAACACATCCAGACCTGAAAGAGGCTGGAATTGCCAAAGGAAACTGGAGCCTGCAATTGAGACAAAACATATTCCAGGGGACATAGAATGCTGAGATCAGCTGAGACAGTTAAGGGAGGTGGAGAATATTTCCCCTTTCCTAGAGGGAAAAATTTTGGTTGGGAGGGAGAGATTTCCAAAGTATTTAACACAACACTCCCCACCCAACCCACATTCACACTCTAGCAAACTTCACAGTGGCTTGCCTTCCAGTAGGGCAGTGAAATGGGGCAGATGAGGCAGAGGTTTCTGCATACTCCTTGGACACTACACAAATAGAGAGAACATGTAGGGCCCCCCAAAACTCCCCCCTCCATGTGGCTCCAGGCCTCTTTCCCCTCCAGCCTTGCTCTCTTGCCAGCTCACCCGGTGCTGCTTTGGGTGAGTCCAGCGAAGCCTCCTCCCTCCCCAGCCCCGCTCTCTTGTTGGCAGCAGCTTTTTTATAAATTGGGGGGGATTCCCCCCTTTTTAATGTTCAGGTTTTTCTGCAGATCTAGGGGGTCCTCTAAGTCTGCAGAAACATCTGTTGGGGTGAGTGAGCTCTCTATCTGCGGATTTAAGTATCCGCAGGCAGGGGACACACTTCAGAATTAGCTATATAGATCTGCATGTTATCTAACTAGCTCCTACTCTGAACTTCCCTTAAGCATTGTGGGGCCCTAAATGCTCTTCAGGATGATCAATTGTAGGTGCTAAATTCCTTTGGCAGTTCCAGCCTGTGTCAGATCTGGGAGTATCAGATCTGGGAGTAAATGCATCTGTCCCCTGCCCTATCTTTTTACAGCCACAGTTTTGAACTGGAGTGTTAAAATATGGCATAGCCCTGTCTACCCCAGGTACCCTGAGCCATGAGCAGCCCAAGACCCTGATACTGGCATGTCTCCACAATACCATAGGGCTTAGTTGCCATCCTACACACTTTTGGGGTTTAGGATTGGACTACACATTGCAGATTACATGAGGATAGCTGTTTAGAGTGAGGAAAACGATAGCTTTCTAAATAAACTTGGCTTTTGCCATGACATCTCTTTAACCCCTTTTCCGATGGTATTGAATTCTGTTTTCTGACTGTGACTGAATTAATTTCATAGTATTTAGTTTTACTTGTTTGTCTGATTGGTTTATTTTAGTATTTTTATACAGCCTTATGTATTACAGCCCTCAGGGCTTTTGCAGCATGGCTAACACAGAAATAAATACATAGCATCTTCCTAATATGAATCAATTTCATTTTATACATAAATGTATTCTCTGTTTTGTGATCTGTTATGGAACTTTCAGAGTATGCAAGAATAACTGTGGTTCTGGGGTGAATAAAGTTTACCACCTTCAAGCACTCCTTTCATGAAAACAGTAATGAGGCATAAATGCCTTTAATTTTCTTCCATTCTGCCAGGATGTTGTGTGCCTATTCAGAAACTGTTCTTGTACAGCCTGAGTCTTGCCTTTCTACTACATATCTCTGGATCTTTTCCCCCTTCCATGTTAATTGTCATTCCGTGAAGTAAGAGATCTAGTGGCCAATTAGGGGGGGAAATAAGGCACAAAATATCCCAAAAGGTGCAAACGAAAGAAGAAAGGCTGATGATCACGCAACTGAAGCCAAACAAGCAGTATACCTTCTTTCTCTCTCAGATGAGTTCATGCTATCAAACAAATACCCTTTATTACCCTTTGGCAGCAAGTAATGCAGTAATGCATCATCCCATAAAACGTCAGACACCGATTATGACAACATTCTTTGTTGCCCTGTTTCAAAATAAACAAAAGGAAATATTTCCTCACACAGTGTAAAATCACCACTGAGTCAGACTATTGGTGCATCAAACCCTGTACTGTCTACTCTTTCTGGCAAGGGCTATCCAGGGTCTCAGGTACAGGTCTTTCACATCACCACAGGCATCTCACATCATAGTTAACATGTGGAACTCCCTGCCCCAGGATGTGGTGATGGCTGCAAATTTGGAAGGCTTTAACAGGGGAGTGGACATGTTCATGGAAAATAGGGTTATCCATGGCTACTAGTCCAAATGAATAATGGTCATGATAAGAACATAAAAACGGCCCTGCTGGATGAGACCAAGGCCCATCAAGTCCAGCAGTCTGTTCACACAGTGGCCAACCAGGTGCCTCTAGGAAGCCACAAACAAGACCACTGCAGCAGCACCATCCATGATGTATACCTATTCTCTTCAGTATCAGAGGAGCATGCCTATTGTATTAGGTGCTTTGGATCATAGGGAAGATGCTGCTGTAGTCATCTTGTTTGGGGGCTTCCTAGAGGCACCTGGTTGACCACTGTGTCAATTTTCAGTTTCAATACCTTTATTGGCATACCGACTGTGTCAACAGACTGCTGGACTTGATGGGCCTTGTTCTGATCCAGCATGACTTTTCTTATGTTCTTATAATAAGTTTTGTTATTTTAAGACAATACAAAAACAAAACAAGAAAAAAACACATACATATGATAACATACATACAGCCAATCCACCCTTCCAAAGTGTGCCTATTCCCATCGTTTTATAAATAGCCTATTAATTACTAATAATAAGATCCATTTTACAAAAACTATAGTGCTAAATCACTAATTCTATATTAGTCCTGGTTTTTACTGCTTTAATTTTAGTTTTGTACCTAATGTTCTTCATCTTAATACTAATTCAAAGATATTCTGGATAGGAATAACATTCTAAATTAAAAACTGCTCATCAATGAAGTTGATATATTTAAAATTTCTGCTGTATCAATATAATAAAAATACTGTTCAAAGATTATAGCGTGTCTATCTTAAAATAAATTTCTCCATATCCTTGTGGTACTTTATCATCGCAAATGCTGCCATTTTCTCTTGCCATCTTTCAATTTCTGGAATTTAATCTTGCTTCCACTTCGATGCTAAGACTACTCTGGTTGCCATGGTCATATAGTTGAAGAGTTCTTTATCATTGTTATTTAACTCTGTCGGCAATATTCCTAGTAGCATAATCTCTGGGTCTACAAGAAAATCTATTTTTAAAGCCTTCCGCATTTCTTGGTGAATATCTAATCCAGGTTCTTATGTGCTTATGTACCTAACCATTTTAATTAAAATATGTTGGGGACTGGAAACTCCTGGCCCTGACTGAAAGCTGCCCTAGGGCAGAGTCCCTGCCACAGCCAAATCTCATCCAGCTCTGATTCCATGCAGAGAGCTAGTGTGGTGTAGTGGTGTAGTGGTTAAGAGCAGTGGTTTGGAGTGGTGGACTCTGACCTGGAGAACCGGGTTTGATTCCCCCCTCTGCCACATGAGCAGCGGAGGCTAATCTGGTGAACTGGATTTGTTTCCCCACTCCTACACATGAAGCCAGCTGGGTGACCTTGGGCTAGTCACACTCTCTCAGCCTCACCTACCTCACAGGGCGTCTGATGTGGGGAGGGGAAGGGAAGGTGATTGTAAGCTGGTTTTATTCTTCCTTAAGTGGTAGAGAAAGTTGGCATATAAAAACAAACTCCTTCCTTCCTTCCTTCCTTCCTTCCTTCAAAGGAGAAGAATCCTTGCAAGAGGAAGGGGCATGTGCAGCCTACCAGATCACCTCTAAATGGAGCCAGAAGAGGGCTGATGAGGATAGTAACCAGCTACCCTCCATGGGCTGCAACAGAAGGAGCCATCTAGAGGAGCAGGAGGTAGAAGGTTCTGAAGAACTCCTTCCAAGCTTAAGTTCTGCCAGTGGGGACACTGATGGGAGACATTAGGTGATCTGATAGAGGGGATGTATTCTTGTCTATATTAAATGAATCCTCATGAACCTTCTTGGGACAGCACAAACGCCATGAAAGGGTGCTTAGGGCTTTATGTGGTGGTGGAAAGTGCCGTCAAGTCTCAGCTGACTTATGGTGACCCTGAAGAGTTTTCAAGGCAAGAGACGTTAAGAGGTGGTTTGCTTCGTGGACTGAGAGAGTTCTGAGAGAACTGTGGCTGGCTTTATATACTCCATCAAACTTTAATCCTTCATTGATCAGACGTTAAGATTGCTTCAGGAGCAAATATGCATAGTGTATGCAAAGTGTATGCACAGTGTCACTGAAAACATCTTTTAAAATTATTTTTCCAGACATATTTCTTCTTTCTTCTTTCCTAGACTCACAACATCTTAGTTGTTTCGGAAACATAACACTGAGGTTGCTTGGGTAACCAGAGTGTGACCACCTACTTACTGTCAGCTGTCAATGAGATGCAAAGTAACAGGACATGGAACAGAACTCTGGGCTAAGAGTGCCGTTAATTCATTGCCACAAAATCCATTACGTACACAAAACATATAAAAGAATGCTCAGAGATCGCCTGTGAAACAATACTGGAATGGAATCAAAACTATGGGTTCCGGTGGAGATGAAGCTACACACACACATTCAATTATGCTGAACTTTTGAAATATGAAAGGACCTGCTAACAATTTCCAATGCTCCTTTGCCATGTTCCATTATCACATGTGGTCTGAGAGCGTTCTTCCTGGGAGCAAGCAAACAGAATAGACGGGGCTAATTACCTGCTTGTCGGAGTTTGGAAGCTAAGCAGAGTCAGACATGGTTAGTACTTGGAGGGGAGACTGCCAAGGAAGTCCAGGGTTCCTATCCAGAGGCGGGTAATGGCAAACCACTCATCTCTTGCCTTGAAAACCCCACAATCCTGAGGTTGCCATAAGTCATTTGTAACTTGGTGGTGAAAAGTGCTGTCAAGTCACAGCTGACTTATGGCAGTTGCAAATTGACAGCACACAATTATTATTGTTGTTGTTTTATTGTTTCTCGGGTGTGAATATTGAAGACGATAAAATTCTCTATTTTTGGCGCAGTTTTGAACGTGTGATAAGATTTTACAACAATGTGAATCTGTCTTATTTCATGTCAGACTATTGATCTATCCTGCTCAATGTTGTCTACTGGGATTGGCAGCAGCTCTCTAGGATCTCAGGCAGAAAAAGGTCTGTCTCAGCACCAGGTGACTGATGGCCTAACTACTTTTTACTTCTTTTGTGGAACCTTAGTGTGTACCAAGGGGTGTGTGGAATGGTATAATATAGTCTGATCTCATCAGATCTCAGAAGCTAAGCTGGGTCGGTACTTGAATGGGAGACTCCCAAGGAAGACTTTGCAGAGGAAGGCAATGGCAAACCACTTCTGCTTAATCACTTGCCTTGAAAACCCTGTGGGGTCATCATTAGTTGGCTGTGAATTGACATCACTTTACACACACAATGTTTGCCACCAGCTGGGAAGCGCACAACACTTCAGTTGACCTGACCAAGGGATGTACTCTGGGAAAATGTATCATGTCCCTCAGGTCCTTTAACAAGACACGTCAGGGATTGAACCTGAGTCCTTGTATGTACTTCACTCTTCCACTGAGCCACAGCCCCCTCCCTAACATTTTTAGCACTAATAGGACCCATGTGGTACACTGATGTGATATCATACTTCCTAGAGGGTTTTAGACTCTTGGTCAGATGATGGCTACATTTGAGTATTTTCTTTTAGAAAGAGAACATTTGATTGAAGGTGTGGTTCCTCTGTTTTAATTATAGTTTTGATTTGTATGTGTATTTTAGCTCTGCTTTTAATTGTTTTATTGAGGGTTTCTGGTTGGTTTTAATGGTTTTTATGTGATTTTATTATGCATGTTTTAATTCGTTAGCTGGCCCTTGTAAGGGCAGAAAGGTGGGGTAGAATTTTTGTAATAATAATAATTCCATGATTGTCCAAGGATAAATCCTAGTTCAGTATGAACTCCTGAACTTGCCTTATACTCAGGTGGTTCTACATGGGGACAGACTTGTGTGGTTTCCCCATGGCTGCTGTGGCTCCCAATACAGCAACGGGGCAATGGCGCTTCCATGTGGTGGTTAAGAGCAGTGGTTAGGAGCGGTGGACTCTAATCTGGAGAACTGGGTTTGATTCCCCACTCCTCCACATGACCGGCAGACTCCAATCTAGTGAACTGGGTTGGTTTCCCCACTCCTACACATGAAGCCAGCTAGTCACACACTCTCAGCCCCACCTACCTCACAGGGTGTCTGTTGTGGGTAGGGGAGGGGAAGGCGATTGTAAGCCAGTTTGATTCTTCCTTAAGTGGTAGAGAAAGTCGGCATATAAAAACCAGCTCTTCTTCTCCTTCATGTGGTGCCCTGCTCGACATTGTGGTTTGGGAGTCAAGGCAGGAATGTATCATAGATGTTGTTCCAGAAAGGGCTGTGGGTGAGTGAACTGTGACCTTAAATACTACTGCAAGGAGGTGGCGATACAGACCCCTCTCCTCCAGGAGCAGGCTACCAATATTTAAAGGTGCAGTGCCTGATTATGGCAGCAAGTATGTTGACATGGCTGCGAAGAAGAGGAGGAGGAGGAGGAGGAGGAGGAGGAGGAGGAGTTGGAGTTGGAGTTGGCTTGACTATTGGCTCATCTAAATGGCTAACTGGCCTGAGTTCGGCCACTGGACAGTTGAGTCTCCCAGGTCCAAAATTCAAAAGCAAGTTTGCAAGAGAGACCAACAGACAGAACACATTTTTGTGTGTGACAGCCAGTGTGCTATAGTGGGTAAGATGTCAGGCTAAGATCTGGGAGACCCAGGTTCAAATCCCCAGTTTGCCAAAGAAGCTCACTGGATGACCAGTCACTCTCTCAACCTAATCTTCCTCACAGGGCCACTGTTGTGAAGTAAAAATGGAGGTGGGGAGAACAAAGTTGCAGAGGCCACTTTGGGCTTCCATTATTTAATAAAGGGGAATTTGCTCACTCAAAACACTGGGAAATTCTGGGAACTCAAGATGAGTGAAAACACATCCATTGCTCCATGTTTGCACAGTTCCACATCAGTGGGAGTAGTACAGTTCTCACCAGATTGAGTCTACACAATACCAACATAGAATCATAGAATCATAGAGTTGGAAGGTACCACTAGGGTCATCTAGTCCAACCCCCTGCACAGTACAGGAAATTCACAACTACTGCCCCACCCCCAGTGACCCCTACTCCATGCCCAGAAAATGGCAACAACAACAACAAAAACCCTCCAGGATCCCTGGCCAATCTGGCCTGGAGGAAAATTGCTTCATGACCCCAAAGTGGTGATTGGCACTACCCTGGGCATGCAAGAAAGGGCCACTAGAGCCAAACACTGACAAAACCCTTCCTGCCCTCCCTCTCACGATTTGCCTAAGGTCATAGAATCAGCATTGTTGACAAATGGCCATCTAGCCTCTGCTTAAAACCTCCAGGGAAGGAAAGCCCACCATCTCCTGAGGAAACCTGTTCCACTGAGGAACCGCTCTAACTGTTAGAAAGTATGAAGTATGACTATTGGTTGGATCCTGCCAGCTTTTTTACTAAATTTTGTGCAATTTCACTCTTTATTACAGCCCCCCCATCACACATGGATTTTGTTCATGCAGGTACCGTAATCCCCGCCATTAGGGTTGCCAGGTCCCTCTTTACCACAGGTGGGAGGTTTTGGGGGCAGACCCTGAGGAGGGCAGGGTTTGGGGAGAGACTTCAATGCCATAGAGTCCAATTGCCAAAGCGGCCATTTTCTCCAGGTGAACTGATCTCTATCAGCTGGAGATCAGTTGTAATAGCAGGCGATCTCCAGCTATTACCTGGAGGCTGTGCAACCGAAACAAAAACTAGTGCCCCAAATGTGACTACTGGAAATCTCAAGCACTTATGGCAAAATCAGACAAAATATGCTGATAAGTCAATCACTCTATTGTATATACAAAACACAAAATACAAAACAGTGCTATACACAAATCAATTCCAAAGGAGAAAATACAACAGCCCGTATGTTTCAAGGTCCTTGCAGCTTGTAAAGGAGTCCTTGCAGCTGTGTAAGTGTACTCCAACAGCAGCCCGTGTATTTCAAGGTCCTTGCAACTTGTAAAGGAGTCCTTGCAGCTGTATAGGTGAACTCCAAAATAGGTTTCCGGTAAAAGTCCTATTTCGCATGAACGCTTTTTCATCGTTGGCAGTCCACTATAAAATTATCCACAGAACATTTGTTCTGAAAAAATGCATTATTGCTCATGAGTGTACATACAGGAATTTCAAAGCATATAACAACATTGCATGCGCACAAGCATTACCAGTAAAGGAAATTGTTGACACACACACGGGCTTCAAATTTGTTTTACAACACTTCTCCAATTGTAACAGTAAGAACGTGATTTATTTAATTAGATGCCCGTGTGGTCTTTTATACACGGGCAAAACGAAACGGCCTTTCAAATTGAGAATCGGCAGACACCGATCGCACGTGTGCAATAGGAACTTAGAGGCACCGCTCACTGCGCATTATTTACAAGCGAAACATGCAGACCACGAAATGCAGTTCTTTGTGGTCTGGCAATATCAAAGTAAATTACATCAATATCAGGATATTGACAAACTATTATCCCAACAAGAGTGTCGATTTATATACTTATTTGACACTCTTATGCCGAATGGCTTAAATTCTGGGTTCGATTTGTCCAGTTTCTTATAATTATTATTGTATCTTTGGTCTTATATCTTTAATTCTGTATTTGGATTTAGCACAATTTTGCAAATGGTTAAGCTTGCCCGTCTATAGTGATTAGCTTCACCTGTTACTAATTAGAAGCGTTCCCTTTAAATTAGTGGGAATGCAATTTGGGTTTAGATGACGCAGATTCGCCATCCACCTTCACAAGTGAGCTAAGAGCTTGTTCAGCCAGGTATGCATTGTTTATGATTTTCGATGTTTTTGTTATATGCTTTGAAATTCCTGTATGTACACTCATGAGCAATAATGCATTTTTTCAGAACAAATGTTCTGTGGATAATTTTATAGTGGACTGCCAACGATGAAAAAGCGTTCATGTGAAATAGGACTTTTACCGGAAACCTATTTTGGAGTTCACCTATACAGCTGCAAGGACTCCTTTACAAGTTGCAAGGACCTTGAAATACACGGGCTGCTGTTGGAGTACACTTACACAGCTGCAAGGACTCCTTTGCAAGCTGCAAGGACCTTGAAACATACGGGCTGTTGTATTTTCTCCTTTGGAATTGATTTGTGTATAGCACTGTTTTGTATTTTGCGTTTTGTATATACAATAGAGTGATTGACTTATCAGCATATTTTGTCTGTTTTTGCCATAAGTGCTTGAGATTTCCAGTAATTACCTGGAGGTTGGCAACCCTACCCACCATAGACCTCTTGGTGACCAAAAAGTCTTGCACCGGTGGAAAAACTGGTTGGGTCCAACCCTATGTGCTTAAACTCCAGACGGCTTTCAATTATACAGCACACCTGTTATAAGGTAACCTCTCTTTACTGGCTATATTTCACAACCAAGGAGGATGATCTGTGTGTTTTTCAAATGTATAAAAAATAAACTCAACAAAAACAAGGTCTGAGGCATCCTTTCCAGAAGGACAGGAGGAGCTCAGGGGAGCGACAACCTGTTCTATGACTGTGTTGAGGATGTGCTGCCAACGTAGCAATGGAGTTAGCACTCGGTCTATGTTTGTGTCACGATGCAATGTGCCTGTCACACTTTGGCAGCGTGTTCTGTAAGGATATCCAGAAAGCGGCTATCATCAGAACAGATTTTCTAAAAGCGTTTTGAGTAGGAGCTAAATATAAGGCTTTCCACTGGATAATTTTGAAACCCCGTTGTTTTTGTGAAAATCCAATGAAGTACTTCAGGCCTCAAGACAGTGCAGTACTGTAGAGTGTATTTGGATATATCTCTCAGCTGATCAATTACTTTTTCCAAGGTTCAGATTCCTAGAAAACAGAACCTTCTTAACATTTGGAAATCACAGGACCATCATTTAACATTTATCAGAGCTAAAATGACTAAACTGAGGCTATCATATTTTGGTCCCATTATCAGAAGGCAAGAGTCACTGGGAAAGACAGTCATGCTAGGAAACATTGAGGGCAGCAGAAAAAGAGGAAGACCCAACAAGAGATGGGTGGACTCAATAAAGGAAGCCACAGCCCTCAGTTTACAAGATCTGAGAAAGGCTGTCAAAGATAGGACATTTTGAGGGACTTTGATTCATAGGGTCGCCATGAGTCAGAGGCGACTTGACGGCACTTAACACACACACAAACTGAAAGGGAGTAGAAGAAGCATCTCCCTTTAGAGATTTTTTATGAGTTCATGAAAGTTGTGTGTGTGTGCGTGCATGTGAAAGTGGCTACTTATTCAAGAAGGATTCCCCTCTCTCTGAATTTACTTTGTCTTTAGTGAGGTCAGCAAGTAACCTAATCTGATTGGTTGATGCCATCCCATTCACACTGCGTGGTTTAGAATTGGCTGGGGTCACCCATGTGAATTATCCCATGTGAATTATGTCCCCAACCCAAAATGGCCCAGGGGGTGCTATTTATCCTGTTGTGGGGGATGCATCCAGACTGGTTTGGCTACCCATGCATATCCAACAATAGGGTAAATAGTGTCCTTCCAGGACATTTTGGGTAGGGAAAATGGTGCAGGGAAAGGCTGAAGACCCTCCCCCCCCCCTGCACTCTGGTCCCAATACAAATTGGGGACCCACATGCTTGGAAAACGAGTCACTATGCCCCTGACATGATTGTTTGAGCCAAAGTCAGGGAGAGGGAGCCCGGACACAGTTTGTTAAAAATGGTAACATGTAGTTTGGCTCTAACTGGGCAAAGGGGGAGGGATTTTCCGAAATCGTGCTATCTGCTTGTGCCTGTGGGGTGGCACCACGTGGCAGGAGTCTAAACTAAACCACAGGTGGTCAGAACCATGGACAGATCACTTGGGAGGAATACAGGCTTTTGGGCAACCGGAAGTGTTGTTCCAGCTGAGGTCTGAATCTGAATTAGGGCTTAGTTTGTCCACAGGGAGATGCCTATCTCTAGCTCTATCTCGCCAGAAAGAATTGCTGGAAATTAAAGCAAGTGTACATGAGTCCAAAGATGTGCACACCAGCAGGGCTCAGATGCCTCCTGAGGCTTCAGGACTTTTCAGGAAAGTAGAGGAGCCTGTCCTGAACCGGAGATAGTTCATCAGGGTCAGAGGATGAAGGAACTTCTTTGGAGCAATGAATAGAGGTGTTTCTGGGGTTCTTCCTACTCTTCCATGGCAATCTCTAGAGGGTTAGCTACCTCTGGAAGTGGTTCATGATCCAAGCCCTCCACCCCCTATCCTCTGTATCCTCAGAACCTTCTACTCACAGGCCCAAATCCTGAGGTCAGGACACACATAGTTACAAAGTGCCTATTGGTCCTGGAGCTGATTGATAAAATACACACACACATATTTGTAGATGAAGAAGAAGAGTTGGTTTTTATATCCTGCTTTTCACTTCCTTTCACTCAAAGCGGCCTACAATCACCTTTCTTTCCCCTCCCCACCACAGAGAACCTGTGAGGTAGGTGGGGCTGAGAGAGCTCTAAGAGAGCTGTGACTAGCCCAAGGTCACCCAGCAAGCTTCATGTGTAGGAGTGGGGACTCAAACCTGGTTCTCCAGATTGGAGTCTGCCACTCTTAACCACTAGTTTGGCATTTTAATCCAGAAAAAAACCTGTGTCCAAGATATCAAAGGTTTTTGAAGCCAACTCTGCTGTTTAATTGAATAGTGGTGTAGTGGTTAAGAGTGGTGGTTTTGAGCGGTGGGCTCTGATCTGGAGAACCGGGTTTTATTCCCCACTCCTCCACATGAGCAGCGAACGCTAATCTGGTGAATCAGATTTGTTTACCCACACCTACACATAAAGCCCGCTGGGTGACCTTGGGCTAGTCACAGTTTTTTCAGCCCCACCTACCTCACAGGGTGTCTGCTGTGGGGAGGGGAAGGGAAGGTGATTTTAAGCTGGTTTGATTCTTAAGTGGTAGAGAAAGTCAGCATATAAAAACCAACTCTTCTTCTTCTATTTATATATATGGTATGACAGAAAATATGTAGTGAAATCCAACAATCAGGATTTGGCTCACCAAGATTTGGATAATAAAAGAGAAGAACAAGTTAGGATATCATCTTCTCATGCCTTGTTAACTATCTCTCAAATATCCCTTTATATAATTAAAATTTGGCATGATGAATAGAGTTTTTATTCATGCATATGGTATAACAGGTTGCAAGTTTTAGTTCCTTTAGAAATTTAAATGAACCCTTCATGAAAAAGCAAAGATATTTTATACAAAATCGTGGAACTGGGAGAGATTTTTTTTTACCTGCACGGTGTCTTTAACTAATCAATTGACCTTTAAAAATTATATTTGAAAGCAAGACAAATGGATAATTAAGTGAAATGTTTTTTTAATGGATTCAAAAGGGAATCAAAGCTTTCTAGGCAACTATGCAAATAATGTGTAGGTCTACATTTCAATTTACATGCTCTTGCATATTAAAATGGAAATGCTTCCAAGTGATTCACTGATGATATGCTTATCTGCAGATTGCAACCTTGCATCTGATACGATATGGCCTTTTAGAAATGAATATATTAGAATAAATTATAATATAATTGACATAATGTGTTTTACCCTGCTTTGGAATGTACACAGCGTCATGGCAAGAGGATGAAATAATCATGCTAAGGAAGGAACTCATTAAGAAACCATCTGAAAATTGAGAGAAGGGCAAAGCTCTTTATAGTTATTCATCATTTAGATTAGGGGGAAAAACTCTCCCCAGAAAAAAAACACACACACACACATGAATTGGTTATGCTATGATGCACTCATCTGATGCACACATCTGGCATTTGTGGTATCTATTGATTTAATTCCCAACAAGTAAATGAGAATAAAATGTTTAGAAAAATTGGGTTAAATAGTCGCTTTGTTTTCCTCACCTAATTAAATTAAACAGCTATAAACGCAATCAATCAGATGGAATGAATCCATCCCGGGTCTAACTACGATCCTGCTGACTCAAGTAGAGATGAGATAAGTATTCGTTCCAATACATTTACTGCTCTTGATGGGTTTGGCTTTTAGCTTTCTCCCCAAAGGATGCCATTAATGGAGCTTTGTTGTTCATTGCACCTCAAAGATTGCCTCTTTTTGCAAGTCATACTCTTGTGGCCAATGGTCACCCTGCCTGTGATGCCTGTACTCTATGTTGTTTGAATGAACAAACTGATTCACTGCTTCTTTAAATATATTCTGTGTGTAATTAGAGCAATTTATTTTTCACTTCCTTACAGAATTGAATTCACATTCAATTGACCGTAAAATGGGGAGGGGCTGTGGCTCATTAGTAGAGCATCTGTTTGGCATGCAGGAGGTCCCAGGTTCAATCCCTGGCATCTCCAGTTAAAGGGACTAGGCAAGTAGGTGATGTGAAAGACCCTGCCTGAGACCCTGGTGAGCTGCTGCCGGTCAGAGTAGACAGTACTGACTTGAATGGACCAAGGGTCTGATTCAGTATAAGGCAGCTTCATGTGTTCATGTGACTTGTTTAAAAAAATTCTGCAGAACTGGTGCAAAGGCAGATTAAGCCACTTTTCCAGTGAAGTTTTTATCAGTATTGGCTAATGAAAATTCAACTTTTTTTTCACTTGACCTTTGGTACATGTATAGTATCAGAGGCACTCTCTTTCTCTCTCTTTGCCGTCAAGTCACATCTGACTTATGGTGACCCTGGTGGGGTTTACAAGGCAAGAGACATTCAGAGGTGATTTGCCATTGCCTGCCTCCATGTCATGACCATGATATTCCTTGGAGGTTTCCCATCCAAATACTTGCCAGGATCAACCCTGCTTAGCTTCTGAGATCTGACAAGATCAGGCTAGCCTGGGCTATCCAGGTTGGGGCATCAGGAATTTATTTTTCATTTTCTCGTGAAGTGGGCATCTTAATGAATAACAAGTGACAGCATCATCTGCATTCTACCCACAATGCCTGTTCTTTTTTCTAGTACTGATTTGCATTACTATACCTGTATTGGAACAGCAGGTTGAATAAATTTATTTTTGCCTTCAAATACTGTTATCCCAGCAAATATCATTCTGTAGAAAGAGACAAATTCCATTGAATGATAACAGTGGAATTATTCTGGCATTATGGGCTTGCTGCACATACGCTGGAGCTCTCTGCTGTGTTATAATTTAAGAGAAAGGTGAGAAAGAGCCAGCATGATGCCATTTTGCTAAAGCAGAAATAAAATGCTCTTCTCTCTTTTGGAGTAACCCTCTGAATTCCCTTTGTTCTTACAGCATATGGAAATTGGATAACCTAATGGACGTCATTATGTTATTCTGTTCTCTAATAACAGTAAGATGAGATCAGAATTAGATACTGCAAGGATTTCTAACCTCATGTTTACAATCTAATCTAATGTAAAGCAGGAACATTCACTGAGGCATGGAAGGAGGTGGTACCCCTCCATTTAGATTCATGTGTTCTTCCCCAGCCATTTCCCTTGAACTGGTTTTGAGACTAGAAAGAACTTCAGTTACGAGAAGTATAGCCAGTAGGACAGGGTTGGAAAAACTGGCACTAGGGAACTCGTATCTCTTTTGTCTCTAATTCTCCCTGCAAACCCTCCCCGCCCCCACATTCAGAAGCAAACACAAGGTTAGGAACATCATGTTTACTACATAATATCTATTTTATTTGAGGGAAACACTTCACTTGGGGAAGGGCTCAATGGGACCCTCACGGGAACTCTTGTTTGCAAAGGGCCGCCTGTATACCCCCCGAAGGACATTACGATCATCTGATGAGAACTTGCTGGTGGTCCCTGGCCCTAAGATTGTGTGGTTGTCCTCAACAAGAGCTCTCAGCACAGCTAAAAGGGCACAGCACAAGGACAATATTTATTAGTGATTGCTTATGGATGAACAATAGTCATCCTTTATTTTTGTCCTTAGAATGGACTTCTGTCCAGTCCACTGATAATGCCAAGATTGACCTGCCTAAGGTGTATGAGGAAAACAAGAGTCCAGGTGTGCCAAAAAAAAAGTGGAGAAAGAAAGAAAGAAAGAAAGAAAGAAAGAAAGAAAGAAAGAAAGAAAGAAAGAAAGAAAGAAAGAAAGAAAGAAAGAAAGAAAGAAAGAAAGAAAGTCAACAGGATGGGGTGTGTGTTTCTGCCAGAACTGATTCATCAGCAGCTGTAAAGATACAGTCCCAGCAGTGATCTTTGGATTGCAACCTGACAATCCTATCATTTGATTATTCAGCACTGAATGACTCACTGGTATGCTGCCTCATTCCCTTCTGTTTTTCACCATTACACCAAAAAACAAACAAACAACCCCCCCCCCAAATCCCCATGGATTATGTGTTTTGGAGCCACTGTACTAGCTAGGAAACCCATTGCATTGGTAGCAGTTAGAGGGGTTGTCACGAGCAAAGAACTGAAGACACAGTTTATTAAAATGTAGTAGACAATTCTGTTTGAACAGACTGGCATTTTGAGCAATTTTAAAAACCTCCTCCTCCCTTCTGTCGACTCATGGTTGTCCCTGAGAACTAAAGAACAGATTGTACTAAAAACCTGTGAGTTATGAGGAGCAATTTTTAAAAATGTATGTCGGTAGATATCAACATCAGAGTAACTGATAAGGCAATGGTTATGAATCCTGTAACTCTGAGTTTATACATGTTGTCCAATTCTAAAATTCTAACCATGTGCTTATTAACTGGCGATCAAAGTACACAAAATATTTGGATCTGTAATTGCATACCCTGAATTATAATTCAGCCACAAAAAGCCACCCTGATGGGGTGTGGTAGGAATTGGAGATATGGTATATGGAAGGGTGTTTGTAAGCTATTCCCCAATGCCATTTCCCCAGTCAGAAACCTGAATCACCACTGCCTCTTTAGTCAGAGAAAAAGGCAAAATGTCTTTTTCTCCCTATAAGGCTGAAAGCAATCCTGGTAGGGGTAATTTTCAACTAGGGGAACAGTGTGGAGGCGAAAGAGTCGGCTTCCCTTTAGTGCTATGAGCCCCAATCCCATGCCTGCAGCCGATTTGTATTTATTTACTTAAAATAGTTATAACCTGCCTTACCATGAAGCTCAAGGCATTTAAGAGACAACCTGAAAACAGGCTAATTAAGAGCAGCCAATAAGAAGTGTATGCACAATGCCATCCGCTAGCAACTGCTAAAAATATCGACACAGCAACTGTACAAATAGCCCAAGATGACATTTGTTAGACTGAATCAGCAAAAGTCTGTGTGGAATAATAACACAATGCCTTCCAGCATGGTGTAGTGGTTAAGAATGGTGGTTTGGAGCAGTGGAGTCTAATCTGGAAGACCAGGTGTGATTCCCCGCTCCTCCACATGAGCAGCAGACACTAATCTGGTGAACCAGGTTGGTTTCCCCACCCCTACACACAAAGCCAGCTGGGTGACCTTGGGCTACTCACAGCTCTCTTAGAGGTCTCTCAGCCCCACCTACCTCACAGGGCGTCTGTTGTGGGGAGGGGAAGGGAAGGTGACTGTACACCGGTTTGAGTCTCCCTTAAGTGGTAGAGAAAGTCGGCATATAAAAAAAACTCTTCTTCTTCCTGAAGGCAGATAATTAAATTGCCTGTCACACTTCTTCAGGCAGTCTGTTCCAAAGGGTTGGGGCAGCCACAGAGGAGACCTGGGAAACGAGCAGCAGGTGTGAATCCTTCCTTGACAGGAAGGAACAGTGGCAAGATTTGTTTCAGTCCTTATATCCCTCCAACACTAGATCTATGCTGCTCAAGATCAATTGATCAAGGAGCTTCTAAGGGATAAAAGGAAAGGAAGGAACAGCAGGCAGCCATTGCTGTGATGAGTACAACAGGTGTCTGGGTTCATGCAGGGAGAGAGGTGGTCCTTCAGCACAGGGGGTGACTGCGGGCAAACAGCCCTGCATAAATGAAGAAGAAGAAGAAGAGTTAGTTTTTATATGCCGACTTTCTCTACCACTTAAGGGAGACTCAAACCACTTTACAATCACCTTCCCCTCCCCACAACAGACACCCTGTGAGGTAGGTGAGGCTGAGAAAGCTCTAACAGAGCTGTAACTTGCCCAAGGTCACCCAACTGGCTTCGTGTGAAGGAGTGGGGAAACAAATCCAGTTCACCAGATTAGCCTCCGCTGCTCATGTGGAGGAGTGGGGAATCAAAGCCGGTTCTCCAGATCCGAGTCCACCGCTCCAAACCACCGCTCTTAGCCACTATGTTGGCCCGTGAATGAGGGACAGATATTCCACTCTGTGACTGAGGCTTAATTCATGTTACCTTCTTAACTTTACCGTTCACAGGGGAACTGAGAGCATAACGGATCCCCTGCCACCGCCACTTGTCAGTGCCGCTAGAAAAAGGCACCAGTTTGTCTTTCTCAGTGGCCAGGATCATTCCCACCACTCTATTTCCCCTGAAGGAGAGCGGTGCTCACATATGTGCCCATTCAGAGTGAAATTTAATGGACCAGAAACCATGAAAGGTCGAAGCAATCGATGAAATGCTCAGTAGAGGGAAAGTGCTCCAGGAGAGGGAAATATATTGTCATGACTAGCATTGATTGCTTTCCATTTGAAGCGGAATCGTTGTACATACGTGTATCTGTGTGGTTTTCAAGTATCACAAAACCGAACACAATTCCATCCCCCACATTTATTTCACTGCACTGAAATCTATTTCTTTTTGGGCCCGTGGATCAATGGAGAGCGCGCCGTGGAATAACAAAACTAAGGACTGAGAGTTCCCTACCCGGTTGCTCCTAAAAGGGATTGACGGTGAACATGTTCCCAGCCGACCCTCTAAACTCTCAAGCAGATTGTAACTGTAATCCACAGCGCACAGAGATCAATGGGACTTTTTCCATTAACTTCACTGGAGAGGGGCTTTGAGTCTCAGGGTGAAATCAGATTGATTAAAACAGCGCTTTTGTTTTCAGAGCTTAACAGCACAATCCTCAATGGATTTATTCGTTTCTAAGACCATTTACATCAATGGATTTAGAAGGGTGTAACTCTGTTTATGATTGCACTGTAAGTGATACACCAAATATATTTATAACACAGTGAATCAGTTACAAAAGTGATGTTTAAAGGAGTAATGTGCATGAAAGCAACATTCAACAGGTTGCTTCCAATCCTTGGATGCTTTGCCTTGATATAGAGAGACAGACAGACACTAGAAGCCTGCAGCCAAGAAACTGCCTCACTTCTCTGTCTTCTCGGCCCTTTCCCTTGATTTCCTCTTTCTGAATCCATTGGCTATTATTATGCACACTTCCACCAGCTACCTTCTTTCTGGGGCTCTCTGCCCCCTGCTTCTGTATCCCTAGGGTCTCTTTCTGGTCTGCAGCCATCTCCACAAAGCCACTCTTGTCAGTAGTGCGGGTGTGAAATGTTAATCCCAACCAAACTACCAGCTTTCCCTTTCCTCAAAGAAATTGGGCTGCAGACATTCCATTAGCTTTCTTTTCTAAGCAGCTGGAATGCTTGCTACTAATCTGTGACAGAGAAATCATTGCCACAAGCATCCTACAGTGTAGATTTTCAGTTAGTTCTGTTATGTGTTAGCAGACTGCAGGGTTTTTTTAATGCTGTTAAGTCACAGCTGACTTATGGTGACCCCGTAGGGTTTTCAATGCAAGAGGTGTTCAGAAGTGGTTTGCCACTGCCTTCTTCCATGGCATGACCCTGATATTCCTTGGAGGTTGCCCATCCCAATACTAATCAGGGTCGACCCTGCTTAGCTTATGAGACCTGATGAGGTCAGGCTAGCCTAAGGCTATCCAGGTCAGGGAGGCTACTTTGCTGTCTGATAAATACTCCTCTTGGGAGCTTGCAGATGGTTTTCCTTTATTTTTGTCTGTAAATTCAGTGCACTTGACACCCACAAACCACCCTGGAACTATGCTGATCTAATCAGATCAGGCTATCAGTAGTGTAGATGGTACAGTCCCAATGAAAAATTGCCCCGGGGAGTGTTGTGAAACTCCCTGCACAGCTTTCTCCCAGCAACATGCAAAGTTTTCTCTGGCTGTACTTTTTGTTCCAAGTGAAATATTTCCAGCCACTGCTTTGCAACCCATGCTGCTAAGAACAATGCAATGCTTATCTCTTGGTAGAGCAATGAAGAGATGAAATGTTATAGGAATAATTAAACATTCTCTGTGAAGAAACCCCAAAAGTTATCATAGCTGTGAAAAATGCTGGTTTTCAAGTGTTATTTCTGTTGTGACTTTCCATTTTCTCACATGGGGACCTATTGGACAATATAACCCTCCACCTCAAAATGATGTAGCAAAGTCAACATTTGACAGCATAAGGCCCTAGTGCCAGCCATCTTTGTCAGGATCCACTTGTATGACTGCTGCTACCTCCAGGCCTATGTGTATATTACAAGGCAGCTTTATACCAAACCAGACCGTTGGTCCATCTAGCTCATTATTGTCCACTCAGATTGGCAAAAGATGTCTCCTAGCATCTTCCACCTGAGATCCTTTTGCTGGAGATGCCAGGGACTGATCCCGGGACCTTCTGCAAACAAAGCAGATGTGGTAGTGTTGCATCACTGATCTACAGGTCTTCTCAATGAAAAAGAGAGCCACCTGGCCAGCTGTGCACTAGTCAGGAGGCAAGTTTGGGGAAAGGAAAAGTGGTGGAGAGATTCCGGCCACAAGAGAGGGGTCTGGATAGCTCAAAGCAGAAGGTTAGGAAACGCTCTTGTGACTTCTTGCATTTCCAGTTATGTCATTGGGGATGCAATGGGACCTAAACTGGGCTTGGAAACAGTGGGTAGTATCCTACCACTCCATGTGAGGAAGATGTAGCTTCACCACATTCCTCTGCATTGCTGGAGTGAGAGTCACAAGACCCATGTGGGAGCCATATGGGTTGGGGTAGGCTGGCGTGAGGAAGGACCAGGGGCTGAAATGGCTCCTCCTTCCTATTCCGCAAGGGCAGATCCACTGATGGGGGCAATTTTATCCTCTTGTTCCTCCTCACTCCAGCCTGCTGTTATGGCCTTTGTCATGTGAACCTAGGAATGACCTTTTCAGGGATTGGAAAGGGATGCATCAGTGCAGAGGAATGTGGGAAAAATCGGTGTGCCTTCCACACACGGATGGCAGGATACAGCCCAGCCCAATTTACTTTCTGATTTTTTGTTGGGAAATCATTTTTTGTAGCCAAGCCCATTCTGAACTAAGATGTGGGGAGGAGCCTTGCCCATCACTAAGGTCCTTTATGCATGGGTACTTTGATTTACGTTTGCCCCCGGACTGAATCAGTTCTTCCTTGGAATTATGCATGAGTTTTTCATCCCTCAAAGTTAACCTCATGCCCACCCCGCACTTTTCTCAGGTTTTCCTGATGCTGTTTTGCCATGGATTTAAAATCTGGTTTGAGATGAACTCTGTTCAAATTGTAGCTATTTGTGTGCATAAGGCATCCCAGGTTTCCCCCTCCTCCAGCCAAGCCCAGCCACGGGGTGGGGAAGAAGCAAGTGTTTGCATAATCAGGAGACAACTTAGCTGCACTTGCATGGGCTCCATTGAAATACATTACAGCACAAAAACAGTTGTAAAGAAAATGCGAAATGGGTTTTCCATTAAGGTCACTTGGCCCAGGTAGACTACTCTGGCACTCGATTGACAGCCCCCAGAGTGGAATAATGGTCCCAGGGAACAGAATCTGTGCTCTGGGACTGGAATGACAGCTCCCAAAGTGGAATGACAGCCCCTGGGAATAGCAGAAATCTTCTGGAAATGGGATGACAGACCCAGAGTGGAATGATGGTGAACTCTGGGGGCTGTCAATCCAGTGCCAGAGTAGTCTATCTGGGCCAAGTGACCTTAATGGAAAATCCATTCTGCATTTTCTTTGCAACTGTTTTTGTGCTGTAATGTATTCCAATGGAGCCCATGCAAGTTAATTGGCAATCCTGGCTCCCATTATTTTCAATGGGCCTTCCAGCTGCTCCCACTGTTTCCAGTGGGCAATCCTGTCATTCCTTTTAGTACATCCCTTTGCAGACTACAGCCAGTTACAAAACAGCGTTTTCAAGGGGCAGGGACTCTGACACTCCGGATTTGTGCTGGTGATTCTGCATTACAAAAACTTTACCCTGATACTCCAGGATTTTCTTTGGGGCAAACAACCACCATGCATAGGATTTTGAGAATTCAGATCAGAAAAGTGTGGGTCAAATGTCAACTAAGGTAAAATTCCCATGCAAAAAGACCTAACTCTACCCCATTTACTATGGCAGCTTATTTCTTCATTCTAAGAGCTAGAATTACTGTCAAGCCATCATGGTTAAAGAAGCACTGAGCTTTCTTTGTTAAATTTAATGAGAATTAATGACTATCCCTCTCAGCTCCACACACAGAGGTCTTTTTTTCTTGTGAGGAGTGCCAGGCTTATTCATTTAGACAGATGTTTCAGTGTGTTTTCACTGTCTCCAATGGCAGAGGCTAATGACATGTTCTGAAATCTGAAGGGGCCACTTCAGATCAATAAACCAAACTTCAATATTTGCATGATTCATGGAATTAACCAAGTTGTGTATTTATTTATTTATTTAACCATTTGTTTAGCTGTCCTCCCCTGCCCCACTTTTTATGATCTCCACAGTGTAGTGGGAGCACCAGGCAGAGAAAGCAAAACAATGGTTGCTTATGCATGGGAGTTTTACCTGAGGTTTGTTGCTCGCTGGACCCACACTTTTTTCTCGCAAAGCTATGCACCAGCAGTCTCCAAGCTCAAAACAAGAAGCTTGTGAGTCCCCGCCCCTTTAAATGCCACTTTGTAATTGGCTATAGTGCTTTCTTTGGGAGAAAAGTCTCTCCCCACCCCCCGCAGAAACCCAAGTGCTGAGTCAAAAAGCATTTTTGTCTGTGAGAGAAACATCACTCCCCCAAGCTTCCATGTCCTGTGTTTTGCCTTATGCATGGGGATTTGAAGTGGCCTGAGCTCAGAGGAGATGGAAGAATCGGGTTAATAGAGAGACGGGAAGTCCCGGGATTTGTGAGGGCTGGCAGCGAGGTCATCTCTAATGGACGGAAAACTCATGCTTAACTCCAAGGAACAACTGAGACAGGCGGGGGCAAACGTGAGTGAACATGCATAAACAACTGATATGTGCAGAGGTGCCTCAAATTACAAATACTGGTGACTGTGTTTTTATATCACCCCCATTATAACTAACTATCATCAGGGTTGCCAATTCTGGGTGGAGAGATACCTAGAGATTTGGGGGAATGGAGCCTGGGGAGGGAGGGGTTTGAGGAGGGAAGAGTCCTCAGCACGATACAATGCCATAGAGTCACAGATTCATAGAGTTGGAAGGGGCCATACAGGCCATCTAGTCCAACTCCCTGCTCAATGCAGGATCAGCCTAAAGCATCCCTGACAAGCGTTCGTCCAGCTGCTGCTTGAAGACTGTCAGTGAGGGGGAGTCCACACTCCAAAGCAGCCATTCTCTCCAAAGGAACAGATCTCTGTAGTTTGGAGATCAATTGTAATACTGGGAGATATCCAGGCCCCGCTTGGGGGTTGGTTATCCTAATGGTCATGCATATGCATTTTTTTAATGAATAACTTTTATCGGTTTTTAGGATACAGAATAAAAAATGATAAAGGGAAAAAGGAAAGCAAAAAGGGATAGTTTAGCATTTTATGTGTCCTTGTAACCCTTCCAAACTAGAATAAACTTATGCATATGCATTTTTGTAATTCCATTCATTGTTTACTTCCTAAATCTTTTGTTTGGACAGAATAGGCATATCTGAAGAAATTTTCTAGTGAAAAGCTCAATCCAATTCCTAACTATATCTATGGAGAACTGAATAGACATAAATTCAATTGATTTCAGTGCCATTTATTTATTCCCACCATTTCTTCAGATGCCTCAAAGTGGCCTGCCTGATTCCCAGGGCAGGTTCCAGGTTTTGAGGGCTCTGGGAAGAGATTACTCAGGGCCCTCCTCCTTCTCACCACCAGCTCCCTGCTTATACCTCGTTTCCTGCCACACCTCCCCTGCCTATGCATCCTCCCCCTGCTTGTTCATGAACCTTCCCACCACCCATGCTCACAGCTACCTGCGAGCCCTTTCCTCAGTGCACTGGACGGTGTACGCAGCTGAGCGCGCCGCTGCTTTGACTGTCAGGACCACTGCTTGCGCCCCACACATGCACTTCCCTGGCGCTGCTGGGCAGCCCACACAGCCAGGATCACAGGAGATGGAGCACTTGTGAGTAGATAGGTGAGCTGGCAGAGGAGGTGTGTGTTTGTGGGGGGCTGGCAGTGGGCCCTGGCAGAAGCCCTTGGCCCTGGCAGATGCCCCACCTCATGGTATGCTGACACCAGCCTTGCTGATCCCCCCCTTTATTCTTCTAACAGCCTTATGAGGTAGGTTAGGCTGTGAGAGAGTGACCGGTTCAAGGCCACCCAGTAAGCTTCTGCATAAACTAACACTCTAAATCAGGGGTGTCAAACATAAGGCCCGTGGGCCGAATCTGGCCCCTTGAGAGCTCTTATCCGGCCCTCGAGCCAGCCAAGACAGGCTCCCCCCCCCCACTCTTGATCTGGGCTGGCGAGGCATGGCCCAGCCCAACCAAGTGACATTTATGTCATATCCGGCCCTCGTAACACTAGAGTTCGACACCCCTGCTCTAAATACTGAGGACAGCAGCACAGGTCAGCTTTCCTTGAGGAGGTCAGGGAAGAAATAGGGATGACCTGTACCCAGCTCCTGCTGGATACCAACTCTCACTTAGTGCATGCTTTCTGAGTAACTATTCTCAAGAAACTACTGGGGCCTATATTTATTTAATAATTACAAGATTTCTATCCTGCCTTTCCTCATGGCTCATGCCTAAGGCTATAATTGCATGCGTGTATGAGCCCTTTTATGATAAAAAAGTTCTTCTTGATCACTTCCCGTCTTTCATAGGGATGCTCTGAATTTTGCTGCTAACACATTTGATGGTTGGAGTTATTGTGTTCAAAAGCGACAGACAGATGTGAGCCAACCACCTAGTCTGTTTAGTTTGTGCCAAGCAGCTGCAAATGCCTGCTGAACTGATTTGCGTTGAGGTTTCCCAAAACTGCGCATGCGCAAAAACGCTGCTGATTCAAATGGATCAGCACGCAGCCATTAACATCAATAAGGACTACTTAGATGAACATCAGATAGGATTTATTGATGACTGATTTATAGAACTTGTGAGTAACTGAATTGTTTATTTAAACAATCGCCTCCTTCTAGGGTTGCCAGGTCCCTCTTCACCATTGGCGGGAGGTTTTTAGGGCAGAGGCTGAGGAGGGCGGGGTTTGGGGAGGGGAGGGACTTCAGTGCCATAAAGTCCAATTGCCAATGCAGCCATTTTCTCCAGGTGAACTTATCTCTATTGGCCGGAGATCTCCTGCTATTACTTGGAGGTTGGCAACTGTTATGCAGCAAGGGGGTAGTAGAATTCAATCAGGCTGTGTGAGAACACACATGCACAAAGAGCCAATTGTGCTCTACTGGATGGTTACTAGGGAATACAGTGAAACAACCTGCCATGAACAAACTGATGAACTATCAAACTGACTGTTGAAAAATCAGATCTCTGTTCACAACTGGCAAACAGCGCTCAAACCAAACTGGCGAACATTTGTGCATCCCTAGTCTTACACTGAGTGGAGCAAAGGCCATAGTTTAATCTCTCTCCATACAAAAAAACCCCTCTCCCCTCAGTCTAGCATGGAATTTCTGCAAGCACAAGAAGGTTTATGTGTGCTTACCAGATGTGGATACATATTTACATCCACATTGCAGTGCTCATCTGGGCCCCGTGGAATGTGATGGATGCACCTTTTGATGTGCACAGGAATGTGCAAACCCCCCCCCCCCCATGGCCAATATTTTAGTGCAAGAGTAATTATGTGAAAGTAGAACTAAATCTAAGTTACTATGTGGTGATTTAAAGACAAATACTGTTAGGATTAACACTTTTTTCTTTAGGCCTGAATCCTTCGCCTTTAACAGCAATAGGTCCCACTGCTTTATTTCTGCCTGTGAAGCTAATGTTAGAGGATTGGGGGTGGAGGGTAGGTGACTTGTCATCTCAATGCAAATTCAGACGAGGATTGGGCTGCATCTGAGAAGGAATCTGACTATCCAGTATTTCAAGGGTGCTTAAATTTGCACAGTTAATGTCCTTTGGAAGAGGTTCCCTCCCCTTGTATAATCATATGTGTTGGATATAAATTGGTGCAGAGTGATTCAAAGTCAAAAGAACACACTGTTTTCTTTTTCTCTTTTTTTATAAGTGCCAGCGTGAGTTTCTGTAGTTAGGCACAGCAGGTAGGAATGGCCTGCACAGATTCAAAGAACAGCTCATGCTGGCAACCATGTCGCAGACATTTTTTTTAAAGCCATGGGAGAATCAGAGCATCTCATTCATCCGCGCATATCAAGTGCTGGGAGCAGAAAATGTCAGAGATGAAAACAAACGCCTTGCGCACCGTGCTGTTGAGCCAGAGAGAGGAGGAGGATAAGAAGACGTTGCAAAAACTAGCAGGTGATTGCCATTGGAAGCACGTTTACTCTGAAGTAAGTCCCACTGACCTAAGTGGGACTTACTTAGAAGTAAAGTTAGTAAACACACAGAGGATCAGGCTGCATGTGGAGAAAACTTGTTGACTTGAGAGGGTGAAGTATTGTCCAAAGCTTGCAAATGAACCAACTAAGCTTTACTGACGGAGTGACGATAGTCACTCAACGTGTGTGATTGTGCTGTCAAATACACGTTGGATAGTACTGACCCAGCTCCTCCCTTCCTCTGTTGCCATCACATGATGCTGCTTAGAAATGCAAGAGAACCCTCCTCCCAGACCCCACTCACTGGTTGTGTCCTGGGCAATGGTCTGCCTTACCTTGCTGACCAACACCCATCAGGGTTTCTTTTCCATACGCATTATTGTCCTCAGCTAACTGAAGTCACCAGATGGACTCTTGGCGGCAGTGCCTGTGAAGTTTGATCGCGTCAAAAGACAACAGACTCCCTCAAGGTTACACACAGGTGGATTGTGGGTTGGTTTATTGGGAATGCTAGAATATGGCTCCTGAGTGTTGCTAAAGGAAAAAAGAAAGTTTTTACTCTCCAACTGGATATTTCAAGGAGGGAAGGCGGCATGTTATAGCCCGATCTTGGAAGCTAAGCAGGGTTGGTACTTGGGAAGGAGAGCACCAAGGAAGACTCTGCGGAGGAAGGCAATGGCACACCACCTCTGCTTTTCACTTGCCTTGAAAGCCCCTTGCTGGGGTCGCCATAAGTCAGCTGTGAGATGATGGCACTTTACACACACAGTGTAAAATAACATAGGCAGGCCAATATCCAACAAATAACAATATCTGAATGAATTGTCTAGTTGTTGCAATAATAATTACAATTAATACTGTTAATGAATGCCAAAAAGACCAAATAAAGATTCACAAAATCAAAATATTGTCTTTCACAGCAAAAATAAATACACGTGATACAAAAACATCAAGAGGAATAGTGTTCCAAAGTGAAAGTGATGTTATATAGTCCTGTTGATGAAAGCACGTTGTGGAGTACTCAGACGAAAAGCACATCACAGAAAGCGCTAAACGGAAGTAGAAGACTGTCTTCTAGAAGCAACCCGTTTCGTCATCTGACTTCTTCAGTTCCAAATAGCTTCTAATATATACGTGCTAAATCTTACCACAGTAGCTCATAGCTTACATGGAGCACTCACAGTCATGTAACTCATTTACAACGTTCCAACGTTATTTACTTAATTGCTACTCCCACCTTTCTCCCCAACGGGGACCCAAAACGGCTGATGATATTGTCCTCTCCGCCATTTTATTCTCACAACAAGCTGGAGAAATTAATTAGGCCAGAGTTTCCCAAACTTTTTGAGTCATGGAGCACTTTTCAGGAGAGAAATTCGTCACGGAGCACTAATGTTCACCTAGCACCTATATACTAAACCAAGTGACTGTAGTATTTTTCTTTCCATTCTCTTCACGGAGCACTAGGAGATGCTTCGCGGAGCACCAAGTGCTCCTTGGAGCACAGTTTGGAAGCCTCTTCATTAGACTGAGGGTGTGTGGTTGGCCCAAAGTTACCCACAGAGCTTCCTTGAGGGTTTGAACCTGGGTCTCCCAGATCTTATTACCACCCTATAACCCATATACCACTCTGGAGAATATAAGGAGACATGTAAGGAGACCATGTAAGCCCATAGATGCTGAGTGGACAGTAGCACCTAGCACTGATACAGGTGATGACATTATTTGACAGCTTTGAGTTCTGCCATCCATCCAGTAACTGTGCCTGAACAGAGCTGCAGTAGAAGGTTCAGAGTCTTCTTTCTCACTTCCTGATGCCCTCCAGTAAAACTACCAAATCCCCTTCCCTCTTCAGTGGCACTCACTAATGGCGGTTCTAGTCTTCCCAGTGTACCATCATATGAGCCATTGCTGGTTAAACATATTTTCATGAGTATTCCTGGATACATTGCTAATCCTCACAAGGAAACTGGGACAAGCAAGTGTGACACCGGAGTAGGGTTGCCAGGTCCCTCTTTGTCACCAGTGGGAGGTTTTTGGGATGGAGCTTGAGGAGGGAGGGGTTTGGGGAGGGTCTTCAATGCCATAGAGTCCAATGGCCAAAGCGGCCATTTTCTCCAGGTGAACTGATCTCTATTGGCTAGAGATCAGTTGTAATAGCAGGAGATCTCCAGCTAGTACCTGGAGGTTGTTGGAAATCAAACAAAATCACTAGTGCCTTACAAGGAAGTTAAGCAGAGCAAGAGTAGGCACTTATAGCACAAAAAGCACTACAAAAGAATGCTGAACAACATGTTTGTAATGACAAATTAAACAAACAATACAACCAAGAACAGAAGGAAATTCTTGTTACATGTGTAGAAAAGTCACCATGTTCCTGCAGTGTAGACAGGTAAATGAAGTGAGTAAATATCAAAGTCCTAGAATGCCATGTGTAGAGAGAAAATAGGCGGGAGGTTATTGGGATGGAGCCTGAAGAGGGTGGGGTTTGGGGAGGGGAGGGGAGGGACTTCAATGCCATAGAGTCCAATTGCCAAAGCTGCCATTTTCTCCAGGTGAACTGATCTCTATCGGCTGGAGATCAGTTGTAATGGCAGGAGTTCTCCAGCTAGTACCTGGAGGTTGGTAAACAAGCGTTAGCGTGCTGATAGTTAGTTAGCAAACATCGAGCAGCACATGAATTGTATGCAAAATACTTTATCAATATCAAACTTAAAGAAAACACAGTTTGTGCACTGTTAAAGCAAATATTTAGTCACTACATTTACAGCTGTATTATTCATCTGTAAATGTACAGTGACTGTAAATATTTGCTTTAACAGTGCACAAACTGTGTTTTCTTTAAGTTTGATATTGATAAAGTATTTTGCATACAATTCATGTGCTGCTCGATGTTTGCTAAGTACCTGGAGGTTGGCAACTCTACACTGGAACCCAAATTTGGTAGCTGCCCCTCTACTAGGGTTGCCAACCTCCAGGTTGTGGCTCTTATGAACTTTACACAAGGATTACAATATTATTATTCATTTGGTACTCAGCTGAGACCTTTGGAACCTTTTCTACATTTTCTGTGTGAACTGTATATATTGTATATTGTATGTATTGTATATAATTGTGTTGTGTGTATGTCACGTATATGGTCTAGGTTTCACCTCAGTAGCTTATAAAAATTTGCACTTTGTGTATACACAGTTTCCTGTACTGTTTTTCTAAACCTTTTGGTACGAGTACAGAGGTGCCGTTTTTCTCCCAACCTCCAGGTACTAGCTGGAGAACTCTTTCCATTACAACTGATCTCCAGCTGATCAGTTCACCTGGAGAAAATGGCAGCTTTGGCAATTGGATTCTATGGCATTGAAGTCCCTCCCCTCCCCAAACCCCACCCTCTTCAGGCTCCGCCCCAAAAACCTCCCGCCGGTGGTGAAGAGGGACCTGGCAACCCTACTGTAACTCTTTCCCACAGAACTGAAAATGTGTGTGGGAAATGCTCTTTTGAGTGCCAAAGAATGGTACAGAGGCAGCAGGAGATTGAAGAAACACCAACTGCAAAGAGACTTTTTTTTGTGGGTGTGAAATTCTTGCAGGTAGGGTTTTTTTTGTGAGTGTGTATGCGCAAAGACCCTTCATGCCCTTTTAAATGGCTGTTTTTGCATTGAAAATTGAGCATCATGAACAATCAGCATAGCATCAATATGGAGTAAAGAGAGATGTAATGGACAGAATGTTGGACTGGACCTGGATTTGATTCTCTGTTTAGCTGTGAAGCAGACCGGGTGGCCCTTGGGCCAATCACTCTCTCCCTAACTAACCTACCTCACAGGGCTTTTGTGAGGATAAAATGCCACCCCCTGAGCTCCTCAGAGAAAGGCAGGACATAAATTTAACAAATTGTTTTGCTGACATTGCATTGCAACACATGCAGCAGAGCGTGGGTGGCTCAACTGAAAGAAAGCTTTTATGACATGTTCTCCTGCCTTTTTCTCATAGTTGGGTAGCTTTAAAAATAAAATCTGTGATTTTGATCCAGCCTTGCTCCAAGTTTTGTGATTACTCCAAGTTCTGCAATTTTGAAGTGCCGTCAAGTCGCAACCGACTCATAGCAATCCCTCATGGTGTTCTCAAGGCTAAGATATAAGCAGAGGTGGTGTGCCATTGTGTTTCTCTGCATAGCAACCCTGGTCTTCCTTGGTGGTCTCCCATTTAAATACTAACTGCAGCCAACCCTGCTTAGCTTCCAAGCTCTGATAAGTTCTGGCTAGCCTGGGCTATTTGGATTTTTTATGTGAAGACCACACCAGCTCTCTCAGTGATACAGATTCATGCATTTGCTGTTCTCGTTGAGTTGCTTCACTGCCCAACGGGGTCGGTGAGAAAAGCTTCAGATATTAGCCTCATCTGGGGAACAGCACTCAGCCAAACTAGAGCTCTGGTTCACTTACAATAAGCTATTGGCATTCTTCACATTTTACCTCTTAGTGACTCAGTAGTTGCTGATCTGGCAATGTTCCAGTTCAGAAGAGTTACTTTGTCCATATCCCCAGTGCTGTGTTAGTCACATTTTCAATTGCAAGCTGAAAAACTCTGGGAAAGAAGCTCTAACTTTCCATATATGTATTTTTTAAAAAGAAACCCTCCTTTCTGCAAGTCTTGGATTTAATAAGCTACATTGTCCAAAAAGCCATGCCCACCAATTCCTCTTGCCTACTTTGTTTACATACTCTGTGCCATACTTTCTGGTGGCACTACATGCACACTTCGTGAGGGTTTCTTCTTTTGTACACAAAGTGCTTTCCAGGCAGGAAATGCACAATGTACTAAGTGTCCATTAAATTAGTGGAGTCACGACTGTAGCTTGCCCAAAACTATTTTTGCTCCCAAAGAAGCTATGGCCTCATTCCAGATTTGTTTGAGCTTGTGTAGGGAAGGTGGCATGGTATAGCCCAATCTCGTCAGATCTCGGAAGCTAAGCAGGGTTGGTACTTGGATTGGAGACCACCAAGGAAGACTCTGATGAAGTATGCAGTGGCAAACCACCTCTGCTTTTCACTTGCTTTGAAAGTCCCTTGTTGGCATCGTCATAAGTGGGTTGCAACCTGACAGCACTTAGGTACATAGTTAAGGTTACATAATAGTGTGAGGAAAGCTTTCTGCAGGTGCTCACAGATGAGAGAAGAAGAAGAGTTGTTTATTATATGCCGACTTTCTGTACTACTTAAGGAAGAATCAAACCAGCTTACAATCACCTTTCCCTTCCCCTTGACTAGCCCAAGGTCCCCCAGCTGGCTTCATGTGTAGGAGTGGGGAAACAAATCCAGATCACCAGATTAGCCTCTGCCTTTCATGTGGAAGAGTGGGGAATCAAACCCGGTTCTCCAGATCAGACTTCACTGCTCCAAACCACCGCTCTTAACCACTATACCATGCTGGCTCCCAGATGCTCTACTTCAGGGGCGGGGAACCTTTTTTCTGCCAAGGGCCATTTGGATATTTGTAACATCATTTGCGGGCCGCACATTCTGGCCCTGCCCCCTTTAACTCCTCCATTGTTGTCACTTCCGCCTAAAGCCCTCTTGTAGCACAGAGGGAATATGTTTCTCCACAGCCCGGGTGGGAAAGGGTTAATGCCATTTCTTGGGCAGTCCTAGCAGCTCCATAGCGAACGACTCTTCTCCAAGGGGGAAAGAAGGTTCCTTTTCTCAGCAAAACAAACTCACATCCGCCTTGAGTAGAGGCTATTCCTGTCCGCGGGAGGGGGTGGATCGCCAGCCTTAGATCCTTCTGAGCTAGAGATCTGCCAGGACCCATGAAGGGCCAGACGAAATGATTTCCCGGGCCTTATACTGCCCCTGGGCCTGATGTTCCCCACCCCTGCTCTACTTTATCAGCTCCAAGGCTGAGCCACAACTTTGAAAGCAGGCTGAGATCTAGTGAAAAGTCTTGGGGGAGAGTTAAAGGATTTTGAAATTTTCCTACCACACTACAAATCTCCTCCTACATGATTTTATAAACTCTTAGGGACTCGAGCAGGCCAATTTCCCAGTCTCCTTTTTTCTTTTTAACTGACTCTCAACGGGTCTCAGTATTCTGTGCCTCCTGGAGCATGCTCAGTCCCGATCTGTCCATGGGAAGTGGTATTTCCCCCTTCCGATTAATTTACAAAATTGCATTTTTCCAGTATGCCTCTCACTATGTAAAGGTCCCGACCTTGTCTGTGAGTGTTCCAATTTTACTGTTTTTATAACTTTCACTATAATGTTAGATATGTACTGGGAAATATTGCATTTGTTTTGAAAACGAGTACAGTTTAAATCCTTAAATTCTAAAAGCTGAGACACTCTTTTTACAAACTAAAATTACAGGCACTGTTAATTCTTTCATCTGAGAACAGTCTAAAGAGTCCAGGTCTGGGGTACTTGAAAGATTGCTTGCTCTAATTCCCATCAATGATGATCTTCTACCATAATCCTTCTCTGTGTGGTCCCCCCTTCATTGATGGCTTCCTTCCAGGGTTAGGGCCTTTAAAGTGGTGGCATCCTGATTGTGGAATTCCATCAGCACGGCCACCTGACACTATTAAGCAGATATGTGCTTTCAATTCAATGCTTAGAACTCAATTCTCAGTTCTGCGAGGGCCCAGTTTGGATTGGAACCATAGCATGGGGGAGAAGAGGCATAAATATTGTTGCCAAGGCCAGACTGGAAGGATGAGGTGACAGCAGTAGAAGCCAGCAGGAAATAATAAGGTCAGGAGAGCGGAGTTAGTGGCCAGAGGGAAGGGGAAATAGGGCTTCACCCATTTCTCATGGGTCCTTCTTGTGTAGCTTTACAATGATATTTTGTCAGTCAGTTGTCTTGGGCAAGATTTTTGTTTTTGAGAAGCAGGATAAAAATATTCTAAATACATACTGCTCCCCAGAGACCCCACAGTGTCCAGCTACCACCCTGTAGAAGAAGGGCCTGAAGGAGAAACACAGGTGGGCATATGATTATTAGGATTGCCAGGTCCCTCTTCACCACCGGCAGGAGGTTTTTGGGGCAGAGCCTGAGGAGGGCGGGGTTTGGGGAGGGGAGGGACTTCAATGCCATAGAGTCCAATTGCCAAAGCGGCCATTTTCTCCAGTGGAACTGATCCCTATTGGCTGGAGATCAGTTGTAATAGGAGAAGATCTCCAGCTAGTACCTGGAGGTTGGCAACCCTAATGAATATATGTGATGATATGAAGTCCCCTGCAAGTGCCTTTGAAATGGGTAGAGATTATATAGAAGTTGTTCTTGGTAAAACTACATTACAAGGGGGCTTGTTTGCATCCTGGGCACAGAGAACATTAGCAGGCAACTGCATTCTTTAAAAAATGCTTAAAAATAAAAATCTGTTCATTGCAAAAAGGGGGGGGGAGTAACTGAAATGGCCGCAAATAATTTAGGCTTCTGTTCAAAGGCTCCTTATTAAAGCAAGTTTGGACTTGCTACATGGTCATTTTTTGCTACGGCACAATACTCTACTGTGTTCCGCTCCGTAATGGCTGATACCCAGCTTCAAAACAGAGGTCACTTTCATTACTTCTACTGATCCTCCCCGTCCAGTAACCACTGTAATCACGACAACTGGATGTCCCAACACATCAAAGGCACCACAGAGGAAATTGTTTGCCCAGGCTTATTATACTTATAATTAAGAGCATACAAGGGATTTCTTTTTATTCAGCTGTACAAAATTAAGGTTGCGTCAGACAAGATTGGGTGCAGCCGGGAATGGGCTTGCATGATGCACCTGGGCGTTGATGGGGAAATATAAGTGACCGTCATAACTGGAGAAAAATCTGACCCTCAAGGACATGTCTGCAGTGCAGTTTTGAAAGAGATTTGCCAACGTGTCAGCAGCAGTTGCTTGCTCTGCAGATATTTACAAGCGAGAACATTTATTTCAGAGCTTTGAAAATGTTATTTGCTGGTTTCTGCAGAGAAAGCTGCTCCTAAAGGTTCAAGAACAAGCCAGCAGGATTTTTATAGCCAGTTGGTCATATATATACTGAATGCACATCTGCATCGCAGCCTGTGTGCACCGGTGGTCCCTCCTCTGTCTCCTCCTCTTTCCTCTTGCCATACAGCTGGTGACCTTCATAAGTCTCCTTTGGCATGTTTAAGGGTTCTATACTTGCTGATGAATTAAAAAAATGTAAAAATGCTTTTTGATTATTGTATTAGTGGGTGGAAACCTTTGTTAGATAAGCCCAAAGCAATGATGAATTGCAATTAAGAATCCAGGGTGCCTGATGTCTGTTTCTAGTATTTTTCTTCCCCCTCTTCCTTTTCTGTATTGAGATGTTTGCTGTGCCTGTTCCTGTCTCTTGGTGGAATTATCATGTATGCACACATGCACCTGTCTAAACGCCTTTGTTAACATGCTCCTGTATCATCTGCTACCCTCCCCTCTCTATGGATCCTACTGACTGCCTTAGCATCCCGGGGGAACATTGTGGCATCCCTGCCTCTGGCACCTGACCCAGAATTTACATAACAGTGCACATATTTTCCCCTGCTCTACTGCACTGTGGAAAGTGACAACACAGGCCAATGGCGTCATCTATCTTGCAACTGGGGAACAGATTGCGCATGCCATCCTCTTCTGGCACCTCTTTTTCATTTTCTACCTACCATCCCAGCCCTGACCTGGATGGCCCAGGCTAGCCTGATCTAGTCAGATCTCAGAAGCTAAGCAGGGTCAGCCCTGGTTAGTATATGGATGGGAGACCACCAAGGAAGTCCAGGGTTGCTACACAGAGGAAGGCACTGGCAAACCACCTCTGTTAGTCTCTTGCCTTGAAAACCCCACAAGGGGTCGCCATGAGTTGGGTGCGACTTGACGGCACTTTACACACACACACCTATCATCCCATTCATTGGTCTGTCGATCTATTTATTTTAACAGTTTGCAACTTGCATCTTCAACCCAAGAATGGGTTCCCGATTGAATAAAAACAAATAAAAGGTGTTGATCAACAGACCACCACAGAATATCAAAACATAGTAAAGCCATTAAATAGCAGCAACATATCCATCAGTCAATTATTGATTGGTTGGTTGGTTGGTTGGTTGTTTGGATTTTATCCAGCCCTTTCCTGACTGAGGCCGGGCTCAAGATGGCTCACATCCAGAACAGCAACATCAATAATATTAAAAACTGAAGCCAAGTCATCAGCACAAATATAATTTTAAAGGCCTTTAGCAGCAAGGATAGGGGATTAAGCAAGCAGTAGAAAAACAGTCTTCCAGCCACTCAAGATTTTTTTTTTTTTTTTAGTAAAGATTAGGGTTGCCAGCTCTGGGTGCCAGGTCCCCCTTCACCACCGGTGGAAGGTTTTTGGGGCGGAACTTGAGGGGCGGGGTTTGGAGAGGGGAGAGACTATAATGCCATAGAGTCCAATCACCAAAGCCGCCATTTTCTCCAGATGAACTGATCTCTATCGGCTGGAGATCAGTTGTAATAACGGGAGATCTCCAGCTAGTACCTGGAGGCTGGCAACTCTAGTAAAGATGCCAGGGGAAAGGGTGCTAGGAGGCCATTTAAGGAAGGAGGAACATCATATCATATCCTTTCCTGCCCTCCTCTCAGACATATCTTTCTGGCAAACACACTGTTTCTGTACAGGAAAGATCCATCAGAAGGTAGTAGCCACGAAAGTTAAACAGAACCTCTATGTTCAAAAGCAACATGCCTCAGAATACAAGATTCTGTGATCAAGCAATGGAGGGAAGCTACTGTTTTCATGGCCTGTGTGAGCTGGCAGATTAAAGGGCTGAGGGAAGAGACAGCATCTGAAGTGAGGGCCTGCCTCAGCAGATTAAATGCACAAATTATCACCTAGTAAGGGGCTACACCGGATGTATTTCATCGTTGGTAATAGTTTTGTCCAAGAAGAATGACAGCAGCATCCTGTGGACTATTTGTGTAGGGTAAGTTGGTTGGTGTTGCTATCTCATCTGCCCTCATTAGGACTGCCAACTCCAGGTTGGGAAATATCTGGAGATTTTGGAGTGGAGTCTGAGGAGGGCGGGGTTTGGAGAGGGGAGGGACTTCAGTGCCATAGAGTCCAATTGCCAAAGTGGTGATTCTCTCCAGGTGAACTGATCTCTATCGTCTGGAGATCAATTGTAATAGTGGGAGGTCTCTAGCCATCACCTGGAGATTGGCAGCCCTAGCGCTCCTGCATAATGTGTCCTTACGCAGGGGTACCAGTGGGAAGGGCTGTTGGGTCTAGAAGCATCCCTGGCTGCCCATGAGAATCCTGAGCTGGGTGGCTCTCTGTGTTGTCTTAGGATTTCAGAGAGGCTCTAAGGTCTGTGTTGTCACCTCATCTGAAGTCCTCATTCCCACTCCGCTTGATTGGTTTTTTTTCTATGTTGGTGGGAATTGTACAGGGGTTGTTCCTGTTATGTATGCAAGGCTCAAGTTGAGCTTGCCACTTCCCTCCAGGCTCCTTCACACTTACTTCTCACTGGACTATGAACTCTAGCCGCCCAATCATGGACGGTGGGGGTGTGGCTCCAGGTGGTTGGGATCGGCATATAAGCAGATTATTGAGCATTGCCAGTTCAGTTCAGTTCTTGGTAGTTATTAAAGCGGTTGTTGTGTTGGAACTCCTCCCAGCAGGCCGCTTCTCCACACCCTGTTTGTGAGCTGACTGTAGGTATTTGGCTGGTTGCTGTTAGATGTAGGATGCTGGATAAGATGGAACGTTGGTTTGACCCACATGAGCTCTTATGTTCATACGGAATGGTTATGGTTATTATTTATAAACAATACAACCAAGAATGAGTTCCAAAAACGTAAATCCCGTTGCTTCAACAAAGGTTGACTATCTGCTCTGTATTGCTGCTATTTCCTTAGTTACCCAGGCATTAAACAGTAACCACAATAAATGCTCCTTAAAATGTTCTTTTTGCAAATGATTTTGAATTACCATTGCTAGGACAAATTCTCTTTATCCAGTTTCTTGCTGTAGTCTAACGATCTGTTTCTGTTCCTCTTTTTAGAAGGAGTCTGTTTCTCATCAGTGCTGATTGAAGAGAAATTCGAAGAGAGGAGAGGCAGGAAGGAAAGGTCTACAAAATTTCAAAATTTCACTCTGTAGGTGCTCAGAGGAGAGCCCCGTGGGGCAGAGTGGTAAGCTGCAGTACTGCACTCAAAAGCTCTGCTCACTACCTGAGTTCGATCCTGACGGAAGTCGGCTTCAGGTAGCTGGCTCAAGGTTGATTCAGCCTTCCATCTTTCCGAGGTCGGTGAAATGAGTACCATCTTGCTGGGGGTAAAATGTTGATGACATGGGAAGGCAATGGCAAACTACCCCATAAACAAAGTCTGCCTAGTAAATGTCGGGATGTGACGTCACCCTATGGGTCAGCAATGACCTGGTGCTTGCACAGGGGACTACCTTTACCTTTAGGTCAGAGGTGGGGAACATCAGGCCTGGGGGCCGTTTAAGGCCCACAAAATCATTTGGTCTGGCCCTTCGTGGGTCCTGGCAGATCTCTAGCTCAGAAGGATCTAAGACTGGTGATGCGCCCCCTCCCGCTGACAGGAATAGCCTCTATTCAAAGCGGATGTGAGTTTGTTTTGCCGAGAAAAGGAACCTTCCCCCCCCCTTGCAGAAGAGTTGTTAGCCATGAAGCTGCTAGGACCGCCCAAGAAACTGTGTTAACCCTTTCCCACCCGGGCCATGGAGAAACGTATTCCCTCTGTACTACAAGAGGGCTGGGGGTGGAAGTGGCGACAATGGAGGGATTAAAGGGGGCAAGGCCAGAATGTGCTGGGGGGGGGAGTTCTTAGCCAGTGTGTCCTCATTTCATCCCTGCAGGCAGAGGTAGCAGGAGCCTGCTGTAGAATCTGGCCCCGACCATGCAGAGCAGGAGCAACTCCGGTGTGCAGCTGGATGGCTACACCCGGCTAGTGCAACAAACCATCCTGTGCCACCAGGTGGGCGAGTGCGCCACCGTTTTGATGCCTGCCTGCTTGCCCATGTGGGGGGAGCCATCTGGGGCAGCTGCCTGCTTGGGGCTTGGTTGGCTAATTTTTAAGTTGATAATTTTGTATGGCCCTCGAATGATGTTATAAATATCCAAATGGCCCTTGGTGGAAAAAAGGTTCCCCACCTCTGTTTTAAAGTCTCACACTGCAATTTTATGCTTGTGTGTGTGTTAAGTGACGTCAAGTCGCTTCCGACTCATGGCGACGCTATGAATCAGTGTTCTCCAAAACGTCCTATCATTAACAGCCTTGCTCAGGTCTTGCAAACTGAGGTCTGTGACTTCCTTTATACAGTCAATCCATCTCTTGTTGGGTCTTCCTCTTTTCCGGCTGCCTTCAACTTTTCCAAGCATGATTGTCTTTTCCAGTGACTCTTGTCTTCTCAATTTTACGCCTACCATCACTGAAATCTGAAATGGCGCTTCTGGACGAGGGTGTAACTTTGCTTAGGATTGTACCATATGATGCTTACATTGACTCCAATCCAGAGATTCCTCCCAGTGAGCAGACAACTCTGAGAATCTTGGCACCCTGCTGGAGGGGGAGAGGGAACTGAATTCTGGGGGCTCCACAAGATCACTGGATCACGGCCAGAGCTGCATACACAAAGCATGCTACGGGATGCTGAGGGTTCCCCTTCACCTGGTAACACAGGCTCATCTGGCAGGACTGATCTGCTTGCAGAAGCCAATGCCCTGGGTGTAGGGTTGCCAATCTCCAGGTACTAGCTGGAGATCTCCTGCCAGTACAACTGATCTCCAGCCAATAGAAATCTGTTCCCTTTGAGAAAATGGCCACTTTGGCAATTGGACTCTATGGCATTGAAGTCCCTCTCCTCCCCAAATCCCGCCCTCCTCAGGCTCTGCCCTGAAAACCTCCTGCTAGTGGCAAAGAGGGACCTGGCAACCCTACTTGGGTGGCTGCCCCCCGTCAGAGACTCCCCAACCGCAAGGCAGCCCAGCACAAGCTGGGCAGGAGCCATCACTCCAAGAGCTGTTGGTTACCTCCTCATGGTCCCCACCTTTGGACTATCCCTTGCAGTGTGTCTGCCACCAGCCCATGTCCATGGCACCAGTGGCCACCACCATATGCCAGACTTACGGGAGTCACTGATGCTACAAGGCAAATACAGGCCACCATAGCCACAAGCTAGTGGCCCCCACCCTTGTGAGATATGCAGGAGTTACCGTGATGAGACACCCCCCCCCATCCCACATAAAGTGGGAGGGAGCAAACTGGGCTGGAGCCTAGGGTTGCCAGCTCCGGGTTGGGAAACACCTCGAGATTTTGGGGGGGCAGAGCCTGAGGAGGGCAGGGTTTGGGGAGGGGAGGGACTTCAATGCCCTAGAATCCAACTGCCAAAGCAGCCATTTTCTCCAGGGGAACTGATCTCTATCAGCTGGAGATCAGTTGTAATAGCAGGAGATCGCCAGCTAGTACCTGGAGGTTGGCAACCCTACTGGAGCCTGCTCCTTCCATTCCCCCCTCCATTGTCGGAGGGGCTGGGGGCAGACCGGGGTGGAGGCAAGCTGTTTTCCAGGGCCATTTTTTCCCTCCTAGTCCACCCCTTCTCCACCCCTTCCATCACACATTTAAGCTTAATCCCTTCATTCTCAGGCTTAAAGCTGAAACGAAGCTTCATTATATATAATTATTCTCGCTCATATTCCACTGTTGGGAGCCTAGTCTCTCCCTCTGCTCTCACTCTGTTGACTCCGACACCCTTGGAAGATCAAGCTATTCTGTCAAGCGGGGTGGGCAGAGAGTCACTTGGGAGTGGCCCATCAACTTTCCAAGCGATTAAAAGGAGCTCTCCGCTCCTCCTCTCATGCAGCTGCAGCTTCACTTTCTTACCCTTCCCTTGAAAACTACCACAGCAGCTTCTCTCCTCTTTCTCTTACATTTGAAGGAGAAGGAGGCATGCTCACGTAAGCACGCCCCTTGGCTCTGGATAGGAAAACAACAGTAGAATAAGGTGCCCTAGGGTCAAGAATCAACATGAAACATGGGGCCTATATTGATAAAAGTTATCTTATAAGTGATGTATAATAAATTTGACACAAACACAAATAAACAACTTAGATACAGCCCTGTTCAAGCCTCTATGTATCTATTGTAAATATTGAATATTCATAACCAATAAACACACAAAAAAAACACAAAAATCCAAACACTACCAAAGCTAAGACCAAATGCGTTTTGGCTGTGAAGTCTTCCTTAGTGGTCCAAATACATAAAATTCTGAATACACTTATGCCATTATGCAACAACATTCAATATATGTCTTTTTGACTGAGTAGAATGATGTTCGTAAAATTCAAAATATACACACTCCATCCAGGGTTGCTTTTTTAGTTTTAGGCTTCTATATATCTGAATAATTAATTTCATTTATATAACACTCTTGGCAATGGGAAATACAAAACCGAATAGTCTACTGAAGTACATTGTTCAAAGTCTCTCAGTCATAAAGATGTATCAAGTCAAAATGGGTGAAATAGTAACAACTTTCATTATCTCTATAAGGAGTCTGTGACTTGGCATAAGTGTATTCAGAATTTTATGTGTTCAGACCACTGAGGAAGGCTTCACAGCAGAAATGTATTTGGTCTTAGCTTTGGTATTGTTTGGTTGGATTTTTGGGCTTTTTTGTGTATATTGATTATGAATGTTCAATATTTACAATAGATCAGTGTTCTCAACCTTTTTGCTCCATTCCCCCCTTTCACCATTGTTCAGAATATAATTCCCCCCTTCCCAAAATAGTCTAACAGTTATTAAAACCAAACTACAATTTTACAGATTGTACATAATCTACAAAACATCATACTTTGCTGAATAGTGGTCCCAATTCCCCCCCTGGAACCCTAAAATCCCCCCTTGTTCAGAACCCATGCAATAGATACATCGAGCATGCTATTGACTCCCTTCCCCCGCACATCAAAGCTACTATTTGCCTGTTCAAGAGAAAGCACAAAGGTAAACGTATTTATCCCCATGCAGGACAAGTTAAAATGTGGGTGGGTGCTGGTAGTTTGCTTTGGGGAAACACAGGAAAGGTTTTCACAGCCAAGCATGGTAAAACTGCTCTGAAATGCTGTGATCTTTATATAAGCCATCATTTGTTACTGGCTCTGCCTGCAGAATCACCATTTTGTGACTGCGACTCCTAAGGCTTGGGGGGAGGGGAAAGGAAGATGCTTCAAGAACCATAAAGTCTGCCCTCCTCTGCTGTAAAGCGCCATATAAGAGGCAGCTGGTTGGCCACTGTGTGAACTGCTGGACTTGATGGACCTTGGTCTGATCCAGCATGGCCTTTCTTATGTTCCTATGTTCATATATACATACAGATGGCACTATAAAGAATTGCTTTAGGTCAGAGGAGAAGAAGATCCTTCCCTCAGGTTTCAGAACACACCAACATCCTGTTCCCTAAATCATTAGCTTGGCTTACAGTCATGAGCAAACCTTTTCCAAGCGTGTTAAGTACCTCCTGAACCAAAGGAAGAATGAAACATTGTTCTCAGAAGGCAGAACATTATAATCCTCACACCGCTAGGGTACATTATCAAACTGAAATTGAGTGAGTTCTCTTTACTTAATGTGTGTGGCAAGGTAAGCACTGTTTGGGCTAATGTCAAGAATTTCAGTTTTTCATTATCTGTTTGCTTTGCACGAAATGGTACTGGCTGTGCAGTTCCACTTAGATGAGGTTCAACAGAGACAGTGATGGACGGTTTCTGAGCAATGCAAGCCAAGGATATTGCTGCTAAAGACTTGAAATCTGAGCTATCACCTAACTGAGCTGAACTTCAGTTCTGTTTGTTATCTACAAGAATTTCCTTTGTATCAGAGTGAGGTTGTGAACAGGACAGATGTGTGTACATAATTATTTTATTTTGCTGTAAATAAACTTGCTTCAGATTGCAAATTTGAAAAAGCTAAAGTTGACCCAATAAAAGACATCACCTTGACAGCTCTCATGAGATTCTGTTTCAAACAAACTCTCTTGGTTAATGGATATTTATTTGCTTGGGGCCCCTTATCTGCCCCTGCTTGCTTCCTCTTATTTGTTTCTGGGAAGTAAAAATATTAAAATATCAATGAACCAATCAATGAACAAATCAGATCCACAAAATTTCAAGATTTTTACATAACCAAGAAGATGAATACAACTGAGAAGATGAAGAACTTGGGGTCGTAGTAGATAGTTCAATGAAAGTGTCGACCCAGTGTGCTGCAGCAATGAAAAAGGCAAACTCTATGTTAGGGATTACTAGGAAAGGGATTGAAAATAAAACAGCCAATATTATAACGCCCCTGTGTAGATCTATGGTGAACCCTCATTTGGAATACTGTGTACAGTTCTGGTCACTGTATCTCAAAAAAGACATGGCAGATCTGGAAAAAGTACAGAAGAGAGCAACCAAGATGATTAGGGGGTTTAGTAAGATTTATTATTATTACGGTATTAGCCAGAAAAGAAGATTAGGGGGTTGGAGCACCTTCCCGTTGAGGCTGAAGAGTCTAGGACATTTCAGTTTAAAAAAGAGACGACCGGGGGTGGGTGGGAGCGTGGATGATAGAGGTTTATAAAATTATGCATGGGATGGAGAGAGTTGACAAAGAGCTTTTTCTCCCTCTCCCAAAATACGAGAACGCAAGGGCAGCCAATGAAGCTGATGGGCAATAGATTCAGAACAGGCAAAAGGAGAGTGATTAAAATGTGGAATTTGCTGCCAGAGGATGTAGTGATGACCAGAGGCATGGACAGCTTTAAAGGGGGATTAGATACATTAATGGAAGAGATGTCTATCAGTGACTACTGCCCATGGTGACTAAAGGCAATCCTCCTCATTCAGAGGCAGCAAACCTCTGAATCCCAGCACCAGCAGGCAACATCAGGGGATGGCCTGCGCTTCTATGCCCTGTTATTGGCCCTCCAGAGGAACTGGTTGGCCACTGTATGAGACATGATGCTGGACTAGATGGACCACTGGTCTGGTCCAGCAGGACTCTTCTTGCGTTCTTAAAACCTTTTTTCATACAGGGTTGCTGAGATAATAATTATTTTTAATCTCCAAATATGAAATGTCCATGTTCTTATCTCGCGGTCACCTCTTGGATTATGCCATCTGGCCCCTCCATGGCCAAACAGAAAAGCAAATGAGGTCTGTAGCAATGGAACTTGGCAAGCAGCCTGTGGGGGCCAAAGGATTTCGCCCTCTGTTCTCTACCTGGTCCTGGTCACCATTCCCCATCCTGCCAAAACCAGGGCATGTTTGAATTGTAAATTAAATAAGAATGAGCAGAAATGTTTTATTTTGAAGTTCTGTCCAGTCCTTTTTTCAGACTCCTCACTGCTTATTGTTTTGACCCTTAAAAATAAAGTTTTGGATTTTGGCATGGTTTTGAAGGCAACAGCTGTCTCTGTGCACATGTGGGTAAACAATATTCTGCTGTGTGAGATTGATGCTCAATTACATTCCAACATTGACCTTTGCTGTATGTCATACATCGTTTTGTTCAACATTCTCTGTGTTCTGTGGTTTGGTCTATTAATCCTCTGTTGCTCCAACAGTTCATGCTATACAAGCCCATCTGGATTAAAAAAAAATCTGGTGTGTGTGTGTGAAAATCTTCTGGTGCGTGCATTCCAGTTTTGATGATGAAAGCACAGCTTGTTTTTATCCTCTTGAGATTTGATTTCTTTCACCCACAATGGGAGGGTAGGAGGAATGTTTCTCAGGCATATGCTGAGAGAATTGTTAGGGAACGGTAGAAGACATAATTAGAAAGTTATAGGCATGGTAAACAGAATGTAGTTGATTTGGTAGATGGGATCACAAATAGGGTCTGTTCAAATGTCATGGAGTGAAAATTGCTCAAGGCAGCTGGAAAGCTACCAAAGAGTATCCCCCAAGCATTCGTGGTTGGCCACTTGGTAACGGCAGTTGCAGTAGTAAATGTGAGATTATGCAAGTGGCGCTATGAAACTCTGTAGTCATATACCGTGTTGTGGAGATGTACAGCTGTGCTTTGCCCACCTTCACCTCACAAACACCAGCACCCTACATTAAGGGAGGAAGGCTTCTGCAATAAGTTCCTGTTTGTTACCAGACTAGGCTGTTGCTTGTTTCTCCAGACTTCCCTTTCACCGGAGTTCTGATCACCAAAATCTCCACTTATATGCTCTGAATTGTCTGGACATGAAGCCGAAATGATATAACTGTGCACCCTACTGAATAAGATTAATGTTCTCAGGCTGGGATGTGTGAATGGCTGTAGAGGTTGTCACTCTCCTATGACTGCAGAGTGGGAGGAGAGGGAGTCTTTTTTTGGCTGCTCACTGACTCTGGGTATTATAATTCATACCACCTCTTTTGCTGGTATATCATTACACAGTCACTGGGATTAGGACCTAGGGTTGCCAGCTCCAGGTTGGGAAATACCTGGAGATTTTGGCGGTGGAGCCAAGGAAGGATGGGGTTGGGGAAGGGACTTCAATGGGGAATAATTTGATAGATTCCACCTTCCAAAGTGGCCATTTTCTCCAGGTGAACTGATCTCTGCTGCCTGGAGCTCAGTTGAAATAGTGGGACATCTCTACCCACCACCTGGAGGCTGGCCACCCAAGGTAGCATTGGGCAATAAATGACTACTACTCCTTCCCTACCATACCCCATTTCTGCCCTTAGTGGCAGAGCATTGCAGTTGGTATTGGAGTTGCACTGGCCAAAAGAAAATCCAGCAGCAATCAGGCCAGCAAGTGGATTTGGCAGAGAGTTCAGTTATCATTCCTACCCACTACCAGGGATCTTGCAGGTGTAAGAAAGGAAGAAGGGAGAGCCAGAGCTGCCAATCAACAGCTTGGCCTGAGTGAAGAAGCCCCACCCCTTCTTCTTGTCATCAACATCCTGCAGGGAACAGAAAGACCAACAACTTCCGGGTCAGCACAGGGGTTGGTGAGAAGACTTCAGCAACCATTAATTGAATTGGATATTGCTAAGCATTGGAATTGTAAGCTGCTTTGGGAATCAATCAGGGAGAAAAGTGAGGTATAAATAAATAAGACACTAATGAATAAATAAATAACATACCAAGATTAGAACAGGATTGTCCTGTAAATGTCATTGACATAAATAATTGTGTGTGCGAAACCTTTTTGTGGAAGCAAAAATCATATTGGCATGATGCTGGAAATTCGACATGGTACTGACTTAAAACGGATGGTTACATACGGTTGCAAAAATTGTGGAAATATATGTAAAAATCAAGCATAGCCAAGAGATTTTATAAAATGGTGTGGTGACTGTCACTGCAAAAACAAGTGGAAGAGGGTAAGCCATTGGTAAATAATCATTATAAAATATCTTCTTATATATTGCCAGATATTTAGCAGATGATGCAGGAAACAAAACACGTACTGGTTATTGTTTAATGACTTCCACTAACAAAAATTAAGATTCAAGTTGTATCTTACAAGAATCTGGGGCTGAGCGCAAAAATTACTCTGCAAGCAAAATTACTTGCAAAACCAATAAATACTAGAGAGGCAACTCTTTTCACCAAGTATTTACAGGAAAATGATTGCTCACAAGACCGCTTTAAATGCAGCCTGAACCACATGGAAGCAATACATTTTCCCATGGATGTGTGCTTTCTTGAAGCTATCGTATGGCATACATTCCATATAATTAGAGATGGTATAAAAATCACTGCAAAGGTTCCCCCCCCAAAGCCCTCCATGAAATGTCTGTGCAATAAACAGCATGTATTTATAAATAAAAGATCCTGCCAGACAATCTTGATTGCATATTGCGACAAGAGTTTTAATATTACTGGACCGAGAGAATGCAGACATTGAAAGATTCTTTGAGTTTAGTAAAACAATTGATAACAATCTCACTCTCAAAATATTGATATTGGCACAGATACAGACAACGTCACGTGAACCAAACACTTGCTGGAGTAACTATAAACAGAAGGTTAAAGCAAAGAGGGAATCAGCCAGCGAAGTCCGGGTCACAGTGAAGTGCCTATTGAGGCACCCAGCTGATGAGTCTTAAGATCCCGCCTGCCTTTAACAGCATCAAAAAGTAATTGGCCTCTTAAGAGAATTTCAAAATGAGAGGAAGAAAAAACAAACATGGGTAAGGAGAACAGATTTACTGGGGAAGAAATCAGCCAAAAAATGAGTCGAAGATGAAATAAAACTTCGGCTTCAGCAGAGAGACTGGGGACTGTTTGCGGCTCTAGTGCTAAAGGGGGTGGAGGGAACGGCGAAGCATAGGGTTGCCAGGTCCCTCTTCGCCACTGGCAGGAGATTTTGGGGGTGGAGCCTGAGGAGGGCAGGGTTTGGGAAGGGGAGGGACTTCAATGCCATAGAGTCCAATTGCCAAAGCTGCCATTTTCTCCAGGTGAACTGATCTCTATTGGTTGGAGATCTGTTGTAATAGCAGGAGATCTCTAGCTACCACCTGGAGGTTAGAAATAAAGTACAGAAAATAGGCAATGTTATAACAATATAACAAAAGTGTAATGAGTTCAAAATACATATAATATACAAGTGCCTAAATACATATACAGTAACATTCAATCCAAGTAGAAGTCTTGAAAGAAGAAGGGGTGGAATAGGGATACGATCGTTTCAAGTCTCAAGTCTTCCTCAGTCTCGTTCCTGTATGTGAAAAATTCATTTTACATATTGACTACTAAGCCTAATGGTTATAAAACAAATTAAACATATTTACAAAATATATACTCACAGTTAGGATATTAATATGCACACTTGTTTCAAACGAAGCTTCCAGAGCCAATAATTCAATTTCCCATAGGGATCAACAAGGGCAAACCATGTATTATTTTTGTGTAATTTCCTTAGTTAGGATAATAATTCACTTATACATGGTTGCACAGACAAATTCAACTGGTTACAGAGTTCATGGGCAGGATACAATCAGTAGCAGGTGGGAAGCAATGTCAGGCAGTTCTTAAAGTGACATGCACTCATTAAATGAAACATGTTAAATCATTTTCTAAGTTCAAACCCTGTGGTTCCAGAGACTTAAACAAATGAATAAAGTATGCCTCCTTTTGTCTGAGCAAGCGTTGTGTCTCTTCTGTCATACCGTGTACCTCTAAGCCTCCAAACCACAAAAAAAAGGAGATCATTTGCATCATGGTGAAACTTAAGAAAATGTTCAACAACCGGAGCAGAACAAATACCAGCATGTATTCTGGACCTATGTTCCAGTATTCTTGTTTTGATAGGGCGTATATTGGAGCCTACATAAATTCTTTGACACGGGCAAAGTAAGTACACGCAAAATTTAGTTTCACAATTTGAAAAATCCCTAAGTTTGAATACAAAGTCAGAATCTGTCCTTTGGAACTCTTTGACTTCCAAACTTAAGCTACAGGCTGCACATTTGTGGCAACGAAAATGCCCTATGCTGTATGTATGATGCAAAGAATGAGAAATATCTGAATGAACTAACTTGTCACGAATAGATTGTGTTCTACGATATCCAATTTTGGACACTGCCTGGCAACCTGGAATGTCAGACAGTAAATGCCAGTGTCGTCGGATAATGTCTGTAATGTGATGAGAAAGATGGGTAAACTGAAAAGCAAAAGTGAGGGGAGCATTAAGTTCTTTCCTGGTTGAATTATTATAAATGAGATCCCTTCTGTGTCTCAATTCAGTTTTTTCTCTTTCTTTTTAAATAACAGACCAGGGATATCCTCTATTGGCTAAAGCCGATGTTAAACCCATAGCTCCTCTAGCATAATCACAATCAAAAGAATTATTCCTTCTAATCCTAATAAACTGGCTGTAGGGAAGGTTTTCTTTAAGGTGTTTAGGATGATGGGAATTGAAATGTAGTAGGGCATTACGGTCAGTAGGTTTTGTAAAGGAGCTGACTGATAGTAAACTAGAAGTGCTGCGATGTATTATGGTATCTAAGAAAGGAAGTTGCCAAGGATCAGTGTTGCCGGTAAATTTAATAGTTGCACAGTTATTGAGCCAATCCAAAAATGCAACCCTAGTGCGGCACCACCTCCCACATCAGACCCAAGCCACAGAATAACAAGAACAATTTTACTGGATTGCAAATGGCCACAGCTTCATTGGTACAGCACCTGTAAGAGCCTTGGCACAGTATGTGGCATTGGCTGACCCACCTGCCAGCTGATGTATACCGCCCTTCCCCAGCCCGCCTGCTAGAGAGGGAAACCACCATGGGATGGCAGGTGTAGGATTCCAATTGGGCATTACAACACTGCGTGGTCTCCCCTGCCACTTGAAAGTGAGGGCACCTTGCCAACCCCCTAGCTGGGCATGTCCCTTGTGACCCTCACCTCAAAATCCATTAAGGGGATCCTCAGGGCTTTCTTGATCCTGGTCCTGGTGCCGGCCTGGTGGAACTCTCCTTCTAGTGAGACCAGGGCCCTGAGGGACTTGATGCAGTTCCACAGCGCCTGTAAGACCGAGATGTTCTGCCAGGCCTATGGTTGAGGGCAGCAACGGTTTAAGTTATGGCTGGCCTCCCTTCCCCTTTTAAGCTTGTTTCCATCTTATTGATTATGATAGGGGGGGAGGCTGATTGCTTCCCTGACTCTCTGTGGCTTAATGTTTTATCAATGGTGCCAATTAGTACAACCAGATTTTAATGGCTCTTTTAAATAACTGTGTTTTTATATAAGTGCTTATCATTTTTACTCATTATTGGAATCTATGTGTCTAAAGTTGTCAGCCGCTCTGAGCCCAGCCCTGGCTGGGAAATAGAGCAGAGTACAAATCAAATCAAATCAATAAAAATTTCTCACCAGGTTAAGTAAGATGCGAAGGGACTCTGTTGAAAAGTGCTGCGTTGGAGGTGAGACGGTGTGATCTAAAAAGTTCTGTCTTCAGTGCTATAACTGTGATAGCTTCTTTGCATGTGCAAGTCATTCCTTGAGGGATGCAGATATTCAGAAATCACAAATAACGGAGCTGGTTCCTGATGCCTACACATTCAGCTGAACATCTGCAGACAGCATGTCCAAATGTGCGCCTGTATAGACTCCTCCTGCTGCAAAAATGGGGACCAGATTACCTAAAAGGGCTTACGAGCATACAGCTGTACACACAAAGGAGTTGGGGGCAGAGCAACAGATGCCCCCTCTCCCCATTATGCATGAACACTGTATGCATTTTCAAGCGTCTGCACGGGCTTCTGATGATGAAGTCATCAAGTGGTTAATATGCATGCATGAACCAACCTGCACATATGTCCAAAACTATCATAGCTCCACACTAAAAGTTGTCTAGTGAGTTACCACTTCAAATGGCATGTGGCACCGGGACAGAATCTGACACACTGTCCATCATATTCTCTTGATTTATCCATGTAATCATTGTCAAGCAATCAATAAAGAAAAGAAGCTGGGATCCATGAAAAGAATGGTGGGGAGGGAATTCTTATACCCCTGTTGACCCCAGCTTCCTCCACTCTTTCTGCACTGCCCCATGGCTGCATCAGCCACTTCCTCCTTCTCCCTCCCTAACCCTCCTGCCAGCCAGATCCCCGATCAGCTGGGTGGTGGAGGGGGGAGGGAGGCTTACGGTTCTAGCTGGAAGTTATATTGTGGCGTTGTGAGATGCCATTTCCCCCCATTGCACACACACACACCCGCTACTCCAGTGAGCACATTGGGGGACAAGAAATGCTGATGGGAGTTAGTTTGTCCACTCTAAGTGCGCAAATGGCAACCCTATAGAGCAGAGCCAAAATGGGGGGAAATGAACCTACAACCAACACACCAAACAATAAACCCCCAAAAGGTTGAGGAACAGATAAGATCTATTGCAAGGAGGTATATAATCCTAGTAAAACAGTTCTGCTTTAATAAATGCACAGGATATATATAAAAAGCAGAAACTATGATACAGACCAAAATAAGGAAATGGCAACCCTAAGTATCAGTCCACTGATTATTAGGAGAAGATCCTCAGCTTACGCTCCAAACTGCCAAGTTCTGCGCTGTTGCTATTAAAATACGCACAACTTTATTAGAGAATGATCGTTAGAATATTTTACAATTTAATCAATTTTAAGGTGATAGTTTTAATCAGGGGTTGTTTTTATTGATCTTACACCTTTATTTGTACGGGCAGTCTGTGATTCTGTGGTGCAAAACTATTGAGTCTGGAAATTTTGACGTGTTGGCATGTGATTGGTCAGTTGACCGTATTAATAAATTTGATTTGATTATTTTTTTGAGACCATCAATAGACTGGCGGTGGCACTGACAGTAAAAGGCTTGGAGCAGAAAATGTGCAAGGCACGCTTTCCACTTGAGACCTCTCCCACACCTCCCAGCTGATTGGGGGTAGATGGCTCTAAGCATTGTTGCTGCTGTCATTGCTTGCCCTTCGCCTCCCCCTCTTCCTCCCTCCTCCTCTTCTGCCGCCTTGCTTTTCCTGCCTCAGTGTCTCTTTCCTCTTCTCCTCTTGGTTTGCTTCTGCTGCTGCCACCTCCTTCTCCTCCTTCCACCAAGCCCCGCCCCCCGCCATTGCTGTGTCCTTATCCTTGCCCTCCTCCTCCTCCTGCTGCTTTCTCTTCTTAGTTTTTTTTTTTTTAATTCTGTTGGAATACCAGCTGTGTTTGGGGGCTGACTTACTTGGTTCTAGAGGTTTTTAAAAAAACCATTTGTTTTTTAAAGAAAGGGTGTTTTTTTTGCAAACCTTGGGATTCTCTTGGGTTTATAGAACACCCCTCCCATCTGAAAATGGCCCGTTTGCAGCCTTTTTGATATGCACTCCGGAGCCATTGTTCTGAATTAGGTATATGTTATGCTAGAATACTGAACTAGCATTAGTACTTCTCCATCTTCTGCTAACCATCTTAATGGAATGATGCTAATATGCACAATTACGGACCTGGCCCATTTCCAACACCAACTGTGCTTCAGAATGCATTTCAGGGGTATAAAAAGTATTTCGAACAACATCCAGTTTCTGAGAAACGTTTCTGTTAAAACTGATCCAAAGGTTTCTTCAGGTTTGTTTTCTTGGGTGGATTAGTGCTCACGTTTGCGCCCAGAGTGGTCGCGTGAACTTGAAAAGGCCTGACCTGATGGATGGCTCGGAATGTGAAAGAATTGGTCACTAAAAGCTTTCTGATTCCTGTGAGCGATGCGATGAGGTAATGTAGAAATTATCGTACACTTCAGAAAATAGCATTACAAATATCAAAGTCATGACAATGTCTAAAACAAGTCACTTATTCTGAGAAAAAAAATAATATGGCTGTTGCTGTTCAGAGCAGAGGTATTTTGAGGGCCTGAAAAACCCAGAGATGATATCATGCTGTAAGGCACTGACATTCCTATAAGATCTGACATGTATATCTCCACATGTTTAAATTATAGTTCACAGAAAATGATTTTTTGCTTTCTTGGTTGGTCAAAATTAGCCTCTTAAGCACATGACTTGTCCTGAGTCCAAAATCCATTAATTTTCCTGTCAGGCCTCAAGAGATCGGCATTTTCCACTGACTTTTTCTAGCTAGAAGGAAACCTCTGCTGAGCAGAATTAAGCTGAAACCCTTTAAAATAGCAGAGAAGACACTATTTAAAAGATACATCATATATTCTCTATCTACCCTACACCACAGTTTTATACACCGTTTTATACTTTGAACTGTCATTGTGGTGGAATAGGGTTGCCAACCGCCAGGTACTAGCTGGAGATCTCCTGCTATTACAACGGATCTCCAGCAGATAGAGGTCAGTTCACCTGGAGAAAATGGCCACTTTGGCCATTGGACTCTATGGCATTGAAGTCCCTCCCCTCCCAAACCCTGCCCTCCTCAAGCTCCACCCCAAAAACCTCCTGCTGGTTGAAAAGAGGGACCTGTCAACCCTATGGTGGAAAGTGCCATGAAGTTGCAGCCAACTTATGGTGACCCCATAAGGGTTTCAAGGCAAGAGACAAACTGAGGTGGTTTTCCATTGCCTTCCTCTTCATAGCAACCCTTCATAGCAATCCTCTTCATTCGTGGTCTCCCATCCAAGTACTAATCGGGGCTGACCCTGCTTAGCTTTCAAGATCTGATGAGATCGGGCTTGCCTGGACTATCCAGGTCAGGGCAAACAGCAGTAGCCCCAATACCAATGTTTATGGGACCCCACCGTTTACTTTGCTTTGCTGTGAAAGCTATCCATTTATTCCTACTCTCTGCTTCCCGTAGTTCAACTAGTTTTTGATCCATGAAAGGACCCATCCTCTTATCCCTTGACTGCTAAGCTTACTCAGGAGTCTTTGGTGACGTACCTTGTCAAAAGCCTTTTGAATGTCCAAGTATATAATGTCTACCAGGTCACCACTATGTACATGCTTGTTCACTTGCTCAAATAACTCCAAAAGGTTTGTGAAGCAGGACTTCCCTTTGCAGAAGCCATTCTGATATTTCCATCAGCAGGCCTTGTTCCTTTATGTACCTAATCACATGGGACATACATTAGGCTAACTGGCCTGTAATTTCCTGGTTTCCCTCTGGACCCCTTCCCAAAAATTCGTGTAATGTTTGCTATTCTTCAGTCCTCTGTTACACTACTGATTTTAGTGACCAGTTCCTTATACTGGTTAGTAGATCAACTTCACATTTGAGTTCCCTAAGTATATGCCATCAGTATATGCCATCAAGACCTGGAGACTTACTGGTTTCTAATTTCCCCAATAGGTCTGAACTTCAATTTTTGTCACCTCAATTTGACCCAATACTTCAAACTCTGTTCCTGAAAATAGTGTATCTGGCCTGGGTACATGTCCCTGGGTACACCTGTGCAACACACACCTGTTCTATAGGACATTCCAATGAACACGCATCAGTGGCAGTGAGTTTGCTGCATTCATTCCACCCCCTTAAAACATCTACTGATATCTGGGAAAGCTGCTAGAAACTACATTTCCTTGCCTAAGAGCTGCCTCCACTCCTGCTGATGTCCTAACGGCCCCTTGTAGCTTAAAAAGTCAAAGTGTTCTTTCTTTCTCAGACTGGAAACTACTAGGATCACAATGAAAACAATTAATCTTCATCACAGTTCAGTGCTTTGGTGTTCCCTGTGCCTAGCTGCAGCCATCTGCAGGTGCTAATAATAAACTCAGATTCGACATTATAGCTGCAGGTGATAAACATGTCAAGAAACATGCTGGATGCCTAGAATTCAAATTGCATTTCCAAGAACAGAAGCCTACCAGGCAGTTTTCCGTACTCTGAGAAAAATGTCTCATTAGTACCTCATTAACACCAGCTGCTAATGATCGACAGGTCAGGGGTGTGCTGCTGTTTGGCAATGAGTACCGCTAGGCACTAACGGGGCATTATGCCAAATATCTCAGAACCCACGTTGTCAGCTGGGGGAAGAACCTGATCCATGCAGAATTCTAGCTGCTCCCAAACTGCTTGTGTGCAAGCGTCACTATGCACCGGATTCATACCTCTTCACACATTATGGAGTGCACAGGTTGGGTCTGGGTCCCCACATCTTGTCAGATGTAACACAATTGCACGTGAGTTGTGGGTTCTCAGTTCCTGAGCATGTGGTGCCTGATTAGGATCAAGACATGCAGAAGATTATGTTAATTGTATATCTTGCCCAACAATACAGAGGCAAAGTAATGTTGATTGCCTGGTCTGCACTGTAACTGCTACTTTTTAGTTTGTTAATGGCATGATAGATATTTTCATTTTTTCCCCTTTCCCGTTTTCCTTTTGTATCCCTTTATTAAAATAAAATTATAAAAAAGACATGCAGAAGAGGTGCCAGCCCTCCCACCCCATTTCCCCAACCTGAAACAGCTCCAGGAGGCCACAATTTGGAGAAAACCACATATCTCATGGGATATATGTGGATTTCCCCAATAGGACCAATAGTACACTCCGGGACTGTTTCATGCTAGGAAAATGGCACAGAGGGAAGGCTGGAAGCCCTTTATGTACACTATGGTCCTGAACTTAATTGGAGCGATTCAGTGAGGAGAACCCACCACTCACTCGTTATATCTGTTATATCTAACATGAAATAGGAACAGTACCCAACCAGTGTACTCCACAGTGCATCCTGTAACTAGCTAGAACTGCTTGCAGCAGCACTCATTCCATCTAGTAGCAACAGAAGGAGAGCTGAGACCATGAGGCCCCACCCATCGGCCTGACTGAGGTCCAGATGCCTTCAGCTCCCTCCCTCCGAGGCCCATCTCCTGTAACAGCTATTCTCTCTGGTCTATGATGATCATCATGGAACGCCTTTTTATATTATATAACACAGAGGCGTCCAAACTACAGCCCATGGGCCACGGCCAGCTCACAGACCCTTTTCATCCAGCTCACAAAGAGATAATAAAAAACTAACAAATGCAACCAGATCAGGGGTTGCTTGCTGAGTCTTGCTGGAACAGACCAAAGGAACAGACCAAACTGTCCAGCATGTGTTTCCTACAAAGGCCAAATTTTGGGAAGGCCATAAAATAGGCCATGATACACTCTGGCACACTTTAATGCTTTCGGGAACAGGATGTAGACATGAAGCTTGGGTTATGCCAAGCAATTATCTAAAATGCAAATTCAGTTATGATGTAACTAATAAATTGCCAGAGGCTATCCGATCGTGAAATTCCATGCAAAGTCCTTTGTGAGGACTTCTTTCAAATATAAATGAGATGCGAAAAGTTAGCAAGGAGAGCTATATGCCAGAGGATAAGGTTGAGAGAGAAGGTATCATTCATATGCTAACTTAACAGGTAGGGAGTCACTTGCCACTCCTGTATTAGCATCTTCCCTTGTCCTCCTCAGGGAGCCCAGCAGGTGGCAGTAGCCCTTATTTTGTGGTCTACACTCCGAATTCACAAATGTTTACCTGTGTTTAGAGTTGCCAAATCTGTACTGGGAAATTCTCCAGATTTGGAGGCAGAGCCTGGGAAAGGTGACTTGGGGGGGGACCTCAGTGGGGTATGATGCCATAGAATCCATCCTCCAAAGCTGCCATTTTCTCCAGGGGTACTGATCCCTATAGTCTGGAGATCAGTTGTAATTCTGGGAGATGTCCAGGCCCCACCTGAAGATTGGCAACTCAACCTATGTTGCCTCCTCTAAAAGGTTATAGCAAGCTGCCAGATTACCAGATAATGTCAAGGCAGGATTGCCAACCTCCAGGTAATAGCAGAAGATCTCCTGCTAATACAACTGATCTCCAGCCAATAGAGATCAGTTCACCTGGAGAAAATGGATGCTTTGGCAATTGGACTCTCAGAGCCTGAGAAGGGTGGAGTTTAGAGAGGGGAGGGACTTCAGTGCCATTCAGAGTCCAATTGCCAAAGTGGCCATTTTCTCCAGGTGAACGGATCTCTATCAGCTGGAGATCAGTTGTAATAGAGGGAGATCTCCAGCCACCACCAGGAGGCTGGCAACCCTACTTGGAAGTCCAACCAACAGGGCACAGAGGTAAAGGCCATCCCCTCAATGCTGCCTCTTAGCACTGATATTCAGAGGTTTGCTGCCTCTAAATACGGCGGTTCCCTTTTGTCACCATGGCTAGTAGCCACGGGAATTTTAAGTGGCTGCTACTTTGAAAGCCAAGTTCACAAACACATCTCTCAAGCAGTTGCCAGGCGCAGCTCATGTAAACCTTGAGCGTTGAGTATTGCGGAACTGATGCATCATTGGAAAAGTCCACATTCTAAAATAAAAACCTTGATCCATCCAGCCGCAAAACAAACTTTCATTCCTGAAATCCTGAATCCTCCATTGGGACAATCTCTTTTTCCTGTGTTTCATTTTTGGCAATCTCTGATTGCTTCTGTTTATTTGTTTATATCCCTTGGGATGAAAGAGCTCTAAGGTGTGGGGTATGCTGGCTGCAGTTGGATCTTTTTTTAGGTACTGTTGTTCAGGATGCTTGCACATGGCTCTCAGGTTCTTCCATGTGCATGCTGTGTCTATTCCGTTAGCTGGGTTTGCAAGCACTCTATGTTCTCGAGCTTCTAGGAAGCACAGTTCATCTAAACTGCTCTTTCCTCTGAGTCACTTCTCCTAAGCCTAAAGAACACACCGCTTTCACTGGCTTTGTGGCAGAAGATGGAAGGTCATCGAAAGTCAACAAAAGGGGCCTGAAACATATGAATGGTGCGGATACAGGCTCTGAAACACTCTACAGCTCCTTGTGGTTAACCCACCAAGAGAGGCATGACAGAGAAGTACAGGTTACATTGGGACAGGCCCCCCTCATGATGCTGACTGCTGGTCCATAATAATGGTCCGTAAGGACCAGTATTTTTGTTCTGAATCCACTCCTCACCCTGATCCATTCCAGGAAGAAGAGGCACAACATTATCTCACAACATTGCCTCTCCTCTTTAGGGGTGTGTATTTATTGCTTACTTCATACATACCCCACCCCAATGGGGACAAAAAGTGGCTTATGGTGTTCTTCTTTCACCTATTTTATCCTCACAACAATCCTGGGAGGTAGGTTATTATTTTCCATTTATTTATGTTTACAAAATTTATATCCCACCTTTCTGCCCTCAGAAGAGCCACCAAGGCAGCTAACAAATGAAAGCATACATAATAAGAAATCACATTTTAAAACCATTAAAACTAAAAAACAACAGTAACAACAAAACCACACATACATCATTAAACAATTACAACCAGAGTTAAAATACTTACCAAGTCATAGAAGCAACAATTTTAAAAAATTGGTCAGGGAGCAGGGAGGGTTGGGCTGAAAGATCATAAGGCTGGCCCAAGGTCACCCAGCAAGCTTCTGCGGCAGAGCAGAGATTCAAAGCTGGGTCTGCCAGATCCTAGAAGAATAAGAATTGGTTTTTATATGCCGGCTTTCTCTACCACTTATGGAAAAATCAAACCGGCTTACAATCACATTCCCTCCTCCTCCCCACAACAGACACCCTGTGAGGTTAGAGGGGGATGAGAGAGCTCTAAGAGAGCTGTGACTAGCCCAAGGTCACCCAGCTGGCTTCATGTGTAGGAGTGGGGAAACAAATCCAGTTCACCAGATTAGCCTCTGCCGCTCGTGTGAAGGAGTGGGGGAATCAAACATGGCTCTCCAGATTTGAGTCCACCGCTCCAAACCACCGCTCTTAACCACTACACCACGCTGGCTAGTTCAACACTCTGACCATTAAACCACATGCAAGAGAGCAGCAGCTTCCTACAAAGAGGTATATGAGTTGGCTGAGAAGGCTCCAGTTTCTTGCTATGAACGGAGACCTCCTTGATGGTACATCTGCTGTAGCCTTTGCTAAACCTGTCCTCGTTGGTAAGGATCCATTTCAAAAGACAAAGCTTCCTTCTGATGCTTGAAATGGAGGTTTCCACACTTGACAGGCCCATGGGGCTGCAACAGATCTGGCTGCTGTTCAAGAGAACAGTGGACTCTACCCAGGTGAGAGTCCATGAATTGCCCATGCAATACTCAGTCTATGCAATGAGATAGTCCAGGTGAAAGCACCAGGCAAAAGACTTCTTTTCTCAGGTTTTGGCTGGGTTGCATATTATTATTTTTTAAAACTTTGCCTGTGTTGTGAAGTTTTAGACGACTTTATATTTGTAATTCTATTGTATTTAAAAAGAGTGCCAGTGCAGTGTAGTGATTAAAGTGTCAGACTGGGATCTGGGAAATCCAAGTTCAAATCCCCACTCTGCCATGGAAACTTGCTAGGTGACCTTGGGCCAGTCACACACTCTCAGCCTTGACCCTGGATTTATTTGGATAGATCTCCAAGGAATACCAGGGGCTTGATGCAGAGGAAGGCAATGGTAAACCACCATGTCTTGCCTTGAAAACCCCACCAGGGGTCTCCATAAGTCAGCTATGACTTGACTGCAAAAAAAAAAGTATTTAAAACCTGAGTTGTCCAGCATGTCCTGGCCTCTCCAGTTAAAGAAACTAGGCAAGTAGGTGTTGTGAAAGACCTCCGCCTGAGACCCTGGAAAGCCGTTGCCAGTCTGAGTCGACAATACTGACTTTGATGGACCAAGGGTCTGATTCAGTGTAAGGCAACTTCATGTGTCCACTGCCTGAGAAACAACCTAGACTCATGGGATGTAAATATGTAAAATAATTATAAACAAATATCTGTTTAAACAACATTCTGGAAGTAATGAGGAAAATTCTATTCTTGTTTAAACAGAAATGTACATTTTCCTGCAAAATGCCTGGGAGTGGAAGACGTGGGCCTATAGACTGGAAATGGGGTGGTCATTTTTGCTATAGGTCAGGAAAGGGGTTTATTGGTGAGAAAATATCATCATGTTGATGGATTTGATGTTCTTTTTATATAAATATCAGAACAATAGTTAACAGGAGGGGAAACATGTAACGCTAAGAACACTGAAGTTCCTGAAAGTCAGCATCAAAACCTTACTCTCCTGTTCTGCATAGGGTTGAGGGGGGGATGCCACAATTATTAGGTGATTGAAGAACCAGATCTCTGAGGTTTCATAGGAGGGTAAAACGAGTCTGTACTTTTAATAACTTAGAAGAGAGGATTCTGTCTGGTACAGCTTGCCTTGAGTGGTTTGTGACAAATTCAACACATTTATGAAAAGGAGTCCTGCCTTAACCCTAATGTTTCCATCCCTGCATCCTAGAAAACTAGTGAATCCCATTCCTTAATACAAGAAAGATTATGCCAACCTGTAAGTACACTTAAGCTCCAGTACCGAACATAAATTCAGTATGTATATACTGAATATACTGAATTTATGTTCGGTACTGGAGCTTAAGTGTACTTACAGGTTGGCATAATCTTTCTTGTATTAAGGAATGGGATTGTTAGAGGATAGATTGTTAGAGGATATTTTTTTACAGCCGTGTTGGTCTAAATGTAAAAGCCCCAAAGCCAAAAACCCCATCCATGTAATACCTTTATAGGACCAACTCAATGATATAAAACTAGGGCACCCCAAAATTTACACACTATTTAGGGCTTCCAACTCCAGGTTGGGAAATTCCTGGAGATTGGGGGCAGATCCAGGGAAGGGTGAAGTTTAGGGACGGGAGGGAACTAATCAGGGATGTGATGCTATAGAGTCCACCCTCCAAAGCAGCCATTTTCTCCAGGGGAACTGATCTCTGGAGATAGTCTGGAGATCAGTTCTGGGAGATCTCCAGTACCACCTGGAGGTTGGCAGCTCTACCACTGTTATGTGTCATTGTGTTGGTACTAATACAGGTATTACATGGATGTTTGTTTTTGTCTTAGGGGATATTTGACATGTATATTTGGCATTCCTTTCTCCTACTTAGTTTCCAGCTTCATGTGGAGAATGCTGACTGCCAGTGGTATAGCGGTTAGTGTGTTGGACAAGGAGCTGGGAGACTCAGGTTTGAATCCCCACTCTGCCATACAAACTCACTGGGTGTCCTTGGGCTAGTCACTGTCTCTTAGCCTATCCCACCCCACAGGGTTGTTGTTTTGAGGATAAAAAGGAGGAGTGAACAATGTTATAACCTGCTTTGGGTCCCCATGAGGAGAAAAGTGGGGAATGAATAAATAAATACACAAATATGCACGTGAAGGAGCTACAGAGCTTGAATGGCATTGCTTCCTCTCTAAAAATGGCAGTCTTTACAGACTTTCCCCCTACAAACATAACTGCTAGCAATTCCTTGAAGGGAGAGGCTGTGGCTCAATGGTAGAACATCTGCTTGGCATGCAGAAGGTCCCAGGTTCAATCCCCAGCATCTCCAGTTAAAGGGACTACAGCAGGTAGGTGATGTGAAAGACCTCTGCCTGAGACCCTGGAGAGCTGCTGCCGGTCTGAGTAGACAATACTGACTTTGATGGACCAAGGGTCTGATTCAGTATAAGGCGGCTTCATGTGTTCATGTGTTAGCTGACATTCCCACCAATATGTCATGAAGAGTTTGTGGGCAAAAAGGTGAGGCTGCATAGCAGACAGGAATATAAAGCCAACCTTTCTGGCTGCATTCCTCTTCTCCCAAACCAAGTTGCAGATGTTCCTTATTTGCCAGGGTCACCCCTTTTCCAACAGTCTTGTACAGAAGGGATGTCCTCATGCTTCCTATGAATCTAAGAGACGATACAAGACCAGACCTTCCGTTGCCAGGTGATATCATTAAAGATGAACTCAGCTGATATTCTCTCTCTCCAGAGTGTTTTTGTATGCCACTAATGTGAAGCTCTCAGTTTGAAGAACTGTTCCTGATGTGAGACGGAAAGTGAAAGAAATAGAGATCTTTAAATAGAAATCTTATTTGAATTACTAATGCCAGAAAGTGAGAATAGGTTTGTTTAACTTGTTGGGAAACGAATTCTGATCCGTCATTGTTTTCAGTTACCCATATTTACCTTAAAAGAAGCAGACCCTGAAGCCATGATGTTATACACAAAAACTTTTGCATTACTGTACGTATCTGTAGCCCTGACCTAGACAACCCAGGCTAACCTGATCTCGTCAAATCTCAGAAAAAAGCAGGGGCGGCCCTGGTCAGTATTTGGAAGGCAGACCACCAAGGAATACCAGGGTTGTGACGCAGAGGCAGGCAATGGCAAACCACCTCTGAAAGTCTTCTGCCTTGAAAACATTATGGGGTCGCCATAAGACAGCTGTGACTTGATAGCACCTCTCCCCCCCCTCAAAAAAACATACCTGTAACTTGCATATGAATGTAAGATGGCCTCATATTTTTCTTGAGGGCGTTCTTGATGGAAAAACAACACTAGTCTTCGCTGTGACTTGACGGCACTCCACACACACACACAGGGTAATTTCTTGCTTTGTTAGTATAACACTTCCCCCCCCTCAACCATCCTATCTCTGTCACTGCACTACCAAGTAGTAGTAAGTTATTATATTTTACCCTTTTTAATTAAAAAACAACAACCCTGAAAGCTGAGATTTCAGCATGGTGGCAACTAAAAACTCATTTCCTCAAGGGAGACAGGTGGCTAATAAATGCTTTAATTAAACAGATACATAAATGTCAGCGCAATGCCTGCACTCCACTGCCTGTCCCACTATTGGTTACATCAGACGAAGACTGAGCACTACTTACTGTCCTTATTCTGATCTAGCTGCGCTCACACCATTGTCCTCAGAACGTTCTGTGTGGCCTGATGCCTCTCCATTCAGGAGCCCTACTGAGTCCAGGTAAATGTGAATAGGACTCCTGCCTTACTACACGCTGGAATTTTATGCATGCTTATTTGGGAGCAGGCCCTATTGGGGACGATCAGGCAGTAGCATCTACCCCACAGTCCATCTTCTAAATCAGGGGTACCCAACAAAGTGCCCCAAGAACCATGGTGCCAGCCAGCACCTTTTCTGGTGTCTACCATAGGGTTGCCAGGTCCCTCTTCACCACCAGCGGGAGGTTTTTGGGGCGGAGCCTGAGGAGGGCAGGGTTTGGGAGGGGAGGGACTTCAATGCCATAGAGTCCAATGGCCAAAGCGGCCGCTTTCTCCAGGTGAACTGATCTCTATTGGCTGGAGATCAGTTGTAATAGCAGAAGATCTCCTGCTAGTACCTGGAGGTTGGCAACCCTAATCTACCAAGTGTTTTTAGAAAGTGGGAGCGGGGGTGGGGGGCTCCTGCCCAGCAGGGTTTCTGACTGTCCATTGGAAATGATTGGCTGTGCAGATTAAAATAAAGTTTCGGTGGCAGCATCTGCTAGTGTTCGTTATATTCTCTCTCACTACTCTTTCCCAGTGTGTTTTTTAAAATTACTACTCTTGGTCCCTGCACTTGGGTTTCTTCTGTATGTGCGGCTACATCTCCTGTGGTGGCCATTTTGTGGCTGCCCTGCCTCCCACCCTGGGTCAGAATTCCAAAGGTGCCCGCAGGCAAAAAAATGTTGGGGATCCCTGATCTAAACCAATTTGCAAGTGAGGCTGTCAACCTTTTATCCCACTCAGTTATTATACCTGAAAATTATATGTATATACATGTGTATGTTACAATTTATTTTAAATTAATAGTATGTTTGAATTAATGGTATGTTTGAATCCTTAATCACATCAGATCTGTATAATAAGTATATATTAATAAAATATGCCTCTTTGGGGTTGTGACAAGAGACTAATTGTATTAAAAATCTTGGTATCATCTGGCATGGAGATTAATTTTATTTATGATAATTGGGTGCAAAGTAAAAAGAAGTCTGGTAGCACATTACCGACTAAGGGAGCAATTCTGAACTAGACTACTTGGGAGTATGTCTCAGTTTATTCATGGGGGCTTCCTGCTGCCAAGGAAGTGTATCTAAGCTGAGTGATAGCTCTAAGTCCAAAAATTTCAACAGAAGGTTACTCAGTTTAGGACAGCACTCTATTTATGCATGGGAGGTTTTGCCTTGGATTTGCCACTCTCCAGATCCCCATCCGAATTCTCAAAACTCCGGGGGCTTATTTTTGAGTTCTGAGAATTTGGATGGAGAAAACGAGCATCTAGAGCACTGGTTCCCAACCAGGGGTCCGTGGACCCCCAGGGGTCCGCGAGCACTAAATGAAGGTCCGCGAAACAAAGTTATAAACCCATAATAAATTAATATTTTCAATTAAAAGTTCTCTATTATAAATATATATATATTCAAATATTATTCTAAGCTTAATGTTTAACTAACAGTAGTGATTAAAGTTTATTTTCAAATTCTCGGAATTTTTATTTTGAACCTTGGGGTCCCCGCACTGAGCAAAAAAGTCCTAGTGGTCCCTGGTCAAAAAAAGGTTGGGAACCACTGATCTAGAGAGTGGCAAATCCAAGGCAAAACCTCCCATGCATCCTGGATCAGCCCCACTTTGTCAGATGCATAAAACGTTATCTCAGTTGGCCAGCACACGAAGTAGGGTTGCCAGGTCCCTCTTCGCCATTGGCGGGAGCTTTCTGGGGAAGTGCCTAAGGAGAGCAGGGTTTGGGGAGGGACTTCAATGCCATAGAGTCCAATTGCCAAAGCGGCCATTTTCTCCAGGGGAACTGATCTCTATAACTTGGAGAGCAGTTGTAATAGCAGGTGATCTCCAGCTAGTACCTGGAGGTTGCTGCTCTAAATCTCCACCCATGCTGTAGGCTATGGTAAGAAGGCAAAAAAACAGCACTGGAGCTCCAAGTGAAAAACGTTCTTAGATTTTATACACGTGAATATTTCTAAACACCTTATGCAAAATGTGAGGTCATACACCAAACAATGTGAGACATTATAAACAACCTGTGTGTGTGTGTGTGTTAAGCGCCGTCAAGTTGCTTCCGACTCATGGCGACCCTATGAATGAAAGTCCTCCAAAATGTCCTATCTTTGACAGCCTTGCTCAGATCTTGTAAATTGAAGGCTGTGGCTTCCTTTATTGAGTCAGTCCCTCTCTTATTGGGTCTTCCTCTTTTTCTGCTGCCCTCAACTTTTCCTTGCATGACTGTCTTTTCCAGTGACTCTTGTTTTCTCATAATGTGACCAAAATACGACAGCCTCAGTTTAGTCATTTTAGCTTCTAGGGTCAGTTCAGGCTTGATTTGATCTATAACCCACTGATTTGTTTTTTTGGCCGTCCACGGAATCCGTAAACAACCTACCTATCTAAATATACAAAATGACACAGAAACGTTTTTCGCTTGGGGCTCCAGTGCTGTTTTTTTTTTTTTGCCTACTTCCCAGTACCTGGAGGTCGGCAACCCTAACACGAACGCCTACACCAAGAGAGCGGGGTCGAGAAGACCCAAAAAAAGGCTGGCGATCTGCAGAGGTCCACCGCGCAACATGTTCCCACCCCGCTTGCAACCCGCTTCCTAGAAACCCGTCGCGCCCCCGCCCAGTCTCCGCACCCAAGCTGCACGCGCCGCGCACGCAAGCCCCCGGCTCCGCCCCCATTTCCCCCACCCACTCCGCTTGGGTGGGCGGGACCAGAGCCGGAGGCGTGGCTCAAGCGGCGGGAAGGCGCGAGGGGCAAGCCCAGTCGGCGGCCGGGGGGCGTGGCCTCCCGCGCAGTTTTGCATGTGTGGGCGGGGCCAGAGCCGGAGGCGTGGCTCAAGCGGCGGGAAGGCGCGAGGAGCAAGCCCAGTCGGCGGCCGGGGGGCGTGGCCTCCCGCGCAGTTTTGCATGTGTGGGCGGGGCCAGAGCCGGAGGCGTGGCTCAAGCGGCGGGAAGGCGCGAGGAGCAAGCCCAGTCGGCGGCCCGGGGGCGTGGCCTCCCGCGCAGTTTTGCATGTGTGGGCGGGGCCCGGCCGGGGATTTGCGGAGGGGGGCGCGCCGTCATCTGCCGCACTCGGCTCGCCTGGCTGCTGCTAGCTGGCCGCTCGTGCTCGTCCCGGCTCCGGCAGATGCGGCGGCAGCAGCAGCAGCAGCAGCGAAGCCCCCGTCGCCTTTCCTCCTCCTCGCGCCGCAGGCGGGAGCAGCCCGCGATGCCTCCGGGCGCGCTTGGGGCTGTTTAGCAGCCCGGGGCGGGAGAGGAGCTTGATGGAAGCGATGTCCCCCCAACAGGACCACGTCGGGCAAGGGCGCTCCTCCTCGCTCACCGGGGGGTCCCGGCTCTCCGCGGTCTCCGACGGCAAAAAGGTGAGCGGGAGGGATAGAAGGAGGGAGGGGGGGAGATCCTTTGCGCGCCTCTCCTGGGTGGATCTCCCTCTCCCGGGAGACACCTCCGCCGCCAGCCTCCCCCGCCCGCCGGGCATGCCTTTCTCAGCCGGCCCACGGTGGCAGCCGCTCCCGGGCCCGTCTACTCGGGAGTAAACCTTACTCGAGCCCGTGCTCCCCAAGAAGCATGCGGTGAAGTCCGAGCCTGGGCGTGTTTACTCGGGAGCAAGCCCCGGCTGCGGTCGATGGGGGTGCGTGGGGTTGCAACCGCTGCTCCCCCCGGGAGAGAGAGGGGGGCTCCCTTGGCTCCTCTTCCTTTCCCCCCCCCCCTTTGCCTTTCTCGCTCCTCCGCTGTCTATCCCGGGCGGATCTTTCCCCGGCTGCCCCCTTCGAGGTATTGCCCAAGGATTAGCAGCCTCGTCTTCCTAGGGAAGGTTATGGAATGAATGAATGGCATTAATTCAAGGACGGGGAAAGGTGGGGGGCCGGGAGCCAGCCTGAAACCCCCCTTGCAGGCTGCAGTCCTGGGCACGCTTCCCTGGGAAGGAAGCCCCCTTGAAGACCGGGGGGGGGGGGCTTCCTTCCCAGGGAACGGGCTTTCCTGCGCTTTCCCTCTGGAGGATCGCCCGCCCGCTGGCGCAGGTGGTCGTGACTGGGATCGACTCACGCCCACTCGAACCCCCCCCCAGGCTCCTGTGCATCGTGTTCTTTAAGGGCACCGGGAAACCTCGGGGGGGGGGGGAGAGACGCATGACATCCCCCCTGCACTGCCGCTGCCTGCCTGCTTCATGTCGGGGAGGGGCTGTGGCTCAGTGGTAGAGGATCTGCTTGGCATGCAGAAGGTCCAGGTTCAATCCCTGGCATCTCCAGTTAAAGGGGCTAGGCAAGGAGGCGATGCAAAAGACTCTGCCTGAGACCCTGGAGAGCCGCTGCCGATCTGAGCAGGCAATACTGACTTCGATGGACCCAGGGTCTGATTCAGTATAAAGCAGCTTCAAGTGTTCATGTGGCTGCCCCAGCTCTGCATCCCTCAAGTGCCTTTGCGCTTTCAGAGGGTAATTGATGGCTCTTCTTCCCTGGTGGCTCTGGGCGCTTTCCAGCAAACGCCACTCCTGCTCGCTGCTCCTGGACTCGTCCCTTGCTAACTGGGGAGGGCCTCTGGGGTGGGGGCTGTGGGCCAAAAGGTGGGCATCGCCAGTGCCCAGTGATTGGCTCTGGGTGGCATTTTGGACAGCGGCGGCTGGGCCCCTTGGATCGCCGCTAGGTATTTGTGCTTCTGTGTGTAAACAGCAGTGGATCAGGTGGGGCAATGTTCCTGCAAAGAAATCACTCCTGTGCAAATAAAACCAGCTTCAGCCTAGGCAAGTTGGCAGAGAATCAAATCCAAGTGACTTCAGTGGGATTTGCTTTCAAGGTATTGTGTATAGGGTTGCGGCCTCAGTATTTTATTACAATACTCCCCCCCCCAAGTCCTAAAATCACTTGATAAATCTTAGCTTGATCTGTACAGCAGTCCTGTAAAGTAGGCCATACTATTGGGGGAAGGTGACTAATTGTGTCTGGCTTAAGTGAGTTTGGGGTGGAGAAGAGATTTAAATTTGGGGGCAGAGGCTTGGCTCTTGGTGTTCGCCACTGTCTCACCGAGCATAGATTGTCACATGTGACAATTGAATAGATTTAAGTTTTGGGGCATGTGAGATCTGGATGTATGTGTGGTGGTGCATGCAATGGCAGCTTCCCATTACTTGTGGCAAAACATATGCATTGACTGTCTCTCATGATGAGCTACATTCAGGGATCACACAACTTCTTGCAGAAAGGTGAACACATGAAGCTCCCTTATACTAAACCAGACCCTTGGTCCATCAAAGTCAGTATTGTTTACTCAGACCAGCAGCGGCTCTCCAAGGTCTCAGGCAGAGGTCTTTCACATCACCTACTTGCCTAGTGCCTTTAACTGGAGATGTCGGGGATTGAACCTGGGACCTTCTGAATGCCAAGCAGAGGCTCTACCACTGAGCCACGGCCCCAGGTGATGACTGGTTAGGAACGTTTACCTTGTGTGAAACTGTGAATGACTACTTTTCTCTGCATGAGATCTCACTGCACTTGTAGGAATCAAGTAGCTAATATATCAAGGGGGTATCAAGGGGGGGTATAAAGAATCAGAGATCTCAGTTCCTACTCGTGTCTGATGAAGGGAGCTTTGCCCCTTGAATGCTTATACCCGGAAAATCCTGGTGGTCTCTAAGATACTTCTGTACTCGAATCTAAGTTGATAATAGTGAGACAGAGAACATTGCCAGGTCTCTTGCTTGCTGTCCTCCCCAAATAAGGTTATTCTGTACAGTCCCCTACTATTTCTAAATTTTGGTTGGATAGTAAGACAATCTATGTTATGTACAAATTCTATTTGTCTTACATATTTGTATTCTTGTTTACACTTATATATGGATGTATATGTCATCAAGTTGCTGTCAACTTATGGTGACCCCAGCAAGGGGCTTTCAAGGCAAGTGAGAAGCAGAGGTGGTTTGCTGTTGCCTTTCCTCTGCAGAGCCTTCCTTGATGGTTCCCCCATCCAAGTACAGGTCCTGCTTATGTTCCGAGATCTGACGAGATCAAGCATTACCATGCCACCTTCCCTCCCTTACTCCTATATACTCTAAGTTTGTTTCTGTAGGAAAATGAACTGTTTAAAAAAGTGTAGGGACTTTTGAAGACATCCAACATGGTTCTTCTCATATTGTTGTTCAAGTTGTCTAGGCCAGTTTACTGACAAAGGGAGTTTTGATTCTCGAAAACTTGTATGCCAAAAATCTTGTTGGTCTCTAAGGTGCTACTGGACTCGATTCTAGCTCTTACCCAGTTTACTGCTTCCAACAGTAGCTGGCCAGGTGCTTCCCAGAAGCCCACAAGTCAGATATGAATGCAAAATCCATTCTCCATACCCCCCAACAACTGGCGTTCTCATGTATATGGAACATGGAAGCACTATTTAGCTAGCACAGCTGGAAGCAATTAATAAATTTCATTAATTATTTGTGTTGATGGTTACATCGCCCCTGTGCCTGGAGTGTAATTTATCAAGATTGCATCCTTTGATCCTGAGGGTCAGGTGTGTGTAGGAACGGATGGTGGTTATTTAATGAGGAAGGAACTGTATTCTGCTCATGCTCAGAGCCACTGCTTTCTGGATTTTTTTTAACATTCATGTGCACATCTTTGACCCTTGTATTGAAAATGGGGCTTGGGACTGAGATGTGGCAAATTCTGATTCGAAGTAAACTCTGCTTTCCCCCCCCCCCTTTTGTTAAATCTTTGTTAAATCTAGTTTGTGAGTTTTGCAGGTAGTGATAACATTCTTTTCAGCCTTGTGCCCTGGCACGTTTATTACAATGGGAATAACCTTTTTTTACAATAGTAAACCATGCACCAAAATAGACTTCCTTTTTATTTAGTTCTTTCTGAATCAGGTTGAAATTCCCATAGGTATAGCTGGGCTAACAGTGTGGAATGCAATGGGTTGAATTATCTGCTTGGAACCACAGGTGGAAGGCCAGGCTCACATCAAGCCAGAAATCTTCGTGAGTGCTCTTGGGCAAGTCATAGCCATTTGGGGTCTACCATACAGGGCTTTTGGAGTGAATAAAGTGCCTAGTTAGGGCAAGTCCCTGAGCTTCTCGGAGGAAGGGTGGGAAAGAGTGGGAACAACTCGGCAGTAATTTCAAAAAACTCATGAAGGAAGCGGTGGGCCTAATCCAGCTTTCTTAGATGGTACAGATGTTCTGGTATGGTAGAAATATCAGAGATTCTTAGAGTGGAAGTTATCCCTTATTCCTGGCACTCTGTTTTTAAAAAACATTTTGCATCTCAAAATGTATCTTCTCTGTGTGGGATTGCCTCCTATTTCAGAGGAGAAAGTGTGATTTCTGAGTCAGAGATGTGTTGGGGGCCCAGAATATGGTCCTTGTGTACATTCCTGTTCTCCTCCCACACTCACATAGGGTTTGTATTTTTAAAAAACTGGCTTTGCCTGAGACTATTCCAGAATAAATAGCACGAACACTAAAGGGAACCAAGCTGGGAAGGAAATCTCCTATTTGCAGGGATCGCATTAAAATGTCATTAAATCCCCGCAAGCACATTCTCCTTAGAGAGTTACTGCAGCAGGCTGCCAGATTGCTTATTGGGATTTTAATGTCTGTCTGGATTATGGTGCACTTCATAAATATTTCCTGACTTCCTGATCACAACAGAGAATGAGAGGGGTGGGGTGCAGTGGGGACTTCTTAGAGAGAATCTTTCTTGTGAACATTGGCACTCAGGCCTATAGTGTGGGGTTGTTGTATTTATAAACGTTTTGTTCTCCCTGATGGTAGAGCCCATGTAAGTAAAAAGGCCTCAGAGCTTTTGAAATGCCACGTGCTTCTGTATTTCATGTATTTATGGTGGCAATAGAAAGGCTGCATTATCTTACACCAGGATTGCTGAAACTATGTACTTTGCTGATCTTTATTGGGGGGCGGGGGGGGCAAGAGAGAGTGCAACTTGGTTGCCAGTATTTGAAGCTTCATATCCTAACACCGAATGGTGGCTTGGGGTAATGTTACAGATAATTGTTAAGACACCCAAGTCGCTTTGCGCAATATCCGTTACATGTGTTACAGGTATTTTCAGTCCTTAGTTTTTCGAAAGAATGAAGAAGAAGAATTGGTTTTTATATGGCAACTTTCTCTACCATTTAAGAAGAATCAAACCAGCTTACAATCACTTTCCCCTCCCCACAACAGACACCCTGTGAGGTAGGTGGGGCTGAGAGAGCTGTGACTAGCCGAAGGTCACCCAGCTGGCTTCATGAGTAGGAGTGGGGAAACAAATCCAGTTCACCAGATTAGCCTCTGCCACGCATGTGGAGGAGTGGGGAATCAAACCCGGTTCTCCAGATCAGAGTCCACCACTTCAAACCACCGCTCTTAACCACTACACCGCTGTTAACCACTTAAAGGTATTCATATACAAGGTTGTGGCAGGTTTCTACCAATTCCTGTTCCTCTTTCTCTGGCTGAGTGGGGCAGGCCAGTGCACAACATTCAGGACTTGGGAAAGGCCAGAAGGATGGTGCCGGTACCGGTGACTACCATTAAAAAAAGCCTTGGGCATATTATATTTGCTCAGGTTTATAAATAACAACAAGTCTGTTCTGAATCTCCTCTGGGCAGGGAAGCATTTGTAAAAGGAAAAAGCTTGCTCCTTCCTGGCTCAGATCTCCCCCAATTGCTAATGTAAGTATGTATGAGCAAGTGGGCTAGTGAAACAGCTTTTGTTGGCGACTAACTCATTTGCTGTTCCTCTTTTAAGTTTCCACCTTGCCCCAGTCTTTCTGGATGAACTACTGTAATGCAGTGGAAAACAATGATCTAAATCCACTCATTACAATATGATGTTTTTTTAATTGTATGCAGTATCTGATGCCATTGTGACCCTATTTAGATTTTAAAATGACGTATTCATAATGCACAGAGAAAGACAAACACTGACTACAATATTTTCAAATTATTGAATATGAGGACACGCTCTCCTTGAAGGATATTGTCCTTTAGAGAGGTTTAAAAAAACACACCCTCTAATCCTGCAGCCTGCAGGGTTGGTGAAGTGCTTCTGAAACTTACCAGAAGAAGGATGTTGATTCTTATTTGAACTAATCTTTCCGTGAAGCATTATATTTCATCAATTAGCATGTATGTTTCTTACCACATTTTGAAGAAAAATGGGGATTCTGGGGATTAAGGTTTAGAGGGAAAACCCTCCTTTGATTTTGGTTCCCCGTTTCCTTGTGACAAAGGTTGGCCACACCTTTTGCCAAGAAGAAGAAGAGCTGGTTTTTATTTGCCAACTTTCTCTACCACTTAAGGAAGAATCAATCCGGCTTACCATCACCTTCCCTTCCCCTCCTCACAACAGACACCCTGTGAGGTAGGTGGGGCCGAGGGAGCGCTAAGAGAGCTGTGACTAGCCTAAGGTCACCCAGCTGGCTTCATGTGTAGGAGTGGGGAAACCAACCTGGTTCACCAGATTAGCGTCCACCGCTCGTGTGGGGGAGTGGGGAATCCAACCCGGTTCTCCAGATTAGAGACCACCGCTCTTATCCACTACACCTGAAAGGTCAGTAGTGGGTTTCAAGATGGTGGCAGGAGTGCCAGTACACACAGCAGCATATGGGCAAGACTGAAGGTCATTTCAGGTAATATGGCCTACACTATGGCTACTCAGAGCCTCTCAATTCAGCCGCTCTGTGCTCATGAGGAGTTCGGAATCTATCGTGAATGGCCCCACAGAGGAGATGATGTTAAGATCAGCTTCGTTGTGCAGGCATGCGCTGCAGACAAGTGACTGCCTACACAGATACATGTACCATATGGTATGATTATAAACAATCACCATGTGGTGCTGTGTCATCTGAAATTACTCCCACAGCCCATATTTTGCGGGGAAAAATTTTTTGTTTTAAACAAGTCCTTTGAGAGATTTTGCTACAAATCACGTTGCAGAGGGCATGCAGCTACCTGTGATGTTCTGCATTGGTTGTCACTGGATTGTACCAACACCTCTGTGTTAATGACCTCGGCAGATCTGAAGTCAGTGGGTTTGGGGATTCCCTATGAAGGGGCCATCTTTTCTCCATGTTGTCAGAGATGAGGCAATACACCAGAACCGTGGATCCTTTTTTATATCTCTATAATATTTATTTAATAAAAAATACATTTTTAAGCATTGAAAGAGGACAACAAGACCATCCTTCTCTGGTGACATAAAACAGACAAATGGGAGACTCTTGAAAAAAAAAATAAGCAAATGTTAAAAAGAAAATCCAGTATTTGGAATTCATGGAGTACAAATAACATTGGTTCAAAGTTAAAATGTGACATGATATTTGATCTGGGGGGACAACTAAGGTTGATAATGCCCTAATAAATAACAAGCTAAACTAGAAATCAGTGATTTGAACAAATACCACCCCATTGAAGAGGTACGTCAGAATTTGGGTAAAATTTACCGTAAGTATGCCAGCTCAGCTAGTTTATTAATTGGTCTGAGTTGCTTCTGAAAAGTGGAAGATCAACTACCTTGGAACTGTGAATCTTGTACTTTAATGGCTTCATTCTTTTACATTGCCAACTCTAGAGGTCAACCACCACCCTGTGTGGTGCTAGTACTGGTGGGCCTACCTTCTGGCTGCTTCTCCCTTGCTGTTACCGCCGTGCCTGGCTCTCTTCTCAGCCTGCTACTGGGCTGCTGCCCTCCCGAGGGCTGTGCCCCCCTCTACCCCTTCTCCCCTGGGGTAGGGTGCCCTAGGCTGTGACACTCCCCAAGGCAAATCGTTTTGGAAAGATGAAAGGAAAATTTGTGAACAATATTTTTAAAAGCATTCCAGCTCTTATAAAAACTATTGGATTTGGTCTGATTCTTGGCTAATTTCATCTAAAAGATTAGCTTCTCTATTAAGGTGAAATGTCATAGTTCTGAGTACCACAGCTTTTAATATTTTGAGATTAGCTTTATGTTCCATAGTTCTGCTGCTCTTTGTCTTGCTGCCGTTGTTATGTAATGTAATGTTTATTGATACAGCACAAGCCAGAGCCCAATATAAATGCTGCCATTGTTAAAAATTGCACTAGCTACCTAGTAGGTATTAGGTACCACAAATAATGCAGTCAAGTTTCCCACATTTGGGGAAATCACAGGGGTCAACACACCTGAAGTGCAATGGATGAGCCTTACCCTGGGACCTCTGCCTTGGTGATCGCGGGAGAATCTCCCCTGCCAGGTAGAGACAGCCAGTGTGGTGTAGTGGTTAAAGTGTCAGGCTATGATCTGGGAAACCAGGGTTCGAATCCCCACTCTGCCATGGAAACTTGCTGAGTGACCTTGGGCCAGTCACACGCTCTCAGCCTCGACCCTGGCAAGTATTTGGATGGGAGACCTCCAAGGAATACCAGGGTTGTGACGGGGAGGTTGGCAATGAAGAACCACCTCTGAATGTCTCTTGCCTTGAAAACCCCACCAGGGTTAGCTATGAGTCAACTGTGACTTGATGGCAAAAAAAACAACAAACAGCAACACCTAGGTAGTGGTACGTTGGGAGACTTTACGTTGATTCCCTATGGGGCGAGGTGTGGGTCTGAAGAGATGTCATCTTGGTGACATTTACTGGCTTCCAAAATGCCTTCTGCCCCAATTTTTGGAACATCACAGAGGAAGAAATTGAGCCACAGTTTTAACAACCCTTCTGACATCACAGGGAGGGTGTCTTATAAGTATCTTGGAGTTTAACTGGTGTTAAATACCAGTTAAGATTGATAGTTTGTTCTTTTATAGTGGCCGCTATGTTGGAGAGTTCCAGACAGAGCACCATTTGTTTTACCGAAATTCCTGTGCTCAGATCTTGTTTGTGATTGGGAAGATTTGGCTTCTTGGGCATTTAAAATTTTGCTGCTAATGCTTAGTAACTGGAGATGTTTGTTAAGCTCTATACATGAGAGATTCTTAAGTCATATGGTGCTGGGTTTAAGTAGGTGGTATCACGACAGAAGTCGGTTTCAGGTATCTGGCTCAAGGTTGACTCAGCCTTCCATCCTTCCGAGGTCGGTCAAATGAGTACCCTGCTTGCTGGGGGTAAAGTGTAGATGACTGGGGAAGGCACTGGCAAACCACCCTGTAAACAAAGTCTGCCTAGTAAACATCGGGATGTGATGTCACCCCAAGGGTCAGTAATGACCTGGTGCTTGCACAGGGGACTGACTGCCTTTAACTTTATAGAGACAAAATGCTGCAGCAATGTGGGGAAGATAGAACACTGACTTTTCCACTCCACAGAAACAAAGTGTTATTTATTTATACCCTGCTTTTCTCCCTAATAGGGACCAAAAATGGCTTTACAGCATCATTGTCCCCTCCTCCATTTTATCCTGTGATGTATGTTTGGATGAGTGAATGAGTGACTAGGCCAAGGTTACCCAGCAAGCTTCCATGGCAGAGTAGGGATTCTAACCCAGATCTTGCCACTCATAGACCAACACTCTGTTCGCTATATTATATTGGCTCTGCAGTATCTAGGGGTAGACCAACCGCAATCGTAGACTAAACCAGCCACGATCATTTGCACTGTAGCTCTTTAGCACACATTTAAGAAACCAGCGAATTTCCTCTCTATTTCCCACAAAGGAAGCTGGTCTTCTGTATTCTGTTGACCTGGTGCCCAGGTGACAGAATGCTTTTTTCGCTGTGGCTGGTCACTTAGTTGAAGAGGCAAGCTGGTTTTAAACGGGGAAGTGGCTTGTCCGTTCTGTATTCTGCTGATCAGCTGCAAGAAGGCTAACATAATTACACTGTAGTGTTCACATGTTTTTCTTAGCCTGTACTGTGGCTGTCTGGATTGGGGCCATCAGTGCTTTTCTGAAACATGGAGCAGCCTCTGATCTAAGGTTAGGTTGCTGCAACGTGCTTTACACAGGGCTGCCCTTGAAGACTGTTCTGAAGCTACAGTTGATTTAGAATGCTGCTACAGTTGGTATAGAATGCTTCTACAGTTGGTATAAAATGCTGCAGCCAGAATACTGACTGCATCACTCCAGTCTTGTTCCTTCTGTACTTGTATCCAGTTGCTTCTGGGCCCAATTTAAGATACTGGTATTGACTTCTAAGGCCCTTTGTGGCTGGGACCAACTTACCTTAAGTACTGGCTACTCCCATATGAAGCTGCCCAACCAATGCAGTCATGGGGCATTTATTTAGTTGTCTTTGCTATTCGAGGCTAGATGATCAGCAACCGGAGGAAAAGGCATTCTCAGTCGTAGCAAAAAATGACGGATATCCCTGGGTAAGGAATTATGTATCTCCCCCTCTATCATTGCCTTCCGCCAGTGGGTGAAGACTTGCCTGTTTTGTCTGGCGTTGCGTCACTGGCTTTCCTTCCTGTGTGTGCTTTAATGTATATGTGTTTTGTTTAATTGCTATTTTTGTTTGTTTTCGTACTATGTATTTCAAAGCTTCTTTTTAATGCTTTTGATTGTGTGTCGCTTTGAGGGCCCTAAGCTGAAGGAAAGGCAGCATAGAAATGTTTTAAATGAAACAATAAAAATAGATAATGTATTCAGTAACAGCAGCATGACAGGCAGAAATTCTGCAGATAATGTCCTTCCATAACAGGAACTTTTCAAGGGAAAAAAAGCCATCTGTTGAACGTAGCCTGAGTTGTAGCGCAGGAGCCCTGTCTAAAAACAAATGTTGGCAACCCCACACTTGTTTATGAACATTGGTCCCAAAACGACAGGCTGTTCTTGCTCATAATTATTTTTCAATGTGAGTTCATTCAAGAACCGAAGGACTGTTTGTTAATAGACTGTTACCGCTGGGATGTCTGATTCATTGTGCAAGTACATCACATGCTGTGAAAGGCACTTGTAGGTCTTTTGTATATTGAGTGGTTTATCAGAGGTGCCATAATGGTTGTCCCCGGGTCTAAAATTTGCTTTTCTGGCAAGACATACTCTAGGATGGAGGCTTCTTCTGATAGTGTAGAATGATAAGGGTTCCCCCATCCTTAAAACCAGGTGTGTGTGGGTAGCTCAGATGCTGACCTATTTATATAAGTCTCTGGTTCTATGCACACTTGAAAGTAAATCCCATGGAACTTTGCAGGACTTATTCAAAGTAATTATGTACAAAATGAGGCCACATAAATCTGGAAATGGCTTGTGTTTTAACGGGTTGGTGGAGAACCACAAAAGGATCACAGTATGATGGGGTTAGGACTGGGAATGGTGAGGTCAGATCCCCATTCGGCTATATGGCTAACTTGGTTACCTTGCTCAGTCACTTTCTCTCAGCCTAGCCTACATTTCAGGGCTGTTAAAAGGGGTAACCCTGAACTCCTTGGAGGAAGGTCAGGATAAAAATGTGACAACTTGTTCCATTGCAAGATTATTATTAGCGCAGTTGTCCTTCTGACATAAGCATGTGTACGAAAAGTAGGGTTGCCAGTCTCCAGGTAGAACCTGGAGATCTCCTGGAATTACAGCTGATCTCCATAGTACAGAGATCAGTTTCCCTGGAGAAAATGGCTGCTTTGGGTGGAGGACTCTGTGCCATTATACCGTGCTAAGGTTCCTCTATCCCCAGGGTTGCCAGCTCTAGATTGGGAAATATGTGGAGATTTTGGGGGTGGACCCTGAGGAGGGTGGGTTTTGGGGAGGGGAGGGACTTTAATGGGGTATAATGCCATAGAATCCACCTTCCAAAGCGGCCATTTTCTCCAGGTGAACTGTTCTCTGTTGCCTGGAGATCAGTTGCAATAGAGGGAGATCTCCAGCTACCACCTGTAGGTTGGCAACCCTGTCCAGCCCCAAATATCCAGGAATTTACCAACCTAGAGTTGGCAACCCTTATGAAAAGTATCCACAGGGCAATTGTTGCTGGAAGGCCTGCAGTATTCTGGGGCAAAAAAAATTCAAGATAGTGTGCTGTAGGATGAAGTCTATTCTGATTCTAGAGACATTTTAAAAAGCACACCAACATGGAATGTATTTCTTGTAAAAATCAAAAGCTGCTATGGTCCAAAATTTGTTGTAGAGGCTGAGTGACCTAATTCCTGGTCTCTCTTTGGAGAAAACCCTAATACACTTTAAAATTAGTTTTCTACTGAGACTCTCAGTACAGAGAGGAAGCGTAATAAGGCAGTAGTGCGTGCCTGTAGTCTTTTGCTATCTCTGTGCTTCTTGCTTTGTTGCTGATGTGCTGTATCATAGAGCGCTCCTAACATTTTGAATCATGAAGTGGCAGTTGAACTGGGAAGGGAAGTTGCACAGTGGGCTGACAACGGTGCCCAGGAAGCTGTTGTCATGTGACACTGTGTGGGGAAGCAAGAGAGGAGGAAATCGGCATAGAGGCTGATGGTGTTCAAACAAATCAGGAGAATGTAGAGGGAGGTGAGCAGACAAAAGTTGTGCCCGTATATGAGCCTGTCTTATGGTTGCCAGGTCCCTCTTCGCCCCCGGCGGGAGGTTTTTGGGGCGGAGGCTGGGGTTTGGGGAGGGGAGGGACTTCGAGTCCAATTGCCAAAGCGGCCATTTTCGCCAGGTGGACTGATCTCTATCAGCTGGAGATCAGTTGTAATAGCAGGAGATCTCCAGCTAGTACCTGGCGGTTGGCAACCCTAGCATGTCTGAGTAAAATTTCGTATTACTGGGAGGTGGTGGGGAATTTGTATACATGCACTATTTCTAGTAGGAGGGGGAGATGGTGCTGAGAACTGTCACAGTAGAAATTGACAATAGATATTGTCGAAGGCTTTCACGGTCAGAGTTCATTGGTTCTTGTAGGTTATCCGGGCTGTGCGGCCATGGTCTTGGTATTTTCTTTCCTGACGTTTCGCCAGCAGCTGTGGCAGGCATCTTCAGAGGAGTAACACTGAAGGACAGTGTCTCTCAGTGTTACTCCTCTGAAGATGCCTGCCACAGTTGCTGGCGAAACGTCAGGAAAGAAAATACCAAGACCACGGTCACACAGCCCGGATAACCTACAAGAACCAATGACAATAGATATTCACTCTGTCCCACCAGTTTCAAATCTTATTTACCTTCTCCTAATAGCATGGTGACTGGAGAGGAAAGAGATGGTGGAATTGGACTTCTGATGCCAGGCCTACACAGAAGTAGGGTTGCTGGGTCCGTCTTCGCCACCTGCGCAGCCCTGTTTTTGGGGCGGAGCCTGAGGAGGGCGGGGTTTGGGGAGGGGAGGGACTTCAATACCATAGAGTCCAGTTGCCAAAATGGCCATTTTCTCCTGATGAACTGATCTCCATCGGCTGGAGATCAGTTGTAATAGCAGGAGATCTCACGCTGGTACCTGGAGGCTGGCAACCCTACACAGAAGAATGTCTTGTACCTTTAGTAGAGACTTAATGTGTGAGAATGAGCAGTTGAAGCTTTTCATGGCAGGGAGGTAAGTAGCATCACCTAGTAAATAAATGTCCCATTAAGCCTCTGTTTAAGAGACAGGACATTTTTCTCCAGGACTGTGGACAACCATGGTGATTGTACATAGGCCAAGGAAGTGCCATTGAGTATTATTATGCGTTAAACCTCTCCACCTTCCCCCTCAGATGAATCTGTCTTTGTGGAATTGCTACGGCTCAGTAGCAGAGAATAAAAAAACCTTAGCCTGTATTGGGAAAGACTCTGTCTGAGGCCTTGGAGAGCCCCTGCCAATCAGAGAACACAATACTGAGCTAGATAGACCAATGGCCTGCTTTGGTGTAAAGCAGTTTTTTATGTCTACATGTTCACCATTAGCTGGTAAGGAGGGTGTGTGTAAACGTGGGAAAGAGAACTGCCTTTGAGTGTTTGCTTGGAGTTTCTGTTTCACACACAGGGGGTTGCCCCACTTGTATTCCCAGCGATGCGTTAAGAGTTTGAAAACGTTATAAAAAATACTGTTCGCACTTTCTATGTATTCCCACCGATGCGTTAAGAGTTTGAAAACGTTATAAAAAATGCTGTTCGCACTTTCTATGTATTCCCACCGATGCATTAAGAGTTTGAAAACGTTATAACAAATACTGTTCGCACTTTGTTTGGCCCCTTTAGCTGTGAAGACGTCTTCCAACCATTTATTAGCCGTGGTACCCAAAAACCCTTTTAAAGCGATGTTTTTTATAACATTTTCAAACTCTTAATACATCGCTGGGAATACAAAGTGCGGTAACCCCCAGAGACAAAGAATAAGAGCATATGTGTGTTTCAAATTCATCTTGGTTTTGTACCAGTTTGTCAAAATCTTTCTGCAAATAACTATCCTGGGGGGGGGGGGAGAATGCTTGTCGAGGCAAGAAGTTTGGTGTTGTAGCTCCCTAAGCCTCTTCATAGAACTATGAATGCCTTAGTTAACCTTGGTCAGGTTTGTAGCGCTGAAATACTGTAACAGCGCAAAATCAAAAATAAGGAACAGTGTAAGAGCAGTGATGTTGGCATTCTGGAGCTGTGTTATTTTGTGGTAGACTTATTTTGGATTCCTGCCCTAGTTAGCATAGAATATAGTTGGTGTAACCTGCATTTGGCTGGCTAGGACCACCCAACTGATGCATCAGAACAAATCACTGTTTGTCTTGTCTGTTCAGAAATTTGGTTTAGGTTTCATGAGTTCCTATTGAATTGAGATCATCAGAAACTCATAAAATTAAAAGTTTTATTTTTCTCATAGATTAACAGTGGAAAAATTAATTTGGTTTAGAACGTTATCATTTCCTCTGTGAATTTCTGAAGTTTGTAACCAGAAGTTGTGGATTTGTCCGGTGCATCTTAAAAATCAGAATCTGAACACTAGCATTTCCAGAGCTAGAAAAATCCATGATTTTTGTTGCTTTGGATCCTAAAAGTTAGGTGCTGACATCTAAGATTTAAATTCTTACATAATAAATAACAGCAGAGCTGGCTGTTAGGCATTTGAAATATTATTTCCAGCCCTGCTTTGAAGCAGTTATTGATACAGGGTTACTATTTGTGCTGTTTCCTAGGACACGGTGTAATCCAGCACTGTCTTAATTTATTCCGTTTTGGGTACTCTCCAGCACATGGTTGTATATTCTTAATTCTTTTGACTTCATTGGACTCTGGTTGGTTTATATATGCCGACTTTCTCTACCACTTAAGGGAGACTCAAACCGGCTTACAATCACCTTCCCTTCCCCACAACAGACACCCTGTGAGGTAGGCGGGACTGAGAGTGTGTGACTAGCCCAAGGTCACCCAGCTGGCTTCATGTGTAGGAGTGGGGAAACAAATCCAGTTCACCAGATTAGCCTCCACCGCTCACATGGAGTGGGGGAATCAAACCCGGTTATCCAGATCAGAGTCCACCGCTCCAAACCATCACTCTTAACCACTACACCACGTGGTTTCTTTTCACTTAGTGAGGAACCTTCCATTGGAGGAAGGAGTCCCTTCTCCATTGGCTGATTCTTTATACAGCAGAAGCGAACTGGTGGATCTAATGCTATATTTTTCATGATTGCCTGAATGGAATCTTTAAAAAACAAACACCTTATTTCATATTTATTCTACGTGATACTTCTAAAGTTGCTTACTTGCAACTTCCATTCAGATCTGTCAAACAGTTTCATTGTTTTAGCCATAAGCCAGTCCAAGATCATCCATGAATGGCTATGTATGTTAACACAATTTTTAACCAGGCAACAGTCTGCCAATAAAAATGTAGAAAGCACGCACACCGTTCAAGCTGCTTCATCACAGTTCATAACATGATGCTCTTGGACTTTAAAGTCTGTCCATAGCAGAAGATTCATATACTGGTCACAAACACATTTCTGTTCCTCAATAAAAACCAAATTTTATGATCACTTTTCCATGGTGATTTTTTGTGTAAGATAGAAGCCAACAATGTTTCACTGTTTGTCTTTTATGAGGAACATTCTAGTTAGTAATGGAAGAGGATACCTGTGCTCCAGAGATATACATAGTAAGCTGTGTCTCCCAGATCCAAGTTCAACACTCTAACCACTACACCATACTGATCTTTAAACACATGAACACATGAAGCTGCCTTCTACTGAATCAGACCCTTGGTTCATCAAAGTCAGCCTTGTCTACTCAGACCGGCAGCGGCTCTCCAGGGTCTCAGCCAGAGGTCTTTGACATCACCTACTTGCCTGGTCCCTTTAACTGGAGATGCCCGGGATTGAACCTGGGACCCTCTGCTTACCAAGCAGATGCTCTGCCACTGAAGTTTACCTGTAACACATCTCTCCAGGTGTAAGATAATCAGGTTGTATGGTAAAATATTCCTTATCCCTGGACTGCTCTGTGGAGAATAGGACACCTGAGAGACGATGGCCACCCTTGATTGGGGTAATGCAGTTTGAATATGAGTATTTAATTAATGATGTTAATGAATGTGACTGAATCCTGCTGTGGGGCAGGGCATAGATTTTTTGGGACTTGAGATCCCTTCCGTATCTATAATTCCGTATCTATAATTCTGACATTTCCATTAACTAATTTAAATTAGCAATGGATTTCACTCTAAGCAACATGTCAGTGACAACTCCAGTTTACATTTATTTATGATCTCAGTGGCCACAAGAAGGAATTCTTGCTATGAAACTGGATCTGAGAGCAAATAACTTCTTTCAAACATTCCTGCTCATTATGATGTCTTTGCGTAGGGTTTCTTTGGCATTGGAACTTGGCACGTTTATGTTGGCTCACTTGCACAGAGACATATCCCCGGTAGCAGTTTGGAATGAGTTTAGGACTGTCTGAGTCGTGTCAGTTTTAAAATCCCGCTGGGAAAGCCCTGCAGTCCTGGAGTATGGGCGCGCTCTGCCAAGTGCTAATCTGCTTGCTTTGTTTGTATATGTTTGTAGCTTGTGTGTGCTCCTGGTCACAGAGGCCGAAATAAAAAATCAATCAAAAGTCATTTGGCGATGTTGTCAAGCAGATTTGCCGATAAAAAAACTTACTGGGAAAATGTCCTCTCCTCCATAAAATGTCTTCTGTATGCTAGTGTTCTTAATAAAGGGGTTCTTTTCCTCCCGTTTTTGATCACAAGCAAGTGATACCCTGCAGCCAAATTTAAATTGAAGTCATAAAATTTGTATAATGAACTCTTCATTTTGCTGCTGGTAACCCGTGGGCGCATGAAATGTGCAGAATGCTTTGCAGATCTTCTCTTAGGACAGCCTTGTGATACAATACACCAATATTCCCGTTTTACAGATGAGGAATTGAGTCAGAGAGATGGTCTTATGGATTTAGGCTAGGGGTTGAGCCCTGTTTTCCAGAGCCCATCCCTTCCCACCTTCACATACCTCTCTAGTCCCAGACTAAGGTCTCACTAAGCTGTGCGACTCAGAGATGCCAGGGATTGAACCTGGGGCCTTATACATGCAAAATACATGTGGTCCTTAACTGACAACTGTTTCCCCTAAGGTTTCCGTATCCTAAATCAATTTTTGGACAGGCAGCATGATAAAATATTTTTTAGTTCACACATAAAGTGGCTCAGTACTACAGCCTTTTTGCATGGCCGAAAGATCCCCTGCAAGAAGAATTGAAATGTGGGTTCCACATAGCCTTGAATATAGTACTGTATTCCCCGTAAAAATCTGTCTTCTCATGCAAGATCCCACCCAGCTGCTGCAGTCATCTTCCAAGGTCTTGCTTCGGGTGTCTTCTGAGATTAGGTGGGCACAACCCAGGAAACGGCCTTCTCAGTTGTGGCACCAAAACACTGCTGTCCCCACAGACACTTGCCTGTCCCCTTCTGTGGCTATCCTCTGCACATGGGTGAAGACTTTTTTGTTGTTTTATTCTGGTGTTTCCACAGCAATTCATCTTTCCTGTCCTATTTTTTGTGTGTGCTGTTTTTATGATTTGTATGTATATTTTAGCTTGGTTTTAATTATTTTAATTATGTGTTTCTGTTTGATTTTAAAGTTGTATAAGATGTGTTTTTATTATGCATGTTTTTAATCTGTTAGCCCCCTTGGTGGTACTGATGAGGGCAGAAAGGTTCGATATAAATTTTGTAAATTAAATCTGTAAACAACCGTCTCACTTTTTCCTTTTGTTCCTTTGTTTTTAGCTTAATTAGTTTTTTCCCCTCTTCCTTCCTGCTGATTGTTCTGGCATTCATGAATTTGATTAATTGTTCTGGTTCCTTAAGTGGAGGAGGTGGAGGAGGGAGGTTTTCTAATGCAAGGCAAAATTACTTCTCCTAATTTTTACTTATCATAATACCATGATGACAAAATAACTGCCATGACAGTAATTTTTTAAAAAAACCAATCAGTAGCTTTAGCTGATTAAAAAAGGGCAAAAAGGTACTTAAGGCTCCCCCTGGGGTGGGGAGGGGCAAGAGCTGATAACTCACTATTGATTCATGAATGTCATAAAGGGCTGGCCCATTGCATCAGAACAGGAAGTAGTTAAGCTGGAAGGGGAAAGATGAGATGAAATTTTATAAGAACATTCACCCTGGGAAGCCTCAGAATTAATTAATCAAAATTATTTCGCTCCTGCTCCAGAGATGCTTGAGTTATCCAGACGTCAGTTAAAAATCAATATAAATAGCAATCACATATTAGAAACCGTATTTAAAAAATACTCAAGCAGGAAGCCTGGGACAACAATGATGTTTTTAGCTGCCACTGGAAGTTTAGCACACATAGTGCTAGCCAAATATCTTTGGTAGGGAGGTGCCACCACAGAAAAGTCCTGTCTTGCATGACCATCTTATTGGGTGTCACATGGGGTATGACATCACACAATGTAGCTATTGGGCAGGTTCATCTGAGAATATCCTTCATATACTTTATGTGCAGATCATGTAGAGCTTTGAATGTCATAACCAGGACTTATAGCTCATTCCTAAGGGTGGGGGCCAAATGGGCTTAGGAGGCACCGTGACCCCTACTGTGCCACTTGCGCCATCCAAACTGGCACGGATGCGAAATGGGAAAGACTTTGGTCTCGAGATATGAAGCTTATTCTTGCTCAATCATTAAGAGAATATTTACAAAATGATGTATAGGTGGTATTTAATACCCCCAAAAATGGTAACGATCTACAAATCAATGTCCCCAAAATGCTGGAAGTGCAGTACAGAAGTAGGTTCATTTCATCATATGTGGTGGACTTGTGATAAAGCAAAAAGCCTTTGGGATATGATTTATAATGAAATTGATTATACAGAATAATATACCTAAAACACCTGAGATGATGTTACTCAGTATGATACCAGACTCTATTATAACTCAGAGATCATTTTTAATTTATGCCACCACCGCTGCAAGATTGATTTATGCAGCCAAATGGAAATCAACGGACATTCCAGACAAAAAGGATTGGTTACAAAAAAATTTGGAACTGGTGGAAATGGCTAAACTTACAGCACTGATAAATCAAAAAGACAATACGCAATTTATGGGTGAATGGGAGGCATGGAGAATTTATTGTGAAAATGAACTTCAAATGGGGGAACTTCAGGGTTATTCACTGATCTAATCCACTTTTTACTATTATTAGGGATGCTTTTATATTAAAGTATATAGTTATAACAAGATCGATTTTAAGATAGCCAATAATTATATATGAGTTGATATTATGAATTCATTCTATTTGATTTTGACAAAGAAATTCATTTACATATATGTGACAATATTAGGATTAGAACTTTAATCAAAAGAGTATATAACTTTATAATGAGATAGAAGAAGATGGAGGGGAAGTCTTTGTATTTTATTTGATTACATTTGTATTCTCAACAATAATTCAAATTTTTTTTATCTTTGTTGAATTATTTGTTTTGTTGAATTATTTGTTTATATCTTTTGAAAAATAATAAAAAAAATATTTTTAAAAAAACTGGCACGGATGCCGGTGTTGGGGCACTTACGCTGCCCCCTGGACTGCCACAGCAGAGCAGCCCTCAGATGCTGGCTCGGCCTCCTGCCAGTGTTCTGCCAGCTCAAGTTCTCGTGCCAGCTTCCTGGGGCGTTCTGGGGGGCGGAGAAAATGTATAATTAAAAAAAAGGCTTGTGGTAAGTTCTTACCAAAGCATTCCTGATGATTCCTAGAGCTACCCAGCAGTGAGAAAGGGCAGCTAGGAATCGCTCTATGAAATTGACCAAACTTTACTTGTACTTGTTTTAATCACAGTCCTTATTATTGGGAAGAAGCATGAGGAATATGGCTCCCTTACTACTGTTTAGATCCCTTTACTTCCATTTGATGTTATTTACTTGTCAATATTGATATTCATGGCTTTTTATGAAGCCACAGAAGCAAAAAAGACAGCCGTGTGCCCAAAGGATGCAGAAGGTGTCGAGTTCAGTCACACCAACAGGTATCCAAGCCAATTGTCCTGTAGTTCAGGGCCTTGAGCAAAGGTCTTCCCTAGTTACATATAATTTGAAGCCAAGAAAATGGTTTTCTGGCTGCTCTCCCGCAGTTCAACCACTGCTTTTTAAAATCTGCTGCACAACTTTTAATATATACTGCTTTTATCACTGAAAAACTTATGAGGCCCTGAAATACTGTAAATTGTGAAGAACATCTGTAGCCCAGAATCTGAATAGTGTTTTGGGTCAGGTTGGTGGGTCTTGATAAGGGGCACTACATCTATGTTTGGATTTTTCTTGGGGTAAATGTGTTTATTTGAAACTTCATCCCAGAGCGGGTGCATGTTCAGGGCATGTAGGAACCCCTCTGGCCTCAGATTCCTGCCATCTCTGGTGTGGTGACCTTGAGTAATACTTCTTCTTACCTTATTAACACTCTCACTAAGATTCTTGGTGGCCACAGAAAGTGTAATGCCTTTAATGCAGGACTCCAACTCTTGAGAATCTCAGGTTTTCCTTTGACAAAGAGCAGATCTCTGGTCCTCAGGTTTCTAGAGAAAAACCAGGACATGCATTGACAGCCATTTCTAAAAGTTTGGAAACCAGAGGGTCTGGATGGCGTACTTGATAGTCAGGGGATGGATCTTTTTCACTTTTATCTATTTGTCCTTTTTTTTTTTTTTAGATTTGAGTATAGGTTGCAGTACTTTATAAAGCAAAGTTTTGAACACAGTTCTTACAGTTATACTGGTAAGACTCTGGTGCCAGTTGAATTAAAATCCTGGTGAAACTCACGAAATATATCAGCAAATCCCATCCTGGCTAATACTGGTCAAGGGCCGCAATAAATTATATTATTTATTTACATTGGGGAAAAATCCAGCCTGGCCTGTAGAAGTCAGTGAAAGCAGTAAGGGCTTGGCATGTTTCTGAAAGTTATTCGGGTTGGTTCATACAGCTCTGATTCTTTCCCTTGTTCTCCTTTGGCCCTTCTGTCATCCCTATGATCCATGAGCTCTAACCCGTGTTCCTTTGTTCTTGTACCAGTCACTGCAAAACAATCAAACACCCCAGACTCTCTAAGGGAGATATGGTGAGCAAAATTCTAGATTGGGAAAGAAGATCCCACAAGTAATACAATGTGATGAAGAAGGATGCATATACTCCGGTGATTATAAAGATTGCCTCCAAGGTTGCATCCACATGGGGGTGATACCCCATTATGCACTCATTGTTTTCAGCAATGCTGATGCATTCACAGCAGCAACAGAGCGCACACATGGGGCATTTTATGGTTTTCCTTTCCTTCCACCATTCCCCCACTGCTGGTGAGTGGTTTTCATAAACTTTACTTTAAAAAAAGGTAGGAGATACATTGCTGGAGTGTATTAACGCTATAACTAGTAAAAAGGATGGTGGTGGTTGGAGTCAGGGGAAATGGTGCTGAAAACCCACACCTTCCCATCCACATTATGACCAAACCCACTCTTGAGTATCATCTTTCCAGAAATATTAGCAAAGCAGGGAGAAATGCAGTGGGGCATGGGGAAATCTGAGGCTGTGGAGCATGGGGGAAATGCAGTGGGGCATGGGGAAATCTGAGGCTATCATATTTTGGTCACATGAGAAGACAAGAGTCACTGGAAAAGACAGTCATGCTAGGAAAAGTTGAGGGCAGCAGGAAAAGAGGAAGACCCAACAAGAGATGGATTGACTCTATAAAGGAAGCCACGGCCCTCAATTTGCAAGACCTGAGCAAGGCTGTTAAAGATAGGACCTTTTGGAGGACACTGATTCATAGGGTCGCCATGAATCGGAAGCTATTTGACGGCACTTAACACACACACACACACACACACGAAAATTTAGGAAGTGGGCAGTGTTGTGCAGACCCCCCCCCCCACACACACACACAACTGAAGTTTGGGAGGCGAGGCAGAGCTAAATATCTGTGTCAAAGCAACTCTGGTATTCACGTTGCTCCCACCCCCTTTTTGCTATGAACACTTGCCATTGATATAACTGGAAATGCATGCTAATTACAATTTGTTAGTTCCCCTATACAAATCTGTCCAAGTCTGCGCTGCCATGGGCACTTGCTTCAGAGCAAGCTCCATCCCTACCCATTTTCCTTCTGGATAAACAACAAAAGTATATTTCTGTCGTTGGATTCAGGTATTTGGGGCATGGAACCCAAGACTTATTTTAATTCCAGAATTCCAGACCCTCTTCCCCCGTTACATTGTTTTTTCATTGTCTCCTTCATTTCAGCGTGATGTTTGGAAAAGCTCTTTCAGGCACAAGTGTTTTTGCTGCCAATGTAAATGGTTACTAAGGATAGCGGCTAACTGCTCCTGCCTGCTTTGTCTCCATAGCAGGCAAGTCCTTAGCACGACGTTACATTCTTTGTGCTAGAATGCCCCTGCCAAGTGCCGAGCGCACGCTGATTGTATTAAAGCCTGAACTATTGGCTCGAGCAGCAGTCAGAACCTCCCTTTAATGGAAAGGAGTACGGGTGAAGACTATAAATATCGTCAACCCACTGATGAGAAAGAAGTTCCCTTATGATTTGAATTAAAATCAGCTTGTTGCACAGTGGTCTTAATAAGCAAGAGACAAAAATAGAGGCTTGTTACGGTTGCTTACTGCTATGAACATATGAAGCTTCCTTCTACTGAATCAGACCCTTGGTCCCTCAAAGTCAGTATTGTCTACTCAGACCGGCGGCTCTCCAGGGTCTCAGGCAGAGAGGTCTTTCACATCACCTACCTGCATAGTCCCTTTAACTGGAGATGATTGAACCTGGGACCTTCTGCATGCCAAGCAGGTGCTCTACCACTGAGCCACAGCCCCTCCCCCTATCTGGATACGAATTTGTAGGCTGGATGGTGCGAGATCTTTTCGTGCCTCTTTTCGTTCCTTTGGGTCAAAGCCTTGGGGGCTGGATTGTATCAAACCAGTGCATCAGGCATCGCTTGAGTTCATTTTGGACTAATCCAGAAATATGGGGTCGCGCTGCCATTTTGTTGGTGCTTAAACTGCAATACAAATTGAAACTTGTAGGCTTGAAATCATTAGCTGTATTTTGTAGGATGGGACCTATTGGAGGACATTTCTTCTAGCATATGTATATATAGGGCAGATGCCAGACTCCCTCCCCTGTCTGCATCAAAATCCAGGGAAAAGGTAGGTGGTGATTCTCTACCATGTCACTGAACCTCAGCTTTGATTCATTGTTAGGGGTAAGAATTTTAAGTGCATCTCCACCTCTTTCTTGGGGGAATGATAGTGTGAGAAAGGACACATTTCCTAAAAATAGATGGAGAGCTCTGTCCCTTTTATAAAGAACCCGTACTGATGTTTGCCATTACAGATCTGGCAGTGAGTTCGAGGTATTGTCTTGAAAGGAAAATAGCTCCATATATAAAAAACAAAAAACCCAAAACCAGCCACCTCAGATTTCTTAACTGTTTGTGGGAATCTGCCCTCACAATTACTTTGTTGGTTGTGGCACTGGGTAGATCTTGGGCACATGCACATTATTATTCAGATTGTCAAGCGCCAAACATCAGGCAGGGCAGGTTGGAGGGGGGAGCACCGTTTTGATTTTCTGCCTGGGTACCAGAGCATCTTGGATAGCCCTGATCTCCTGGGATTCACGTGGAAATAGATGCTGAATTGTACAATAAGGGTATGTTCGTGAAGTTACTTACTGTCCAGTTACAATGATGAAACTGGTACTTGCAGTGCCTTTTCAGGGGTCGAAAGGGAGACCCTTCCTCCCTTGTGTCCGTGGACAAGCTGGTAGAATCCAGCTCAAGTGTTTCTCATAAGGCAGGTGTTAACATTACCACAGTTCGTAATGTGAATGGCCATTTAGAGAGGAAGAGGAGGAGTGCTTGTTACAAAAACAGACGGGTTGACAAAAATGGATGCACAAGCTACTTGTGGTAATAGTTTACTGGCACATGTCATGCAAGGGCCTGCATTCTCTCACCTGGAGATCTCTCCTTTCCTAGTATATCACATTTCGCAGACTTCATTCCTGGGTGGCTGGAAAAGCACTTTTTTTGGTCCATGTGCTATCAGAATCCTCCTAATGCAAGCAGTTTTGTTTTTTCCCCTTTCCCTGCATTTCTTCCATCCAGCTATTATAGTGAAGCTGTTTAAAAAAAAAGAAAAGAAAAAACAAACCATTTCATTTTGTTTCTGTTTCTCATCAGAAAATGAAGAGCTTGGCCCAAAGACGTCAGTCTGCCCCATCCCTCGTGATCAGCAAAGCGCTGAACAAGACCAGAACGAATGCCAGGTGAGGTGGAATGTGTTTTTTCTGGCTGTACTTTCTCGCAGGTTTCCCATCCCAGAATGTAATGTGTTTTTGACAAGCAGCTAAACCACACGGGCTCGAATGGTATCTGCAGGAAGAGGTGCTATCCACCCCCACAATGGCCTTTTCAGGAGGTTTGGGATCTCTGAAAAGTAGATAAACGTGTGGAGCAGAGCAGTGATGGTAGCTTCGTAAATGAGGTTCTTCACATTTAAAAACTTTGTATAATAATGTCTGATGATTGATTTGTTTAAGAGAACAAAAACCCTGTACCTGCGTGATTCAGTAATTCCTCACATAGGGATTTACAGAGGCAAACCAATTATTTTCAGGAGTGGGCTGTCAACGGCATGTGGCTTTTTGCCTGTACATTCTTTGCAAGTGCTAAGCTCTCTTATCAAAGAGAACTGGCTCAGCCTGTGGAAGCTCCCCCTGCTTTGCAGTATATGCATCACTTGCTCAATGCACACCAGGAAACTTCCCGTAAGTTTCTCTTGTTTATAGACCAGTCTGTCAACTTTGATTTGCCCAGCGGTTGCTTATAGAATCATAGAGTTGGAAGGGTCCACCAGGGTAACCTAGTCCAATCCCCTGCACAATGAAGGAAATTCACAACTACCTCCCCCACACACCCCAGTGACCCCTACTCCATGCCCAGAAGATGGCCAAGATGCCCTCCCTCTCATGATCTGCCTAAGGTCATAGAATCAGCATGGCTGACAGATGGCCATCTAGCCTCTGCTTAAAAACCTCCGGGGAAGGTTTTTACCACCTCCCGAGGAAGTCTGTTCCACTGAGGAACCGCTCTAACTGTTAGAAAATTCTTCCTAATGTCTAGACGGAAACTCTTTTGATTTAATTTCAACCTGTTGGTTCTGGTCTGACCTTCTGGGGCAACCGAAAACAACTTGGCACCATCATCTATATGACAGCCCTTAAAGTACTTGAAGATGGTTATCATATCCCCTCTCAGTCTTCTCCTCTGTAGGCTAAACATACCCAGCTAACTTCAACCTTTCCTCATAGGACTTGGTCTCCAGACCCCTCACCATCTTTGTTGCCCTCATCTGGACACATTCCAGTTTGTCTACATCCTTCTTAAATTGCGGTGCCCAGAACTGAACACAATACTCTAGGTGAGATCTAACCAGAGCAGAGTAAAATGATACCATCACTTTGCGTGATCTGGACACTATACTATATGGAGGCCCTTTTCTTCTGGGACATCCATTTTGCCTGTGTCAAGCCTTCTTTGGCCTTGTGGGAGGTAACACCCATCCTCTGGAATGGTGTGCAAAGCATCTTCTCTGGTTAGGTTCCGTAAAGTGTGCGTGCTGCTGTTTTATTCCATCAAGCTTTTACTGCTTAAATTCTAATGCCTCTGATCTTTGGGTTTACTTTCTGGGCAATTTTATTATTGTATTAATTTGAGAAGATTCTTTTTTTGTTGTTGTTCTGCTGCTGCATGAAGCTGTTTTAAGGAGTTGTCCTTGTGGATTATTTATTATTATTTCAGTTTATGTGGGAAGGGGGGCATCTTGGTGATTCTGGGGCTCCGGGAAAAACTCAAGGATGGGACCTTAGAATCACTCAGGCAGCAGGTGATCAGTGGTGGGGAGGTTGGGGGGCACCCTCCTACAGCTGATGACCTCCCCCCCCCCGGTGAGTCTTAGGCAGTACAGGGGGTCAGCTGTGATTTTGTGGAGGCAGGGGTCTGGGGCAGCAGGCTGCAGGGTGGTATGGGCTCCCAGTTCAACCCCCCTCCCACCATGGGGCCTGGGGGGCAGTTGCTGTGGATGTCTTGGAGCTAAGACCACCCCTGCATTGAAAGCTGCTGCCAGCATAGATAGAAGTGTAGTGATGTTTGCAAGATGAAGAAGATGAGTGTACTTTCCGATGAGCCCAAGCCACTGTTGAGTGTGATGCCAACTTGACGAGGCCAGTAGCTAGTGTGATACCATCACTGTGAATCCAGTGACTAGCGTTTCCTAACAAACGAGGGCATGGCCAAGTGAGAAACACAAATGCCTGCTGCAGAACCTACTTGCCCGTGATTTTCATGGATTGCCTGGAAATATTTCCCCCCCTCTCTGACGGGATTAAGTAGTTTGACGTTTTTAATTATGGTAGATGGTCATAAGAAGGCCTGTTGACACAATTTGGAAAACTCTGTGATGGTTGAGTAGAATAATACCACTTTTCATTCTTCTGAGGTCACTGTTCGGGAAGTGAAGATTTAAAGGGGAAAAAAAACAAAAAGCAGAGTATATTACAGAGTTTTTTACAACCATTTGATAAAGTGGCCAAGGTTGGTTAAAGCAAATAGCGGCTGTAGAGATGGTTTTGTGTTTAATTTAGATTATAGCATGCTGGTATTGTCATGACCTGGTTTTGTCTCTTCGAATCTATGAAGCTTAGCAGAGTTGACCCTGGCTAGTATTTGGATGGGAGACCACCAAGGAAGTCCAGGGTTGCAATGCAGAGGCAGGCAATAGCAAACCACCTCTGAACGTCTCTTGCCTTGAAAAGCCTACTGGGTCCCCATAAGTCAGCTGTGACTTGATGGCACTTTCCACCACCACATGCTGGTATGGCTAACACAAGCATTTGATCTCAAGAAAACTTTTATTGTCCTGTAGAAGTTCATGTTACTTGAATTGAAAATAAAAACCTTTTTTGTGTGTGTAAAGGAACCTATTGTCTGTACTGTTGCATCATGCCTACCTTTTCAACATTCTTACACTTTGATCGCCCCCCCCCCAACCTCTTTGTGATTCCCTCCTCCCCAATCACTGCCACTTATATGGATGGCCTTTTTTATTTAGAATGTCCCAATGACAGAAAAAAGTACATTCTGTCTTCATAATATGTTGAGAATAGGAATAGGCAGGAGCATGCCAATGAAGCTTCCTTCCTTTTTAATTATCTACTACATCTTGTCTTATTTTTAGAGCTAGTGCTTCAGTATTTCTTAAGTGGTTCTCTGAAGACATCTGTATCTGCTACAGCAGTAATTTTCAAACTTCCTAAAGTTTGGGAAACTTTTTCAGATTGACTCTGACTTACAAACAAAAAAATTGCCACATTATGCATATCGTGGGTCCATTCCGTTCACATCAAGCCCTTGGACAAGTCCATATGAGCTGAGAAGTTCCTTAATATGCACAATATTCCAATGTGGCTGGACACTTCAGGGCAAGATCGGGGGGGGGGGGAGGAGAGGTGTTTTCTAGGAAAGCCTCTCCATCATTATTTTACACAAACGAGCCCCATAGGTTTCTGGGGCACTCCAGGGCTCCCCAGCTGAAAACCACTGGGTAGACACAGAGCTCCCTTCTGTAAAACTGTGCGCTGCTCCTAAAGAGATTAGCAGATAAGAAGATTAGCTGGCTAATGTTTGTTCAGCATTTTCTACCTGCACTGTCATCATCAAAGACGGCGATGCATCCGCTTAGCCTCAGATGAACTAATATTTTTCCCCAGCACTTTTCTTTCTTCACGCTGCTTAAGAATTGCCTGAAACAGTTTCTGCCAATCCATTCTAGAGTTCAAATAGCTCTTTGTAGCTGTTGTACGATGGTTGGCAAAAAATGACACAGGCACACAATATTGGCTCCTTTAAATTTAACACTTGGGTTTCAGTGTGCCTTCCTTTTATCTTTAATAAAACACCATTCCTCTTCATCAGTAATCAAACAAGCCGTTTCTACTCTGTAAATGCTTAACTCTTGTGAACTGACCTTTTATAAGCAGCAAAAAAAAAAAGCGATGAATGACATCACCTCTGGTGTGTACAGATCTTCACCTCAAAAGCTGTCTTGGTACTTAGCATTTTCCCCCTGCAAAAAGGTACTGATCTAAGCTTTACATCACTTATTGGTGCATTTTGGCACCAAATCCTATTGCTGATAGTCTGGTTAGTGATTGACCTGTTGATCACAAAACTCTCTTCCGGCCTTAGCCTACATCTGCAGGGGATTTAAACGAGCAGTCTCTCCTTCTGCAGCTGATTCATCTCAGTACCTATTAAACTTAATGAGTGAGTTTAGTCTGGAAATATTTAGAAAACCTAGGAAGTTTACAGTTTCATACCATTTTATTGTCCATTCTCATGTGTTCACCCACCGTCAGCTGCTCCACAGTGTAGTCTTGGCCACTGGAGGTGAGTTTCATTTTAAGCCGTAGAAAGATGGCCACCTGAAGGGAGCCCTTTTTAAGAGGTCAGTCTCGCAGTCCTTGGGCTGTGTGTCTTGATGAGTTTTGGAAATTTGGGCTGCAATCCTGCCTACAGTTAGGCGAAGAAGTCACAACTTGTGGTGTTGTGGGCAGGATTCAAACCTGGGAAGCATGTGAGATGTATATTTGATGGTTATCTTTTTGCTCTGTGTGTTTTATTTCTGTACATCATACTGAATTTAATATGGATTTCAACTCCATTGGTAATCTAGGATTACTCCTCACTTCCAACAGAGTGAGCAGCACCGAAGTCCAGTTATTACTGCTATCAAATGATGGAAAAACAAGGCTGCATTCTGACATCATATTAGTATCACAGTTACCCCGGAACTCAGGCAGCATACATGATTCTCTCCTCCTGTTTCATTCTCACAACAATCCTGTGAGATCAGATGGGCTACGAGTTAGTGAACATAAGAAAAGCCATGCTGGATCAGACCAAGGGCCCATCAAGTCCAGCAGTCTGTTCACACAGTGGCCAACCAAGTGCCTCTAGGAAGCCCACAACCAAGATGGACACATGAAGCTGCCTTATATTGAATCAGACCCTTGGTCCATTAAGGTCAGTATTGTCTACTCAGACCGGCAGCGTCTCTCTAAGGTCTCAGGCAGAGACGACTGCAGCAGCATTATCCTGCCTGTGTTCCACAGCACCTAATATAATAGGCATGCTCCTCTGATACTAGAGAGAATAGGTATGCATCATGACTAGCATTTATTTTGACTAGTAGCCATGGATAGCCCTACTCTCTATGAAAATATCCACTCCCCTCTTAAAGCCTTCCAAGTTGGTAGCCATCACCACATCCTGGGGCAGGGAGTTCCACAATTTAATTCTGTGCGTTGTGTAAAGGGCCTGGCTCATGGACACCCATTGAGTGGGGATTTGAACTCAGATTGGTCCAGACCTAGTCTGATGTTCTAACCACCACGCTACACTGGCTTCCTTTTTAATAGGGCAATATTTTCCTTGTAAAATAACTTGATGACATTTCCCTATTAACACCAGTTGTTCAGATGCTGATATTGCAGAAACATGCTTGGGCTTTGAGCTGTGGTACAAAAGCTGACCAAATGCCTATGCTACCAATATATACCATGTGTGTTTGTTTGTTTTTAAAGGTGTAAGAGGCATTTCCCAAAAGGGTGATTGATGCATCAAGCCTGTTACGTCCCCAAGGCTTGAGGTTGATAATTTCCAAAATGTTGAAATGTGTATCTTATTAAACCCAGGCTAAAATGGATAAAAAGCCCTACGGGCTCAAGATGGAATGAAGTGATCCTGGGGACTTCAGTGCATCAGTGATAGCAACCATAAATCATCCTTTTCTTAGCAATTCAGTCTTTTCCACCTCCATTTCCAATCTGAATAGCAAGTTACAATGAGGGGAAAAAGTATTTGATCCCCTGCTGAATTTGCCCGTTTGCCCTCTGACGAAGAAATGACCAGTCCATAATTTTAATGGTAGGTCTATTGTAGCTGTGAGAGACAGAATAACAGGAAAACCCCCAGAAACCCAGAAGATAAAAGTCAGAGATTGATCTGCATTATAATGAGTGAAATAAGTATTTGATCCCTTTGCAAAAGATGACTTAGTACTTGGTGGCAAAACCCTTGTTGGCAATTACAGAGGTCAGACATTTCTTATAGGTGGCCACCAGGTTTGCACACATCTCAGGAGGTATTTTGTCCCACTCCTCTTTGCAGATCCTCTCCAAGTCAGTAAGATTTCGAGACTGATGTGTAGCTACTCGAACCTTCAGCTCCCTCCACAGATTTTCGATGGGATTAAGGTCTGGAGACTGGCTAGGCCACTCCAGGACCTTAATGTGCTTCTTCTTGAGCCACTCCTTTGTTGCCTTGGCTGTGTGTTTTGGGTCATTGTCATGCTGGAATACCCATCCTCGACCCATTTTCAATGCTTTGGCTGAGGAAAGGAGGTGCTCACCCAAGATTTGACGATACATGGTCCCGTCCATCGTCCCTTCGATGCGGTGAAGGTGTCCTGTCCCCTTAGCAGAAAAACACCCCCAAAGAATAATAGGTCCCCCTCCATGTTTGAAGGTGGGGATGGTGTTCTTGGGGTCGTAGGCAGCATTCCTCCTCCAAACACAGCGAGTTGAGTTGATGCCAAAGAGCTTGATTTTGGTCTCATCTGACCACAACACTTTCACCCAGTTCTCCTCTGGGTCATTCAGATGTGCATTGACAAACTGCAGACGGGCCTGTACATGTGCTGTCTTGAGCTAGGGGACCTTGCAGGCTCTGCAAGATCTCAGTCCTTCACGGCGTAGTGTGTTACCAACTGTTTTCATGGGGACTGTGGCCCAGCTGCCCTGAGATCATTGACAAGTTTCCCCCGTGTAGTTCTAGGCTGCTTCATCACCGTTCTCATGATCATTGCAACTCCACGAGATGAGATCTTGCATGGAGCCCCAGACCGAGGGAGGTTGACAGTTATTTTGTGTTTCTTCCATTTGCGAATTATTGAACCAACTGTTGTCACCTTCTCACCAAGCTGCTTAACAATAGCCTTGTAGCCCAGTCCAGCCTTGTGGTGGTCTACAGTCTTGTCCCTGACATCCTTGGACAGCTCTTTGGTCTTGGTCATGGTGGCTAGTTTGGAATCTGATGGAGTGATTGCTTCTGTCGACAGGTGTCTTGTACAGGTACTGTAACGAGCTGGGATTACAGGTAAGACCTCTCCCTTACAGCAGGTGTTTCTAATCTCAGCTCGTTACATACAGTGAAGATACCAGGTAGCCTGACTTCTGGCTGGTTGATAGGGGATCGAATCTGGCTGGTTGATAGGGGATCAAATCTGGCTGTTTGATACGGGATCAAATACTTATTTCACTCATTATAATGCACATCAGTCTCTGACTTTTGTCTTCTGGGTTTCTGGGGTTTTTCCTGTTATTCTGTCTCTCACAGCTACAATAGACCTACCATTAAAATTATGGACTGGTCATTTCTTTGTCAGAGGGCAAACGGGCAAATTCAGCAGGAGATCAAATACTTTTCCCCCTCAATGTAAATTGGTGAAAGAATGTTGGTAACTTTCCACAACATATTACTACAGCATGGTTGCTGGCAGCTAACTGATAAATAAGAACTTTTCTGCATGGGTTTTGGGGTTGTTGTTTTGTCGGTTCTGGCCCCATACTGCTTTGATTTATCCCCTGATTTCTGCATGCATTTTTGTGCCTTTAGTTTTTGCTTTTTTCCCCTTTTCAGTCCCCGAGTTCCCCCCCCCCCATTTCTTTTGAAACCACTTTTCACCTTGATCTTTTTCTGGAGGCCGATTTTGAGTCACCTTCTTCCTCTTGCGTAATGTTTCTGTCGGTTTCCTTTGTCCCGTCCACTCCTACCCACCTCCAGCCCACTTTTCAATGATTTTACTGTCATCATTGTCAAACCACCCCTCTCCTCTCCCCCCCCCCCCCGAAGACAAGTGGTTTCATTTTTTGATTTTTTTTTAAAAAGGCGCCAGAATACCAATATATCGATACACTGTGGTAATGGTAGGTTCTCTGAATTCCCAGCTTTCAGTTTTAAAAAACGTGAGTCTCTAGCCCTTTCACTTTTGAAGATATAAGAGGAAAAGGCATATCTCTGTGAGGGAAGGAGCTAGAGACTGACTTTAAAAAAATGAGAGCTGGGAATTCAGGGAACTTGCTTATCCTAACAGTACAGCAGTATATTGTTATATCAATATAAGCATATGCAAAAATAAAATAAAAAGGATGTTCTGTGATGCTACCAATGACACCTCTGTTGACGGCTGCACCCTCGCTTTAAAATCTTGGATTATTTAAGGCATGTGTGGAAGAAAATAAACTGACTCCATAACTGTGAAAGCAGAGGGAGGGCAGATGTGTGACAGAGCCATGCCCAAACCGAATCCTGTGCTTGTGGATCGACAGCCAAGAAAATCAGGAGTAAGTCGAGCATGCAGAAAAGCCCTAATGAGCCTAGAAATACCCTTTTCCCGTTGTTTGTTTTTTCCTCTTCCATGCATCAATGCAAGAGACTTGTGGAGCTCTTTTCAGAATGTGCTTCCAGACGATCATGTTGGCACCATTCCTTTCTATTAAAATGGACTACCGTGAGCAGGTTTGCCTGACACACGCTTAGCAAATGGGAATCTCAAGCTATATCTACCCACTCTTGTCCAGCAAAAAACAACAACAACTGGACCTCTTATTTTAAGGCTATGAATATCGGTAGGAAAATATTTGGCCATGAATACGGTAAACAGCTGTAATCCGCCAGTTTATCGCTAAGAGAGTGTTGACTTTTCATGGAGTACTTGAGATTTTCCTTGAGATATTTATCTTCCTTTGGAATGCTAGTTATGTAGGAAGATGAGCAATGGAATGAAGACCAGCTAACAAAGCCCTGATGGTTTGAGCTATTTAAGTACAGACCTCTCGAGCAGGGACCAAAACTCTGTTGACATCACGTCATTCATTTCAGTTCACATTAGTACTTTGAACAGTGCAACTTTTTGCATTTTAATGCAGGGTAAAAGTTCAGGTGATTTTTTTAGATATAATATGGCATGATTTAGGCTGCTTCCAGACATGCTTCTTTCCTCACCACAGTTCACCATGAAGCAGACAGTAAGGTGATGGCTACTTTGTACAATGCTTGGCTGCTATCCACTGATGTACTACCTGAGAGGAAAGCATGCACTGAAGACACCTTCATCCCATAACTATAATATATAGACCAATGACTCTTAATGTCCAAAAAGAGACCCAAGTCTGTAGTCTGTTCTCTTGGAGTTGCTTCTTCAATGCTTCAGTGCAAATTGTCCTCTCCCTCTTTTGCCACTTGGTGATCAGCAAAGAAGTCAGTCAATTCTGTCGTTCTCATGTGCGACACCAGAAGCTGAAATGAGTTCCCCCATGTCCGGCCCCTAAAAGGTAGAACTGCCAACCAGCTGTTTCGAACCCGAGAGCACCCAATCACCTTTCAAAGGGGGGAAGGGATGTTAGAGGGAAACGCAGTAGCAGCAGTCAGTTTGGGACTGGCTCAGCAAGAGAGCAGGCATTTTAAAGCAGGGGTGTCGAACTCAATTGATACGAGGGCTGGATATGACATAAATGTCATTTAGCTGAGCAGGGCCATGCTTCGCCAGCCCAGATCAAGAGTATGTGGGTGGGGTGGCTGCCTCATGTGGCTCGCCGACCAAATAAGAGTTCCCAAGGGGCCAAATCCGGCCCCTGGGCCGTATATTTGACACCCCTGGTTTAAAGGGTTGCTCTGCCTAGTAGTGTGGCAGAGGACAGAGTACCCAGTTGTGCTGTCTTGGGTGATGAGCAGACCCGGTACCATTTAGTGTGACTCTTGGGAAAGGGCAAACTGGTGTAGGTGAAATCCTGTGCATGTGTGAAAGAATCCATTCTGGTGGCTAGACCGAGAAAGCCTGTTTGGAACAGCGACTGTTAAAGGGAATTCAAATCACAACCTGAACCCATAACTAGCTTAAGTTTCAGTGTCTCGACTTCCGGTGGTGCCGTTGGAGAGAGCACTCCATTTCCCCAGGCTGTCCTGGGAGAAATCCAAGTTTGCGTTATTTTTGGGGTACATAGATACCCCAATCCGACCCTTGCAAGTGGGTTGGAAAGCAGGAACTCCCTGCAGCCCGCAAACGCGGTTTGACCTCCTAGGTACTCTGAGGGGGCTTTTTTAAGCCCCTCGGAGTCCTAGACGCCGGTCCTGCGAGGGCACTAGGGAAGGACATCGCCAAAACGCAACTTTGGCAGCAAGCTCTACCCTCCACCGCCTTAATACCAACATAAGGACTACATAAAGAAAAGAACCTCACCTCTTGACACCCAAGTGAGTACAAAAGAACTCTTCGTCTACTTACTAGAAATTTGAACAGACGGGAGGCTGATAAGAATATTTCTGGGACCCCCACCCCTCCATAATCCGAACTGAAAAAGCTTGATCTGAGTTAGTCATCGGGATTAGCGACAGGAGCCTTATCGGATCGATCAGCCTAAACCATAACAAAGAGTCGGAAGGATACCTTTTAGACTGACAAGAATTATCACCAATGAGAAGGTCCGAAGGAAGGGGAGGGTGATTTCTCTTCCTGATTTTCCGGCGAATTCCTGCCACGTTTGCAGTAAGGGAGTGCCTGGAACGGAAGACTCTCTATAACACCCTCTCTATCATTGGAACTAAAACAACAGGAAGTAGCCGCGGGACTGAATATCCGTCGCACTCGAGTTACTTTCAAATCATTCCTGAAGGAATAACCATCGAGAAGAGGCGATAGAAGGTCTGCAGCACTAGTAACTTCCTGTTTACTTCCTGATTAATCCGATCTAGAGCGACCGAAAAAACTGGTATTTTAAAACTTTAAAATGCAATTTTAAAGCCAATTTCGACTCTTTTCAACCCGAAAAAATTATTAGGCTGATCTTTGAACTATCATCTTTTAACCAGCACCTTAAAGGCCCTGTCGGTGGACATGTATTTCACCAGCTTTTTTTGAATGTAAATGTCTCGACCCCGCTCTGGCTCACTACATAGCCCTGCCTATACTAAACTAAGGGACTCTTTACAAACCTCGACCATGGAAAAAAAGTTACAGGATATGCTAACTAAACAAACTGAGGCAACAAATAAACAGTTTGAACAGATGTCTACACAGATGGCACAGTTGACTTCTATGATGACAAATCTTGGTCAAGCATCCCAAGCTATTAATCAGAAGTTGGATGTGGTCACTGGAGACTTGAAAGAAGTAAAAACTCAAATGATTGTTATGAAGACAGATATGCAAGCGATGGATGTATCAATTAAGAAAGTGATGGATGAGCACAAGGACACAAAGAAAAAATTAACAAGCCAAGAAAAACAGATTGAAACAATACAAGCGGATCAGATGGCGGCAAAAAATCAAATGGCAATGATGGAGATGAGAGTGAAAGAGACCAACCTTCGTATACGCAATTTTCCAGATATGATGGGAGATAATAAAGAATCTGCAATACCAAATTTGGCCTACTTATTTCAGATAGATGAACAAGAATTAAAACAAGCCATTAATAGAATATACAGGATACCACTACCTGCTAGAATGAGAAGATCTAAGCCAAGAGATTTGATGATAGTGTTCTATGACACCAGAGTTAAAGACAAGATTATGAAGATTCATTATGAAAATCCAGTGTCAGCAGGAGATTCCTCTCTTATACTACTGAAGGATATTCCAAGGCATCTACTTTCACAGAGGAATAACTACAAAGACTTTGTGTCTATACTGAAAGCTAATGGCATCAAATACTGTTGGATTATGCCACAAGGTTTGGCTTTCACCTATAAGGAAGTGAAAACGACAATTCTATCCCAAGCAGATGTGGGGAAATTTTTGAGAAAATATAAAATGGACCTTAAAGAATTACCTGGAGAGAAGGAGGAAGAAGAAGAGGAAGAAGAAGAGGTACAGGGTGCAGAAGGTGGTACCAAACTATAGACTTTTTATTTTGCTAAAAAATACTACATTATGGCAAAAGCAATTTCTTGGAATGTAAATGGACTGAATGAGAAAACTAAAAGGGCCAGAATCTTCAAATATCTACAGAAATATAAATACTCCCTAATTTGCCTACAAGAAACCCATATAGCTTCAAAGCATAAAAAATACCTGGAGAAACAGGTGCTTGGACAAGCATTTATTGCTTCTGCTAAAACTAAAACAAAGGGAGTGGTAATCTATGCCCACCCCAGTCTCTGTCCAGAACTAGTATATAAAGACAATGAAGGAAGAATTGTAATTATCAGAACTAAAATATTGGGACAAAGGACAATAGTGGTTGGAATCTATGCACCCAATGAAGGGAAAAAATCCTTCTATGAAAAATTACATGACCTGATAACCCAGTACGCACAAGACCAAATTTTATTGATGGGCGACTTCAATGGAATTATTCTCCCATCTCTGGACAAAAAATCAAAAGCAAAAGATATCAATGATGGATGCTTGCCTAAAACTTTCTTTGCCATGGCTTCAGAATTAGAATTACAAGACATTTGGAGAACAATGAATACAACAGCTAAAGAATACACCTTTTATTCAGCAAGACATGATTCACACTCCAGAATCGATATGATATGGGCCAGTAAATCAATTTTCATGCAACTACGTAAAATTCATATTTTACCTAGAACTTTTTCTGATCACAATCCTGTTACCTTTGATTGGAACAATAAACAAGCATTTAGATGGCGAATGAACGATAAACTTTTAAAAGACAACAAGATACAAAAGGAATTACAGGTTTTAATGAAAGACTTTTTTGAAATTAACCTTAATGGGGAAACTTCTTTAAATACAGTTTGGGACGCATTCAGAGCTGTTCTGAGAGGTTTTATGATACAGAAACACTCGGCCTGGAAGAAGACTCAATTGCAATTTACAAACAACATACTTTGGAATTTACAAAATTTGGAGCAGAAATTGGTAATGGTAACACAGGAAGAGGAGAGAAGAGAAATTCAAATACAGATTTCTGCATCTAAACACCAATTAAATTTGGTAATAATGGAGGAAATGAATAAAAATCTGAAACTTGCTAAACAAAAGTATTTTGAATATGCAAATAAACCAGGAAAATTTTTAGCAACACAACTGAAGGACTCATTTCAAAAGAAGATTATAACAAAAATCCAAACTGCTAAAGGACCAGTCTATTCAACTTCAGAAATTCAGAAAGAATTTGTTTCATTTTATTCTAAGTTATATCAGAAAGAAAATACTCCAAAATAGAAAATAGATAAATTTCTAAACTCAATACAGATGAAAGCTTTGTCAATGACCCAGAGAGAATGTATTGAAGCTCCAGTAACAAGGGAAGAAATACAAGAAGCAATACTGAGACAAAAAACGGATAAAACACCTGGACCAGATGGAATTACTGCACTATTTTATAGAACATTTAGTGACAATTTAGTTGGATTTTTTGGTTCACTTTACAATGCAATTTTGGACGAGGGAACATCCCCGGAGACTTGGTCACATGCATTTATATCACTGATACCCAAAGAAGGAAGAGATCCAGAAAAAACATCTAATTACAGACCTATATCGCTCTTAAATGTGGATTACAAAATTTTTGCTTCGGTTTTGGCATGTAGGATAAAGCAATTTATTAAGGATCTTATACATGAGGACCAAGCAGGTTTTATACCAGGAAGGCAAATAAAAGACAATGTAAGAATTTTACTAGATTCACTGGAATATTATGACCATAATATTCAACAAACTGCGGCTTTTGTATTTTTGGATGCAGAAAAAGCCTTTGATATGGTCTCTTGGAACTTTTTGAAACGGATTTTGGATAAATTGAATTTTGGAGATCGTTTTCAGAAAGGTATATCGGCTATTTATACCTCCCAACAAGCTAAAATTTTGGTTAATGAATCAATGTCAGATAACTGCCAAATCACGAAAGGGACTAGACAGGGATGTCCCTTGTCTCCACTTTTATTTTTGTTGGTGTTGGAACCGCTATGTGTGAAACTAAGAAGTATGGAGGACATCCGCGGGCTAAGAATTAAAAAACATGAATTTAAGTTGAGAGCATTCGCGGATGACCTACTGCTAATTTTGGAAAACCCAACACAGTCAATGAATATACTTCAGGAGACTTTGGATGATTTTGGAAAAGTATCAGGCTTTAAAGTGAATCAAGAAAAAACAAAGATAATATTTAAAAATTTATCGGAAATACAACAACAGGAATTTATATCATATACTGGCTGGGAGAAAGCTAACAAAGTTAAATACCTGGGAATTTGGATCACTGCAAAGAATAAAGATCTGTTAACCAACAATTACCTCAAGTTATGGGGTAAGATTAAAACTGATATGATTATATGGTCAAACAAAAAATTGTCATTAATGGGACGTATCTCAACGATCCAAATGAATGTCTTACCGAGGATGCTCTTCTTATTCCAAAATTTACCAATAATATCACAAACAAAATATTTTGAAACTTGGAGGAAAGACATTTCAAACTTCATCTGGCAAGGAAAAAAACCAAGGACTGCTTATAAATACTTGGTGGATCTAAAAACTAGAGGAGGTTTAGCACTGCCTAATTTTCAACTCTATGCTGAAGCGGTAGCTTTAGTATGGCTAAAAGACTGGATGAATTTGTCAAATGTACGTTTGCTAGACTTGGAAGGTTATAATAACTTAAGTGGATGGCATGGTTATTTGTGGTATGATAAAATTAAATTACAAGCAACATTCCGTAATCATATAATCAGGTCCTCTCTACTTCGTATTTGGATGAGATATAAACACATTTTGGAACCAGAAACACCGATGTGGATATCGCCCCAAGAAATGCTAACTTTGCGCCCACTTAGACCAGACAAATTTATTACTTATCAAGATCTAATTAATTGGAAAGGAAAGAAATGCTCACTAAAAGACTTTCAACTGCTTAAGGATGATTTACAATGGCTTCAATATTACCAAATCAAATCAGTTTTTGTACAAGATGCAAAAAAAGGTTTCTCTAAAGAAAAATCTCCTTTTCAAAGGATTCTACTAGACAATAATACAAAGCTGATTTCTAAAATGTATAATCTCCTTTTAACAATATACTGTGAGCAGGACACGATTAAACCAACTATGATCGATTGGGCTCAAAATGTGGGACATGATATTGTTTTAAATAAATGGGAAAGATTATGGTCTAAAGATTTAAAAGGAATAAAAGCACAGTCAGTGCGAGAAAACATCTATAAAATGATGTATAGATGGTATCTAACACCCAAGAAAATTGCAAAGATTTATAAAACGATGTCCCCTACTTGTTGGAAATGTAACAAAGAAATTGGTTCCTTTTATCACATGTGGTGGACCTGTGACAAAGCCAAAGACTTCTGGGACATGATTTATAACGAACTGAGATTAATACTACAAAAGAATATATCCAAAACACCAGAAATGATGTTATTGAGTATGATTCCAGACGACTTAGCAACACAAAGAACCTTTTTGATATATGCCACAACAGCTGCGAGACTGCTTTATGCAGCGAAATGGAAAGGGCTAGAAACTCCAGAGAAAAAAGACTGGATTGTTAAAATGTTTGAAGTGGCAGAAATGGCAAAACTCACAGCTATTCTAAATGAAGAAAATGACGTTCGGTTTTTGGGGGAATGGGGGGCGTGGATGCATTATTGTGAATATGAGTTAAAATTGGGAAGAATGGAAGAATATTTTCTAATCTGATCCAGAGGATTATTTTTGATTTTTTTTTATATTGAATAAGCATAATTATATTTACTAACAGATTATGGTTTTTTATATATGGTATTGATATTTTATCAAGATTAGATTACCTATGACGGGAGGAACTTTTTATTAAGAGGCAGATAGAGGTGATGGGGAAGTCAAAAAATTTTCCATTTCTTTTTTTCTTTTTTCTTTTCTCTTTTTTATTATATGATATGGAATTATAACAACTTTAGGTTAGAATTGAAATTCGATATTGTTATAGATGTTGTTTAATGCAATGGAAAATTTCTATCATAAAACCCAATAAAATTTATATAAAAAAAAAAAAAAGTTTCAGTGTCTCAGCCAAGTGTCTGCTGTAACTGTCTGGAGATCTGTATTGCTGAACTATTCTTTCAAAACACCTTGTACATAAATAAGTCTTCTTTGTTATTTTTAGACAACTCTTGCGTCAGTGATGTGTCCTTGCTCACCACAAACCTTACCTCACGGCAGTGAACCCAAAGCCTTTATAGCCGCTCTCCCAACTATATCTTATAACTGAGGGAAACAACTGAGGGGAAGGTTTTATTTTAAAAGCCCAGTCCCTCCAAAATTTAAAAAGCTGTGTGGGTCCCCTCAGTTGATTTATCACACTCCACCTTCCACTAAAAATGATTCAGGGACTTCTCAGTGTAGTACTTGACACGCACCCCATCCTGAATCAACTACACAACAGCAGCAATGGAGTGAACCCCCCCAACAGAAAGACAAGTGACACTTATCATGGAACTCATTCACCTGCCCGTCCTGCAATGTGATATATGCTGTGTGCATCCATAGCCCTCCTGCCATTTATGCTGACCATACTGTACTGTCTGCATACAAGAGAACAAGTGGACACACACCAGAAGACAGTGAGAGAATATTTCCATCTTCTTGGACATTCAGTAATAAATTTAAAGGTGGTTGTACTTCAGCAGAATAATTTCAGAGGGTAACTTCAGTGGGAAGCTGCTCAATTGGTGTGAGTTCCACTGACTTGCACGCCGTAGAGCGTGGAGGTGGTAAGCTCACAGATCCATCTACTTTGCTAATTCCTTAACAGTTGGGAGTGGTCCACGCCCACTCTGCTGCATCTTTGGTTTGGATCTGATCTTTACAATACAACACACCAGTGTTTTGGTATACCAGGCCTTCTGGCCTTTGTAATAACTTCTCCCATCCATACTTTTCTTCCACCTGTAGCTTTGCATATGCATATTCTTGCTGCTGAATATAAAAAATTAATCCGTGTGATGAAGCTGACTATGGCTTACATTGTTAATCCCATAATTATTTTGTTACTCTTTGAAAATGCCAGTTAGTCTTTACACCTCTGGTTTTTCTCTGTTTTGACTTCATTGGGCTCAGCAATACAAGACACTTGCTGTACCTGCTGAAGTCCTCTTCTCCTTGCGTTGGTTGATCATCAGTTTCATTCTGTCTCATTTAAACTTGCTGAGTTTACATTTTTTAAAAATAAAAAGTGCCAGTAGTGAAACCTGTATCTATCGCAATATAGACAGCAGCCTAGAGATGGTACCTGTTTGTTCAAAACAGGATATTGGCATGCTTCAGGAGGAATTTTTAGTAGACTTTATAAATAAATTTATTAGAATTGTCTTATTTATAATGCTAAATTTAGAGTTGCAGAAAGTGAATGGAAGATGTGGCTTTAAGGCATTTCCCTGACTTCTTTCCATCCACGTTGAATAATATTAAAGATCTGCATTTCATGGAAACCTTGCTCTTGTCTAAATCACAGTAAATGATTTTTGACATGTTATTTTACAGTCATGTGCCAGATACGAAGTATTCCCAGATAACAAATATCACGTGTGTTCTCTGGTAATACAAATGGGTTTGGTTTTACTACAGAGATACAGTGTGTACCCTAAAGAACTGCACAGGGTGTTCCTGAAAGTTTAATTTGAAGACATGTGGATGATTTAGGATATATGACTGGAAATAGACAGAACTAAATTAAATGTGAATTGCCTTATGCACCCTGATCTAGCATCCTCACATAGACAATACTTCATCCAAATCTGGTTTTGGGGGGATTAACTTTGAGAACAACATCTTTGGTGGTTGCATGAGTTTATAGTTGTGCATGGTATGTTTAAACAGGTTTCTGAATCTTTGTTAGAGTTCATGATACAGTAAAGAAAATACTAATGGTAGAAAAATATAGTTATTAGACACAACGGCAAAACGGATCCTTCACACTCAGAGGTGATGTAAAACTGAATACCAGTTGCCAGGGAACAGTAGCAACGAAAGTATTTTGCCCTGCTTCTGGGCTTCCTAGAGGCATCTAGTTAACCATTGTAGAAATGGGATGTTGGACTACTAGATGGACCGTTGGCCTGATCCAGCAGAGGTGCTCTTGCGTTAATAAATTTCTAGAGCAGTGATTCATAGAAATCATGGCAAGGCTGTTCAGTGAACTGTGTATTATTACTATAATCTACAATAAAGATCAGATTATCTCATAACATATCTTAAATCCTTTGGACAGTAGAATAAAACAACTACCTGGTTGTTGCCACCTTGGCTGTGATAACAAGAGTCCTAAAAGATCTGGTACTGGGTTTAAACCGACCTTCTTCATTAGAAACTTCAAACATGACTGACCTGGGTCACAGAGGTGAGGATTGGGGTTAAAGAAACAGTGTGTATGAGGGTCTTACAAAAAAGCCAGATGAAAACTAAAACTGGGGCTTCCAGGCTTGATGTTCCCATACTCCTCTCTTAGGTCAAATAAATATCATATTTTAAAAAAGGTTTTAGCAAAAGCTGGGAAGACAGAGTCCATTTTTCAAGTGAGGAAGAGCTGACAGTGATGAATTTGGCGAGTAAGCAAATGGAGCTTCTGAAGGTGCAAACCTGCACATGGGCAAAATCAACAACTGCCTATACGAGTGCCATTTACATTGTACCTCCCGATGTATGGAACAGTTTGCCCGAGGAGGTCAGGAAATCTCCCACTCTCCTGGCTTTCCACAAACTGTGCAAAACTGGAACTATTCAAGAGGGCTTTTCTGCACAGATAATAGGATTGCACTGTACAAAATGGTTTTACAAACTTGCTTGGATAAATGGTTAGGTACTGTAGTCTATACTGCTGTGTATAGCTTATTGTAAATAGAATCCTGTTTAGGTAATTTCTCTACTTCTTTACATGTCACGTGAATAGTATGCTGTGCTTCAGTTCTTTCTGGTGGTTCCAGATTTTTAAAATCCTAATGCATTGGTTATTGAATGTCCCAGTTTGTTGATTGTACTGACTCACTGTAAGTAAACCCGGTTCTCCAGATCAGAGTCCACCACTCCAAACCACCGCTCTTAACCACTACACCACGCTGGCTCTCATGATCCTCTCTCATGATCTTAAAAAAATGATCCTCCATTAATTTGTCTGATGTCATTTTAAAGCCATTTAGGGTAATTTTTATCCTGTTGCATGAGTTCTGCAACTCAGTTGTTCTATGTGAAGAAATACTTGTTATCAGTCCTGAGTCTACCGTCCAACCAATTTTGTTGGGTGCCCCGGAATTCTAGTAGTGACATAGTCTTGGCGGAGGTTCTGAGTTTTGTGAGATATGCCCCTAAGGTGCTATCATCACCATACTCTCAGGTACTGTTTGTTTTACCTAGGTAGTAATTCCAGATAGAATGCTCTACATACCCCTATCCTACGACCCACCTCTACTTTTTTCTGCCATTTGGATTTTTTAATATGCAGAATGCATTTGAATATATTGGGTCGCCTCTCCTCAAGTGAACAGTGAAGTCCTAGTTTAGATACAAATCACTTTCTACCTAATTCCCTGTTAAAAGGATAATCGATGTTGTGAGATCTCAGCTGTTAGTAGATTCCTAACAACTCTATAAAAACTAGTTGTGGCATGCTTGCAGAGGGAGAGGAAGAAGGCAATAATGGGCCAAGGTGGAAAAGGAAAGAGGTGGTGGACACAGTGGGCAGGCAAAAAACAGTGGCAAGGAGGCAGTGTGTGTGTGTAAAGTGCTGCAAAGTCACAGCCAACTTACGGCGACCCAGTAGTGTTTTTCAAGGCAAGAGACTAAAAGGTGATTTGCCATTGCCTTCCTCTGCATAACGACTCTGGTATTCCTTGGTGGTCTCCCATCCAAATACGAACCAGGGCTGAGGCGGTGGCAGTAGCCAAACAAGGGTGGTGGCAGTAGCCAAACTAGGGGATGTGAAAGCAGTGATGATGATGGTGTGTGTGTGTGTAAGTAGCAACAGCGAGAAGCAGAAAGTGAGGCCTGGGAGGGTGGGATTTCCCTGCCCCGTGATTTCCTTGTGGGCCCCTGGTTGTTAAAAATACAAAAGATAACATATTAAAACCATGTGATGAAATCATTTAGCCATGCAGCCCTTAGGTTCACGTAGCAAAAATAAATAAAAGTTTATATTGTATACAACAAAAGGAGGTTGAGGTATCTCTGCAAAAAGGCATTATCTGTACAAGCCCACAGGCAGCCAGGGCTGTTGAGCTCCAGATGTTAAAGCTTTGAAAATGTGACGGTGCCTCATTATAGCCTCTGCAACCAGCTGAAGAATTGGTCTGTGTAATATTATGTTATCACACTGAGCAATTTCGCTGTTGTGTCTTCAGCTGCAAGTCATGGGCAGACCCTGCAGGGAGCTCTGCTGAGAGAGAATGACAATAATCTGACCTCGTATTGAAGAGGGCAAATGTTGCTGTTATAGAGTTGTCCCAGGATAAATAGGGATGTGACCTGCACACCTGAGAAAACACCTTTGCTCATCTTGGCACAGGCCTGGTTTGGGAAATGATAAAAGTGACAAGACTTGTACTTACAAGAGGCTAGAAGACAGCTTTGCTCTTTCCTCTCCTCTGGAGATATTAATCATTCAGCAGAAAATGTTGCTTTCTTGGGTGGAGTGACAGAAGATTTCAGCATTCTTCGGCTTAGTTTGGTAAATGTGGGTAAACATCACATGTATTGTATGACACAAGGAAATCAACAGCCCCTTAATGGGTAGAGAGCAAGAAAAATTGCATTCCCAACTCTGTACAGTTCACCCAGGGGACTGAAATGTTCTCTGCCGTCACCTTTGCTAGTTTGTCCAGTCTTGGCCTCCCTCTTTAGCTTTGTGCCATTCATCCCCAGGGGTGAGGCCATAGTCCAGTGGCAGATCATCTGCTTTACATGCAGAAGGTCCTAGGTTCAATCCTGGCATCTTCAGTTAAAGGAATCAGGTAGGAGGAGATGTGAAAGCCCCTCTGCCTGACTTCCCAGAGAGCCACTGCCAGCCAGAATTATCAGTACTGATGTTGAACATGTGAACACATGAAGCTGTCTTATACTGAATCAGACCCTTAGTCCATCAAAGTTGTCTACTTAGACTGGCAGTGGCTCTCCAGGGTCTCAGGCAGGGGTCTTCCACATCACCTACCTGCCTAGTCCCTTTAACTGGAGATGCCGGGGATTGAACCTGGGACCTTCTGCATGCCAAGCAGATGCTCTACCACTGAGCCACAGCCCCTCCCCACCTCAAATGGTGGCTTCCCATTTTGTGCTGTAGTCTGCAGTCTGGAACATGGGGGATGACATGGTAAGCTGGCCACATGGACTGTACAGCCAGTGTCTGTTTTGTCTTGCTCCCTGCCAATGGTGTTGAGCACTGGAAGACCAGCGTGGATGGAGGACTCTGCCCTCTTGACGAGGGTGGACTGAGAAGCAAGAACATCCCTGGAGAACACCCTGCCCCTTAGCTAGCCCCACCCACCCAACCAAGGGTGGGTAAAGGAGCAAAGAATGGCTCTGTCACTGCTGCGGCAAGCGAGCCAGCTGCCCCAGCCTTGTGCGGAGTGGATGAGCTGTTGCGCAGGCCCGAGGCAGTCAGCTTGCTAGTGGCTCTGGCTCACCCACCGTGCACAGGGCTGGTGCAGCTGGTTTGCAATAGTACCAACTCATCTGGCATGCAGGGGGCCGAGGCTGCTGACTCACCACCGCAGCAGCTACAAGGGCTGCCCCAAATGGGGCAAGGGCAACCCCCTTGCTTAGGGCCAGGGTAGCCTTGGTGGTGGGAGGCAGCCCCCCCCCCCAAGCTATTGGCCCACTGCGATTTTTCCAGTAACGGCTAATATGACCCTGCCTCTTATGTTCAGACAGCACATAGCGTCTCTGCCCCTCTAGCGTGGTGGTGTGGTTAAGAGCAGTGGTTTGGAGCGGTGGACTCTGATCTGGAGAACTGGGTTTGATTCCCCACTCCTCCACATGAGTGGTGGAGGCTAATCTGGTGAACTGGATTTGTTTCCCCACTCAGAGCCAACTGGGTGCCCTTGGACAAGTTACAGCTCTGTTAGAGCTCTCTCAGCCTCACCTACCTCACAGGGTGTCTGTTGTGGGGAGGGGAAGGGAAGGTGATTGTAAGCTGGTTTGATTCTCCCTTAAGTGGTGGAGAAAGTCGGCATATAAAAACCAACTACTACTTCTCTTCTTCTTTAAAACAGAGCTGGCTGACTGTCTCTTTTAGGTTGTAAGTAGGGTTGCCAGCCTCTGGGTGGGACCTGGGGATCCCCTAGAATTACATTTTTATCTCGAGACTACAGAGATCAGTTCCCCTGGAGAAAGTGGATACTTTTGGAGGGTGGACTCTTTGGCATTGTACCCTGCTGAGGTTCCTGTTTTCCCCAAGCTCCATCCCCAAATCTCCAGGAATTGTCCAACCTGGATCTGGCCACCCCTGTCCCCCCATTGCCTGCCTGTGGCTAGCGGGGACCTGGAAACCCTAGCTGTAAGAGTTCTGGAGAGGGCAAGTGTGGCAGTTATAAGCTGGATTAAGGGCTTGGTCCACGAACGTCAATAGCTGTTAGACAGAGGGAGGCTTGTCCCATTCCAAGTCAACAGGCCTTCAGATAACAATGCAAGACCTTCCTATTTGACAGAGCCTTCCACAAAGATAATCTACATGTTTATAAATATCTTGGACTCTGCTAATTGCTATAGTCACTGTTAACAGTAGCCTTCCTTGATAGATGGGGATGTTGTATTTCCAGGGGGTGCTTCAAGGAAGTGAATGAAGAATCAATGGTTTTCAACAGAAGCTTCTATAAGCTTGCCAGATGTCTGTGTCTCTGTTAAGTTGTTGTGTGTTGTGTTAAGTGCTGTCAAGTCGCTTCCGACTCATGGCGACCCTATGAATGAAAGTCCTCCAAAATGTCCTATCTTTGACAGCCTTGCTCAGATCTTGCAAATTGAAGGCTGTGGCTTCCTTTATTAAGTTGTTAGCATCTTACAATGTATGCGTTTAGTTTGTAAGTTCAGAAGCTTATATATGTTTCTGATGAACTTCTTCCTTAACGAAACAGCTCCTTTACATCATTGTTTTACCCTTTTTAGCATCCCACCATGTTCAGAGTCATAATAGCTAAAAGGAGAAGTTGTTTTGATACATAAGCGTGAGGTTGGGGGTGATCGTAAGAAATCCACACTGAGTTAGGCAATTCTTGGGTGGACCAAGCTGGGCAGGTCATATGAGTAGAGTTTGGCGAACCACCATTGTCACCCTAAAACAGTCTTCACTTTAGTTGGAGGATTAGTTGCAGACAGAGAGGGATGATGAGTCATCAGGACTTAAGAGAATGCCTGGATTGTTCTCTTGAATAGTGTTTGATTGCTGGGATGGGTGCAGATAGGGCAAGTAATGGTCTGCTCCAGTGCTGATTAAGTCACCTTGTTGTGTGTTAAGTGCCATCAAGTCGCTTCCGACTCATGGCGACCCTATGAATGAAAGTCCTCCAAAATGTCCTATCTTTGACAGCCTTGCTCAGATCTTGCAAATTGAAGGCTGTGGCTTCCTTTATTGAGTCAATCCATCTCTTGTTGGGTCCTCCTCTTTTCCTGCTGGGTGACACAGTGGGGATTAGCTAGCCCCATTATCCAGCCTGGACCACTTTGTGTGTGTGTGTGTGTGTGTGTGTGTGTGTGTGTGAGAAATGCTGTCAAGTCACTTCTGACTCATGGCGACCCTATGAATCAATGTCCTCCAAAATGTCCTATCTTTGACAGCCTTGCTCAGATCCTGCAAATTGAAGGCCGTGGCTTCCTTTATTGTCAATCCATCTCTTGTTGGGTCTCCTTCTTTTCCTGCTGCCCTCAACTTTTCCTAGCATGACTGTCTTTTCCAGTGACTCTTGTCTTCTCATAATGTGGGGCGCACCTTAGGGCCAGGGGAAAAGGTCAGCAGCCAACTGCCTTCCTGCCCAGGCTTAACACACAAGATGGATCCCAAAACTCACTGAAAGGAATCCATTTGGTGGGGAGCAAGGTCTTGCTCTTATGTCAGTCTTTCCCCCACCCCGTGCCTTTGTGGCACCCCCTTAGCAGGAGGAGGGGTCTGACTGCTTACACCATGGTAGGGAGTTACCCCCCACCACTGGTATTTTCTCCATCAGAAACATTGCTGTTCTGAAAAAGAAGGTTGCATTCTTTAAATGGAAGTTGTGAAGGTCTGTTTTTGCAAAGCCACACACACTCAGGTGGGGCAGTTCTTGCATTGCCCCACCTGACTGCGGCACATGTGGGATCACATGTCGGAACATTTTCCAGATGGAGATGCTTGCGTGATTGCTTTAAAATCCATGAGCCCGTCGGATTACACTGAAAATAACCCTCAACGTAGCCCAAAGAAATGAATGGCAAAAGCATCATCAGCCAATTTTCACACCTGACTCTCGAGGTCAGAAAAGGGATCACTGAGAAAGAGTCGAAACCCTGCCTTTAATGGGAAGTTAATGTGCCCGATGTTTTCCTATGAGACAAATATATGGTTTCTGGATTAAGAAAAAGAAAAGATAATAGAGGCAGATACGGGCGTGTATAAAAATGCGGGAGTGGGCAGGATGCCAGCACAGCGAGATGCTCGGTCCACCTCATATGAATTCAATTACACCCGGTTCAAATGACTGGCAGGCCTATTGTTCAAAATGGCAGTTTAGGATCCTTAAATTCCTGTTTCATTTGGGTCAGCTCGATGATGCTGGTGTGCTTGAACTGCAAAGTTATTTTTGTGCATTAATAACGAGGGATAAAGTTTCATTAAAATGGTTAATAAGGAACAACATGAACCCTCCAAGGCCTTGAACGTTCCTCTCTTCTCCCCCCCCCATTAACTTAGAGCCTTCAAATCCCTGTCCTCCTGCTGAGTTCCACCCCTCCTTCCCATGTGTTTTTGTAGGACATTTCAGTTCTATGGGTTATTACATAAAAGTAGCTTACGGCTATGTTTGTACACCTGGAAAGCGAAATGGGCTGGTTCGACTAGACTTTTGTAGTGTGTTGGGTTTTAAAAATTAAAACCAAAGGGGAGCAGCAGAAGGGAGAAGGATAGGTTCAAAGGGTATTTTAATTTAATAGTTTAGAAGAAGAGTTGTTTTTTTTTTATATTCCTACTTTCTCTACCACTTAAGGAAGAATCAAACCGGTTTACAATCACCTTCCCTTCCCCTTTCCACAACAGACACCCTGTGAGGTAGGTGGGGCTGAGAGAGCTCTAAGAGAGCTGTGACTAGCTCAAGGTCACCCAGCTGGCTTCAAGTGTAGGAGCAGGGAAACCGACCGAGTTCACCAGATTAGAGTCCGCCGCTCATGTAGAGGAGTAGGAAATCAAACCCGGTTCTCCAGATTACAGTAAGGTGCTGCTGGATTAGAATCTCACTATTCTAATGGTGAGACTGGTTGTTTTAGATATTTATATAGCCTACCAGAGTGGGTGCAGAGGGCAACGTCAGTTGTTACATTCAGGAAGGCATGTGGGGCAGTTTTATTCCATTTGACGGAAGGTAAATTTGTTGGCGTCTTTATGTGTATTGATTTAAACTGTGATTTAATTTTTAAAAAACTTGTTTCTGGACAGCTATGATGTTCTGTTTGTAATGTGAGCTTATGAGGTACAGTGGTCAGAGGTGTCAGACAAGGACTTGGGGGAACTGGTTTTGGATCGCACTGTGCCATGGAAGCTTGCTAGGTGACTTTGGCCCCAACACACTCTCTCAGCCCAACCTACCTCACAGGGTTGTTGTGAGGATAAAATAGAAGAGGGGGGAATAATGTAAACCATTTTGGGTCCCACTTTGGGGGAAAAATGGGGTATAAATGAAATAAAAAAAAATGTTTTTGTGTCCTTGCTGCTTTTTTTTTTTGTAGCCAATATGAATCTGAGAAGATAAAGTAATTACATGAGATACGTGACTTACAAATAGGGTGACCAACTCTCCTGCTTCACCCCCCCCCCCATTTGTTGCCCTCTGGCCAGCTGAGGGCTGGCAGGAGGAAATCTCTATGATTTTTGCTATAGAGTTTTGCCCAAATCCTAGAGTGCTGCATCTGTGGCACACCAGTGATGTGACATCACTTCTGGTGTTCACCAGAAATGACATCACATTGCCGGTGTTGTGCCATTCCCCTGCACCCTTACTTGTTGCCAGTCATGGGCTTGGCAGCCTTATTTTCAAATGGGCTTGGAAGAAAATGTTTTTAGGTGTTCTGTGCTTGATTTTGCACAAATCTTCAGAGTACTGAAGAACTGGACTAATTTCCTGAACAAAGCCTGTGTGTGTGTGTGTGTGTGTGTGTGTGTGTGTAAAGTGCCGTCAAGTCGCAGCCTACTTATGGCGACCGTTGGGGTTTTCATGGCAGGAGTCTAACAGAGGTGGTTTGCCAGTGCCTTCCTCTGCACAGCAACCCTGGTATTCCTTGGTGGTCTCCCATCCAAATACTAACCAGGGCTGATGCTGCTTAGCTTCTGAGATCTGACGAGATCAGGCTAGCCTGAGCCATCCAGGTCAGGGCTGAACAAAGCCTACAGTTCCAAATTAAAAAATGCAAAGGCCTAGGTTTTCTGAACGTCCCAGCTGTGACTGGGGAAACAGGTAGATACAACTGATATTCCTTTATCTACTATACTGGCACAGATAGAATCTGGGTCATTCTACATGTATATTTGCAATAGCTAGCAAATCCAGAAGAACCAGTTATTATCTTCTAATCTATTTAATACAATTGGATAATCCCTCTGCGGTAAGACAAGCATCAAAATATTATTTAAACCTCTACAGATAAATCAAGGTCAGATTCATTCCTGTTAACTCAGTTTGGACTTTTAGTAGCAATTTAGTCTTTGTAGCTGTAGTTTGACTTCCAATCCAGACTTCAGTTGTGTTGAAAGATTCCCTATATCAGGGGTGGGGAATGTCAGGCCCGGGGGCCGTATAAGGCCCTTGAAATCATTTGGTCTGGCTCTTCATGGGTCCTGGTAGATCTCTAGCTCAGAAGGATGCTGCCCTGCCTGAATGTCTTGGGCCCAGCTGGGGACAGCAGAGCTCAAAAGCGAGTCGCTCTATGTGGCAGACACTTGGAGCCGTCTCCGGTCGTGCCTCTTGGCTAAATGTTGACCAAATATAGCAGGCTAATTTTTAAGTTGATAATTTTGTATGGCCCCCAAATGATGTTATAACTATCCAAATGGCCCTTGGCAGAAAAAAGGTTCCCCGCCCCTGCCCTATATGATGGGGCCAAAGTCTGATCTTAAACAAAGACCTACGAAACCTGTATTGCACTATGGAATATGGCCTGTAATGTGGAATCCATTACCTTTACAGAGAATGCCTGTTCCAAGCAAACAACATGCTGCTATTTATCTGTTAGATCTTCAGTGTACACATGAACACATGAAACTGCCTTATACTGAATCAGACCTTCAGTCCATCAAAGTCTGTATTGTCTACTCAGACTGGCAGCGGCTCTCCAGGGTCTCAGGCGGAGGTTTTTCACATCACCTACCTGCCTAGTCCCTTTAACTTGAGATGCCAGGGATTGAACCTGGGACCTTCTCCATGCCAAGCAGGCGCGTGCCACAGCCCCAAAATCAATGTCTTACAATACTGTAAATAACCTGTCATCTTGTAACTGAGAAGATAGACGCAGAGCGGTTTGGAAGGTCCTTCACCTGGTACATTGCCAATCTCATCCACCCAATGCAATACAGTAGGGTAGCCCCAGGCCCCAAAGCCCCATGCCATGAGGCCCAAACAGGGTTAGTGCTACTCAAATAACCTTGCACAGGACGTACACATGACAGCATGGTTGGATCTGGGGGGAGGGTTCATTGTGATATTGGCAGTGGACTACCAGTTGAGCACGCCTGCCATTTTTGCACACACACAAAAAATCATAGAATGGGGTCAGAAAGTGGGGTGGTGGGTGGGAACGCCGTCTGTGCCTGTGGCCATCACTGCATCATCTGGCGGCGAATTCCACATTTTAATTACTTTCTGTGCAAAGAAGTATTTAATGTTTTTTTTAATTTAAAAGTTAATGTAGCGTTTTGGTTGAGAAGGACCCAGGCCCAGCTCTTCCTCTGTAGTCTGAGAGAGGTTTCTAGACTCCTGCGCTGTGTGAAAGCACTGTAGACACTTTCTTCCCCAGCTTCCTAGTCCATTGCTCTGCTGTCTGCAGGACCAGTCCTCGTGGATGCTGACACCACAGCTCTGTTTATTACACAGCCTTGCACACTCTCTTCTGTCTCTTTTGGATGTTTTCAGGTTTAAAAGCAGACTTCGAGATTCCTTCATGTACTCGTTTCGTGTTTTTTTTTTAACCTCAAACATTCTTCCAGTGTCTCCCAGCACACTCCTGTTCCTCGACTTTTCTACTTCCTGGTAAACTGTAAACAGATTATTTGAGACCAGGCCGCATCTAGTTTGCCATTTGGAGCAGTAGAACTACTGTGACTGGGGTGTGCTGCAGAAGTGTGTGTGGTTGATGGCAGTAGCTGAAATATCATTATACTGAAAATATTAATTTATTGACATATCTTCTGGCATTATTCATAGCAAAACCCACCTTTTGGGGGGAGAGGGAGGACCCTTTTAATTACAGTTGCTGTGGGCTTACCTATATGAGACATTAGGAAAAGTTTCATAATGGGAAATATCGGGGGTGGGGGGAATGCAATTCAGATTACTGGGTAGAGGCATAATCCATTGCCCTGGACTATTTTTCCTACCTCAAACCACCTTGATGACCTGTTGTTTACTCGGTGATGGAAACATACACGTTTTGTACGGTCTGCCTGCTGTTTCTCCTGGTGAGCCAAATAAGTGATCCAGTGAGCCAATCTGAAATAGAAAAAAATGGGACTATCCTCCACACCATCCCAGAACCAATTGTTCCGTGTTTATCAGTGGACTTTGTATCTCCTGAGGTTCATTGAATAGATTAATGCTGAAATTTCGTTAACGTTCCCCCACCCCTGATGATGCTAATGATAGTATTTGTGTCATGTTTATGAGTGTTGCATTAAGTTCTTGTTATCCTTTCAACAACCCTGCAAGAGCAATCATTATGTTATTGTCCCCATGTTATTGCATATGAGGGGCTGAGAGAATGCCTGGTCTGAAATGACCTAGCGTGATTGTGGCCTAGGTGAAATTTGAACTGGGGACTTCCTGTTTTGCAGTTCATTCTCTTATCCACTACGCTGCCCCAGCTCCCTAGAGAACTTCTACAAATATTTCACATTAGACCCTTGATAAAAACATTTAACTTGAGGATTAAAATTCATTTTAAAAAAATTGGGCAAAATATGTGTGTGCAGAACATACTTTGTGTTGTGCTGGTGCACAAAATACTTGAACCATTAAGAGTTGCTGTTCTAAGAGCCTCATTCCTCCGAGGGGGTCTGATAGCACTGGAGGGATCCAGTTGACAGTAACATTTCAAAAGAAGATTGGCTATCCTTATGAGAAAGGAAGTTTGATGCTTTTCTGTATCCAAGTTTATTCTATTAATAGTCTGTATAAACTTACAGCCTCATAGTAACTTTCCGGAGTTCCAATTTCACTTATCCTGACTTCTTGAAGAAAATAATTTTTAAAAAGTGAAGTAGTTACAATTTATTAAATGTTATATATGTGTAAAAGTTTTTAGCTGCCATTTAGAAAACTAGTCCAAGGCAATCTACAAAATTACATAGGTATGAAAACAGCAATACAGGTAGAAAAATGCAGTAAAATATAACTATAGCAGCAATAAAACACTCTTGGAGTGCAATGGGTCATAAATATAGAGAGTAAAAATGGGGTAGGACAAGCCTTCTTGGGGAGACTTGTTCAAAAGGATGGGTGTTGCATTGAGAAAGGCTTGCTTGATACTCTAGGTTTAGATGACGCCTGGAATAAACACTTTAAAAAAATCAAATGGTGTTCAGCGCTAACAACATGAATATTCTACTAAAATGTTACATAGGTGGGGGAGGTCCAAATTATCAACAATTAAATATATAAAAATAGAGGCTAGCCAAAAATAATGGACAGTTAAGGGCTAAAAACTGAAGTTTGCCTTTTTCGTTGCAGCTGCAAACTGAGTCAGCATTTTCATGGAGCTATCCACTACTACCTCCAAACTCTCTTTCTCAGTTATGGGCAATTTGGACCCCATCACCATATATTTAAAATCAGGAAATCTTATGACCCATCGCCTTACACTTAGTTACAACTTAATTTGCCACACTGTTGGTCATTCACCCAATTTAGGAAGCTCCTCCTGGAGCCCTTCATAATCTGCCTTGGTTTTCAACATCTTGAATTCTTTGGTTTTACCTGAAAATCTGGCCACTGTATTGTGTGCCTCTGTGTGTAAAGTTCTATCAAGTCGCAGCTGACTTATGGCGACCACTTATGGGGTTTTCAAGGCAAGAGACTAACAGAGGCCAGAGCCTTCCTCTGCATAGAAATCCTGGTATTCCTTGATAGTCTCCCATCCAAATATTAACCAGGGCTGACCCTTCTTAGCTTCCAAGATGTGACAAGAGCATGGGATATAGTTATACCATGCTGCCTTCCCTCGGCCACTATTCTGCTCACCCCCAAATCCAGATAATTTATGAACAAATTAAAAAGCATCAGTTACAGCACCAATCACTGTGGAACCCACTGCTTACTTCCTCAGTTGCAATAATTGTCCATTTATTTCTAATTTAGTTTCTGCTTCTTGCCATTTAACCAGTTTTTATTCCATAGGAGGACCCATCCTCTTATCCCTTAACTTCTAAGTTTATTCAGGAGTCTTTGGTGAGGCATCTTGTCAAAAGCCTTTTGGAAGACCAAGTTTATGACATCAACTGGATCACTGTTATCCACATGCTTGTTAAAAACCCTTCTGAAGGAACGCCAAAAGACTGGGGAGGCAGGACTTGCCTTCGCAGAAGCTGTGTTGATTTTCCCTTAACAGTAGGGTCACCAACCTCCAAGTGGGGTCTAGTGTTCTCCTGGAATTACAAATGATCTCCAGACTGCAGCGATCAGTTACCCCAGTGTCACAGTCTCTGACATAATTATGGTATTTTGTGTACATGTGCAGAATTAATTCCATGTAGAGCTTGAACACAACATACAAACTGAACCACAAACTGCAGAGGTTTGTGTAATGAAAAGCCTGGCAACAGCTTGCAAAATGCAAATGTCCTTAGAACAGGCTGACTGAATTCTCTCAAGGTCTGAATTCTTTCAAGAGCTAACTAACTTACCCTGGTCTTGTCCTTGAAGGGAGAAGAACAGAGTCATTCTTCACTATCTGCCAGAAAGGTGTATCTGAAATTACACTTCCTGATTCAGCTGTCAGCTGCTCATATCTCAAGAGCAGAAAAGTCCTGCTATCCTCAAACCTTGAGGTCTACTCAAAGACCTCAAGGCTATAAGTGCAGTAAGCTTCTTGTTTTCTATAACCTTGCTGAAGGCTGTTTCCTACTGACCAGATGGTTACATGTTACAATGTGAGCAATAATTATGTTTTATGATTTATATAGTTATATATTGTATTGTAGATTTCTAAATAGTCTCATTTAATGCGTATTGTACTGAAGATGGGAATGGTATGAAAATTGAGTGTATGGAGTGATCATGGAGCTCAGAAATGATTGTTTATACTTTAAGCAAAATAGACTGAAAGGAAAGGAAGCCCATATTTGGTCATGGGGAGAAGCTAATAACCTGAACAGCTGCAACTGTACATTATTGCACTGCTCATGTTATCTGAAAGTGGGGGGAGGAAGATATTCCTCCTGATGGTAAAATCAACACTCTTAATGAGTCTGAAACAGTATAAATTCAGCCATAGTAAGCCCAGAGAATCAGAACCTTCCAAAGGCTCTCAAGAAAAAGTTAACTGGTATGTATGGCTTAAATACATTAGACTTTATGAATTAGATACTTTGAACTGAATCAGAATAATTTGACTATTATATTTTAGAAGTTGGATTTTGAAACTGAATAGTATGTAAGACTTGCTTGCTTTTACTTCATACATTGTAAATACATACATTGTACTTTGACAAGAGTTTTTATAGAAGTGTTAAAGACTTGATAATCAGCATTTACACATATTTTACTAGAAGTATATCAATAAAAAGACTTGCTTTTTAAAAGTAGGTAAAGTTGTTGAGTCCTGCTTACTCGATGACTGGCTGAATAAGATCACTTCTCAGTAAGTGATACATTCTAAGAGCCTATCATCTGAACAGCACGACCCGCTTCACAGGATAAAATGACAGCTTTCAAGGGTGGATTCTGGGGCATCAAAACCCTGCTGAGCTCCCTTACCTTGCCAAACTCTGCCCTTCTCGGATATCACCCTCAAATCTCCAGGAATTTCCCGGGCTGAAGTTGGTAGCCCTACTTAGCAGGCTTTACTTGCTTAATAATTCTATCTTTAATAATTTCTACTAACTTAGCCAGCGTGGCATAATGGTTAAGAGTGGTGGTTTGGAGTGGTGGACTCTGATCTGGAGAACTGGGTTTGATTCCCCGCTCCTCTGCATGAGCGGCGGAGGCTAATCGGGTGAACTGGATTTGTTTCCCCACTCCTCCACATGAAGCCAGCTGGGTGACCTTGGGTTAGTCACACTCTCTCAGCCCCACCTACCTCACAGGGTGTCTGTTGTGGGGAAGGGAAGGCGATTGTAAGCCGGTTTGATTCTTCCTTAAGTGGTAGAGAAAGTTGGCATATAAAAACCAACTCTTCTTCTTCTTCTTAACCAGATCAAATGTTAAGCTAATTGGCCTGTAATTTCCTGGATCCCCTCTGGATCCCTTTTTCATTTAATACTTTCCTATCCACTGGTACAGAGGCCAGTTTTAGTGACAAATTAAATATACTGGATAATAGATCAATCATTTCACATTTGCGTTTATTAAAAACGCTTGGGTGTATGCCATCTGAACCCAGAGAGTTGTTACCCAGCTGCCCTAGAACTTCATCTTTGGTCACCTCAATTTGACTCAGTTCTTCAGACTCCCGACTCCACACATTGTCCCTCTGACCTCTCCAGTTGTTCTTGGCTGATGCCTGTGGCAAGAATACTACATCCAGAACACTGAGAAATTATATTGCTTAATGTGTCACCTTATTGTCATCTGCTTCTTTCTGTGGTTCTTCATGTACTGCTCCGCTGTCCTGGGAAGAGCCTAAACCCTCTCAGGATGCCTCCTTTCCCACTCCGTTTTCTTTGATATGTTGCCATCTTCTAATTTGGCAATTTTGTGTCAGATTGAGAATCACTGACAAATTCAAGACTATTTACCCTGGGGCTTAACAGCAATTTGGGATTCCCTACTCAGTATAGGTGCTAATAGCATACTTATCCCTCTATCTGCTTATCTTGCACTGGAGTGATGTTAAACCTGCTTTGCCTATCTAACAACAGTTGAGGGGTGGACTTCACCTGCCCTTAGTGAACCGATTACTCTTTTTTAGTATACTTTATTTTTAACTAGCCTGTCTTTGCACCGTTTCCCCTTCCCGTCTGCCTTTTCTGTTAGTATAAAAGCATTAACCTGATGGATGTACATTCCAATGAATCTGATTAAGTAAACTCTGACTCCCAAAAGCTCTGGCTGTTATGCTTTTGTTAGGCTTTAAAATGTCACTGGACTCCTACTTTATTTTGCAGCTACAGGCTAACATGGCTACCCAACTGGAATTACCCATCTAACGTGAGGTGGGACTTGTGTCATTCTGTTCTGTAAAGTCCTTAGCAAACTGATAAACCTTTGAGTAGTAGCAGTAATATTGTGTAACACTTCTTGTAATTGTCAGAGAGGTGTCCATAAACAGATCGACAGCTCAGTCTTAAAAGTCATTATTAAGAGCCGCTGCCGGTCTGAGTAGACAATACTGACTTTGGACCAAGGGTCTGATTCAGTATGAGGAAGCTTCATGTGTTCATGTGTTATGCATCCATGCATTCAAGCTAATTGCATAACCCTATTTAAACGGCAACCCCTGACCTGGATAACCCAGCCTAGCTCGATCTCATCAGATTTCAGAAGCTAAGCAGGGTCAGCTCTGGTCAATATTTGGATGGGAGACCACCAAAGAATTCCATGGTCACTCTGCAGAGGCAGGCAATGGCAAACCACCTCTGAATGTTTCTTGCCTTGAAAACCCTACGGGATCGTCATAAGGTGGCTGCGAATTGAGGGCAACCCCCCCACCTCACAAACTGATATTCCTCAGGACTTTGAACACACCAGCCATATAACGTACATAGTCCAGACCACAGTGTGTGTAAGTAGAGGGAAGGAATGAACAAGGTATGCCAATGAAGGTGTCAGCAGACCTTGCATCTCCCTACAATTCATGCAAGCGAGGTATACCATGAAGGAAGGCGACAAGAGCTTTATCCGTTAGCTGGAAATTTCGACCTATGGGAAGATGTGACATAAGAAGATCCCTGCAGGATCAAACCAGTAGTTGACTTAGTACCATGTCTTGTTTGGAACAGTGGCCATCCAGATGCTTCCAAGAACCTTATGAGCAAGGAATGAATTCTTCCTGGCTGTGGTCTGAAAGCACAATAAAGGAACATTGCCACGGCTACGTATGCTATCTTAGCTCTAGTCAGTGCCCAGAAAGGGGACTGCCTAGGGGTGTTGTAGGTGCCATCTTAAACTCCCTGAAAGAAAGATGAAATGTGAATGAAATAATGATATACAGATGAGCTTGTAACAGACATAAGATGTTACATGGAATATAACTTTATAGATGCAGTGAAACTGGACGTTCTGAGTTCATGTGATGTTAAACACCCCCTTCAAGTGACTTAGAAATATATGTGGAATATATGCCTTCTGCTGTGTTCTCTGGTCATTATGTATTTTCCCCCATCACCTCAAGATAGCTATCCATTTTGTAAATAGTGGCTCTGGATGCAAATGATCTGGCCAAGTGGTCTTAGTTAATTGTCTTCACTTCGAAGTCTGCTGCTAATGAGAGTTCGGTTCCGTTGCTAAGATGCAGTTAGTTACATGCGCAAGTCACATTCTGTAAGCAGGTCTTGAAATAATGGTGTACAAAAGGTTTTTTTTTTTTCTTAGAGGAATTGTTTTGAGACTCAGAATATGACAATTAGGCTTTGAAATATGGTACCACAGAGCAAAGGCAGCCCTGCGCTTGCCGTAATAGTGTTCATTTTCGAAATGTCCCTGACCAAGCTTTAATCTTCTTGGAATAAGAGCTACAGAAAGAGAGCAATGGAGCACCAGTCCCTTCAGTATGCAGTATAAAACTTTCTAGATGCCAGAATAGCAATACAGTAAATTCAGGTGGCCTGAATTACCCATTAGCCAGGCTTTCCTATCACCAGAATTAGGGCCTGGTGTTTCAACTTTTGAACACTGAACACGCGAAGCTGCCTTATACTGAATCAGACCTTCGTTCCATCAAAGTCAGTATTGTCTGCTCAGACTGGCAGCGGCTCTCCAGGGTCTCAGGAAGGGGACTTTCACATCATCTACCTGCCTAGTCCCTTTAACTGGAGATGCCGGGGATTGAAACTGGGACCTTCTTCATGCCAAGCAGATGCTCTACCACTGAGCCACAGTCCCTCCCCATTGCATTTGCTTTGTTATTTTCTACGCCAGCGTGCCTTAAGAATTCTGTAAACTTGTGTTTTAACCATTTTGAATTTTTTTATGCTTTAATAAAGCCTTTAAGTCTTAAAGGTGGTTTTGAGTTTATTGACCTGGCTTGGTTTCTCTACAAACAAGGCTGGAGCTTGGTAAAGGCTCAGTCTTGAGATCCAGTCCTTCCGTTCTAACCTATGAACCTGTGAAGAGTTCTTTCTATAAAGAATAAATTCAGTATCCATCACCAGAGTGTAACAATTTTTTTAAAAATCCAACCCCAGGCACCAACAACATGTTTAATGCCAGGGATAGCTAAAATGAGCAGTTTTGGGAGTTTAGGGGAATGGCAGGGTTGGTGGCTAAATGCCACTTTTTCATCATGCTGTTTCCATGGTGCAGTATTGCTTCTAGAATATTGATCAGGAGTATGCCTTGAGTCCGGTAGAGCAATCCACCCGGCTGCTCTGCAAGCAGCTGCACTGGAAAACGAGCAGTATTTTCTGCGTGATTTCCCGGGCTTGTTCCAGCCCCAGCCAACCCATGATAGGATTATCACCTACCAGCTTGTCTTCCATTGTTGGCTAATTGCCGGAGATGATAAGAAGCAATGATCCATGATGACTCATCACAGTGATGATTGATTATATCAGTTTCAAACAATGAGGTAATTGAGTAGTGACCAGGGTGTGACCATAGCTGTCAAGTAACAACATCAGTTTATCTTTAGTTTTCTGGCAGCTCTCCAGACTGACATACATATTTATAGTATATGAGCAGGGGGAGGGGGAGAAATGAAAACAAAGCAAACCAATCTTCTAATTCATATCAATGTTTTGGGAATACTTTAACTTGCAGTGCAAATCTGGATGTAGACACACATTTTTGATAGCATCTCTTGCTGATTTCTTTCCCCCTTCTCATTGCCTCTTCCTTCCTTTTCCATTGGCAAAAGGAAAATAGGAAAGAAATACTATTATTCTAGATGGAAATCTTTTCTTGGACGGAGTATTTTAAAAGTACAGGAAGTTTGAGTGGAATCTCTGATAGCAGCCAATAAGAAATTTTCCCAGGGAAAAAAGTGTGTCCTAGACACTTCAGACTTCTAATTCTTCTCACTCAGTAATATGCCTGCTGTTCCCTTTTGATTTGAAAGACATGCTAAGAATAAACTTAATAGTGGTAGGTTGAAGTTCCTATTTCCAAAGACACTGTTTCTGCTTGGTTAGGTCTTTTGCACTGGGCTCTTGCAAAGTGGAAGCAGCAGTTTGTACTAACTATGGCTGAAATAATAAAGCATCTCCTTCTGCCTAAGTTGATGGCTTGTTCTTGATTTCCCCCCCCCCCCCGGCTTGGCTCTTTGAGACAAGGGTGCTTTAGCTGGTAGCAGGGCACGATGACCTTCTTCTGCCCACCAGGATCTGGTTCTCAAAGGTATTTGATTTGGTGGGTTTGAAATGGGTCTGGGAACTAGGAGGGAGCGTGCCGGTTTTGCTCTAGTAGGATGATGGAGAGAATCCTTGTTCTTCAGCAAGCACAGGGCTTTGGATTTATGGCAGGTCCTGCTCCGTGGGCTTCTCATAGTATACTCCATTCCATATCGCCTGACCTCCCCAAACCATTGGCTGGCCTAACTTGCTGCAGGTAGTGGGTTATTTCAATTGATTGTCCACAATCAGTTACAGCTTGATCTCCTTGCTCTCTCTTTGGGGCTGTGGCTTGGTGGTAGAGCATCCACTTGGGATGCAGAAGGTCCCAGATTCAATCCTCAGCATCTCCAGTCAGGTTGTAGGCAATATGATGGATCCCAGCCTGAGACCCTGGAAAGCCGCTGCCAGTCTGAGGAGACAATCCTGATTTTGATGGATCAATAGCCTGATTCAGTATAAGGCAGCTTCATGTGTTCCTGTGTTCTGTAGGCTTTCAAATACCTACTTTACCAACTAATTTATAGTGAGTAAGCATTGCTTCCGGGTGAGCAGATAGTTAAAAAAAAAAGATGTTGGTATTCCATGCTGTTTTATGTTGTGTGGGAATACTAATAATATATTTTTTTTACAGGGGGTAGTAATTCTTGTGGATGTATTTGCATTTCTAATAGAGCCAGCTTGGTGTAGTGGTTAAGAGAGGTGGTTTGGAGGGGTGGACTCTGATCTGGAGAACTGGGTTTGATTCCCCAGTCCTCCATGTGAGCGGTGGACTCTAATCTGGTGAACCGGGTTGGTTTCCCCACTCCTACACATGAAGCCATCTGGATGACCTTGGGCTAGTCACAGCTCTCTCAGCTTCACCTACCTCACAGGGTGTCTCTTGTGGGGAGGGGTAAGCCAGTTATAAGCCTTAAGTGGTAGACAAAGTCAGCATATAAAAACCAACTCTTCTGCTTCTGCTGCTGGTTAAGGTGGTGCTTGTAGTTACACTGCAGGGGCTCTGATGAATAGCACTGGATTTCTGGGAAGCACTGAATGACAAGTGGATGCACTGATGCAGCACAGCTCCAGTTCTACCCCAAAACACCAGTATGGTCCGATGACTTCAGTGGCGGTGGGTCTGGATGCTGGCGCTACTCATGAACACGCCTGACATTACTGGGATGAGTTTGCGGTTAATGACTTGGTTGTCTTCCACCAAGCTGTAGATATTTAAAATATAGTCAAGCTCTGCTCTGATGGAAAATAAAACACTTCGGCGTTCATATAATAAAGATAGCGGCTTTATTTAGAAACATTGATGGAAGTTTTGGGGAACGAAACTGCTTGCTGGTCGTTCTTGTTTTGATTTCCTTTTAAAGATGATGTCATAATGATGTGAGAGCCAGAGTGTTTGTTTTCACTCTGGATGTAACCCGAACGTTCTTTTCAATATGTAACCATCTCTTAATGCCAGGCTGAGAGCTCCCAGTAATCCATATTACATATGGGTTGACAAACCCCTTTCGTTTGCCATGAAACTGCATAGCATAGAAAGCCTGCCCCTTTCCCTTTCCCAAGCCCTTTAGAATCCTCATTCTTATCCAGATTGATTTAAAGAAGGAAAGCAATTATTTAGATGAGGAGAACGCTGCTGTTTTGGATTAGGACCCAACAATATTGGATAGGCTGTATGTGCAAGTCCAAGATGACTCCCTTCTTTCAGCCTGATACACCTAGTCTCTTAAAACCAAGTTGGCCAATTTAGAAATTGGTGTCTCAGACTCAAGCCGTCAGTAAAATAACTCAATCATCGCAGTCCTTCTGGTTTCTGTATGCCTTCTGAAACTTTCTGTTGGCCAAATGCCACCCTGGCTCAGAGCCAGATTTTGTGCCTGTGCTTTGGATCAAATCCAAGTGCCATGGCAACCCTTCAAGGGGTAGGGTCAACCATGGTGGTCCTCGGTTCAATTCCAAGGCTGGCAGCCACTATTAAAAAATACAACCAACCAGTTATAGACATATTTAAATGTTCACTAAAAAGGTCACTCAGAGGTAACTTTCACTCAGCCGTCCGTGCAGATTAATTTCTCAAACATGGCCAGTGATTGTGGGTGGTAGTCACCCAAGCTGATATATTTAAAAAGATGGGTGCCTTTTGAGGATGATTGACCAGCTCTGCTCACAATTTTCATGATAGGTGATGCAGGGTACAGATCATTACAATTTTTTTTAAGAAAAATACTTTCACCTCCCACTCCACCTCTTTCCCATATGCTGAAATGCTGCAGCAGGGTTACTGGGTACAGACTTTAGCCATGGTCTCGCCTAATCTTGTGGCTCCTGACCGGAATGACTCCCAGGTATAGTGTGTGGTTCACCCAAAATACTTCCTGCCACACCTAGCTTTCAGTCACAATATATTATGGATTGGAATTGTCACCATCTCTGTTCTGTGAAGGGTCTATTCATTCATTCATTCATTCATTCATTCATTCATTCCTTTATTGTATCCCTCCCACCCCAGCAAAGCCGGGTTCAGGACAGCTTACAACAAAGTCATGCATTACATATGATAAAGTTACATAAAATCACATTAAAACAATTCCTATAATAACTAAAACCAATCCCATAAACATCATCAATAAAAGATTAGTAATAAATATATAAGATGGCACTCCTTTGTATTAAGATGTACAGTCAGATCCTGGGGATGCTTGAACTACAGGTACTGTGTATGGGTTGGTCACCCTGTTGCCCCCCAAATATAACCATCCGTATTTTTTGAAATCAGCAGGAGCAATATCGGGCAAACGACGTAGTGCAAAGAATCTGAGGAGTAAGTGTAAGCTGAGTTATAGCTATTCATTGGAAAATAGAAAATTCTCACACACAAAGATCAAAGGAAGCAGGTTCTGCAGTTTATTTTGGCATTGGAAAAGGTCGGCCATGAGGTCAAAATTAGCAGAAATCAACCCAGTTGCTTTGGTCGCAAAACAATGCAAACTTTTGTGCTGATTCTCACCATGTAAGAACTTGAAAGCCCCCATTAATTCTTTTTTTAACTGCAGCAATAGAAAGCTTTGTCTTTCCTTAATAAAATGAAATGTTTATAAAACTGTGCCCCCCTTTTAAATTTGCTAGATTTATCACAAACACCCAAATTATAGAAACCTCTCTTTGTGTGCCTTTGTTCCCTCCACCTGGGCTCCTCTAACCCCTGTGCCATTTCAATCCCCTGTTCAGCTTTTACAAGCACACACACACACCCCTACTTTGTGATCCCTCAGAACTGTGGGGGTACATAGACCTAATACCAATAAGACTTGTCAAATGGTGCTCTTCATTTAAATTAACCTTTGGTCATGTCTTACGCCTCCCAGTTGGAGAATGCGGCTTTGGTTTCATAACACCATTTAGTTTAACCTGCGAAATTTGAAGCATTTACATGCTAATGGAATTGAAAGAGTCCAAAAATACTTAAGATGGTGAATAAGCAGTTGCTGTAGAAAGATTTTCTAATGTGTTTCCGCAGATGCTAAAATTCCCATCTGAGCTCAGTGCCCTGATATGACCCAAGAAGTAGAACACATTGTGAATATGCATGCCCCACACTTTAAAAAAAAGACAATAACTTGAAGATACTTCCTGTTTCTGAAGTAGTAATCAAGGCTGCAAATCCTCAAAGAAACTGAGGTCAGTAGAGTTTCTTCAGGATAATTGGTTTGAGGATTACAGCTTTATTCTGTTTTATGAATAACCTCCAGTGTCAAAAAGGCCGGTGTGTTGCAAACAGCTTGTTTGGGGGCAGTGTCTGTCACAACCTTTTCTTAAGGATGAATGGGAACAGAGTGCTGGCTAGATGGGGGAGTCAGCCAAGAATACTCTTGATGAGAGAGTCAGATTGAGGGGAAAAGAGATCTCGGGTGAAAAATAGGGTTGTGCAAAAAAAAAAAAAATGGTAAATTTCAGGTTCTTGTTTATTGGGCCTGTTTTATATGGTATTCGGCTTATTTCCAAGTTTACTGAAAAAAATTGGGCCCATTATAGTCTGTGGAGATTTTTTGGGAAGCTCCTATGGGGGCATTTTTGGCCTAATTGGCTTCAGACAAATTCCCAGGTTTTGGTATTCGGTCTACCCGAAACCCGAATATTATAGAACCAGCTAATTTCGGGTTTATTTTTGGTTCGGGTATATCGATATGCACAACCCTAGTGAAAAATTGCGCAAATATAAAGTACTTCAGTGACTGCAGTTTCTAGGTCAGAGTTTCTCTTGACAGTCACAACAAGCAGGTACCTAACTAGCACACGATTGGTAGAGCATTATCAAGTGCCTCTTGGAGAAAATATAGATATAGGGAGGGGATATCTGATGAGGGTAGTGATTAGATAGATGTTTTCTTTAATCAAGCTACATAAGAACAGGCCACATCTTGACAGCACTTAACACACACACATGGTTCTAATTGTGCTGTTCGATAACAATGCTGTACTTTTACAAATGGGTTTTTATTTTATTTTCTGTTTGGGCTTGTTTATAGGATTATCACTCTTTTTTCTTGGCTAACATCCTGTGTTCTTTAACAACTGAATAGCAAACAAGAATTCAACAGACACAGTTTTCTTCATACTCTACATTAAAGGAGATTTTCTGTATCACTTCATCTGCTAGCAAACCCTTGATTGGGGGGGGGGGCTATGGTAGAGTCCATGCTTTGCATGCAGAAGGCTCCCAGATCCAGTTTTCGGTATCTCCAGTGTAATTTCCTAGATAACAGGGCTGGGATAGAGGCTGCTTGCTCATTGGAGTAGACAGACCAAGCTAGATGGACCAATAATATAACAAACAAGTCACTTGGTTTGGTCTGTTTTTGTCCGTCATGGACATCCAGTGAGAGGTGAGGATTCTGGGACATGTTTTAAGATGCACACAGTTTGTATGGACCCTGGCTGGCCCTGTTGGGCCTCCCTTTTGACCTGAAAGTGCAACCTTAAAATGCCCTGTATTCTGTCACATCTGTGTATTGTATGGAATAGTAGGCGAGCTGTCTTCTTGACCCGATTGACTATGATTGGTCATTACTTATCTTCTCTTTGAGGAGCCCCAGTGAGCTTCCAAGGAATCCCAGGGTCCACTAGAACACAGAATAAAAATCATTCTTTTATTGCAGCTCCACACATCGCTTGTTGAATTGCTGTGTGTTGTGCAGATGAGAAAGGTACAGGAAGCAAGGAAAGAAAAGTGACAATACAACTTGTCCATACAACCTGATCCAAGGTTATCTCAAGTTCTTACCTGGTGTTGTGACAACTTAGCTTGAACCTATCTGCACAAACACAGGATGTTTCAGCCAAACCCTTTTGCACGGGCGTTTATAGACAGTTCCTTCTCCCCCTGCAAATTTATTTCTCAACTATAACAGCTGCTTTATTCTAGAGGGGAAGAGGGGCATGTTGAATACCCTGATGGTGATATTTTTTTTAAATTCTAACTTGGTTCCACCTCTGATCCTTCACATGAAAATGTAAAACAAGGGGAAGGGAGCTATGGGATTTCATCTACTTTATAGAGCTTTTAGGAGCGAAGGCAGCATGGCATAGCCCGATCTCATCATATCTTGGAAGCTAAGCAGGGTCAGTATTTGGAGAGGAGACCACCAACAAAGACTCTGCAGAGGAAGGCAATGGAAAACCACTTCTGCTTCTCATGTTTCTTGAAAGCTCCTTGCTGGGATTGTCGTAAGTCCACTGCAACTTGCAGCCAAGTTATGGTGGCCCTGTAGGGTTTTCAAAGCAAGAGATGAGCAGAGGTGGTTTGCCATTGTCTGCCTCTGCATAGCAGCCCTGGTCTCCCATCCAAGTACTAACCGAGGCCAGCTCTGCTTAGCTTCCAAGATCTGCCTAACTTGGACCATCCATGTCAGGCCATGGATCTTTTAGGCCTCCTTGAATCCCTTTCCAAACAGGACATTTGTATGCCTGCTTGCAAACCACAGGGCAATTCATTTCCACCATCAATCATTTTTTCTTTGCTTGCTTATAAACATCTGAGTGCTGAATTAATAATGGAAAACTCAAAGGAACCCTTAACACAATTAAGCAGTAATTTTTAAAAGGGTTCTCGATAAAGCTGGGAAACGAGAGGCTAAATCTGGATGCTGTCAGGCAGCATCAATTTGCATCCTCCTTGCAGGCCAGCAAAAATGAGTCATGCTCCTGCGGGCCAACCGAAGTGCATGTCCTGCCAGCACCAGCTGTCAGGGTTTCCCAAGTCAGCATTATCCCTAGACCCCTGAGTGATCCAGCTGCACTCAGCAAGGGTCACAACAAACACTAGGAAGGGAAAAGCCTGGAAGCATCCAGACTCCCCATTAGGCCAGGGCAGCAGACCTGCAGAGTTCATTTGGTGGCCAGCTGTTATCCTGGTAAGGGAGTGTGTAGAGCATTCGGCAGAACGGCACACTGTCATATTCAAAGCAGGGACGAGAGAGTGAGGTCTGTACATTTCCTGTGGCACAAAGAGCTAAATCGAAGATTAAATTTGAGAATTGGGTGGGGAATTAGTGAAATCCAATCAAAGTCCGCTTTTCTTGAAGGGATGCCGGCTGCCACCATTTTCAAAGATGGCGCTCTCCTAAAACTATATTTGAACTTCGCCTCAGTTTTGGCTCTTGTGGGTGGAGTCTGGGGAGAGTGCAGTTTGGAGAAGAAAGGGAGCTCAGCAGGGATGTGATGCCAGCTTGGTGTAGTGGTTAAGAGCTGTGGTTTGGAGTGGTGGACTCGGATCTGGAGAACCGGGTTTGATTCCCCACTCCTCCACGTGAGCAGTGGAGGCTAATCTGGTGAACTGGATTTGTTTCCCCACTCCTACACATGAAGCCAGCTGGGTGACCTTGGGCTAGCTGCACTTTCTCAGCCCCACCTACCTCACAGGGTGTCTGTTGTGGGGAGGTGAAGGGAAGGTGATTATAAACCACTTTGATTCTCCCTTCAGTGGTAGAGAAAGTCAGCATATAAAAACCAACTTCTTCTTCTGCCATAGAGTCTGCCTTCTGAAGCAGCCACTTTCTTCAGGAAAACTGATCTCTGTGGTCCGCAGATCAGTAATTCCAGGAGAACTCCAGGTCCCACCTGGAGATTAGCAAATTTATGCATGAGTTTGTGGGCTCTCTGTTGATGTTCACACTTCAAGGGAAGGCGGTTTGGGTGAATCCCAGCTTGGGAGAACATGAATGAAGTGTGTAGTATTATGTGCGTGAGAGGGAGGGTTTCTTGCGGTCAGGGGTTATGCTGGGGGCTGGATGGGAGGCCTGGGATTGACCCCTGGGCCTCCAATTGGCTATTCTGTGCCTAGTGTGTTGGACTTGAATATAGAAAACCAAGATTCAAATACATTACCTACTTGCCTGGTCCCTTTAACTGGATATGTTGGTGATTGAACCTGGAACCTTCTGCATGCCAAGCAGATGAGCCAATGAGCCACTGAGCCACGGCCCGTCCCCTTAACTCCCCTCACAAGGTGTCTGTTGTGGGGAGGGGAAGGTGATTGTAAGCCACGTTGAGACTCCTTTTAGTAGAGAAAAGCAAGGTAAAAAAACCAACTCTTCTAGGTTAGGCTGGGAGTGGGTGACTGTCACTCAGCAAGCTTACATGGCAGAGTGGAGATTCAAACCTGGGTGTCTCCGGTCCTAGTCTGACACTCTAACCACTACACTGCAAAGGCTGTCCCACTTTTTTTTCCCATCACAGTTGTCCCCATGTGGGCAAGCTGGGGACCAGCATGGGCTTAAGCTGCTTATTCACCTAAAATGCAGGAGCACAGCTGATCTCCTAAAATGGCAGCAGACATCTGTCATTGGGGTATCAGCATCTTTCCTGTAACAATTTTAGATTAATAGCTGTGACCGAGTTAATTGCTGTTGAAAACCAGACAGCTGAGAGCAGAATGTTCTGCAAAATTGTTCTTTAACTTCATTGCTTGGCTGACGATCTCTCTTTCTTCCCCCCCCCCTTTTTTTTTTTGCTACAGGGAGGGTTGCTTTTCCCCAGTCAGTCCAGAGACGTGTCTGCTGGTACAGTCCTTCCTCTCTCCCAACAGAACGTTGCTCCTGGAAGGGCACGTGCAGCTGAAGACGGGCCTGCAGACCCAGGAACGACACCTTTTCCTTTTCACAGACATCCTTGTTGTTGCCAAGCCCAAGTAAGTCCAGAGCTTAAGGAAATGTTCGCCCTGGGATGCCATGCTGTGAACTACCATGCTTTTCCCCCCGGCCAATACTCCTTGTTTCTTTTTCTTTTCTTTTTTGGTATTATGTGGGCATGTGCTGAACATTTATGTGGCTTACTCATTCAAACCTTTAAACGTTTTTTTATCACGGTGTACTTGATAAGAACAGAGGAGCAGTGGCCAGATGCGAAGTGTGTGGGTTGTTGCGGGACATGGTGCGTTGAGGTGAATAGTGTCCCACTGTATTGTTAGCAGGAGTTTTGTGGCACCTTCAAGACTTAATTTTTCATCTGATGGAATGAGCTATACTTCAGCAAAGCTTATTCTGGAATTAAATACTCTTGCAGCCCTAATTGAATCATAGAGTTGGAAGGGACCACCAGGGTCATCTAGTCCAACCCCCTGCACAATGCAGGAAATTCACAACTACCTCCCCCTCACACCCCCAGTGCCCAGAAGATGGCCAAGATGCCCTCCCTTTCATTAACTGCCCAAGTTCATAGAATCAGCATTGCTGACAGATGGCCAGAGCAGCCTGATCTCATCAGAGTTCGAAAGCTAAGCAGGGTCAGTTCTTGGATGGGGAACTACCAGCGACAACTGGGGCTGCTGTGCAGAGGAAGGCAATGGTTTGAGGAAGGCAAACCACCACTGCTCATCTCTTGCCTTGAAAACCCCACACGGTGGAACTCCTTGAGTCAGCTGCAACTCGACAGCACGCACACACACCTGACGGCACCATTTGGGCTCCGGCTTATGGCTGGTGCAACAGACTAAGGGTCAAGCTACAGAGAGCTTTTTAAACAAGCTGGATCTGGGGTCCCGTGCACGTGCAACTCCAAAATGCAGCAAATAACTCCCTCTTCGGGCCATTTCAGTTCAGGAAAACAAACTGGGGGAGGGGGGAGAAGCAGGAGCACCTCCTCCCCTTGAGCTGCAGACCCCAAATTGAACCACGCTCCCACCGACTTTTAAAACTGTATCTCCTGCAGCTGCAAGGAAAACGAGTAGGATACGTAGACATGACTTGTTCTTTTAAAAAGTCTGTAGTTTGGCCTCAAGTCTTAACAAAACTACCTCTCTGGAATCATTGAGCTGTGAATCAGATTATTTGTTTGAGTGTGGCACTTTACAGAAGAAGAAAACGAGAAGGGAGCTTACAGTTATATTTCAGAGTCTCACCGTCCTTTAAAAGACTAACAAGCTTATTGTGGCATAAGGTTTCTTGAGGGAGAGCCCACTTCATTAGATGCGAGAGGTTTTATAGACAATTGGCAGGAAGATGATAAAGTGAAATCTACAAGCAGAGAGAAGGGTGGAGAGTTATTACAGAGAAAGAAGGCCCACTTTCCCAGAACACAGGTGTGCACAGATGCACTGTGGAGCACAGAGGAAAACAAATCTAGTCAAAAGAGTAAACGATTCAATCAGAATGGGTATGGACCACTCTCAACTGCTGATGAATTACCAAAGTAGGATGAATCTGAATAATGTATGTAAACCTGTAAGGAAAAACAATTACTTTTCTGTAGTGAGCTAACCGCCCTGACCTGGATGGCTCAGGCTAGCCTGATCTTGTCAGATCTCAGAAGCTAAGTAGGGTCAGCCCTAGTCAGTACTTGGATGGGAGACCAACAAGGAATACCAGTGTTGCTATGCAGAGGAAGGCAATGGCAAACCCCCTCTGTTGGTCTTGTGCCTTGAAAATCCTATGGGATCGCTATAAATCAGCTGTGATTTAGTGGCGCTTCACACACAGTGAGCTAACCACCTCTAGTCCCTGCTGAGTCCAAATCTGATAGTTTCAAATCTGCATATGAAGTCCCAACTCAGCACCTTCTTGCTGGAATTCCCCTCCGAATTCTTCTGAAGTTCTACAAGAGTTGCTTGTCCAGGGAGGTTGAAACGCTCCCTCAATGCCTTCTGAATATGTTATATTTTCCTTGCGTCCTCCCCAGGTCCACCACAAGGACCCTTGATCTGTTGTGCCTTGTGAGTTTAGTGCTTGGAACTCATTTTCCAGGCATGTGGGAGCCCAATTCGGATCAGGACCCTGGCATATGGATATGGAGGACTTAAGCCTCCTGTCCCCCCAGTGCCAGTTTCCTTGACCTGAAATAACCTCGGGGAGCAGCTCTTTGTCCCACTTGGGAAACCTGTGTGTATCCATCAGTACATGTAAGTTTATCTAACAGAGCAAACAGCGGTCCTTGGGGCCATTTCAGGATGGGAGAACAATTTGAATCGAGCCATCACACGTCTGGGATTTAAGTCTCAAGCATGCAACTTGAAAGGCATTTCCAATGAAAAGTCCTTGGGGTGGAACCAGGGAGGATGCAAGGAAGATGTAACCTACAACGAGGCAACATTTTTAATGTCTGCTTTGTGGACCATTTATTCTCTTGGGTAGAGGAAGCCCAGTTTGTCCATGGTAAATGACAGAAGGACATTGTGGGCATATGCACGTGACAATATGCATAGGTCAGGGGAAGGAAAGGAAGCAAAAGTCAAGGTTGACTGGGATGAATATGAGCAAGTGTGGCTGCATATATTTAGGCTTTGTTATTGTTGGGGCTGCAGACTGGGGTGAAATGTAGGAATGGGAAATGCCGTTGCCATTTTATCACATAGTGTCAAGGAACATGAAACTGGCATTTCCGATCTGCAAGCTGTTGCAAACAAATAATATTCCAGCAGCTTATCTGATCATTTCTGTTTCCAGCATCTATTGTGACAAGGGAGAAATATTTGATTCCTGAAATAGGCAGGGCTGCTTTTGACTGGCACTGGTGTTGGCAAGAGAGGGGAATGTTTCCTTACTTCAATCTGCAAAGTAAAAGTGTGTCCAGAAGGAGTCCAGGAAAGCTGTGAAAGAGACCCCTTTATTTAAATTACATGTTCACAGTCACTTTTGAGCATGCTTTCTCCAAGTGGGGTAGCATCCCTAAATCGAGGGTTAACTATATATGGCCTTGTACAGTAGGAACATTTTGGCAATTGAAGTGACTTCTAATGATTGTAGAAGGAAGTGAGAATCTATTATAAACTCAGATTTGTAACTAGCTGCACCTTCATAGACATTTCCAGAGATTCAGAAAAACTAGAAATCGGTGACTTAAGATCAACGCAGACATAACTTTGGTTAAGAGATTAGGAACTGACTGCCTGAGTGGAGCTTTCGCTGCGACCCCCCCCCCCCCCCCGTCCCCTTATTTGTCCTCTATCACAAATTTCCCCTTCTTGGCTTAACCATGGTTAACCAATTGCTTGGACACCAACAATAAAAATATGAATTACAATTGGCTGTTTGTGTCCAGCACTTAACCAGGGCATTTAGCCAGAACTTGAAGCTAGTTAAAAATCCTGATGTGACCAGGGACCGACCAGTTTAGCCTTCAGCAGTGACATTAAGCTGGGTTAAGAAACACTTCTTCCGTGGTTGAAACAGGAAGAGGATTCAGGTCAGAGAGGGGTGGTGAGGGTGGGGGAGGAAGGCATGCTGAATCCTGCAGCCTGTTATATGTTTGCCGACATAACACTGTCTGTGTGATGACATCACCATGTACCCATTCACAAAAACACAGCAGGCTGCTTTGCCGGATCTGACCAAGGTGTCATCTTCTGTGGCCTCCTCTGGCATATAGTATCCAGCCACGTGCCTCTAGGACATCCTCAAACTGGGCATAAAGACGGCAGCCGTCCCTCAGATTCCTATGAAAAGAGAGTGTGTAATATTGGCCCTCTGTGATTCCCTTCCAAAGGGATGAATGTGTGGCGGCGAACAAGCGCATCAAGCATCCACTCCACTACACCCATTATCTCCCAGGACTTCTTCCTGTTGTTTCCCTCCTTCGTGCATAATCACATGTGAAAGGACCCTCCAGGTTTGCCTGAAACCACGTGCGCTACTACGTGAGGCTGGCATGCGAGAGCTCCAGCTTGTGAATTTGATTTAATTGTGAATGGTTGAGTGAATAATCCAAGCTCAGCGTCAAGCCTGATTGCACACAAGCAGCTTACCCAGACTCCTCAGTGTGATCACCTTCTGTTGAGGAGTGTCTTCCAAGCGGGAAAAACACAAGAGAGGCTATGCAGTATGCTTACTAAATGAGGGACTTTTGTAAATCTGTTTGCGGAGACCATTAAAGCAGTTTGCAATACACACTGCGCCCCTCACTTAGACATAAAAACTGATGTGTGTGTGTGTTACCTTGTTTCATTCTGCCCCAATTCTGGTTCTCGTGGCTTGCTGCTGAAATACATTTGATCTTCCGGCCTAAGCTTTCCCCCCAGTTCTGTCCCACATTGCCCTCCCTGTGTTGTGTCTATAAGAGCTCCCCCGACAGTGTGCAGCCAGCCTCACTTCTGTGCAATCCTGCTTGGGTTTTCTTTTTTTTTTCTTCCTACGTTCCTGTCAGACTCCAGTAGCAAATGTGTGTCAGATTCACCTTGTAAGTCCAGTGCAATCCTCACCAAAAAAAGCCTTAAAGACCAGGTGAAAAATAAGCTGACTTGTGTACATCTCTCTTTATTGTTCAGAGAACTGTCAAAGGATCTAACTGTGTTTTATAGGCATATACATATCCCGTAAAGCCTAGGAGCTGCTTTTCCAAGGAAAAAAATTAAGTATGTGCACAAATTGAGCTTCTTCACTCTAAATCATCCCCCCCACCTTGCTTTTTTCTTGGAAAAACAGCTGCCATGTTTTTTACACACCTGTAGCCCAGGTAGGTCCAAAGGAAGTGGCAGGAAAAGTAATGGACAACCAATAACCCAGACAAGCCCTTGGTCATGGATAGGTCTTTCATTTAGGTGAATCCTACATGTTCAAAGGTCATATAATTCTGGTTATTGAAGGGTGGGGGCAAATAAAGGATGATGATAATGTTAACTATTTATGTAATACTTCAAAGTACTCACAATACCTCACAAACATTATCTCAATAATCCTTGGAACATCCCTGTAAGGTAGCTCAGGATTATTGTCCTCATGATACAATGCAGGACTGAGGTAAAGAATATATACAGAAAGTTGCCTTCTACCGAATCAGACTGTTGACAGCAGTTCTCCAGGTTATCGGGTGTTTTCCACATCATTGACTTGTTGATTCTTTTAACTGAAAATGCCAGGGATTGAACCTTGGGACCTTCTGTATGCAAAGCAGATGCTGTGTCATTGAGCCACAGCCCAACCCTTGTGACTTACTGACTCATGAGTTCATGGCTGAGATTAGAGCCTGGGACTTCCCACTCACATTCTTAGCCAGTTTTATTCACTCTTAGGGCACAGCTAGACAACATGGCCTCCCCGGTGGCAACCTGGTGATGCTACAGACATTTTACCTCAGGGTTTCTGTTGCTTTAAAAATGTTGCTGGGAGGGGGTGATCCTGCTCAGGACTGTGGCACAGAGGGGGCTCCTGTCTCCCCCCAATGCTATTTTCAAGAGCCCCCCTCAAGGAGAGACAGGAGACCTTCTCCCCCCCCCCCGCCCCCAGCAGCATTTTTAAAACAACAGAAATCCTGAGGTAAAATGGCTGTGGAGTGTGCAGGTTTTCCTCAGCAATAAGGTCTTTTAGTAAAGACCTTAGAATCATAGAGTTGGAAGGGACCACCAGGGTCATCTAGTCCAACCTCCTGCACAATGCATTAAATTCACAACTACCTCCCCCCACATCCCAGTGACCCCTACTCCATGCCCAGAAGATGGCCAAGATGCCCTCCCTCTCATGATCTCCTCTCATGACCTTTCTTTGAATCTGTCTATCTTTCTCTCGTGAACTGCTTAGTCAGTGTGTACCTAAAGTTGCAGAGTTGCAAACTGAACGCGGAGAGGGAAATGAAAGCGGACCGTGTATTATTGGAACCTGAAACTTTGTCTGTGAGAAAACCCGCATGTCCCTTCCTCTTAGGAACCGGGTAAAGTAAATAGCATTGCTTTCCCCAGCTTAAGGGAGACATCGATACTTCTGTGACATCAGCAGCCGTTACGCCGGTCCCCACATTTACTTCGGACATAACTTGCGTGCCTTGCAACCAACACACCTCACACTAAGGAAAGTAGCAAAAACTGCCATACTGAGCAGACCTAGGAGAAAAGGGTCAAGAATGAGAATGATGTCAAGGGGTAAGCAGCTGCTGTCTGGAAGAAGCTGATAACAGTGCAAGAGTCGAGAAGGGAGAGGCACAGCGTAGTGATTTGAGACGTCTCCCCACTTACATAACCATGGGGATGGGCGCCAGTTGAATAGAACAGAAGGGAGGAAGGGGAAGGAGGCAACTGAGACGGGGTCGTGTGAGGCCATGGACAAAGGCCGCTGGAAGACCCAAAGTACTTATTCTGCTTCCGTAGGAATTTCAGCCATGTTCGTTCAAACTGGACACAGTTTAAAAGTAAGCTATGTTTTTTCCCCCCCTTGCGAAGCGGTTAACAAAAGCTAGAGATAGAAGGATTTATCTTCTCAGATGTGAGGTATGGATTCTTAATTCAGATTTTGCTGGGGGCTGGTTCATGGCACAAGTAGGTTTGTACTGAATGCATTATTATAATGGACAGCTCTTGATTCAGGGAATTTTCGTTGAAGAGTTTTTACTTAAGGAGAGTGTTTGTCTTTATTGTTTAGTGAAATTTGCAATGAGCTGCTGAATTTCTTTTTTCTTTTTTTATGTAACTAGGCAATGCGTTGTCAGCTTGTTATAACTTCTTTGTAGTAGGGCTCTCCTCGTGCCTTTAGTACCCGCCTGTAATGGAGCAAAGTTTTTCCCATCACCATGCCTTTTCCATGTCTTGAAAAGCTTCACCTACCAAATTCTGCTTTTCCAGTAGCTGTTAAAGGCACTGTTAGAACAATGGTTAGCAGCCTTAAAAAAAAAACTGACAAGAGGTTAAGAAAGATTTCACTGCAAGATCAAGAGAGATGGAAGTTATACAGTGTTTTTGAGGAAGCTATTTTCAAAGCACACGGCATACTGTTAGAACTTTAAAGCATCCAGAGTAATGAAAAGTTATGGTGGGGAATAAAGCAGAACTGGTCTAGAGGGAGAAATAAAATTGAGCAGCACTTATTACATGTGATATCTTAAGATGTGATGACTTATATGGAGGGGGCCTACTCATTAACATAAGGGCGAAAACGCATCGTCGCTTTAGCCTTGTTTATTCCGTTTCAGCCAGGATTCAGCCAGGATTGAACACACATTTGGCAAAACGCATGCGTTCGATCTGGGCTGAATCCTGGCTGAAACAGGGAATAAAGGAGGCGAAAGCGACCGTGCGTTTTCGCCCTCAGTCTACCTGATGTCCAGGCCAGATTTTCTGTGGAATATGATTCCTTTCTAATAATCCTATAGCAGTAAGAATTCATCAGCATACGACCTTTCTTATTACTGCAGTTGTATGAGAGGAGAAGCTGCATCTGGGAAAAAATCCCTGTTTTGTTGAACTGTTCACCATATTGATGGATTGTCTCAGGGAACCAAGTGTGCTAGATCTGTGGTGTTAGGCCAGGAATTTTTCCAGAGACATTTCCAGTGCAAAAATCACAGTAAGAAGTTCAATTGCTGGTGTTTTCCCTTGCTTGGATGCCATTAGCCATCACTGTTTTTTTCCCCTGGGAGCTTTAGGGACAGAACAGATAAGACCACTGGGGGTTCTGTGAATGAGCTCCCGAGTGTGTGTGTGTGTTTGTGTGTGTACTATTATGTGTGCATAGGTTACACACAAGGCTGGAGACAAGAGTTCCAACAGCAATCGCTTTATTCAGTTAACAGGGAAGACCCCAGCTTATATACAGTTCCCAACCACCCGGAGCCAGCACCCCCCAGTCCATGGTTGGACGGCCAAAGTCCATCATCCAATAGGAGAAACAGACGACAGAGCCTGGAGCAGAGCCTCCAGGTCAACACAATTCATCACAGCTGAGTTCAACAGTTCAGCAGTTCAATAGTTCAGCATTGTCCTTGCCCCAACTAAATACATTACATGTTCTTCCTTTTAAAAGCAAGTGTAGAGGGCTCAGATTCGGATCAAGGCTGTAGTGTGTCAGGAGGTGGGTTCAAGCTTCCCCCACTATGCTATTTTCCCAATCTCAATTTCCTGCACTTCAGGAAAACATTCAGGACCTGGATCAGAACCTGAATTAGTTGCCTAGTAAGATTCCCTTTCTTAAGCTGACCTACTTTTAGCCAAGAGCTTCCCAAGTAGTAATCCGCTTATCAGGTGAGAAACTCTGCAGCAGCCACTCCCAAACAGACGGGGCTTTGCAGAGCAGGAAAAAAAGGGGGGGTGAGAAGGAGGTACTTTTTCAGAGGTAAAAGAACTAGAAAGAACCACAAGGGAGAGTCTCTTTTACCACTTTCCATCACCACCCAGTTGGAATGTGAAACCTGTACATTTAGGCCAGGGCTTTTCCTGTGTCTACCAAAGGTAAATCTCCCAGTTTTGCTGCCTCTAAGAGGAGATTAACCCATGCTTACTCCGTCTCCTTTTTTAGTTGCTAAGGGGGCATCAGCTACTCCTGGCCTTGTAAAAGGAGGAGGAGAATAGCCAGGCAAAGATAAAACAGGATGACTCTAATGTACTAATCAGTTGACTTAAAGATCCCATGGCGTCTCAACTAACATCTAGCTCATTTTGTTTCTGCTTGTGGCTTAAATTTCTTGACTCGCATCAGAGATTGGGTACCATTTTATGTTTCAGTTTAGAGGAGCTGGGGAATAAGATGTGCATTTTCAGTGCCTCCAATTCCAATGTGCCCTCTCTGAGTCTGTTTCCCCCATACGCACAGCAGATGGGGGGATAGCAGGGTGTGCTAGTCAACACCAGCTTTGTTGTGATGTAGGGCTAGGCTTCTCTTCTGCCACATTTTTCTGAGAACCACTGGGTGTCCATTTTGACTTGCAAGTCCTAAACCAAGAGCAGGAGATGGGGTGATGAATGCAGAAGTATGGTGGGGCAGGAGGCACAAACTTCCTGGAATGCCTGAGCCAAGCCCAAATGAAACTCATAGGAACTGTGTAATAGGAGAAGTTATGATCTTGTTCAATTTCCAACTCCCATTTCAATTGAGAAAGTTCCCAGCGAGCTGCACCCAGGGCAATATTCACATCTGTGGGTTTTTTGGTTTGGTGCCAGACCTTCTATGTGGCAAAGCATCTAGTCACAGCTGGGAAGGGAATATATGCTAAAGGCTTTGGAAGAACTGAGCATCATGAATGTAGGTCAGTCCTTTAAAATCCTTGATGGTCAAGGGCTTTCATACTGGATGGCTAAATAGCTGGATGTGGTCTTCATTTGTATTCTGGTTCTGAAGAAAGAGGCATTGCATTGTCTGTGTCCCCAAGAGAGTGTTCAGTCCTTACTTGGCTTTCAGGAATTCAGCTGAGGTGAGACCGGGATCAAGTCAGGCTAGGGTTGCCAACCTCTAGGATCTAGGTGGAGATCTCCTGCTATTACAACAGATCTCCAGCCGATAGAGATCAGTTCACCCAGAGAAAATGACCGTTTGTCAATTGGACTCTATGGCATTGAAGGCCCTTCCCTCCCCAAACCCCGCCCGCCTCAGGCTCTGCCCCAAAAACCTCCTGCCGGTGGCAAACAGGGACCTGGAAACCCTAAGTCAGGCTCACGTTCCTCCTCCCCCATTCCCACTCATGACAGGGAGAAGACAAGAAATATTTCTTCATAAAGCTTCACCTTCAGAAGGAAGTTGGGTTTGGGGAAGTGTATGTATTGATAAGGGCATACACCTTCTTGCTGTGGATTGAAGGTGATCTTCCTTTCCATTTTCGTAATCGCCTACACTTCCTCTTTGAAGTTTCCTCTTCTGTCTGCTGTTGTTCTTAAATTGCAGCCCTGATCAGTGGTACCGCTTTTAACATCCTTCTTCATTTCAGGTCCCAGTTGCACTTCAAGCTGAAGAGCCAGGCTCGTCTCTGTGAAATATGGATAGCCTCTTGCATGGAGGAGGTCTGTGAGGGCAGTACTAACCCTGAGAAGTCCTTCGTTCTAGGATGGCCCACCACCAACTGTGTCGCTAACTTCAGGTACAAGATGCTCTTTATATGGGTTGCCCCTTTGATGCATCTCTCCGACTGAGACAGATTTCAACAGTGACTTGGGGTGCACTCTCTGTCCCTTAAAACCAAAGAGAGTTTTTCTATTGACTTCAAAGGGGGGCAGGTTTGTTCCTTAAGTAGCACGAATTAAGTCAGGGCCTGGAAACCAGAAGTGGTCGAGTTCTGTTTCTAATCCTTTACAGCCTAGATAGCCCACTGGCTTGATTTCTTCATGGAAGTTTTCAGAGTATTTCCTCACATGTATATGCAATACTAAATTGTACCCCCAACATCCTGACAATATGTGGTAGTTAGAATAGAAATATTCATGCTATTGCTTCTTTCTCAGGGATCTTTGGGCCGATGTATACTGCACGTATGCTTCTCTTTCATACCAGCATAGAAGTCATGGCTTCTCACAAAGTATTTTTCTACCAGCTTGTAATTTCGTGACAGTTCTGTGATCATTCTGTGCAGGAGATGCCTAGCTGCCATAACAAAAACTATAATTTCTTGGGGAGAAGATTTGCTGTTAAAACAGCACGAGTCTTACAGTTCCATCTTAAGCAGTTATCCCCTTCTAAATCCATTTACTTCAGTGGACCTCGAAGGATGTAACGCTGTTTAGGATTGCCCTGTTAGTGTGCCCCAAGAACACCGTGGGATCTGTGCCTACTGTTTAAATGACAGTGCTTTATAAACATTTTGAGCAAATAAAATTATGTTATCACTAAACTGGTGCAGTGTGCACCAAAAAAATAAAAAGTTATTATTTTTCTTATCAAATCTTTGAAAAACGTTATGTTTTTCTTGATGCAAAATGATGTAAATTAAAATATAGCAAACATTTATTTGAAAACAGAAACCATGAGTTTTCACAGAGTGAATATTTGTAGCTATCTACTCATTCATTGTGTTGAAGGCTTCTAGAGGGCCAGTCAAGATACTGCTAATATTACCCTGTGGTATCATAGGGTAGAGAAAAAGATACCCAGTTGTCACATTTTTACCTTTACATTGGGACAGGAGGGTCACATACATCATGAAAGGCAGTCGTTTTGCCAAGATTATTTGGCAGGATAATGAGATGATCTTCCTGGATACTGAATATCTTAATACAAAATACAATATAATCATTTAATTTCTGCATGACCACACCTGGGCTTGGATCCCACTTAGATTTCAGCAGGTGTTAAGGAAATCCCTCTGTCCCAGAGAAGACCCACTTCCCCTCTCTAAGCAGGTTCCCCCTCTCTCAGGAGCTGCATTTCAGGGGCTGTTTTGGGCTACCACAGAAGGGGGGGGAGCAAAAATTACCCCTTCCATTTAGAAATGTAGGTGGGATCCAACTCCTGGGTGACAATTATTCTGTGCTGGCTGATTCTCATGTTTCTTTTATTTTTTGCCAAATACATTTGATTGAAAAGGTTTTAAACGTCTAGGGTGCAAGCCACAATCCATTTAGGAATGCCATTGAGCTCAGCATGACAGCATTAGGGTAAGCGGGTTGTATGGCAATAGCTTACCCCTGCTTTTATCTGAGCTCCTGTGTCAGTGAACAATAATTGTTTAATAGATGCACGTGCCCGCCTTCCTTTTGTTAATTCTGAAGCAATCTGACTTATAAATGGGATGGCATTTTTGATGTTATGTGGGCAGAAGCTATTCACTGTGGGAGGTAAAAGAGGGCTTGAGAAGAAATTTACAAGTGTTGTTCTGGAGTATTTAATTACACAAGAATCTGGTTAGCAAAGAAATTTAAAAAGAACATCCAAACATTTACAAAGCGCACACTGTGAGAGCCACTGACACTTTCCTAAATATCCCTTTTGAATCTAGTGGAGTCTGAAACTCTTTCTGAAAGGTAAAGCTATACAAAGGAAAGAGATGCAGCATTTGATGGCATTTGTTTTTTTGCAAAGGTCATAACCATTGATGAAGTTCAGCGGCCAGTCTCAGCCTATCCCAGCTTTCTTAGTTGGTTTTCAATTTAGGGGGCAACCCAGTTCTAAATTATGTCAGTGCTGAAATTTTCATGAATTTGGGCAATGCAGTGCAACCTTGAAGTGTGCACTTTGCTGGTCTCTCCTTTGTATATTGTGCTCGTGGGTAATGTGCAAGTTTTAACCAGGGTACTTTTAACCAGTTGAGAGCCACTAAAATGCATAGAGGTGGTGTTGTTTTTTGGTTTGTTTGTATGCAGTAGCCTTCATTCTCGCCCATTCATAGTATTCCCCCTCCCATGTATAATACATATTACATCTCAGATACACCACTTACATACTACTCCCATGCACATGCAACAGTAACATACATAGTCCAAGGTACTGCTTAATCTTGTTCCTGCTAAACTGCTATCTGCACATAGCACTAAATGTCCTTTGGCCTTGTCAGGTTGCAGATGCTTAAACCTCCGAGCAACTGGAATATTCATAAATATTCTCAGCAGTGCTGACTCAGTGGCTGGATAGGTTTCTTTCAAGCAACTGTATCAAGAGCTCATAGGCCCCAAAGCTGTCGAGTGGCATCACTTAGACTAACTAACTCAAGGATGTTCCAGCATAAGTGTGGTTTGCCTTAGTTAGGCTTAATGGTGCCGCTTGATATCTGTTTTCCTTTGGCACTGCAGACTAACATGGCTACCTTTTTGAAACCAAAGTTAGTGATTTTTAAAAAAAATTGCATTCTGCACTTACCTCTTTTTTCTTTTTTCTTTTGGCGTGTTTATCTGGGGGATAGATTGGTAAAAAAAAAAAGGTTTTTCTGCAAAACCCATATTCTAATTTGATACTGCATGCGTTTACCTCTTCCCAGCCATAGCAAGTGTTCTAAAATATTACCCAAAGCTAGTGTTTACTTGCCAGCGGACGTATAGATAATGTTGGTATGCTGCATTACTACTATGTGAACCTTGTTTTTAATGTTTCAGTTCCACCGAGCAGAAAGAGAAGTGGCTCACTTCCATTCAAAGGTACTTCTGTTCTGCTGTATTACCTATGATAGAAATACAGGCAATATCAAGCCTCGTCTCTCTGATCTGCATCTAGCCCAGTTCTTTATTATGGATTTCTGTCCAGAATTTCCTATGCTTTCTTGCGTGAAAGTTTGGTTAATTTGGGATTTCGAAAAGTCACATCACTTTAAGATTTATAACTCTGAATTAGAAGGACTGGAATAGGGCTGGGATAATGGAGTCAGATCCAAACTTGATTGAGTAAGAGTTTAGCTTGCACAATAAAACCCAGCTATTCAGCGTCTTTTGTGTACAATGGATGCTTTGTAGAAAGAATTTTTAAGGGGCCCTCTAAACTGTAACCACTTCTGCCATGGAAGAAGCCCACATGGATCATTCTCCTGCCAGCAGATAGTGAACTATTTTTTGTACTTGCACTTTTTTATTATTTGGAATTTGCTGTATAATTGCAACAACTTGGGGGCATTTTAAAACCGGCTCCATTTCTGTTTATTTTGACAGCCGAATCAAAGAAGAGAAGGCAAAAGACTATCCCAAAAGCATTCCCTTGAAGATCATTGCAAAAGATCTTGGAAACTGTGCATATGTAAGTTTCCTCCAGCTTCTGATTGAGAAAGGAGGATGTCAGAACATAACAATTGTTCCTGTTCTTAGGCAAGAGCAGTGCAAAAATTTTCCAGGTGAATTGATCTCTATTGGCTAGAGATGAGTTGTACTTGCAGGAGATCTCCAGCTAGTACCTGAAGGATGGCAACCCTATGTTTCCAACAGTGGCCAGCCGATACCTCTGGGATATCTATAAGCAGAGCTTGAGATCAAGGGCCCTCCCCTCACAGTGGTTTTCCCCAGCATTTGGTATTTGGAGTTGAGCTGCCTTTGTACTAGGAAGTTCCATGGCTGCTGTAGCCAATAGCTGTTTGTGAGATGTGTCTTCCCTGAACTTTTGTAATCCTTAAAAAAAAAAGTCACTAGAAAAGACAGTCATGCTAGGAAAAGTTGAGGGCAGCAGGAAAAGAGGAAGACCCAACAAGAGATGGATTGACTCGATAAAGGAAGCCACGTCCCTCAGTTTGCAAGGCTGTTAAAGATAGGATGTTTTGGAGGACATTGATTCATAGGGTTGCCATGAGTCGGAAGCGACTTGACAGCACTTAACACACATGCACAAAAAGAAAAAGCTAACCATCAGGACTGATGGATTTCTGATAAACCAAAAGTAGTACTGACCGACTCAAATTTGGTCATGTCCGGGAAGCTGCATCTGTCATGCAAGGAAATTGTGCGGTAGCTCAGAACCTCTTGACCAGAGTCTCGTGGTGGGGGGTAGGACGGATGGATCAGCTGGGAGTGAAATTCAGTTGCGCTAGAAATATCACTGACAAGGCCCAACAGCAGCAGATGGAAGCTTCCTAAAAAATCTAAATACTTTCTATGAAGCTCCACTTCTTGTTCTGCTAGAGCAGCTGGAGATCTGAGGGAATTGTTTCATTTTATGAAAGGGTTAGGGCCAGAGATTGGGGGAGGGGGAGGGGCAGGGGAGGCAACACAAATCACTTTATTATATTCTCGCCAGAGGCAAGCCTTATGCAAATGTGCTGACCTACTCCTGAGTGCCAGATGTCATTACTTTGAGAAAATGTTAATTTTTTATGTTGCGATCATTCAGCTATATCCTTGGGCAAAAATAGATGCCATTTGCTTCAGTTTCCTTGGCAGCTTACTGTTTGTGGTGGCTCAGGCAGAGGGACGTTGTGGATATTGTAAAATTGTGAATACCGTTAAAAATAATTTAATATGATATTTTCAGTTTTTTTATGTTACTTTGAGTTTGTATTGTGTTTCATTGAATATTTTGTAAGCCGCCTTAGTGACTCTTTGGTCTCACAAGGCAGTCTGTAAAGCAAACTAAATAAATAAAATATTTTGGATAATGTTGGGGTGGGGGTGGGGTGTTGGGTGACCTGGAAGTTCTGGGCTCAGTTTAAAAACTGATGTGAAAAAATGTGCAGGGTGGAGACAGGCAGCATGCTCTGGAGACTTAAGATGTTGCAGTTGAGCTCTGAATTTGATTCTCCCATCCTGATCCTCTTCTCAATGTTGGTCAGAGGTCATTTAAAGTACCGGAAAACGTATTTCTGATTTCTGGGAGGCGGGATCAGATTACAAACACCATGTTGCTTTTATCAGCTAGGAATTAAATGCTACGTCCAAGTTCTAACTGAAGTTTTTAGTTAATACTCTCCTGTAAAATTCCAGTTATCATGAGGTTTTTGCTGCTTTTCAGATGCTGTTATTTCGATGTTCACGTTCTCTTCTGTCTTTCCTCCTCCCCTCCCCAAAAGTCAAAAACACTAACTGTAACCAACATGGATACAGCGAACGACGTGATCCTCATGGCCCTGCAGCAGCTGGGAATTAATGTGAGATATGATGACTTTTTAAAAAATGTACATTACATTGAGCTTCTCAGAAGGATTGTAGCTAAAGGTGTAGCTATCACTACAACTAATACCAAAACTGTTGGGCCCCATGTGGTTGATGGGGGAATCACAAATTGGGCCCACAGACAAAGTAAGGCTTGCTTCGTACTTAAGGTGGTTTTCCAGTTATGTAGAACAATAAGACTTTGTAAATTGACCCAAAGTGGGGGGAAACCCTACCCTAATGAGGACTGAAAATGTTCTAGCTGGAATGTTAAGAGTCAGTTGAACAGGGAAAACAGGGGGTGACACAGCTTGAGCCCTTCTTATAGAATCATGGAGGGGGAGATTTTGGGGAGGTTGGGATGTCCAAATTGCTCCTCTCCTCCAGTGATTCCTTGCTTGCTCTTGGCTTGTAACAATAGAAGCTGGACCACAATTTTTTTGGCGTCTAGTCACATCTGACCTTTGGCAACCCCTGGTGGGGTTTTCAAGGCAAGAGACATTCAGAGGTGGTTTGCCATTGCCTGCCTCCACGTCACAACCCTGGTATTCCTTGGAGGTCTCCCATCCAAATACTAGCCAGGGCTGACCCTGCTTCTAAGATCTGACGAGATCAGGCTAGCCTGGGCTATCCAGGTCATGGCAGACCAGGTATGCAATTGTAGATACTGCTGTAGTGATGCACATTGGAGCTCTGTGGACATTTACAAGGGGAACCATGGTCAGAGGGGATGTCTCTGAACCTCCCTCCCCCTGCTCCTTCCAGTGGCAAAGGAGTTGTCTGCCACATCACCTCCAAAGATGGCTTTCTTCAGCCACCAGCCCCTCCAGCCCTGGCCTGTAGGGTTGCCAAGGCCAGTTGTTCCCGCAAGTGATGTGTCAGCACAGAGGCCAGCAGTGATTGGCAGGAGGCCTCCAGCCATAGCAGGAGGCCTGGCAATCCTACCAGTGGCCTGGGACGGCAGCTGTGGCTGACCCTGTTGTGCAGATTTGCATATCCACACAGTGGCCGCCTCATGTCTGTTGGCTAGAGGGATGTCTGCCCTTAAGGCTTATCAGCATGCCGTCTCCTACCGCTTCCATAATGCCTTCTCCTTCATGGTCTCCTTTGTCCACTAGAAACTACCTGCTCCAACAGAAAGTCCTCTCTGGACACTTGTAGCCCCATCTTTGCCTAAATGGGATGTTATTTCATCAGAAAGGAAACCTGGCATAGGGGGGGGGGAAGTATTTTGAACTTGTATTATGTATTCCAAGAAAGGCTAGTGTAAGAGTCAGGAACTGACGGCCTCCCTGAGTGGTGCCATAGGATTTCATCCGGGATTCAGACATGTCTGACTTTTGTGATAGCTGAGTTTTGTTTTGGATATTAATAGGTTGGATTCTGTGGGGAAATTCTGCTAATGGAAGGAAGTGCAGTTTTCACCAGTTTCCCCCCTTCCCCGTCGGACCTTTGTCTTTCCCCTCATGCTGTTCTTGGGTCAACATTTCAGGGACCACTTTGGGCAGGGGAAGGCAAGGAAGTCCTGTCCTGCTGATAGGAATCCCTTCTGTTAGTGGAGATTTACCACCTGATCCAAGCCAGCAGTTGGATCTTTGATGATCCAGTCAAGTCCAGCAATACAGTTGTTGGGACTTATTTTTTCCAGGAGCTTCCCATCTAACTCAGATTTTGATATTGATCATTATTTGGTTGCTTTCAGCAGTAATTTACTCCCTGTAATTGATTGGAGCCCTGACTTGGATAGTCTAGGTTAGCCTAATCCTGTCACATCTTGGAAGCTAAGCAGGGTCAGCCCTGGTTAGCACTTGGATGGGAGACCAACAAGGAAGTGCAGAGTTGCTCTCCAAAGGCAGGCAATGGCAAACCACCTCTGGAAGTCTCTTGCCTTGAAAACCCTATGGGGTCGCCATATGTTGGCTGCAACCTGATGGCACTTTACATGCACACAATTGATTGGGACTGTACTGAGGAAAGATCTAAATTTGGGGAAGTTCTGAAATGAGTATACCGTGCCAGGTTTCATCGTTTGTTTTATGTGTGACACTGATTGTATAGATTCTGACACTACTTTTACGATTTCATTTAGCAGTGCATGTATTTTTTTGGGGGGGAGTCCTTATTCATCTTGCTTTCCCCCTAGTTTGTTTTGAGGACCTGCTCCTCCATTTTTTGTTTTGTCAAAAATATTATGAGTATGGCATTTTCAGAGTCAACACAATATATACTGCCTGGCTGCAGTAATTCAGTGGATCAGTACACAGATTAGCTGAAAGTAGGCTTTCCTAGGCAAGATGCATCTGCCTTAGATCAGACAGGCTGGGACAAGCTCACAAGCCCATTTTATGAGAAACAGTATAAGCATTAGTCATGATGACCATCTCAAGGAAATACAAGTAGGATCTGCTGGTAGTGACTTGTACAAATGGGGCAGCACAGTGTGCCTGATGGAGTTCCGGCTTCCAGGCAAATTCAGAGGCAGCATTCGCTTTTAAGACAGATTAGTCAGCCCCTTAAAATCTTAATATTGCCAGACAAACAGGCTCATCTGAGCCCTGCTGTTACACTTGACATCAAGAAATTGAAAGTGAAATAGCTTTATATATAGATACATGGGGGGATAGAAGGGGAAGTATCTTTTTCATACCCTTCAGCTGCATTCTCTCCTGGCATCTTGCTGTGCAGTACCGGGCAATTCTCCAGACCATCTTTATTTTCCCTCTCCTGCCTGCTTGTTAGCTTAGCAGTGGTTCTAATCTGAGCCCATAAAGTGCTGTTCCTGTCAATCACAGGGCATCTCCTTCATGACTCTTCAGAGCTGTTGGCACTACAGCCAAAACTTGCCTCTGTCAGCCACTAATACACAGCACCCCCCACCCATGACTGCACTATGCATGCTCACACCCTTTTGCCTGGGGGATCATACCACACAGAGGTGGCTCCCATGGTGCTGGACAGGTGCATGAAGGGAACCAGGAAATACAGGGCTACTGCAAACGGTATGTTTCCTTTCTTCCTCCCCAGTATTATGACAGTGGCTTTTTCTATTGTTGCGGGGAAGTGTATACACTGTAATGCCATTTTCAGCGGGGCCCTTGTGTTCCTTATACATTTCACACATAAATCAGGAAGGGCATTCTTGAGACAGTGATGTGTCTTGGCATCATATAACGGTTTGAAGCATCTAGCACCTTTCCCCACTGATTGCCTCTGTTAACGTTATACAGTGGTTTTCTGCCATTAAGATTTATTTCACAGCATGGTATAGAATTTTAGAATGCCCCCAATTTTATCTCCACAACAATCCTGTGAGGTAGGTTAGTCCGAGCAAGTGGCCCAGGTTCATTTATTGGCTGGACGGGATTATGAACCCCATTCCTCAGCCTAGCTCAATGCTCATTAACTACAGCGCTAGTTCTTCTGAAGAAATAAGAACATAAGAAAGGCCATGCTGGATCAGACCAAGGTCCATCAAGTCCAGCTGTCTGCTCACACAGTGGCCAACCAGGTGCCTCTAGGAAGTCCACAAACAAGACGGCTGCAGCAGCATTGTCCTGCCTGTGTTCCAAAGCATGCTCCTCTGGTACTGGAGAGAAGAGGTATGCCTCATGACTAGTATCCATTTTTACTAATAGCCATGAATACCCCTCTCCTCCATGAATATATCCACTCCCCTCTTAAAGCCTTCCAAGTTGGCAACCATCACCACATCCGGGGCAGGGAGTTCCACAATTTAGCTGTTAAATCATTTGTATTACATTGCTGTTGTGTGATGCTGGGTGACTGAAACTGGCCCCAGACCATGTCATGTGACATTCCTTGTTTTATCCACGTATCAGACAAGCAGCAAGATCACAATTGCGAATTCAGGTACTTGGTAAGCAGCTGCTTTTACCAATGGGGGAATAAAACAGAAGAGTACCCCAAAGTGTACCCCGCTAGGCAGTACAGAAAACCACACGGCCTCTTTCTGTCCTGTGTGCACTCCTGTAAAAGCGGGACAGAGACAAAAATGAAAGGTCTTTGCATTTCCCAGCTGTCTTTTGCCCTTGGCCATTTACGCATGGGAGGTTTTGCCTTGGATTTGTCGCTCTCTAGATGCACATTTTCCCCGTCTGAATTCTCAAAACTAAAAATAAGCCCCCTTGCAGAGTTTTGAGATTTCGGATGGGGGAAATTTGCATCTACAGAGCGGCAAATCTAAGGCAAAACCTCCCACGCATAAATGGCCCTTGAGAAAAAGTGGGAAGTCACAGGGTGTGTGTGTTAAAAACCAAGGAAAGGATGCTAAGGCCTTGGTCTCCCCTCACACACACCCCCTACTGTGTTGAAAAGTATAGGAGGCGGAGAGGGAGGCAGGATTGGCAGCCGGGTTCAACTAGCAAGCTGCCAGTGGTTGGCATGTTCCTTCCCTGGCCAGTAGAGATATTTTCAGAACTGCATGCATTCTTGCATCATCTGACTGCTGTTGCCATGCCAGATGGTGAAGGCCTCAACGTCTGTTTGGGAGAAGTCTCTCGTGTATCAGATTTTTTGGTTATGCGGAGATCTCGTTACATAACAGGCTTTCCGGCTTATCTTCCACCCGGATGCCTAAATTACTGCAAAGGAAAGAAATGAAAGGAAACAGAATGTTTTTTTAAAAAAAAGAAGCAAAAAATGCATCAGAACATCTTTCTTCCCCTCCCTTTCTTCTCTGTTCTCACCCTGTCGCTAGAATCTGTGGAGTTCCATGTACAGAAGCATCAGCTGCAATTCAGCCGTGTTCGTTATTGATTTAGCAATACCTTGGTTGCGCGCAGTCTTGTGCTAGACCAATATTTTGTATAACATTCTGCCACCTGCAGAATGCCTGCAGACAGTTCTGAGCTTGGTAGTTGGCTGTACCAGGCCACAATTGGCAAAGGATATGCCAGATAATTTCCATGTTTGGGTGTTGTGCTCCATGTGCCCTGCTCTCTAGTGAGATCTGTGACACCTGTGTTCAGAGCGCAAGTTGTGACGTACAATTTTTAAAACCTCCATTTCCTACTCATTCTAATAACTGTGGGATTGTATTTTTAAAGGGCTCTGAAAAGGACTACCAGCTGTGGGTGAATTCGGGGAAAGAAGATGCACCCTATCCTCTCATTGGTAAGAACGCTTTAAGCTTTTCCTCTTTATTATGATACAATCAACCGACCTCTTTCAGTAACATAATACAGCCATTAAAACAAATAGTGTTTAGTTTTTGTACATGTTTGGGTAAGATAATTCCTTCATCTACCAGGATCTTTTCCTAATGGCTGTGTTGTTGTTGTTTTTAAGTAGCGAGCCGTTCAGTTTTATAGACAGTGGCTTGGATCCACCAAAGTGTTTCCATGGACAGATGGATTTCCACTCGTGAAACACAACTTTCTCCCTCCTCCCTCCCACTGCAGTTGAAAGGCTGTAGCAGAAGGGAGGAGTTGAGAAAGCCACGCTCCACAGGCAGATCTCCTCCCATCCATGGAAATGTTCTGTTCCCAACAAGAAAAGCGGTAACTAAATCTTCTGCTGAACAACCTGGTACAGTAAGCAAAAGTGAAGTAATGATTTCATCTCTAATTACTCAACGGTAATTACAGAATAACAGCACATGGGCTTCCGTCTCTTTTTATCTCTGCACCATAAGGATTTTTTAAAAAAGTTTATAGAAATATATTTTACATTTATTTGTCTAGCCAGTTCATTTTCTATCCTGCTCCTTCCCAAGGCCTTCAGGGAGGTGACGATGATTAAAAAGAGGGGAAAAACTTGCATAAGAACAAAATGCCCTATTAAATTACATTTCCTTCACACCTGCTTAATCCTGGCTCTTGAAAACCAGCCCAAAGGAGGAGATTTTACAAGTCAGGCGGAGAAGTGTTCAGGCTCAGAATCTGAGGTACTTCTACAAGAAGGGAATTCCAGGGTTGTAAGGCAACCGCCACCAAACACCTCGGTCGGGTTCCAGTGCTGTTGGAATAGTGCAGTGAAAAAGACGTTAGTTTAATTCTATAGAATAAACATCCTTTCATTTAAAAGGACATCAGACGTACAGGAAAAAAATAGAAATGTTGTTTCCCTACCCCTGCTTGCCCCTGCCCTCGCTTGTGTTTTTCTTTGTTGCGCTGCAGTGACTGTACCGCTTTGATCAAGCATATTTTGTCAAGCATATAGAAGGGCAAGGTCTGCTGGGCAAAACCCAACATGGCTTCTGTAAAAGTAGGTCCTGTCTCACTAACCTATTAGAGTTTTTTGAAAGCGTCAATAAGCATGTGGACAGGAATGAGCCTGTGGATATTGTGTATTTGGATTTCCAAAAAGCTTTTGACAAAGTCCCCCACCAAAGACTGCTAAGTGCTAAGCAAGCTTCATAGTCATGGGATAAGAGGACAAGTCCTCTTATGGATTGAGAGCTGGCTGAAAAATAGGAAGCAGAAAGTAGGAATCAATGGTCAGTTCTCCCAATGGCGGGATGTGAACAGTTGGGTGCCTCGGGGATCTGTGTTAGGACCGGTTCTTTTCAACCTGTTCATCAGTGACCTGGAGTTGGGGTTAAACAGTGAAGTAGCCAAGTTTGCAGATGACACCAAATTATTTAGGGTGGTTAAAACAAAATCGGACTGTGAAGAGCTCCAAAAGGATCTCTACATACTGGAAGAATGGGCATTAAAATGGCAAATGAGATTCAATGTGAGTAAGTGTAAAGTGATGCATATTGGGGCAAAAAATCCCAACTTCACATATACACTGATGGGATCTATGCTGGCAGCGGCAGACCAAGAAAGGGATCTTGGGGTGGTAGTGGATAGCTCAATGAAGATGTCAACCCAGTGCGGCTGCAGTAAAAAAGGCAAATTCCATGCTGGCCATAATTAGACGAGGAATAGAAAATTAAACTGCTGATATCATACTGCCCTTGTACAAATCTATGGTGAGACCATACTTGGAATACTGTGTACAGTTCTGGTCACCACACCTAAAAAAGGATATTACAGAGCTTGAGAAGGTGCAGAAAAGAGCAACCAAAATGATTAGGGGACTAGAGCAACTGTCCTATGGGGAGCGGTTAAGACACTTAGGGCTGTTGAGCTTGGAAAGAAGGTGGCTAAGGGGAGACATGATAGAGGTCTATAAAATTATGCATGGTTCGGAGAGAGTGGATAGGGAGAAGTTTTTCTCCCTCTCCCATAATACTAGAACACGGGGTCATCTGCTGAAGCTGGAGGGTGAGAGATTCAAAACAGATAAAAGGAGATATTTTTTCACACAACGCATAGTTAAATTGTGGAACTCCCTGCCCCAGGATGTGGTGATGGCTGCCATCTTGGAGGGCTTTAAGAGGGGAGTGGACATATTCATGGAGGGAAGGGGTATTCATGGCTATTAGTTAGAATAGATACTAGTCATGCTACATACCTATTCTCTCTAGTATCAGAGGAGCATGCCTATTATTTTGGGTGAGGTGGAACACAGGCAGGATGGTGCTGCTGCAGTCGTCTTGTTTGTGGCTTCCTAGAGGCACCTGGTTGGCCACTGTGTGAACAGACTGCTGGACTTAATGGGCCTTGGTCTGATCCAGCAGGGCCTTTCTTATGTTCTTATGAAATGGGTGCATCATGGGAGGGGTGTGTGTCACAGGACAAGGTACAACCTTTTGTAGATCACTAGGCCATTTGACTCAGTGTTGTACATTCTGACAACCAGAGTCAGAGGAAGATCTTCCCCAACTCCTTCTCCATTTAGAACTGGAGGCTCTGGGGAGTGAAGAAGAAGAGTTGGTTTTTATATGCCGATTTTCTCTACCTTTTAAGGAGAATCAAACCGGCTTACAATCTCCTTCCTTTCCCCTCCCCACAACAGACACCCTGTGAGGTAGGTGGGGCTGAGAGAGCCGTGACTAGCCTAAGGTCGCCCAGCTGGCTTCATGTTCCCAAATAAAGGGCAAGGGATTACTGCTAAATGCCCTCTAGGTAAGGCACTCTGTCTCAGCAGAACCCTTTTTTACTGTCAAAAGAGACTTGCCTTGTTGAAGCGTTACAGTTTGGGGAGTCACCATGTAATCATTTAGAAAACTGATAGGGAAAGTTTTTCTCGCTTACTTGTGTTACTAGAACTGAGGGGCACCCAGATGAATGATGAAAGAAAATTTCTTCTTTACCCAATAAATGATTAAATTGTGGGATTCACTGCCAGTGGATATAGTGATGGCCACAAGCATAGATGGCTTTAGGAGGGGGTTAGACAGATTCATGGAGGAGAGGTCCATCAGTGAATACTAGCCATGGTGACTAAAGGGAACCTCCATATACAGAGGCAGCAAACCTCTGAATAACACTGCTGGCAGGCAGCATCAGGGGAAGGCCTCAGCTTCCGTTGCCTGTTTACGGGGAGCTTTAGGGCAACTGGTTGGCTGCTGTCTGAAACAGGATGCTGGACTAGATGGACCGCTGGCTTGATGCATCAGGGTTCTTATGCCAAGCAGGTGCTCTCCCACAGAGTGACCCACACTCCCCATTTTTGTAGCTACCATTTTGAAAGCAGATGGGAAAGAATTTTCGTTCACAGAGTGTCTCCTTCTGCAAGCCCGGAAGATAATTTTCTCTTGCTGAAATTGTATCAGGCGCTACCTTGATAGTATTCTCGATACTCTCCCCAGTTCTTAAATCAAGGCTGCCTGCCTCTCGTCCCTCTTTCAATCTCCATTTGATTTTCTCTGGGAGTTGCACAGAAGGCAAATTGCGGCCCTTGCTGCTTCAGCTTTGTTCCCCGACTGCCATTACGCCCACAACCAGATTTCTGGCTCCACTGCGTCCAAATCAATGTTGGATGATTAATGCTTTGCAGTATTTCACAGAGACGGAGAGGGGGACTATATAGATTATTTTGACCCAAGAGAGAGCATGCTTGAGTTTGTTTGTTGGTTCTAATACCGCCTCATCCTTTCAAGGTTGCAAAATGCCTTGATTTTGACCTGTCCGTATTTGCTGTGATCTAAAACGTGGTTGAGCCATAGGTTCACCAGACAGTTAGATTTGATGCTGAGATTAACATAATAAAGCAGCTGCATACAGGGCATGCAAATTTGCAGTAATACAGGAAATGTTTTGCTGCAAAGGTCCAAGTAATCCAGAACTGCATTCTCTGGGGTGCTGAGGTTAAAAAAAAAAAAATTATTCCAGCCTTTTGATTGTTGACTTTCTTTTACTGCTTCTGGTCTGTTTTTATTAATGGGCTTGTATTTTATTAAGGTAATTTATGTTAGTCTTTTATGCTGTTTTTTATAAAATGTTATGATCCTATTATTCTTTTGGTGAGTTGCCTTGAAGGCTCTTCCTAAATAAAAAAACGGTATTTAAAAGTTCTAAATAAATAATTGTGAAGCCACCTCCCCCATTCCATTGTGCAGAGCTGTGTTTCTAGATGGGTTTCCCCTTTGTTTTTATGTAGGTAAAGGTAGTCCCCTGTGGAAGCACCAGGTCATTCCTGACCCATGGGGTGACGTCACATCCCGACGTTTCCTAGGCAGACTTTGTTTACGAGTGGTTTGCCAGTGCCTTCCCCAGTCATCTTCCCTTTACCCCCAGCAAGCTGGGTACTCATTTTACCGACCTCGGAAGGATGGAAGGCTGAGTCAACCTTGAGCCGGCTACCTGAAACCGACTTCCGTTGGGATCGAACTCAGGTCGTGAGCAGAGCTTTTGACTGCAGTACTGCAGCTTGCCACTCTGCGCCACGGGGCTCCGTGACTTTTAAAAGATGCCAAATAAAATATTAGAATGGATAAATATGCCAGGTACCTGGGGAAGAATTTTTTTGTTTTGTTTTGTTAGGTTTTTAAAGCAAAGGCATCCCTAGTGCAGGAGAGTAGCCCAAATCCACCATGGAAATGGAGACGGTAGAGGGTATGGAGAAGCCCTGCGGCAGGAAAATCTGTACTTGTTCTTAGAGGGGAGATAAAATCTGTCTTCACCCTAATTTGCATCTTCCAAAGTATTTATTTATTTACTTCATTTATAGTCCAACTGAAACCTCAAGGCCCACTGGAGATGTGCCATCATTCTTATCGGCATTGGCAAAGACAAGGCAACCTGTGAAAAATGGAGAGGTTTCATTTGAATTGCTGAGCTCACTTTCAGTGGCCGTTGCTAGAGGTTAACAGTGGTCCTGTAGCCCAGCCAGTTTCACTCATCATCACCTTCACCTGCTTCCACCCAGGCTCTAGGTTGGCTATCCAAGTCCTGGGGAGGGAGCTCAGCAAAGATGTGGTGTCATAAACCTGACCCTCTGAAGCTCCAAGGGAATGGGTTTATGCAGTCTGGAGATCAGTGGTAATGCTGGGATAACTTGAGGCTCCACCTGGAGATTGGCAACCCTACTGCTCCTCCATTTCTCCTGCAGACCTAAATGGCTGCGCCCTCGGCTCTGCTACTGGGCTGCTCCATTCCTTGGGGCTGTGCCCTGCTCCTCCCCGTCTCCCCCAAGGGGTAGGGTGCCCATGGCTGCGACGCCAACCTTTCTCTCTGAAACTGAAGGAAGGTAGCACAATTTTATAACAGTAGGCAGAATACCTTCAATATGCATGGACCACTGCAGATTTATGTTACTGGTCTGCTCCTCTTTGCTAAGAGTTTATATACTGCCATCAGATGAGGGAGAGGCTGAGGGAAAAGGTTAAATAAACTGAAACAGCGAGTTACGTTTTTAGGAAGAAAAGTTAAGAGAGGTTTATTGGAAGAAAAGGGGTGCAGGATACAACTGGAAGCTGACTGAGCAAGCGCAGGCTTGGTCAAGAGGGATGAATACATTCCTTCTGAGGTTTTCAGAGAACGAAGATCGTTGCGACATCCCTAGGAAGTGCTCTGGTGTTGCCCTGAGCACAGATGAAATCCTCTTCCTCTTTCTCTCCCGGGCAGGACACGAATATCCTTTTGGGATTAAAATGAGCCACATTCGAGACACTTTGCCTCAGGCTCAGGGATCAAAGGACTGTGCCTGCCCGCCGGACCTCCAGGGGGCTTTCCTGATCGAGCAGCTGCCCCGGGAGCTCCAGTGCCAGTTCATACTCAAGCCAAGCCGCCTGGCCTCGGGCCCTCAGCTGAACGGTGAGTCTCTCCCCTCACATAAACTTCCTTCCGAGAGCAACTGGCGGATTAACTCTGTGTTGAAACCAGCCAAGGGGCACAGGAGAGCCCACCAGAGAAGAGAGACTGAGTTCGACAGTTTACGTATGCGGGGGGCATAGGGAGAACATGGACGGGGGGCGTATAGGAATTATTTTCTTATTAGGACAAGGCTTAAGATACAAACATGCCTAAGCCGGCAAGGGAAATAGCTGCATTTTTCTATTATATAGTCTGTTACTCGTGAATCACTAGAGCTTTTGTTTGAACCCGCGGTACCAAGGCCCCCTTTTCCTGGTAGCAAGGGCGGAAGGCATGGGGCCCAGTTGTACACTAGTCCGTTGGTTTTCATAAAGTCTCAACTTGAGAGCCTGGCGTGAATGGCTCTTTGAAGACGAAAAGGAAAGGGGTGGGGGGAGCAAAGGCCAGAAGGTTAGGCTTGGCGTCTGAAACACAGCGGATTTCGAAGTGGCTGTCTTCAGGTAATTCTTCCCCTCTTGAGTTGTAAGGCAAGGAACACCATGTATGTCTCTCGTGTATACCTGAAGCTGCCTTTTGCTGAACCTGACCACTGGTTTTTCTCGTTTGGTATTGTCAACTCTGACCGAGAGCAGCCTTTCAGGGTCGGAGGCAGGTCTTTCCCAACATCTGCTGCTGGAGACCCTTTAATTAGAGATGCCAGGAATTGAAACCTTCTTCTTGCAAAGCAGGGGCTTTGCTGGTGATTCAGGGAATCATATGTCGCAAAGGCCCAGAGCTCAAAATGGGATGTCAGCCTTCAGCTTCGTTTTGAAGTAGTACAGCCCAACTATCCCAGTTGGCAGCCCCAATATCCCATTTTGGACTGAGCTCGTGGGCTTGGGAGCTAAGCCACAGCCAGCACTGGGATGGGAGACAACCAAGGAAGACTGGGGTTGCTATGCCGAGGAAGGCAGTAGCAAACCACCTCTGATCCTCTCTTGCCTTGAACATCTTGTGGTTGGGGGGGTCGCCATGAGTCAGGTGCAACTTGATGGTACATTCTTCTGCATTTCTAATAAGCATGGCTGAGCTGGGAGCATAGGGTCTCTTTCTACTCTTCCCCACAGTAGAGCCCATCCTCTCCTCCAGCCTTTCCTCCTTGCTTCATAGTTTGCTATTTCTAAAGCAGGGTAGGCAGACACCCTGTGAGGTAGGTGGGGCTGAGAGAGCTCTAAGAGCTGTGACTAGCCCAAGGTCACCCAGCTGGCTTCATGTGGAGGAGTGGGGAAACAAATCAAACCCGGTTCTCCAGATCAGAGTCCACCTCTCCAAACCACCACTCTTAACCACTACACCACACAGGCTGTCATCAGATTTCAGAAACTAAGCAGGGTCAGCCCTGGTTATCACTTGGATGGGAGACCACCAATGAAGCCCAGGGTTGCTACGCAGAGGCAGGCAGTAGCCAACCATCTCTGTTTGTCTCTTGCCTTGAAAACCCCACAAGGTTGCTGTTAGTCGGCTGCGACTTGACTGTACTTTCCATCACCACCTTCACTAACCCAAATTCTGTAATTCAGGAAGTGGAGTTATCCATGCCTCAGAACTTAGACCCATTTTTGAGCCCTGTATGTTTACTTGTGAAGATGGTTGCAGTCTCAGCATTCCAAATCTACTCTTTATATAAAACATACCATCTATCTCACCTTTTCCATGATCTCTAAGAAAACAATACCTGCCAAGTATTTGAAAAATATAGGTTGTCTTGCATTTTTCAGGTATGCCTTCTCAGAACAGTTATGTGACTACAGAACCTCCATGGTGCCACAATATGAAGCATTGTTTGTGGGCTTCCTAGAGGCACCTAGTTGGCCACTGTGTGAACAGACTGCTGGACTTGATGGGCCTTGGTCTGATCCAGTAGGGCCTTTCTTATGTTGCTCAGGATGTATTGCATACTTGCATTTTCAATATTTTCTTTGAAACCATGAGGACTAGATACTTTAGAATCTTAACTTTTAAAATTTTACCACAGTGAACTCTAGAGATTATCACTTGTGAGGAAATTTAAGATATAATAAAGAATTCTCAGCTTTCTCTTTGGAAACCACAGTAATTAAAATCTGTGGCGTATGCCCAGTGATGGTTCTGGGAACACTCAATACTGCAGCACTGCTAAAACTAAATGGATGTGGAATCATTCCCTCCTGCTGAGATACCCCAGGAGAGCAGTTCAGGCTTTCCCAGAATTCAGCATGATAGAGCTTTTGTTAAGATTTAGCATTCCAGAGGGTTCCAAAACAGGAACACTTTGCTGCGCAGACACTCTCTAGCTACACTTGTTTGGTCAAAGTCAACTAGCCAAGTTTCAACCTTGGCTACAAGAAAACACTCAAACCCCCTGATGTCAAAGACACCTTGTCTCTTAGAAGGCCGTTTTTCTACACATTGATAGACACTTAAATGTCCATAGTGTTTGTTTCTCAGCAAGACCTTTTGTATTGATGCTGCTACCATTTCATGCGGTATATTTTATTACCATGGACTGTCTGGCATCCAAGTATTTATGTAACCATCTGTTACAAGGCAACAGAGTGTAGTCAACTGCTCTTGCCAAACCTTCGTAACTTGCAGAAATACTCAAACATTATTTTTATTTTTTTAAAAGACTTTGGTAGAAAAGACTCCGAAATTGCTAAATTAGCAAACATTATATTTTCTTCTGAGTATTCAAGGTATTTCTTAATAGATTATGACATGAAGAGAAGAGAATGTGTTTTTTAGTATGACATATAGATGAATACGCTGTTTGATTGGGAGGATGATCCTATGCCTGTTTAGTCAGAAGGAAGTCCTGCTGAATTCAATAGAATACTGAAGTAAGAGTACATGGGGATATTTGCTGTAGTCCCAATCCAATGCCAAGAGCATGTTGGCCTACCCTTGTGTAATAGACAAAGGGTAGCCTGATTGCAAAGGATAGTAGTGTGCAAACTACAATGGCAATTTCCAGTGTGCTGGTGCCTAGGCTTGCCATTTGCTCACTGACAGCGGGCAAGCCCCCAGTCTCGATCCCCAACCCTTAATTATTTTAGGAGTAGGAGAAAAAAGCATCCATGGTGATGCTCTAGGATTTTTCCCTGTCTCTGTAAAGGCCATAGAGATTGGAAGGATTCCTAAAGTGTCACTTGGAAGTGTCATCACATCCTCTGTGACTCTCTAGGTATTTCCCCAGTTGCTTTGGTCTTTACCATAGACACTGGGAAATTCCTAGAGCATCACAAAGGATTATGATGTCACATCCCCTGAACTTCCACCCTCCCCACTTTTTGTTTGTTTGTTTTTTGCCGTCAAGTTGCAGCTTATCGTTACCTCGTAAGGTTTGCAAGGCAAGAGGCATTCAGAGGTAGTTTGCCATTGCCTGCCTCTGTCATTGTGACCCTGGTATTCCTTGGTCTCCCGTCCAAATACCAGCCAGGGCCCAACCTGCTTACCTTCCGAGATCTGACAAGGTCAGGCTATCCAGGTCAGGGCACACTTCCCAGGTTCCACCCCAAAAAATCTTCCATCATTTGCCAGCGCTGGGCTGGCGACCCTACTGGTATCTGCTGTCTGAATCTACTGCTGGCCATGCAGTCCCTTCTCAACCTTTACAGTGCATATGTGAATTTTGATCTTAAATGCTACATACAGCATGAGGGCTTTCAGCATTTAAAGAATTCTTAAAACCTATTTTTAGAGCAAGGGGGAGAGGACGTTGGGATGTTCATTACAAGGGCTGACACGGGCACTGACCAATAGTCGCTCACAATACTTGGCATCGGCGCTTTCTGCCAAGCATTTGCTGTCACAACCGATGTGCCGTCGTGCCGCTGTTTTCTCAGCAATGCAGAATCGTGAGTTGAGCACTGAGAAAATGCTCTTTCCTTGCAACCGAAGGGCTGTCCTGAGGAAGGGCAACTGAACAGTGTGGAATTATTTGAAAGCACTGCCCGCCTGATGAGCAAAGAATACAAGCACTGTAGAGTTAGGGCAGAACCCGTAGGGAAGTTCCCTGGCTCAAGCTGCATCAGGATCTGTGCAAGAGAACTGAGAGGTGAGTCAGCATCTCTCTTCTGCCCCCAAATAAGAAAGACATAGAGGGAAACCAGATTCATGCAGTCCTCATTACTATCATATTTTGTTTATCCCTCCCTTTTTCCAAGGAGCCCTACCCTCCATGAACATGTCTACTCCCCTCTTAAAGCCTTCCAGGTTGGCAGCTATCACCACATCCTGGGTGCAGGGAGTTCCACAATTTAACTATCCATTAACAAGATTGTCCCTGAAACTAGAGAGCTGAGGATTTCCAGGGAGGGTTTATAAAGGGGAGTCACTTGCTTCATCTGTCATTTAGGTGAAACGCCTGCAGTTCCCTCTGCTGGCCAGCGGCCGTGGTCACACAGAGCGTGCATCCAGCATACTGCTGGGGGGGAAATAGCAGTTCTCATTTAGGTCTGAGGGAAAACAATAAATGTATATATCTCCTGGTTCACAACAATAAATAAACAAATACACACATGAATTTGATCCTAACTTCCAAAGCACATTAAGCATAGTAGTAAGATATATACCAGACTTCTCTTTTCACGTAGCTGTGGTTTGTTTTCATTTGACATCCTGGAATGTTTTATGGAAAGAGTTTTCACCAGCCGTTAATAAGTTTTAAAACTGAGCACGTTTTGAGTCAGGCGCTGCTGACTTGTCTGCAAGCTTTTAACGAAGAGCTTCCCTCCCACTCCCAAGGTAAACGTGAGCGATGAGCACATGCTGGGCTGCAAAAGTGACTATTCAGCCTAAAAGCATGGTTAATATGCTCCTGCAAATTCATGGGTATGGAACGCAGAAGAATGATAATTTTTGGTTGGATGGTCCCATTCCCAATTTTAAAACTAGTCAGGGGCTTCTTAAAAAGCGCATGAGGGTACACGGCCTCCCAAATGCTCACGCAGGTATGCACAAACGTTCTCTGCCTCGTAGGCAAATTCATTCTCATTATTGCATGAAAAGCATAGAGGCTTGTGCATTCTTCTGTCTGTGCACATGAATTCACCCCTGTGCCCAGGCCCATATACACGCCTTGTCTTGTCTACATGTTCATAAGCATTGGGTTGCAGTCAGAGAAAGAACAGCATCTCTTTCCCATGTTCAGCTCCCCACAGCAGTTCTTTTTTGAACCATGAGAAAATTTATTCCCAGAGTTGCGGGACCCGCGTGGACTAACAGCCACCTGAGTCTGGAGGCTGCATTTAGAAGGGGAAATGGGACAGAACTGGTCCTTCCTGCCTCTTCTGTCAGTGGCGCTGCACAAACAGAAGCGGCAGAAACGGCCTCTCCATCCCATTTCACCTCCTCACTACGGCCTCCTGATGTGAGTGGCTCCACATGGATCCCACAGTCCTGGGAATAGGACTGCTTTGGGGAAAGGAAACGAGGGAAAGATCTTGTTAATGCCGACACCTTTTGCTCATGGGTGGGGGGAATCCAATCCAACAATGGCAGTGTGGTGTGGTGGTGGGAGCGGTGGACTAGGGTTTGGGAGACCCAGGTTCAAATCTCCACTCTGCCATCGGAGGTTGCTGGGTGGCTTCTGGCCAGTCATTCTCCCTCAGCCTAGCCTCCCTCACCAGGGAATTTACTGTCGAAGATAAAATGGAAGAAGGGAGAACAAACTTGTAAGCCGCTTTGGAGGTAAGGAGAAAAGCATGGTATAAATGAAGTGAGGTGAAAAAATAATTCATCTCCATGTGGCCTGTGCCCAAAGCATAAGTGAAAACAAGTGCTTACTACCAACCATCAGCAGATACCCTGAACACGACTGCACCGCACATAAGAGCCTGTAGCTGGTTGCTGTTCCAGTCTTTGCCTAGCTCTTACCAAAACTCATTATTGGTAGATAAAGCATATTATTCTCTTAGATCAACTGAGACAATCTTATCTCTAGCTTGAGTTTTGAGAAGAATCAAGTTTCTCAAGTTTCTCATTTGGGGCACTTATTGAAGAAGGCCCTAGATGCTTCTTTTCAGAGCTGGCCAGTGGCTGTCTTGACACTGTATTGGCCACATGGTGAACACCAGGTCGTGTTCTTATAATTGTTATTTATTTATTCACATTTGAATCTTGGCCTGTTTCCTCTGGGTTCAGGGTGGCATACATGGTGTTTTTATCTTTACAATAACACCCTGCATGGTAAGTTAGGCCAAGAGGAAGCGGTTGGATCCATGTTACCCATTGTATCTTCAAGGCAGATTTGAATTAGTGTCTTGTAGGTCTCTCTAACCACATGACAGTGGGATCAATAGTAAAGCAAATATTCAGCTTCCTCAGACTTGTGATCCATAAGGATTCTGAACGGGTTTTGACTTTTGCTAGTTCTTTGTCATCTGGAGGCAGGTGCTGGTAACCATGGAATGGAAACTTCGAGTGTATATGTGAAAATAAAACGAATCAGATTCCTAATACAGGAAGGATCTAGATGCAGAGAGAGTCAGCAGGCTGGGTTTTTCATAATCCCGTATGTACTGATAACAGGGTTTCTGTTGCTAAATTTAGTTCCTGGAAAGTTGTCTTAAGCCCAAACGTTCTCCTCTTAGGCACGTATCTTACGGAGGAGACACACGCAACTCCATGGCTGCCATTTATGTTCCTAAAACTTGCCTTCCCGTTTCCAGAACCATAACAGTCACTAGAATAAGCAAATAAGGGCTGTAATACGAATTCCTGTTCTTCTAATATATATATTCTACCCTTGATTGATAAAATGAAATCTAGCCAAGAATCCTCTGTATGCCGGTTTTTACTGAATGATTCTATTCCTGAAGTCACTTTAAAGGTGGCGGAGTTTCTGATGGAAGTTGTCAAAACTAGGACCAAAGTTTAAACTGTATTTAAACTGAAAATAAATGGACAGAGAATTTTGTGCACTGCTTATGTTTCTGGGTATGTGCCAATAATTTAAAAACCTCTTTGTTTCTTCAGAGTTGAGCCAAAAACCATTTAAAAGGAAAAGATCAATTATCAACTGGGCCTTCTGGAGGGGCACAGGCGCCCCACTGGACAATGCGCCGCCATCGCCAACGTCTCCTTCATCAGGGAAGCTCTTTGGCCTTTCACTCTCTGCTATCTGTGAGAACGAAAACCTGCCCAAGCCAGTCTTGGTGAGTTTCAAAGGGCTGAGAACCGAAAGCCTGGTCGACCGCTTTAACACAGGAAGAACGTTGAGAAAAGTTCTAGCATGTACCGTGAGAGGGAGAACCGTAAAGCTGTGGTTTTGGAAGGTTTGATCAATCCCTTCCATCGTTAGATGGCTCTTATAGGAATTAAGGTAGTTGCTCGGGGAAGGACTGTGTATCTCTGCAAGTTATGGAGGTGTAAGTAGTAATTTATCTGTTCCTCGTTATCTTAAATGGGTGTGGTATGAAAAGTTTATTGGACCATTTTTATATTGTTTTTTTCCCGTAAAAAGCCTGCTCAAGGCAGCTTATGGAAGGTGTGAGGAGCTTCCCCTGCTCCTACCTGCATGTCCACCCTTTTCTGTTCTGGCTAGGTCAGGCAGTCTTCCCAACTGACTGCATAATGGGAAAGGAGATGCCCGGGTCCCACCCCCTTTCCCTGGGCCCAGTCCAGCCCTGCCTATACCTCCCTCTGGAATAGATAAAGGAAGGTGGTCAGTTTCCTGCTCCCCAGGCTACCAGTCTTCCAGCTCCCTCCCCTTCTCCCTGTTGCTTAGGGCAGGAAGCCTCCCTTCCTTATCTCTCATCCTGGCTTGGCCTGGTGCATGCCGGAGGAATTGGCTTCCCCACCTCCCTTGCTGCTGCCACCAGGTTGGTTGGGGCCCTTGATGCTCTCGTTGCTGCCGCTGCTTCCCTGCCTGGTTGCTCCATGCTCCTTGCTGACTGTGGCTCGCTGGGTGGCTCATGCCCAGGACCGGGACCCAGACCGAAGGTAATAAGTAAATACTATATAAGCATAAAAATTAAATATAAAACCATTGGTGTCCTGTCCAAAATGTTACGGGGTTGATACTTAAGAGCGTTCCAGGGCCATAAATGGTTGCCAAGAAACTAGGAAGTTCTGCTCTAGGCACCTTTGCTACTGCTGAGGCAAAACACCCCTTTCAGCAGCAGAAGAGAAACCAGGATTGGGGTATGTGATAGCTTCCACCTGTGGTGGCCATGACCTGGAGCCCTGGTTGCCTGTTGCTAATCAGTAGAGCAGCAGGGAGAAATTAGGGGGGAGGGATAAGCATCATGCCAAGGCTTCAATCTCACTTCCAATACAAACCTGGAAATGACTTCAGCGCAGCGTTCTAGGATTCTCTATGGGAAAACTATAGAGTTTTAGAATCCTAGAGCATCGAACTGACACGATGACATCACTTCCAGGTCCATGCCAGAAGTGACATTGCAGCATTGGTGTGACGCCTATTATCATGTCCCCACCCTCTAAACTTCCTGCTGGCTGTTAGAGCTTGTTTGGCAGCTCTACTTTCACCCCAGATTCTATATATCTTGGTCAAACATATAAGAACATAAGAAAGGCCCTGCTGGATCAGACCAAGGCCCATCAAGTCCAGCAGTCTGTTCACACAGTGGCCAACTAGGTGCCTCTAGGAAGCCACTGACAAGACGAGTGCAGCAGCACCATCCTGCCTGTGTTCCACCGTACCCAAAATAGTAGGCATGCTCCTCTGATACTAGAGAGAATAGTATCTCAGTGCTTTGAAGTGGCTCCCCAAGGCCTTAATAGTTCAGTGAGTTGATAGTTCAATATTAGTTGATAATAGTCCACCTCTTCTTCCCGGGGTTGCTTGGCCTACACATACTGCAGAATGGGGAGATAGAGACTATACTGTTTAGGGTTGCCAACTCCCAAGCTGAGAAATTTGTAGAGATTTGGGGGTAGAGGCTGGGGACAGTGGAGTTTGGGGAGGGGAGGAGCCTCAGCGGGGTACAATGCCATAGAGTCCACCCTCTCTAAAGCAGCCATTTTCTCCAGGGAAACTGATCTCTGTAGTGTGGAGATCAGTTGTAATTCCAGGAGATCCCCAGGCCCCATCTGGCGGTTGGAGCTGGGGGTATATTTAGCCTGAAGAGGAGAACACAGAGAGGTGATATGATAACCATCTTCAAGTACTTGAAGGGCTGTCATATAGATGAGGGTGCCAAGTTGTTTTCTGTTGCCCCAGAAGGTCGAGCCAAAACCCAGCGGGTTGAAATTAAACAAAAAGAGTTTCTATTCCAAACAGAAGGAAGGCTTTTCTAACAGAGCGGTTCCTCAGTGGAACAGGCTTCCTCGAGAGGTGGTGAGCTTCCCTGGAGGGTTTTAAGCAGAGCCATGCTGAATCTATGACCTTAGGCAGATGATGAGAGGGAGGGCATCTTGGCCATCTTCTGGGCATGGAGTAGGGTCACTAGGGGTGTGGGGGGGAGGTAGTTGTGAATTTCCTGCATTGTGCAGGGGGTTGGACCAGATGACCCTGGTGGTCCCTTCCAACTCTATGATTCTATGATTCTCTGGCTGTCAACCCTAATATTTCAGACCAAATTTGGGAGATGTTTCTTTTGAATGCTCCTCCAGGTTTAAAAAAAAGTGGGGGGAGCAAACCCTGCAAATGGAAAACTGGCACATCAAGAACATGGTTTTGGCTCAGCCTTTTCCTGCTGTGCTGGTTTTCAGGGAGAGTTTGATGTGGCGTTCAAAAGTGTAAACCCCACCTGCAGTCTAAAGAGATCCAGCCGTTCCATTTTTGTGCATAGACCAAGGTCAAGATTGCGCCTTTAGCTAGCTTGCAAAAGCAGACAGGAATACAAACATCCTTTCCCCCTTCATCTCTTGAGTCGATACTGTGGGCCTGCCCTTGGAATAAAAATTATTTTGGACTCGGCTAAATGATCACTTTGCAGACTGAGAAAACCATGTGGTTTTTAATCCTGATAGATGCTGCAGTTTCTCTCGAACTTGGAAATGTGCTTTTCTCTCGCTTTCACGGTCATTTCAAAGGCATATTTGCTAAGGAAACGTACCTATGCTTTGAACGTAAGCAGAGCGGGACTTTGTGCTCCTCTTCCAGTAGATAAGCTGACGTGGTCTCAGTGGATTTTTGCTACGAAAGGCATGAAAGCAACAGTCACTGGAGATGCATCCTGGGGTTTGCCTGCCCGACAGCCTTAGATTTGGTGTATGCTGGCAGTGGAGGGGGGTGTTGTCTGTGCATGCCCGACTCCATGGGTACTGTGTAAATTAGCCTTTTTAGTGAGATGACAACTATGCCCATAATCAGCAAAGAGCCATACTGGAGGTCTTTGTGGGTATCTCACACACCATGTCATTTGCAGCAGTGTTATAGGAATGGGGTAGACTGCAGCCTGAGATTCATAAGAGGCACCCCCAGAGGGTAGTTCTGTTCAGAGAATGGGCTTCCCCTCTCTGTCTCTCCCCCCTTTTGCTGCTCAGTTTTGGTACAAGGGGGAGATTAAGAGGAGAAAGGAGGTCTCTGACAGTAGCCTGCTCTGTTTAAGATCAAGACAGCAAGACCCTCAAAATTGTGGACAAGATTGGGGAGAGTAAGTGAATGACAGACTGGTTGGGAGGAGAGACAAACTGTGACGCGGCTCAGGGGACAGCAGGGGAAGAAGGATGTGCGGGCTGGGCGGCAGGAATTTTCAGAAGGAAGAAGCTTTGGGAGCTCATGGTGTGGTAGTGCTGCTGAAAAGGGACATAGATGCGGTGATGGGGGTTTTAGGTCTCAGCCATAAGGAACAGTTATTCCCCAGAATCAGTGGTCCAGATCCCAGCATTATCAAACTGCATTTCCAGGGTTGTTGTATTTTTGTGCAACTTCTATAATTAAATCAGAATCTCTTTTCTGGGGAAGGCCAGCCTCTATGTCAGGGATAAGCTGACACACACACACACCCTGCTCCGACTCCGTTCCCAGCGTGGCCTCTGTCGGAAATGTCCGTCTCCAATCGGGGCTCTCTATGCTTTCTTTTTCAGGAAATGCTTTCTTTTCTCTATCAAGAGGGGCCTTTCACCCGAGGTATCTTCAGGCGTTCAGCAAATGCAAAATCCTGCAGGGAGCTGAAGGAGAAACTCGACTCAGGCGCTGAAGTGCACTTACTCTGCGAGTCCATATTTGTGACAGCTTCTGTGTTCAAGGTGGGCAGAGGTCTCCCATTTTGGGGCTCTCCTTCGCTCTGCCAGGGGGTTCCATCCAGGGGTTGCATTTTGCTGAGCGAAGCCAAACCATCAGCCTGCCTAGCCTGGTTCACAGCAGGACTTTAGTGAGGGAGAGCTCTGCCCTGCATCCGGAGAGCTGCCGGGGCTTTAACCAGGGGCCTTTTAAACGTAAGGCATGGCCTGTACTACAGACACGTTTCCGTGGTTCTGCCATCCCTCTGGAGAGCTGAATCCTCCACATTTCCTTTGTGCAAATCCCCCTTGGAAGTCACTGGAAAGAGCAGGTCTTCGTTCTGCAAATATGCCCTAAATATCCAGGCTCTCTATGGAATCATGTATTTAGCACTTTCTACAAGCAAAATGCATTACTTGCTGGGGTGCCAGTTAGGGTTTGTGGGAGAAGGGCAAGACTTAGACCAAGTTCCCAAGGCGTTCTCTTCTATATATTCAAGATTCAGTTGCTTAAAAGGCTTTTGACACCTTGAAGACTACCACACCAGCATAAGCCTTTGTGAGCCAAAGCACTCTTTATCAAAGGCTGTGAAAGCTTATACTGCAGGAAGCATGAACCACTTTGCAGAGACCATGAAGTAGGCTGCTCAAAGGTCGTAAGAACCTTGGCTACCAACATTCACAGCTAACGAACAGAGACTGAACAGAGATTTACTTGTTTGCCACCTTTGTTTCCTGCCCTTCTTTCTGGGAGCTCAGGAGGACTTGGTTTATGGCTAAGTGGGGATTTGAACTCAGATCTTCCTGGTCCACGCTGACTGATAGCAGATTGTGGTCCCCCCTCAGTATCAAACTGTTTAGTCCCTGTTTCATTCATGGGGAACTGAAAATTGCTTCTAAGATTCGTCCATACAGGCAGAAAAGTTTGAGATAAGACAATGTTGGGCTGGTGGACAGTCTATATGAGCTTTAAAGACACAAATGTTCAGACCTGGGTGTCCCTGTATTGCCCCTTCCCTCCCCCCGGACAACCAATCGCTCATGTTTTTGTTCTTTCTCTCTCAATAAGGATTTTCTTCGTAATATCCCAGGCAGCGTTTTCTCATCCCAGCTCTGTGAGCAGTGGGTCTCCTTAATGGATGAAGGGAACTGTGAAGAGAAGATAAAAACAATCTGCAGGTAGAATTTATTTGTGTAATTCCTTCTGTGGTTTCCAAAAACAAATACGCAGAAAGATGAGAACTGTGAAATTTTGGTCTTGCAAGCCCTGTTTCCAACAAGCTCATGAACTTCGATTGGTGTATTTTGATTGCGTACCTAGTTATGCACTCCATTTGGGTCTCTTTGTCATAATCTGTTCATTATATGTTTTTTTAAAGTGAATTTAGACTGCTGATCCCCGTGTTTTTTTTAACAAAGAACATGGGAATATTTATTTGGAAACTTCCTTTTACCATGAAATGGGGCCTACATTGTCCCAAGCAAAGGGCTCAGCTGCATGGGGGGTGGGGAATCTTGGGGCTAATTTTGTGCAAACTCAACCTTGTGTTTTAAAGATTTACATTTGTATGCTTCTAGGCTAATGGAACAGCTCCCCAGGGCCAATGTGGTTTTGTTGCGTTACCTCTTTGGAGTGTTGCACAGCATAGAGAAACAGTCTGAAGACAACCAGATGACTGCGTTTAACTTAGCAGTGTGTATCGCACCCAGCTTGCTCTGGCCTCCAGCTCCCGTAAGCCCTGGGACAGAGGGCGAATTTACAAAGAAGGTTGGTTCAGCAATGGTCAAGCCCTCTTTCTCAGCTTCAAAACATCTCTAAGTGAAGAGATGTCCTTGGGCAAAATTGTGCACACACCCCTTCACATCTTTGCACACTTTTCCACAAATTGGTCTTGTTTCCTGATCAAGAAGCTGGTGGGAGTCCTTTGCTAGAAAGATGGGAAAGGGTTGTAAGAGTGGGTGGTGTAGAGTTTCTAGCAGGGGCCAGACCTTGAGTATCAGCTTCTCCTTTCTATCACACGTGCGCATGCTCTGCGTTCAGATCTCATCCCAAATCTTATGGGTTCAGAGGCAGGATGCTAAGATGGATTTGGCCATTAGTTTCTCAGAGGCCCGTTCATACATTCAGCTAGATTAAGAGGCAAAACACTTCCTGGGCTGCACCAAGTGTGCGGTTGCATGTCTGAATACTCTCCCACAGAACGACCTCCTTGCAACAAGAAAGCTCAATTGATTGGTGACAAGGATTCAATTTACCCTTCCCTCTGACATGCTGCGTCGAGGAATTTTATTTTTAGAGGATATCCAAGTGTGACCTACCCACCCCACCTGTACAGCCTGAAGGATATATTCCCCTCCCCATCCCGTTTACCGCTTGATTCTGGTAATAAACTGACCTTAGGCCTGTGGTAGAACCTGTGGTTTGTTCTGAAACACTTAAATTTTTTTACACTGTTGATTTAAAAGTGATCTCAGGCAAGATTTTTGTTTAGATTCTGTGGAATCAAGAGCAACAATCGGCTGCCAAAATATCAGCCATTCCTCCTGCTTCTCCTCTTTTCCTGAGCTGGCCTGTAACTCTGGCAGGGACAGACTTCAGTCCTGTCTTGGGAAGCAGCCGAGAACAGACAGGTTGCACTAGGAGGATTTGTGTGGGAGGAAAAGAACTGGCACTGAGCTGGGATCGTGCGCAGCTGACAGGAGGCAGGCAAGAGGAAGGCGTTGTGGAAAGAGCCTGCTCCATGCCAAGGAAACAGCAGGGACTAGAAGGGGAGGCCCATTCTGTATAAGAAGTGCATTATGTTACTATATTAACTCATATTATCCTTCATGTATAAGGCACTTACCTAACTGCACAGAGCCTCACAATTAAAAACGAGATGCTGTTTAAATCCAGGGGAAATGGGGGAGGAGAGAGGGGCCACCTCCACCTTGGAACGAAGGACACGGTGACAAATCTATAATTTCATACATTTTTTGGTTAATGTTTTGTTGATGTCGGTTGCAGGTTTCTGTCCTTGTCCAGTTTCTGATTGAAAACTGCTGCAGGATTTTTGGAGAGGAAATCACTTCCATCTTCAGGGATATAATGCCCAAAAATGACAACAGAGAAGATGGTTCAGGTAAAATAAAAGGGGAGGGGGTGGATCTTGGCTTCAGGTTCCAGGGGGCTGTTTTGGTGCCGTGTCCGCGGTGACCGTAAAATATGTTCAGGGTCACAGTATCGTACAGCAAAGTGGATGTAAGGTGAGTAGGTCCATCAGTGGCTGTTAGCCACAAAGGCTTAATGGAACCCCCATGTTCAGAGGCAATAGCCCTGTGGATGCCAGTGCTGGGGGTGTGGGGCAACCCCAGGAGGAGGCGTTGGCCCCCTCTCCCTACTTTGTAGGCCTTCCAGGGGCAACTGGTTGGCCATTGTGTGAAACAGAATGCTGGAGTAGAGGGACCACTGGGCCCCTTCTGGTCCAGCAGCTTGAACGTTCTTATTAATATAGGCAACCAGCTGACCATATGGGGAAGTTTTTTCACTGCAGAAGTACCGCAGTACGGATGACCTTGGCTGGTTTTCTCATGTTCTGTGGTTGCTGATGCTCCTCCCCTAGTTCCTGAGTAATTTTGTTTCTATAAGCGAAGACATTCGTTGTCCCTGACCCTTTGCCCATGGCTGCAGTGTTTTGGCATTTCTCCCTAGTTCTTTATCTCTTGAGCACTGTTTATTGGTAAACAGCATAACTTAAACATTGGTTGTTGTTTTTTAATATGGCGAATGCTGCTTTTCGTTGAACAGACAACACCTCATGATGCGCTAACACCTATTTCACATTCTTACAGATCTCTCCTCTTTTCATCTGAACGACTCCTCTTATGACAGTTTGGAAAACGAGCTGAATGACTGCGCGGACTCCGCATTTAACAACCTGATCAAAAAACGAGGTCAAGAGAACAGGAGCAGAGACTCTGTTTTGACCCTGAGCGACTGTGATTTGGACCCAGTGGAAACAGAAGACCCCCAGATGAAATTGCCGGCCAAGTCACAGCCAGTGTCCATTTCTGCTGGCTTCCGTCACAAATCTCCGTCACGGGAGCATTCAGAGAATGAGTCTTTGTGTTCCGTCATGTCGGGATACTCATCTACAGCCCTTTCAGATGTCCTCAAAAGTTCAAGAAGACACAGACGCTGCTCCGAACCCACTATCGGCCTTCTAGCCTCCAAGTTTACGCCCGTCAGTGGGTTCCATGAAAGCGCCGTCCGTAAAGCCAGCTGCGATGCCGTTCTGTCCCATACAGACGAAGACTGTCTTACACAGCTTCGCTCGCTGCAAGTGGAAGGCCAGAAGCTTATCAATCAGAGTCTGGTTATGGGGATAGACATGGGCAAGAATGTTCCAGAAAGCCACAGCGGTGAAAAGAAAGACACCTCCAATCGCCTTCTGCCACCACCTCCACTTAGGCTGAATATTAGTTCCAGAACCAGCTGTTCTAGTCTATCATCTCCTGGTACTTCCCCCTCTGGGTCTTCAATGAGTTCTTTAGACAGTGCTTTTTCACAGTTTTCAGACTACTCAGTGTTTACCCCAACCGAGACCTCCTCTCCTTTGGACTGCAGTTTTCATCCTCCAAGGAAATATGGAGAACTTTCCCCAGATTTTAATCCTTTCTCAGGTATCCAGCTTGGGCCAGGGGCTGCCTCTTTTCCAAATCAAACTACTAGCAGTCATAGCGGCAGCCTGGTAGGCGTTAAGAAAGAGAGCCTGGAGTGGCCACCTCATAAAAGCCCCGTCACCCTCCATCCCAGCACATGGCTAAAAAGTGGGGCTTCCACCATGAAAAACTGGACTCTTCAGAAAAGGGAGAGGGCCTCCAAGCAAGAAGAGAAAAAGAAGAGCTCTACTAAAATAACCGTGGAGACGGAAATGTGTCCTTCAGATGCGTCTGAGACTAATTTATATCAAGGGCAGTGCCAAGGAATGGAAAATCGTGTTGCGAGCGCAGGTGTTAACACTGCGTCACTGAACCAGGAGAGCAGCTCTTCTCAGGGAGCTGGGCTACTCAGCGGTCTTCCCTTTTGTCTAGGGGAAGTCAAGGATAAGAGGTTGAAGGCCTTGGAGCTTTTGGCTGAACTGAGCAAAGAAGAGGAAGAGGAGGAAAGTTCTTCAGTTTTCCCTTCTCATAAAAGACCACCTTCCAGTACAAACCCAAGTGCCAAACATAAACTGGAGCCAGATGCTGCGCTCAGCAGTGAGTGTCTACATGTGACCAAGGAAAATGTCAATGAATCTGCGATTTCCTCAGAGGTCGAAGCAGGGGATTCCAGGAATGGTAAATTTTTATCACATGTGGAGTCCAAATTTGCTGATGTGGACTCCGAAAGAGAATTCTGTGCCTCATCGGAACTCACAAAACCCGAGGGGAAACTCTTGTTTCGATCTAATTCTGATACTTGTTTCCCAAAATCGGAAGGTGGGATTGAGCCTGGCAAAACAGGGTGGATGAAAAAGCTGTGTGTTGATCCCAGATTTGAGGAGATTGACCAAACGTTTTTCACTGAGGAATCCTACGTTTGAGAAACAGCCTGTGTCAAAAGAATTGCATTTCAGCTTAATTTTTTTTTAATTGTTTTTGTTTGGTGTGACTATCCCAGGAGGATATATTCTCATCAGGGACGTTAACGGAACTCATGCTGTTTGAGGAATTGTCAGAATGACTTTTCCTGGAGACATTTTGGATTCAAAGACGTTTACTAGTCTCTGGGAAGGCCACCTCAGACCTTTAAGAGGGCACTCTCCGCTCCACAGCTGGAGTGCGCTTCGCTATTCAATCACTCCTGTATGTTTTAAACATTATAAATCTATGTTTTGTGTCCTTTGGTGATTTGGATGTAGTGTGTGAGGTCAGGCTGAGCTCCATAGCTATGGTATTATAGTGCCGTTTTGAAGCTGATGGTCCCTTATATTGTCCTCCAAGGGAAAAGGTTTAATGTCTTTCTGTGTTTTATGAGGCAACCGCTTAATAGTACCAGTCGTTTTTCCTCTTGCAGCAGAAAGAAAATTTTAAATGAAGCATAAATCCGGAACCTTCTATAACTTACAACGCCAAGTTTTTTTGTGTGTGTGTCATTTACTGTGCACCATTTGGATGTTACATTTTGGTTTCCAATTGTGAACAGTTTCTCAATGATAATGCTGTCAGACAGCATTGTGTATTATTGTTGTTGTTGTTGTTGTTGTTATCGTCCTTCTTGCAAGCTGAACTTATGTAATTTTTATTACATACCATTGAAATAATCTTTATTATAATATATTGAAAGTAATGCATTATCTTAAAAAATGCTTTGAGATTGTATAATATATCTTGATAAAATTTTTGCTATTGTATATGTTCCCAAATAAATGTGTATTTTTGTACTTGCGGAACATGCTGCTAACTTTTTGGGTGGTGAAGGGTGTTGGTGGTGTTGTGTATGCATTTCGTGGTGTATTTGAAATAAACATTCTGCTGTAAAGCTGATGGGATGAGAACTCTTGGGAAAAGAGCGTTCTTCTTCATGGTCTCACTGGGACGTCAAATGAAGAACCATCTTCAAGTACTTGAAAGGCTGTCATATAGAGGATGGTGCCGAGTTGTTTTCTGTTGCCACAGAAGGTCGGACCAGAACGGGTTGAAATTAAATTAAATCAAAAGAGTTTCCGTCTAGACATTAGGAAGAATTTTCTAACAGTCAGAGCGGTTCCTCAGTGGAACAGGCTTCCTCGGGAGGTGGTAAGTGCTCCTTCCCTGGAGGGTTTTAAGCGGAGGCTAGATGGCCATCTGTCAGCAATGCTGATGCTATGAACTTAGGCAGTTCATGAGAGGGAGGGAGTCTTGGTCATCTTCTGGGCGTGGAGTAGGGGTCACTGGGGGTGTGGGGGGAGAGGTAGTTGTGAATTTCCTGCATTGTGCAGGGGGTTGGGCTAGATGACCCTGGTGGTCCCAACTCTATGATTCTATGTAATTTCCGTGTGTTGAGGTGGGGTCCAGGCTCCCAGAACAACCAAGGCCACCCCTGTAATGCCCGAGAATGTGTGGGAGCAGCCAGGAAAGGGAATTTGGCAGCAGCAGAGCAGCCAATTAGAAACTGGTGCAGAGATGGTTTACAACCAGGAGGGGGCTGTCCAGATGGTTCTTGCATACCTGAGTTGGCAATAGGCTTCTTCCTGTGTTGAGGAGACATGGATGTCCCTCTCCTTCAGAGGCAGATAATTCCTTCTGTCAGCCCAACACCTTCCTTACACAGTTCTGCCCCTTCCAAAGAGAAAAAAAGCAAAGAGGGTAGTTTCAGTGTAGTGAAAGGTGGTGCAATACAGCTTCAGGGGGGGCAGCTACAGCAGTAGAACAAAATTTGTGTCCGATAGCACCTAAAACACCCAATGACATTTTCCAAGGTATAAGCTTTTGTGAGTCAAAGCTTGTGGTATTACTCACCTTGGTATCTGACAAACTGATCTTTGGCTCAAGAAAGCTTGTGTGTGTCATGTGATATCCATCCGCTTCTGACTTATGTTGACCCTATGAATGAATAACCTCCAAAACATCCTGTCATTGACAGCCCTGGCTCAAGTCATAAGAACATAAGAAGGGCCATGCTGAATCAGACCAAGGCCCATCAAGTCCAGCAGTCTGTTCACACAGTGGCCAACCAGATGCCTCTAGGAAGCCCACAAACAAGATGACTGCAGCAGCATTGTCCTGCCTGTGTTCCACAGCACCTAATATAGTCGGCATGCTTCTCTGATCCTGGAGAGAATAGAACAGGATAAGATGCTCCAGGTCCTGCAGACTGAAGGCTGTGGCTTCCTTCATTGAGTCAATCCATCTCATGTTGGGACTTCCTCTTTTCCTACTGCCTTCAACTTTTCATGAAAGCTTCTACCCTAAACATTTGTGTTGGTCTTTAAGATGCAACTGGACTCCAGTTTTGTTCCAATGTAGCTAAAGTGTCAGACTAGAAACTAGGAGTCACAGGTTCAAATGCTGTCATTGCCACAGAGGCTCACCTTGGGCCAGTCACTGTCTCTCATCCTAACCTACTGCATACCTTACAGGGTTGTGAGGATAACGTGGGGACAGGAGACATGTGTTTACCACTGTGGTGACCACCTTGGAGTAGGTGAGACAAAACTGTGCTGGATAAAAGGATTTAATGAATGATTTCAGGCGTTCAAGGGCAACGCTCAGTTCTTGAGTGATGTCAGCTGCGTGGTGGAGGGGAAGTAGAGCTGTATTGCTCCTCTATAACATAAAGCTCAGGTATGAATGAATGAATGAATAGGAAAGCTCAGTCTAACTTCACAGCAGCAACCACGAGGTTCCTCCCCATTCCTTTTGGAAGATCTCCTCCCCGCTTCTTTCTGTTCTCTTTTCATTGTCTATCCTATAGCTTACTTAAGACTGCTTTGGCCAGCATTTCCAGCATTTGGCCAGCATTTCCTGAGAGACAGAACGACTGCAGCGAAAACACCCACCTTCCAAACCCAAAAGGCTTTTTCGCAAAAAGAAGACAAAGATCCGAGCTGGAGGCAGCAAGACTGATGCTGTGTTTGTTTTATTGCACTTCCTTGCAAATGTGAGGAACACGTTTCTAAAATTTGATCTGTCAAAGAAAAGAGACAAAAAAGCTGAGATTCTCAACATTATATCAAGAGTTCCTGAGCCAAGGGGAGGGAAAAGCACTGCTTTGTGGGCTCACTACAACCCACATGCCATATGTTTTCCCTCATTGTTTATGTGATCATATGGAAGAACACACAAAGAACTATTATTTATCCTGCCTCATACGAATACCCCTGGGGTGGTGTCAAAAAAGAAATGATTGAGAGGGCGGAAAATAGTAGAAATGAAGTAACTTCTCATTTTAAGAGCGTATCTCCTGTGAGATGAGGTTACAGTTAATCTCATTCTGTGTTTTAAGAGCGGCATTCTTTAATTTTGAGAAAAAGCAACCTTTAGAAAGCTTTAGAAAGCATAACAGTTTGGTTCACGCGTGTGGCAGCAAAGCTGTGGTTTTGCATCCATGGGTAGGTACCCTGTGGGTCGCTGCAGGCAATCCTGCATCTCTGACAGAAGTTACACTTTTTGAGGCTTGAGGCCTTTACTCATAACATGCTCCAGGTTCTGAGCCCCTACAGTTATTTTAAAATCAGAAGAATAGGCACATTGTGCCGCAGAGACATTTTTAGCTAGATATTTAAACAATATGTGACAGTGGGGATCAAGTGGAGGGAAACATTTTTTTATATTGAAAACACTTCTCTTAGAGAAGGTCACCGAGTGACTAAGGTTGGAACTGTTTAATGCAGCTCCTGCCGGCCGCAGCACCCGCCTACTTGCCCCTAGGAACAGCTGACATTTGCAGTCAGGCCTTCAAAAGATCTCACTGGGATGAGACCGAGGGCAGTCTTTGTATCGAGAAAAGTCGGCGCTCAGCAGACAATTCAAATTAACAACTTAAATGCATTTGCCAAGTCTAATAGGCCTCACGCAGCAGAAAGACCCCACGAGGAACCTGAGAAAGATGCAGAGCTTCCATCTGTGGATTAATTAGTTTGTCTGTCCCCTGTGACAGCAATATGGCAGGGTTATTGGCCAAGGGAAGCCATTTACGTCTGGCTGTAAGGACCCTTTGCTTTGTACCTTGCAAGGGAAATACTATAGTCGGTGGCTAAAGGTACAAGCCTAGAAGTCCTCAGTCAGGAACTCACCAGGTGGCCTAAGTGGAAAACGGGGTTGCAATTGCCTATAACTGTTGTTCATCTATGTATCTTTTGTGCAGACACAAATGGAGACTGTACACAAGCAGGCTGGCTGATGATAGACGTTTCCCGAGGTAGGGTTGCCAACCTCCAGGTAGTATCAGGAGATCTGCTATTACAACTAATTTCCAGCCGGTAGAGATCAGTTCACCAGGCGAAAATGGCTGTCTTTGGCAATTGGATTCTATGGCATTGAAGTCCCTCCCCTCCCCAAATCTGGCCCTCCTCTGGCTCTGCCCCAAAGACCTCCCACCGATTGTGAAGGCAGACCAGGCAACCCTAACCCGAGGGGGTGCCCCTCCCCCTTCAGACTGAAAGCGATGGGTCTTTTCCTGCCTAAACCGTCGTGTACTCTGAGGACGCGGCACCCCTTTCCCTAAGTTCCTGCTCATCCGCTGCAACCTAGCCACTCAAAACCAAAGAGAGCTCATGGGGGGACAGGAGTGGGGGTGACACTCTCCCTGGAGCAATGACTGGAGAACAGCTCTATCAGCCTCTGCATTTTTTTTCTTGCCAGCAGGTCCTGGGCGTCGTGCCTCACAAAAGTGTCTCCGGAAGACCAGGCTGCTGCCTTGCAGATGTCCAGCAAAGGCACTTTGTGATTAAAATCTGCAGAGGAACTCTGTGCTCTGGCGGGATGAGCGTGTCTGTCGAGAGGGCAAGGCAAACAAGCATTCATCCGCCCCGTTGCCCCCTTCAAGGAAGTGATGGGAGGGGCAGGTTTTGGCTGTCAGTGGCTGGAACAGCGAGCCAGTCTCCATTCATCCTTGGGGCTGATTCTCTGCCCAAATTCTTCTCTGTAAATATCCCAGTATATTAAAGTTATGAGGGAAATGTAGGATTGGGAAGCCTGTTTCCTTCATAACCGGCGGTCCCACTGTTAGGCAATCCCCTATCCCAAAAATCCCATTTCTCCAAACTGCATCACGGGAATAATAATCCTCTCGCATTCCAATGTTCCAGCTAATGCGAACAAAGGCTCTGGCATAACTGAAGATCACTAGGGGCTTATTTTGAATTGTATAAAAATGTTACATTATTAATATTTAATACACCCAAATACCTTTACACATACTAAGCTCTTAAATCTTCACTGTTCGGTATGGATTAACCCTACCCCACCCCATCCCATGTTGTTAGGTTCCTTTACCACAACATTTCTGGCTGCAGGGCTGAAATTCCTCTCTTTTTGCAGATATCCCTTGATACATCCTGTCATATTCTCTCTTTTTCTACCCCATCCCATTCTTCTCTGCTTTCTTCAGCTTTCTTCACTTTTGTGTCTAGAAACCACAGAATGCAAAACTAAGCATTTCTCTCAAAAGGAACTTGGCTGAGCCAAGACTCCATACACAGCTGAGCTTTGACCCTTCGGTCGCTGCTCTGGTAAATGCCTATGCAATAGGGGGCGAGGGTTTCAAATATGGATGAGTCTCCTATTTCCCTGCCCCACCCTCATTCTGTTCCTGTAGCTTATGAGACAGCTGAAATAACACAGCCCAAAGGGACCCCTCAACCCTAGGTTTACCTCCATGCCAATCAAAAATTATACCAAACATATTGGCCCTCACTCACAGATGTTTTAAGCAAGAAGGACAACATAGGACATAGTGGTGCTTACCTTAGACAAATTGCTGTTTGTCTTGAAGGAAAAGAGGGGTAATTCTCTACAAACCTAGCAGTGGGTCTTCAGAATCTTCCTAATATGAGCAGAGGGTTGCAGAGGCACAAGAGGTATATAAGAATAGGGGGTAAAGGGGATTGAGGAAGAGAGAAAGACAGTGAACTGGAGTCGACAAGTAGTCCAGTTTTCCACAGAGCTGGTTTCCAAGGTAGCAGCAAGTAACATTGGGCTAAGTGGTGGAACCTGGCCTGGTGCTGCCTGCCCCCTTGTCGCCTTCTTAAGTGAGAGGGCATATTCACGGTCATGCCTGAAGTCTGAGTGTGCATTCTTGGTACCCAAATTTAAAGCATGTCAGCACACCTCAGAGATTCACGTACAACTGAAATTATCATGCGGACGGTATAAAGAATGTGGCTATTGAGTTTGAGGGCCAATTCACCTATGACAAAGTCCATGGGGTAGACATGCGGTTGTCAACCGATGTGGTCTGTGCTTGGAATATTATACCGAGGCATGCAGGGATCCAATTCAGATGAGGACTGTATGTGGAGAGAAGGGGTTTGAGCCTTCCCCCACCCCACACACACCATTTTCCTGAACTGAAATGAACCTGGTGAGCTGCTGTTTTCCCCTTCGGGAAAACTGACATATTCTCATGGCGACACTAGTTTCCTCAGTGGGGCAAACAGCAGTTCCCTGGGGCCATTTCAGCTAGGGTTGCCAACCTCCGGGTACTAGCTGGAGATCTCCTACTATTACAACTGATCTCCAGCCGATAGAGATCAGTTCCTCTGGAGAAAAGGGCCGCTTTGGCAACTGGGTTCTATGGCATTGAAATCCCCTCCCCAAACCCCACCCTCCTCAGGCTCTGGTGGTGGCAAAGGGGACCTAGCAACCCTAATTTCAGCTCAGGAGAGCAACACAAAGAGGAGGCCTAATCTTCCTCTTACTGCAGCATTGATGGGAATTGGGGTCACACATACTACAATAACTTTGCTTATGTCAGCAGGGGATTCTGCAAGTGCCAACCTGCAAATGGACAACAATTGCCCATACATGTGCTTTCTCTGTTGAGGCTCCTGTCTTGTGGATCGGCCTGCCCCAGGAGGTCAGGAAAGCTCCCACTCTCCTGGCTTTCCACAAACTGTGCAAAACTGAATTACTCAGAAGGGCTTTTCTGCTCTGGTAATAGGGTTGCACTGTACAAAATGGCTTTACAAACGCGCTTGGATAAGTGATTAGGGACTGTGGTCTATACTGCCGTGTATAGCTTATTGTAAGTAAAAAGGTAAAGGTCCCCTGTGCAAGCACCAGGACATTCCTGACCCATGGGGTGACGTCACATCCCGACGTTTACTAGGCAGACTTTGTTTTACGGGGTGGTTTGCCAGTGCCTTCCCCAGTCATCTTCCCTTTACCCCCAGCAAGCTCCCTGAACCAGGATGTGGTGATGGCTGCCAGCTTGGAGGGCTTTAAGAGGGGAGTGGACTTATTCATGGAGGAGAGGGGTATTCATGGCTGTTAGAATGGATACTAGTCATGCTGCATACCTATTCTCTCTAGTATCAGAGGAGCATGCCTATTATTTTGGGTGCGGTGGAACACAGGCAGGATGGTGCTGCTGCACTCGTCTTGTTAGTGGCTTCCTAGAGGCACCTGGTTGGCCACTGTGTGAACAGACTGCTGGACTTGATGGGCCTTGGTCTGATCCAGCAGGGCCTTTCTTATGTTCTTATGTTCTTACTCATTTTACCGACCTCGGAAGGATAGAAGGCTGAGTCAACCTTGAGCCGGCTACCTGAAACCAACTTCCGTTGGGATCGAACTCAGGTCGTGAGCAGAGCTTGGGCTGCAGTACTGCAGCTTACCACTCTGCGCCACGGGGCTCCTTTATTGTAAGTAGGGTCCTATTATACAATTTTATGTACTGCTTAACATGTCATGTTTATACTTACGCTATGCTTCAGTTTTTTCTGGTGGTTCCAAACTTCTAAAATCCTAATACATTGATTATTGAATGTCTCGTTTTGTTGATGGTACTGACTCACTGTGTGTAATCTGCCTTGAGTCCCTGTGAGAAAGGTGGACAATAAATAACAGAAGTAAAAAACAACAACTGAATTTTTAAAAATTCTGGCTTGGCCCGCAGACAAAGGGGACCCAAGCTGCATGGTGTTCACTTCCCTTTTTTGGGTGGAGGAATCTGGTGAATTTGACCTTCACATTTCTGACTCCACTTCCAGCAAAAACAGGGAGAGCTTCGCTGAATATTTTGTCTCATTACAGCTTTGTATATCATAATTTCCTGGCCTCGAGCAAAACCTCTTTCCCTTGTAACTCCTGGCCGAAAGGCAGCAGGGTCCTGAAAGCCTCCACTTCCCCACTATACACCAATTCGCTGTTCATTTCCATGGTGACCACCCTCTTTTGTGTGTCATAGACTTGCTCATTTTGTGCAATGAAAGAGCTTCCTGCTGTCAGTAATGAGGCTTTTGACAGCATCACCCCTCCCCACATCTCTTCTGTTTCACTCAAGAATGAGTTTCTGTGACAGGAGGAAACAGGTTGACAAGCTGAGCCCTCATCAGCTTCTGTGGCCCACCCTGCAGACCTGAGCTCAGACACATTTCCTTCCATTAGTGAATTGAACCACCATGACATGGAGGCGGAAAAGCCTGAAAACACGCAGGAGGTCTCAAACACATAATGGAGATCATCAAACGCGAGATTCGCCAGATGTGCAATCATGGAAGTGACTTGTGACCTTTGGACGAGCAAATCTACAACTTCCTCCTTCGTGGCTTATGCTTTGGTGTCGTTCTTCAGCTATCCTTCAGATGGGGTGGATTTTCTCTCAAATACATAATGGAGATTATCAAACGCGAGATTTGCCAGATGCGCTATCATGGTAATGACCTGTGACCTTTGTCGAGCAAATCTACAACTTCCTCCTTTGTGGCTTATCTTTGGTGTTGTTCTTCAGCTAGCCTTCAGATGGGGGGATTTTCTCTCCATCGTCTTCTGCAAAGGGTCACATTTAACACTGGGAGGGGAAGTCATTTATATTTAGTCACACATCCTCCCATTCACGTCTAAAGCAAGAGGTAAGAAATTGGGGTTTTTTTTTTAACGAAAATTAAAAACAGAGCAGGCAGAGAAGTTAAGCTAAATGTTGATATTTTATTGGGAAAGCTGCCTTGGAAACGGTTGGAAGACTGGGTACCAAACTTTCTAAATGAATAAGCCCTGTCCTTCCCCCATCTTCCCTCATGGAACTCTGTTGTTTAAAGCATTTTTCTCCCAGCCTGAGTCCAACACCAGACTGGAAGAAAAACAACTTCAAACAACAGAGCATATGGAGGTAAAGGGAAGCATTTCACTCTCCTCACCTGCATTATCTAGGGTTGCCAACCTTCAGGAAAGGCTTGGTGTTCTCCTGGAAATATAAATGATCTTCAGACTACATAGATCAGGTCCCCTGGAGGAAAGGGCAGCTTTGGCAAGTGGACTCTATGGCACAGTGCAAAGCTATGGGCCCATTGCAAGCATTCATGGGAAACTGAGTTTTCCCACAATTCTTGGGTGCAGATGCAGCCATTATAGACTATGAAAAGTACGTATTTTTAAAATTCGGGGGGTGGGGGTGGGAGAATGTTCGTGGTAGAGTCACCAAACTTGCAGCATAGCTGCAAGGAACTCTCCTTACATGAACTCCAAAGTTGGGTAAAATTTGGGACAGGCGGATTCAATTTTATTGGCCCCCGAAGATGTTGCCCCCCTCCTCATAGAAAAGCATTGTAAACTTCACAGTGTTTTTGTATAGAGAATGGGGGTGACCCCTTTGGGGCCCATAAAATTGGATCCTGATATGCCTGTATTATTATTTAGTAGCCAATGATAATAACACAGCAGGAGATTGAAAGATTAAGCGATCTGTTTATTGTGGCCAAAATAAAGCAGCCGGGTGCAATTGCCCCAAAGCGCGGGACCATCCACACCGAGAACAAAGGATTGCAACTTGGTCAGGGATGTTACAAATACGTAATATAGTGCGTAGATACACAAAGATCCAATAATGGATACATTTGGATTAGCATATCCTATTAGAGAACCGTAGGCGTTACATCTAGATAACAACTTAGGCCTCAGGCAGAATCGAAACTACATTCTTGAGTGACACCCCTGGTAGCCTCAATCACTAGTGGGCCCCTTTATGGGGGCTATCTGTACCAGGCAAGACTAGAATCTTCTGTTCTGGCAGCTCATAATGGCGTCTGCCAGACTCATGCTAACTAAGTGATTACACATTAGGGCATCTGTTCCAAGGATTAATACTTCACCCCTTATACCTGGGGCTGCATGTCAATTACATATATGTGCTCTCACATGGTTTTGTGCTAGATGCTAACTCTTATACCCTGGGCTTAGCATCCTTATAAGTGCGAGTATGCGGACTGAGCATAAAAGCATACATTTCCAATAATAAGATTATAGGCATTGCAATCCCCTGTCCCAAACTTTACCAAATGTCAGGGCTCATGCAAGGAGAATCCCTTGCAGCTACCCCAAAATTTGGTGACTCTACCTCGAAAAATGCCCTCCCCGCCCCGATCTCATAACAAAAATTCCCATAGAGAAACGCCTGGGGAAAGACGAAGCCCATTCATGTGTATTTAGAGTTGGCAGATCCCTCTTCGCCATTGGCAGGAGGTTTTCAGGGCAGAGCCAGAGGAGGACGGGGTTTGGGACGTGGAGGGACTTCAATGTCATAGAGTCAAATTGCTGAAGCAGCCATTTTCTCCAGGTGAACTGATCTCTTTCAGCTGGAGATCAGTCGTAACAGCAGGAGATCTTCAGGAGAAGAGTATTGTAGTCTGCCACAATGATTATTTATTTATTTAAACAGCATTTAACATAGCCCTATAAAAGTCATATAAAACAATATCCCACATTTCCTAAGGCGCCTCTAGAGTGTAAAACTTAAACTACAACTAGGTGAGCCAATGAAAATAAAGTCCCAGTTTGATATTGGGACAAAATAAATGCAGTGGGTGTTAAGGAGGCCAGCCTTCATATATAGGGAACCGTAGCTGGCCTCAACCATAGGGCTGGTAGAATAGCTATCTTTTACAGGCTCTGAAGAACTCTGTGAGGGCCCTGGTCTCACTAGAGAGGCTATTCCACCAGGCGGGGGTCAGGGCAGAAAAAGCCCTGGTCCAGGCTAACCAGACACTCCTTGGGCTGGGGACCACCAAAAGATTGGTATTTGCTAAACAAAGAGTCCTCTGGGGAACATACCAGAAGAGGCGATCTATTCTAGATATTGCCCTGCTTTTACCTCATTGTAGTAATTTCATTGCCCTGACCTGGATGGCCCAGGCTAGCCTGATCTCATCAGATCTCAGAAGCTAAGCAGGGTCAGCCCTGGTTAGTATTTGGATGGGAGACCACCAAGGAATACCAGGGCTGCTGTGCGGAGGAAGGCACTGGCAAACCACCTCTTAGTCTCTTGCCATGAAAACCCCAAAAGGGGTCGCCAGAAGTCGGCTGCGACTTGACGGCACTTTACACACACAGTAATTTCATTTACTACATTGATCATAGTATACCTTACATTAGGCCAGGAGTGTCAAACATATGGCCCAGGGGCTGGATTCAGCTCCTTGAGAGCTCTTACCTGGCCTGTGAGCCAGCCGAGGCAGCCCCCCCCCCCTCAATCTGAGCTGGCGAGCCCTCCACGCCCCCCCCCCGCACTGCTGATTTGGCCTGGCCCGATCAAATGACATTTATGTCATATCTGACCCTCGTAACAAATGAATTCGACACCCCTGCCTTAGGCAGTATGTTGTTCACATTGCCTTCTAATTCTGTAATCCTATTGCTGTTGCATTGCTCATTGGATGTCTTATGCTGTATACATCTTTTTTTACTCTTTAACCTGCCTCGAGTCTCAGTGAGAAAGGCAGGCTGTAAATAAAGTAAATAAATAAATACATATTACCCACAGTTGGCTGTTCTCTCTTTCTAGATGAATGATGTTGAAAACATGCATTTCTTTTTCAGGGCTCATCCTGGTCCAGAAAACTGTTCTTGTGAGTTCACATGCAAACTGCTGCCATTGGTATGAAAATACATGGAATGGAATGTCCTGGTGACATATTTACATTCCTTCCCCTGCCAACGCCCCATAAGCAATGACTTGTCAGAGACTGACTAACCTTGCAGATGCAAACAGGTTCAGATGAAAAGACCAAGCAATGATTAAGATGTAGCATCAGGAAATTCCATAACACAAAGACATGTTGAAATGACAGGGAAAAATAGGAGTCCAGCCTAGAGGCTAACAACTGAAGAAATAATTGGTGCACAAATCTCATTTACCTGCAGGCCAAGGGTCAACTGGAGGAGAGATCTTAGGGGGGGCCCAGTTCAGTGATAAGAGCACATGCTTTGCATATAGAAGGATTGCCTGGGCACAATGGCCTGGCATCTACAGCTGCAGGACCCTAAGAGTGGGACTGGAGAAGGAGCTTTATAAAGGGATAAAAGCTTTAGTACAATGGACTTGCTTACAAGGGCACTTTTAAAAGGGGATTGGATGGTAGTCCATCACAATATTTATTGTATGTTTTTACTGCATTGTTTCCTACCTTGGTAATTAATTTCTGCACTATGGTATGTCATGCCTTTGACATTTTTGTTTCTTGGTTTGCTTTCCAGTTCAGAAATCTATTCCATTGGCAGTTCACTGGATCTTATTCTGTTGGATGGAACAGTTTCCTAGATTTTGTAATCTGCCTGGAGTCTCAGTGAGGAAGGCAAGGTATAAATAAACAAACAAATATTAGAAAACCACAGTTAGATAGATGAACAACCTGAAATTACTGGTCAGCTCTGTAGGACAGCGAATGGAAATTCAAACAATGAATCCAAACAACGGCATAGAGAACAAGATAAAAAGAACAATCCCCAAACCAGTCGCCCCAGGGTATTGCCTTCCCCAGCTGCCCTCTATCACCTCTGCAATAAGTCCTATCAGTAAAACTAGTTGCTGACCATGGCACTGAATAAGTGCAGGTGCTCAGGACTAGAGGAAATTTTTAATCGTAGGATTAAACTACGGATTTGGGAGCTTATCACCATTCAAGCACTGGCCTATAAGCGGGAAATGATACTTAGCACATAGTGGAAATGAGGAAGTGTGTCAGACTTCACAAAACATTGTTAGATAGGACATTGCATACTTGTCTTAATTAGTAGTTAATCTGTGTAAGCAGCAGGGGGGGAATGTGGAACGAAAGATGCTTCCACTGTAGAGGTCTCTGAATTAGGAACTGTGGGGGAACATTCTTACATCTTGACTGAAATGGGGTTTCAAAACACATATAGGCTTGCCAGTCACAAAGCTCTGAAGTCAAGCTAGATCAGCGCATGATCCTCTTGGCCAGTAGCCACCTCCCTCTGTGCCTGTGAAGGCTTGCAGCAGCAGTCTTGGACTCCTCGGTGAGAAGGATGCGAAGGAAATGTCAGCTTGTCCTGAATCAATCCCATTTACTCTGCAATTCTCGGTCACTTCCCATCTTGCACTGGGAATAGCACATCAACTGTTGGCTGGGAAATTCTGTGGAACCAGCTGAGCTTCCTCGCCTGAAGCTGACTAGAAAACTGAACCATGATGCTTTCAATCTGTCTTCACACTAGGTTAGCAGCACCATTTGTCAAGAGTGGCTGAAGGACGTTGGGGTGTCTGTGCTGATTTATTATCCACATTCTGCAAGTTAGTTTAGGAGTTCCAGGATCAGATGGCAACAGCAGGCTATTTACATGGAACAGCAGATTTCAGGCTCCCACGTTTGTGGACATTGATTGCCTTATCCTGAAACTTGGTCCACCTAACTTAGTGTGTGTCTTCTGGCAGTGGTTGCTCACTATCAAAGGCAGAGAAAAACATCTTTCCCAACACCTTTAATGGGAGATGGCTGGTATTATGCATGCAAAGTAGATGCTCTATTACTAAGGTCGTTTATGCATGGGTACTTTCACTCATGTTTGCCCCCGGTCTGTCTCGGTTGTTCCTTGGAGTTATGCATGAGTTTTCCATCCATTAGAGATGGCCTCGCTGCCAGCCCTCACAAATCCTGGGACTTCCCGTTCCTCTGTTAACCCAATTCTTCCTTCTCCCTTGAGCTCAGCCCAGGTAAAATCCCTGTGCATAAGGTAAAGCACAGGACACGCAAGCTTGGTTTCTCTCACAGCCAATTACAAAGCAGTGTGTAAAGAGGTGGGGATTCAAATGCTTCCTGCTTCCTCGGAGCCCTTTCTGAGCCAAAGAAAGTTTTTTTGAAAACTGAGGCTGTGATTTCTGATAGTGAGGCCTTCTGTGAGGCTTCCAAATTGCTCAGTTTTTTTTTTTGATCTTAAAATGATTTTTTTATGCAGCAGTTGGGTTTGGGGGGGATTTTCTCTCACAGTAAGGTCTACAAGTAAGTCAATTACAAAGCAGCGTTTAAAGGGGTGGGGACTTGATTTGAGCTTGGAGACTGCTGGTGCATAGATTTCCAACAGGAAGGTGTGGGCCCAGCGAGCAACGAACCTCAGGTAAAACTCCCAAGCATAAACGACCTAAGTCTTGGCCCCGTCCCATATTGGCTACTACAAGACTCTGCATCCTTGAAAGTTTGTGGTCTTACGTGTCACTACTTCCTTGTCAATTACCACTGCTTCGCTGGCTTTGCCACACTTAGCCAACCAAAGTTCTCCTATTTAAATGGCAACACCCATTCTCCATTGCAATCCTTTCTTCCTGGAACATATTATATATGTTGGTTTATCTGATGTAAGCTGCCCTGAGCCCGGCCATGGCCAGGGATAAACGGCAGGCTACAAATCCAAAAATAAATAAAAATAAAATAAATTTTAAAGCTCCTGCATACAGCTGGAAACACAGAGGCAATAAAGTATGATGTTGCCCTTAGTAAAAATGAAATATAGAAAACAGTTGAACAGAAGAACACCTCCTTTTCTTTGGATGACTTGCCTGATACAGATATCCTTAAGAGCTGAAAAATCCCAAAACATGTTGGGCCAATTCCAAGACAACCCTCCCTCTCAACTTGCATCCACGCTGGATATTGTGCTACCACTGAACCACAGCAGGCATTCCAGGAGGTGAATGATCACTGGAGCACAATGAAAATGCAATACCTGACAAAGTGTGGATGCAGCAGTAACTACCTTTTCCCCCCTCTGGATTGTCCCGAAATGGGCAAAGTCCAGAATCATGGAGCAGAGTTGAGAAAACTCTCACATCCATAAGCCACAACTGAGGAACCAGTCTAAGCACTGTAAAATCTTTTATGAGTATCTTCGAACTGGAGCCAATTAGATTTCAAGAGGGAAAGCAAATTTGCTTATCTGCTCCCAGGATCAGAGCACTCTGCCTGAAGTCCCAGATGTTCACTCTTAGAAAGTCCTTCTAGACAGAAACAAACCTTTCCTTTACAGGAGAGAGTCTAGGAGGGAGCACAGAGAAAATGATTGTATCACGAGGACAAAAGATAACTTATACTAATTCACTCAGCCATAATAATACAACAGGTATAATCTGCAAGATCTTAAATTTGTGAGACCAAAGCCAGACTATTATTTTTAAATATAGCTAGCTTTGCAAAAGGCTAAATTCATTCATTTGTTTTAAATCTTACCAGGAAAGAAGGAGAGAAGCTTAAATAGTATTAGCAATCTCTAGGAAACAAGTTTTAATAATAGCATATGGCCATGCTTATTACATGGTTTGTGGCAAATGTTTGTGTTTATTAATAAACACTGTAATTGAATTCCATGCCTTATTTAAAGATATGTTCACATCAGTGCTTCTATTTAAAGCAATTTGCCTCACATGGAGACTATCTGTTATAGACTGTAGGGGTTACAGTCTAGCAGCTCATTGGTGAAGCTGTTCTTTAAAAGATTCGACGATGGCTGAAGTCAGTGCAAGTTTTGCTGACGGATCAGCATTTTCTGCCATTTCAATATGTTCATGTCGTCTGATTCACACGGCCCTGTGCATTTAAGTTCTTGCCATGCAGTCGATCTGTGGGCAGGTAGTGGGGCCCAGCACTACCATCACACAAGGGCTGTGGATCTTCCGGGTTGTCTCCTCCCACCAGCCATTCTTTCCAGCACTGAGAAAATTTACTCCCAGGGTTGTGGAGCCTACAGAAAATAACATCCACATCAGTAATGGAGGCTGATGCGGGACGGAGAAGAGAGTGAAATTGCTCTCTTCTTTTTCTTCCCTCAGAACTCCACTCAGAAGAGAGTGAAACTGGAGAAGAGAATGAAATTTCTCCTTTTTCTTCCATCAGCAGGACTCCACTCAGAGGAGAGACAGGAGGGAGCAAACTCATTCCTTTCCCTCTCCCCACTCCAGCCTTGTGAGCCACATGGCAATTACTGCACACAGGTTCCATCCATGACCTGGAATAAACTTTCCCAGAGCTGGAAAAGTCTGCTGGGGTGGGGTGGAGAAAAGGGAAGATTACGATGGTCAGTGTCTTTCACTGCATAATCACAGGATCCAACCCAGTATGCGTAGAGGAGGGAGCAAGACACTGGGTCTGCACTCCCTCTATGTGTAGCCAGCCCCATATTGACACAAAGACCTGGCCTGGATGGCCCAGGCTAGCCCAATCTTGGAAGCTAAGCAGGGTTGGCCCTGGGTAGTATTTGGATGGGAGACCGCCAAGGAAGTCCAGGGTTGCATAGTCAGGCAATGACAAGCCATCTACGTTCATCTCTTGCCTTGAAAACCCTACAGCAGGGGTGGGGAACGTCAGGCCCGGGGACCGCTTAAGGCCCGCAAAATCATTTGGTCTGGCCCTTTGTGGGTCCTGGCAGATCTCTAGCTCAGCAGGATCTAAGACTGGTGATCCGCCCCCTCCCGTGGACAGGAATAGCCTCTATTCAAGGTGGATGTGAGTTTGTTTTTCCGAGAAAAGGAACCCCCCCCCCCCGCCCCTTGAGTGCGCCACCGGTTGATAGTTTATTTACAGCCCTTAGCCAGATAAAACAAGAAACATGGACTAATATATTCTTACAAACAAAGAATTACAGTCCGGGTCTTATAACACTTAAAAAGAGAAATAACAGCCGAGATACATCTGCCAATTGGTCCAAGAGACTGTTCTATGGCGATGAATTTTCATTGCTGCTGTGCAAAATTTTGCAACCTGTAAAGTGATTGAAGGATTATCCACTTGTAGGAGCATCTCAATCTTTTCTCCTGCCCTGTCAGGTCCCATTCTCAATAAGAGGGGCTCAATAAACTTAGAGCGCCACCAGTTGGATGCCTGCCTGCTTGCCCATGCCGGGGGGAGGGTGTCGTCTGGGGCAGCTGCCTGCTTGGGGCTTGGTCGGCTAATTTTTAAGTTGATAATTTTGTATGGTCCATGAATGATGTCATAAATATCCAAATGGCCCTTGGCGGAAAAAAGGTTCCCCACCCCTGCCCTACAGGGTCGCCATAAGTCCCCTGCCACTTAATGGCGTTTTCCAGCACCACCACGGACACAAAGTCTATACGAAGTGCGCACGTGTCAGTTCTTCTCAGATGCTTTTCAAGGGTTCTCAATTGCGTGGGCAGAGCTTAAGGGCAAACGCAAGTAGTCTCTCTGCCAAGGCTGGGCTGAACATACGTAGGCAGGGGGAGGGAATCGCAGACTCAACCCTGCTTCCTGTTGTGTGTGTGTGTGTTCCCTGCCCACAAAATATGTTTTGTGTACAAGGCTAGGGAGTGTGGCGAACTGACAGGAGTGCTTCCACTGGAGGAAATCCACGGAGGCTGCAACTCATAAAAATGTGATGCTTTGGTCTTGGCTGCTGACAGCAACGTAGTACCTTATTAGGAAACACAATACCCACAGCTATCAGTTCCTGAAGAGTCTGAAACACACTCAATTCTAATGGAATTTCTTCTAAGGCCAGCCAATCCTAACCGGGGCTCCCCCACCCCTCCAGGAGTTGTACATGACGACCTTTGGCAACAACCAGAGTGTAGAAAATGTGATGGATGATGTAGCCATCCAGGTTCCGTACCATGGCCAGAGTATGCAAAGCAGCCAGCCGTTACTTATTCTTCCTTTCTGACCTCCCACCTCATACTGGTAAAACTATCGATGATGAGAAATGTTTTAAGCAGTGATCTGGGCTCATAAGTCTATGACGGATTTTTTAAAAATTTCTTCACTTGAAACCCAGAGTTGATAAAAACAAAAAGCCTGGTCAAAAGTCCAGGAATGCCTGCATTAACGACTCGATTAAAGCCAGATGCACCAAGCTGCTACACGTTACACAATAATCTCCAGCCCTCTTTGACAAGGTTTCACAACTATTTTAGCAACGACAGAATGGACAAATGAACCCACCCACCCCCACATAATGATGCAAAGAGATCTATGAATACATCTCTGTGACCGACTTATGTTTTGGTGCCTTACTGCGTTTCCAAGCAATTTTTCAGCAAGTCAACACGGCTGCATTAACCAGAGCCAGCGTGTTGTAATGGTTAAGAGCGGTGGTTTGGAGTGGTGGAGTCTGATCTGGAGAACCGGGTTTGATTCCCCACTCCTCCTCATGAGCGGCGGAGGAGGCTAATCTGGTGAACTGGATTTGTTTCCCCACTCCTACACATGAAGCCAGCTGGGTGACCTTGGGCTAGTCACAGCTCTCTCAGCCCCACCTACCTCACAGGGTGTCTGTTGTGGGGAGGGGAAGGGAAGGTGATTGTAAGCCAGTTTGATTCTCCCTTAAGTGGCAGAGAATGTCGGCATACAAAAACCAACTCTTCTTCTTCTTCTAACATCAGCGTACAAAAAATGCACCCCTGGAATGGGAGCAGTGGTAAGCAGGTGCAGTAGTGGCATTTATACCCCCAACCAGTGTTGTGTAGTGGTTAGGAGTGGTTGTTTGGAGCTGTGGACTCTAATCTGGAGAACCGGGTTTGATTCTCCACTCCTCCACATGAGCGGGCTGGGTGAGCCAGCTGGGTGACTTTGGGCGAGTCACAGTTCTCTTAGAGCTCTCTCAGCCCCACCTACCTCACAGGGTGCCTGTTGTGGGGAGAGGAAGAGAAGCTGATAGTAAGCCGGTTTGATTCTTCCTTAAGTGGTAGAGAAAGTCAGCATACAAAAACCAACTCTTCTTCTTCCTACGCTGCTCACAGCTGATACAGCCTACCACCTCCTGCTCTTGCCTCTTTTGCCCATCATGTCTAGGAAAAAGCACAGATGCAACGGTAATTTTGCTGGACCCCCCTTTCCTTTCTGAGAGAATGGGAGTGGGAAGCCCCTTAAATGGTGACAGTGGGGGAAATGGCACGTGGCCCCACACCATTTTGGAAATGGATCTTAGCTCCACCCCCTCCCCATAGTGGCTGCAGAGGAGTGTCCACATACACGGTCTCTTTTGAGCTGGATCAAAATTTTGTTCATTTTTAATCTGTCTTAAAGGGGAAAGCTCTAGAGACACCACAAATTGTGCTTGGAATGAGAAGAAAAAGAGTTGGTTTTAGGGTTGCCAACCTCCAGGTAGTAGCTGGAGCTCTCCTGCTATTACAACTACTCTCCAGTCAATTGAGATCAGTTCTCCTGGAGAAAATGGCCGCTTTGGCAATTGGAGTCTATGGCATTGGAGTCCCTCCCCTCCCCAAACCCCGCCCTCCTCAGGCTCCACCCCAAAAACCTCCCACCGGTGGCGAAGAGGGACCTGGCAACCCTAGTTGGTTTTTATATGCCAACTTTCTCTACCTTTTAAGGAGAATGAAACTGTTTTACAATGTCCTTCCCTCCACACACACACAACAGGCACCTTGTGAGGTAGGTGGGGCTGGGAGAGTTCAGAGAGAACTGTGACTAGCCCAAGGTCACCCAGCTGGCTTCGTGTGCAGGAGTGGGGGAAACAAATCCAGTTCACCAGATTAGCCTCAGCCGCTCATGTGGAGGAGTGGGGAATCAAACCCGGTTCTCCAGATCAGAGTCCACTGCTCTTCACCGCTACACCACGCTGGCTTGACATCATGTGGATGCTCTCTTTTTATTACGTATGTCCTACTTTGCATGCAGGGATCCCCACCCCCAGCATGGAAAGTAGGACACCCCCAATCCTACCCCACATAAAGGAGGGACATCCACATTGTCCTTCTCATTCAGAGCACAATTTGTGGTGCTGCCGGGGCTTCCCCCTTTAAGGTGGATTAATACATTCTGTTTTCTGGAACAGTCAGTTGCTGCTTTTCAAAGATGGCGGCTGGCAGCCATTATCCGAGTCATTACTCCAGCAGCACCCTCTCCTCCACCTATTGGAGGGCGGGCCCTGGCACTGAAAAGGAACACCCAAGGCCAAGCAGTTGGAAGGGCTTTATTCTTGTTTTCTTTTCCAGACTCTCCACGTGTGTATGTGCCGTCAAGTTGCTTCTGAATTATGGCGACCCTATGAATCAACAACCTCCAAAACATCATATAATTAACAGTCTTGCTCACCTCTTGCAAGTTGAAGGCCGGTGGCGTCCTTGATTGAGTCAACCCATCTCATGTCAGGTCACTTTCTTTTCCTACTGCCTTCAGCTTTTTCTAGCATTATTATCTTTTCTAGCAGGCTTGCCTTTTCACGATGCGACCTTAGGTTAGTCATTTTAACTTCGAGGGAGAATTCAGGCTTGATTTGACCTAGAACCCAATTATTTGTCATTTTGGCGGTCCACGGTATCCGTAAAACTCCTCCGACACCACATTTCAAATTAATCAGCTGCATGGAGATAAGTGGGTTGCAGTGGGGAGGGGGGGCAGCAGCAGGAAAGTTCCATTTGACAAATGGAAAATTTATTCTGGATCCAACCCCATGTTTTCTGTTCATGGACCTCAGCCAGTACAAGAGGGGCCCTTGATTTCTGCTCATTGCTCCTCCTGCTGCAGACCCTCCATGCTGCTCTGGGGGCCCACCGACCCCTCCACCCGCACAACAGGCCACACTGGATTGATGGAAATAGCAAAGCTCAGTTTCATGACTGCCGCCCTACTCCTTAATTAGGATGTAAGGTACTGAAGACTTTTTTTTTTGTTAATAATTGCTTTCTGATTTGTATTAGCACACTATTTTTCTTCTCATTTTGAATGAAACTTGTTTTGGTAAAAGTCTGTGTAATCATTAATCGTTGTCCATCTTCTACTGTATTTATTATAGGTACCTGCTTCGTATTTAACATTGTGATTTTGCCCGAAAGCCACATTTCTTTCTTTCTAGTTCCACAATTTTGGAGCTAAGTTTTTAAAACCTTGTGGTTCACAGTTAAGCTGAGCGCTGAGTTACTTACCAACACTTTAAAAACCTTTTCTTTTAAATATACTAATTCCTAACAATTCGACACTGTCCCTCCCAAACACTTAAATATTAAACACTGTAAATCACCTCCAAAATGGATATTATGTTCAAAGGGGCTGTACTCATCGTCAACCACAAGATTTCTTTTTTCCCCACTCTCTTGATCGTTATTTCTGCATCCATTCCTTTCAGGAATGCAGCTTTCATTTTTATGTGTGTTGCAAATTTTGGGTGGGATTCTACTGAACTGTGGTGGGATTCTACTGAACTGCAAATTGAAAGAGTTTGTGAGATGCTTCTCTTCTGTCCCTTTCCATAAAAAACTGCTCTTGAGAATGAGGGGGGAGGTGTCTCGTGGGGACAGAGTAGAATATGCTAGGGGCCTGCATCAAAAAGGGGAGAATGGTCAGAAACGGCCCCTTCCTCTTCTCCTCTTGCATGAGCTTTTGCCACGTGCAGGGAAAGGACTGTCATCCACTCAATTTATATCACTTCAAGTCTGGAAGTATCAAATGCTTGTTGTGAGCTCTGCAGGCAGCACATGTTAATATTATAGGTTCCTCCTAGGAGCCTGGCTCTTAACAATGGAGCTTCAGTCCAAAACAATATGGGCATGCTTTCTCTACTTTCTATTTACTCCCCCACTCCCGGTTCAAAGTTTCACAATGCTCAAAGTCATTTACCCTGAATCACCTGATAAAGCCAAAGGGGAGGGTTGCCTTCTGTCCCTACTGTACGGGAAGGCTCTTCTGGGACTCTTCTGAGTAAAACTTATTTCTTTCCCAGAAGACTGTACTTTTTCTAGCAACCACTAATGGCATGATTACCAACTCAAGTCAAAAACAGAAGCCCTTAGAAAATATAAAAAGGGTTTATTTGCCAATTTGTTCAACACTGAGAAATATATACATCTGTGCGGATTTCCTCGAGCCGATTAATCACCAACATTTACAGGATAGGTACTGAACTAGGAAAGGTGGTTATGAACCTGGCTCACGTAACGTTTATTCTTTCTGTGCCCAAATTTAAAAAGGAAGCCCAGAACAAATTTGGCGCAAGAACCTATGCTAAAATACCAATCACTAAACAGTGTCTGTTATTTCACAGCTGCATTGGTTTAATAAAGCACAAGTTTCAGGTTCAAAAATAATGCATGAAATGAAACAACTTACAAAGGGCCTGTGCACACTGCATTGACTGCACTGGAAGAAGTAAAAGCAAGTGTGTGTGTATAAAATAAGGGAGAGAAGGAAGTAGGATAAATCAGTGGCTCGCTTTAAGTATGGGATCATACACTCCTCACAAATCAGTGGAGGAACTTGGCAGAAGAGTTGGTTATATGCCGACTTTCTCTACCACTTAAGGGAGAGTCAAACCGGCTTACAATCACCTTCCCTTCCCCCTCCCCACAACAGATACCCTGTAAGGTAGGTGAGGCTGAGAGAGCTCTTAATAGAACTGTAACTTGCCCAAGGTCACCCAGCTGGATTCATGTGTAGGAGCGGGGAAACAAATCCAGTTCACCAGATTAGCCTTCGCCGCTCATGTGGAGGAGTGGGGAACTGAACCCGGTTCTCCAGATCAGAGTCCACCACTCCAAACCACCGCTCTTACCCACTACACCACGCTGGTTCTCAGTGAACAGGCAGTGAACTCTTATGGACAATCTCTTAATGACCTTCCTTCAGCTTGTTAAATTTTCTCTGCCCTGGGGCATAGCAACCAATAACTGTGTTCTTTTCATACAGGACACTACTCAATTAAAAAAAAATGTCCAGCACAGAATTAAGGGCAAAAGTCCTTAACAGAACAACGGTGTGTTGCACAAGCTGACAGCTGCGAGGCAAGCCTTTAAAAAAGCGCCCAACAGATCAACCCTGGAAGTACAGATTTTGAGGGAAATTCAAGTCATTATGTGAAACAAATCAAGCTATCAAATAGTCTAAAAAGAACAGAGTGAGTGTCAATAGTAAATTTTGTGTTTAGCAAGAAGAAGATGAGGGACTGGAAGGAATCACTGAGAAGAGATCAGAAAATCACTGGGAATTTAGACACGCACGCCACAAAACAGCATGAAACTGCTGAATTTGGGGGACAGACAAGAAGATTCCTGCTCACCTGGTCCTCTAAGTTAGCAGAATGGGCGCATAGCGTTGAATGCAGGGGTTTGGGCCTCAATGAGCAACAAGCTGTTTGTCTTGCCCAAAAACCAACAGGTGCCTTGTGAGGAAAAAGGTATTGCTTCTTTATGCCAGTTTTTTAAATTCCACCATTTCTCTAAGGCTCCTTTCTTCTGGTTTATCTTCAAGGCCACCCTGGGCGGTTGGGTAAGGCTGAGAGTTTGGGACTGGCCCCGGGTCATTCGGCGAGTCTCATGGCAGGGTGGGGATTATGAACCCAGATCTCCCCAAGTCTGACAAGCTAACTGCTACTCACAATGGTGCTTTCTCTGTATCGCCTCTCCCTCCCTACGAGGTACCGAAGAGTCAGGCAGGGGATGAACACCTCACCAGGATACCATCAGAGGCCAATTTCCCCTTCTCCCTACTTCGAGGGTCCCCAACCCATTTGAGCCTGAGTGCAGCTTTGGAATTCTGACCTAGCGTGGCTGGCACAACCACAAAATGGCCGCCACGGGAGGTGGAGCCAGCCACAAAGTGGTCCCCACAGTTTACCCTCAGTCATACAGTGATGATTCGTGTGTTGTTGTGGCTGCTGCTGCCAAAGCAACATTTAAAAAAAAAAAAAATCTGCACAGTCCTGCTGGGCAAAGGCTCTCCTTCCCTGGAGGTTTTTAAGAAGAGGCTAGATGGCCCTCTGTCAGCAATGCTGATTCTGTGACCTTAAGCATATCATGAGAGGGAGGGCATCTTGGGCATCTTCTGGTCACTGGGAGTGTGAGGAGTGGGAGGTAGTTGTGAGTTTCCTGCATTGTGCAGGGGGTTGGACTAGATGACCCTGGTGGTCCCTTCCAACTCTATGATTCTACCTGGCTCCTCCCACTTTTGAAAAACAGGCATCAGAAAAGGTGTTGCCATGTGCCATGGCACTTGCCCTACTTCCAGGTCTTCTCCAAGAGATATGCAACTGCTCTCTATGACTGCAGGAGGGCAATTTCTGTATTTACCAGACTATTTGGGGTATATGTCTTTTTAAAAAATTCTGTATAGGGAAGTGCCCCAAGTATGAAGAAACTCTGACCTGGCCTGTAGATGCTCCTTACTGACAGACAACTGACCATCAAGCTTGCTATCACAAGGTATGACAGTACTGAGTGCTGCTACATAGTTTTACTACAGGTAGCTTGATGGAATGGGGGAGGGGACTAATTAACATGTGTTTGTATGTAACATTTTTAATAATGCCAGCCCTCTTTGCCATCGTATAGATAGTGGAGGTTCAAAGTCAGAAGGCAGACCCAAAGCAAATTCAGCAACTGGCAGCATTTGGGAAATGGGAAGAAGGCAACTCTTGCATACAGCAAAGTGTTTTTTAAAAAAAAGATGTCTAAATTGATGTGTGCTTATACAAACTGTGCAAAGTAATTTTAAAGGAGGTATGCAGTTCCATTTTCCAGCTGGAAAGATGGAGGCTTAATAAAAAGATTTGCCAACTGGCTATAGCACAGCACTTGGCTACGTATACCTAAGTGGAATAGATCGCAACAGCACTTAGCACCATACAGTTGCACAGAGAACTGTAGCTTTCAAAGGGCTTGTGAGAACATTTGCTTGTACTGTTACATACGGGTGACTGCCCAACCAAAACATCAACTAAGAGATAGCCACATACTGAGCCCACAGATAGATATCTTTTCAGCAGCAAAATAAGGCCACTTGCTTGGAACAGTAAACTGTAGAGGGGAGTCATGTCACGCCATTATAGGAATGACTCCAAACCCTCAAATCGCATGAAACTCCAATGGAGCTCATCAGCATTGCAAACAATACAATGAAACCATCTCCATCCTTCCAGCTAAAGGGATGAGACTCACTCAGGTTACATCTGCTTTCAGTGTTTTGTTTAAACTAAACTTTAATTTTAGAAGGCTTTGGCTTCCCTCCATCTCAATTTCAGTACGAAGTATACCAACGCTGAATTTGTAGTGCCTAAAACTTAAAAACGTTGCATTGTGTATAACATTCCACAGTTCATTTCTAGGTATTCGCTCATTTCAGAATCACAAAAACATACGGCTGACTTTGATAAAGGAAATTAAACATGACCATCTAATACTGACAGTCTTAAAATTACCGCCTATTTGTGAACGTTTTTACTTATCATTAACCGTATAGAAATAAGTTATAAAAAATAATTCGGTTTTGCAAAAAGACATCCTGAATTTTTTAAGGGTTCTTGCCAACGTCTACGGATTGCCTGACATCAGCAAAGGATTCTGGCACTCGGACAATCATATTGTTCATAGATTTTTGCAAGCAGATCTGGCAACCCAGTCGAGACCTAGAGGAGAAGGGGGAGAAGAAGAAGAAAAGCCATCTTGAGATGAAGCCAAGCTTTTTTATAACACTTTAACAAACTCCAAAGATGTGGCAGTGATTTCTGTCAGGTTGGGGGAGAGAATTTAGCTCATCACAGTTACTATTTCAAAGGACAAAAAAGGTGAACGTGGAAAAAGGGAAAAAGACAAGAAGGGAAGGAATAAAAGTTTAAGACGCATGCTTATGTAAACATCAGATAAATAAACAGTTACCATTTATATGGGGAGGGGACTGTGGCTCAGTGGTAGAGCATCTGCTTGGCATGCAGAAGACCCCAGGTTCAATCCCCGGCATCTCCATTTAAAGGGACTAGGCAGATCGGTAATGTGAAAGACCCCTGCCTAAGACCCTGGAGAGCCACGGCCGGTCTGAGCAGACAATACGGACTTTGATGGACCAAGGGTCTGATTCCGTATAAGGCAGCTTCATGTGTGTTCATGTGTGTCTGTTCCGTCAAGTCACAGCTTATGGCAACCCCACAGGGTTTTCAAGGCAACAGACATTCGGTTTACCATTGATCACCCAGCCGGCTTCATGTGGAGGAACAGGAATTTGAACACATTTCTCCAGATTAGAGTCAACCGCTCTTAAACCACTACATCACGCTGGCTCTCAAAATTTATATAGTGCAGGGGTGGGGAACCTTTTTTCTCCCAAGGGCCATTTGGATATTTATAACATCATTCGTGGGCCATACCAAATTATCAACTTAAAAATTAGCCAACCAATACGTTTCTCAATGGCCCGGGTGGGAAAGGGTGAACACAGTTTCTTGGGCAGTCCTAGCAGCTCCATCCCTAACGACTCTTCTGCAAGGGGGGAAAAAGATTCCTTTTCTTGGCAAAACAAACTCACATCTGCCTTGAAAGGAGGCTATTCCTGCCCGCGGGAGGGAGCAGATCACCAGTCTTAGATCCTTCTGAGCTAGAGATCTGCCAGGACCCACGAAGGGCCACACCAAATGATTTCGCGGGCCTTAAACGGCCCCCGTGCCTGACGTTCCCCACCCCTGATATAGTGCTTCACAATGTTCTCAACACTGACCTGGAGACAGACTTACACAAGCAATTTGGAAACGAGGAGGGGAAACTGGGCCATTCCACCCTACAGCAAGGGGAGGTGATTTTGCCCAGCTTCCCCTCTTCACAGCTGCCCACCAGCATTTTTTCTCTGAGGGTCCTCCACCCTCACACAAGACTCTTCAGGCCAGGGTACGTAGGGGGGTGCTGTGGGAAGGGGAAGAGACTTCCTTGGTTCTTGTAGGTTATCCGGGCTGTGTAACCGTGGTCTTGGAATTTTCTTTCCTGACGTTTCACCAGCAACTGTGGCAGGCATCTTCAGAGTAGTAACACTGAAGGACAGTGCCTCTCAGTGTCAAGGGTGTAGGAAGAGTAATATATAGTCAGAAAGGGGTTGGGTTTGAGCTGAGTATTGTCCTGCAAAAGTAATGTGCTAATCATTGTCCTGTAAGTATCAAGATAATGTGCTAATGAGGGTATGGTATGTTAATATGGAACCATTGTATCCTAAAGTGATCTGTTAATGTGTGTAATCCAAAGCTAATCTGCATGGCTATTGTTGCTTGCGTTTGCGCAAGCCTGGATCCAGTTTATCACCTTGTAGTGCTCCTTAAAACACTAACCAATGTTACAGGAGTCTTCCTCCACGTTGCAGAACAGGGACTGACGGAGGTAGCTGGCTTCTGACTACTGAGTGAGCTCAAGGGAGATTAGAACCAGGAACTTTCCCAATTAATGTTTCAGTACTTCTGCCCAGAGAGCCCCGTGGCACCGAGTGGTAAGCTGCAGTACTGCAGTCAAAAGTTCTGTTCAGCGTGGTGTAGTGTTTAAGAGCAGTGGTTTGGAGAGGTGGAGTCTGATCTGGAGAACCAGGTTTGGTTCTCCCACTCCTCCACATGAGCAGCGGAGGCTAATCTGGTGAATTGGGTTTGCTTCCCCACTCCTACACACGAAGCCAGCTGGGTGACCTTGGGCAAGTTACAGCTCTGTTAGAGCTCTCTTGGCCCCACCTACCTCACAGTGTGTCTGCTGTGGGGAGGGGAAGGGAAGGTGATTGTAAGCCAGTTTGAGTCTCCCTTAAGTGGTAGAGAATGTCAGCATATAAAAACCAACTCTTCTTCCTCACTACCTAAGTTTGATCCCGACGGAAGTCAGTTTCAGGTAGCCGGCTCAAGGTTGACTCACCCTTCCAAACTTCCAAGGTCGGTAAAATGAGTACCCAGCTTGCTGGGGGTAAAGTGTAGATTGCTGGGGAAGGCAATGCCAAACCACCCAGTAAAAAACATAGCCTGACTAGTAAACGTCAGGATGTGATGTCTCCCCATGGGTCAGTAATGACCCGGTGCTTGCACAGGGGACTACTTTTACCTTTTTACTTCAGCACCTGTACCACACCTAGAGATTCAGTAAGGAGGCACGGGGTAACTGCTGGCACAACCATATTAATTTCTACTGTTCTCATTCTACTGAGAATGACCAATAAATGCTCAAGCATTGCTTTTAAGACATCAAAGACTCAGCTCAAGCCTTGTTAAAAAAAGTTACGTGAATGCAAGACTGCAGGAAAGGGTGACAATCTGCCAAAAATGTTTCCTTGACGAATCCACACTAAGAACATGACAAGACCTGGGGAGGGGGGGGAAATGCTTTGGCCTGTACAGATCTTTTTCACTGATGCGGACAATTCATTCCAGTTTTAAAAGAAGCCAAACAAGTTTGAAAAAGAAGGGTAAGGACTGACAAACCAAATGCTTTGAACACAAAAACCTGACATTCTAGGCAGAAGTCAATATTAAAAAAGACCGGAAAAGTAGCTTTATCCAGAGGGGGGGAAATGATTGCTTATGAAGCAAAACTCAGAATGTCATGACTTGCATATAACTGATTCCATACATTTAGTGCAGCCTAAACAGCGTGCAGCTTCCAGAAGGAAACTGCAATTCTCTTTGACCTTACGTTTCTGTCAATCCATAGGCAAGGTCCAGCATATCCAATTCCTCATCGGTAATTGCATCTAGTTTTTTATACACGTCCTCTTCAAAGATTAAGTGACACGTAGAGCAAGCAAGCGTTCCTTCACATGCACCTAAAAATTAACATGAGAATTAGGTCATACTTTAGACTTCTCCATTTAATTCCACCACGTTAATATTTCAGTTAATATTTCCACCACATTAATATATTGCCACCATATTAATATTTCAGTTTTTATGGTTACCTATACCACAAAGCTGTAAGAACAAAACCACACATGAAACTGCTTTATACCGTCAGATCCCTAGTCCATCTAGCTCACTATCAGCTATCCTAAGAGGCAGTAGTTCTCTAGAGTCTCACAAAGAAAAATATTTTTCCTCACCAACCTGCTATTCTTTGCAAGCATTAGGCCTTGATTCGGTCCTTGGCATCTCCAGTTAAAAGGATTGGGCAGTAGGTGATGTGAAAGATCTCTACCTGAGATCCCGGAGAACCTTAATAGACCAATAGTCTGATTCAACATAAGGCAGCTTTGTGTGTTCATCCTTTAACTGGAGATGCCAGGAACCGAATCCAGGCCCTACTGCATGCAAAGCATGTAACTTAGGTCTGAGCCACTAACTCTCTCCTTCAACACATATGAAACAGGACAGGTTAATAGAACACAAATCGTACATCCACTCGTTTCGCCCAACCTGTGCATGTTCAGAAAAACGTTTGGAAAACATTAAGTGCATATTTAACTACTAAAATGAGGAGGAAATATGTAGTCCATACATACCGTGCATTCCCACGGTATTCCTGAGTCTAACACAGATTAGCCCATTAACCACAAAACGCCAAACTTCTTTTCTTGAGTTATTACATAGGTTATATAGCCTAAGGGTTACTAGATAAGGCTGATTTATGCGTCAGACGAAAAATTATGAAATGGGCCAGTCAAAAAAAATCTGAATTTGGAGAAAGGCCTAACACAGCAATGAAATAAAAAGTACGTTATGGACCAGAAGGATTACATGAAGCAGTAAATATACTGGAAAGTTTATCTGTATCTACAGTGCCCCCTAGTGACAAAATCAGAGATAGGATCTTCATTTGCAGTCATTTAATGATGCAACTGCCCCGACCTTGGATAGCTCAGGCTAGCCTGATCTCACCAGATCTCAGAAGCTAAGCAAGGTCGACCACGGCAAGTATTTGGATGGAAGACCGCCAAGGAATGTTAGTGTTGTGACGTGGAGGGTGGCAATGGCAAACCCCCTCCGAACCTCTCGCCTTGAAAACCTCACGGGGTTGCCACAAGTCAGGTGCGACTTGATGGCAAAAAAATAATAATTTTAAAAATGATATGACCAGCAACTGTTTGCTATGGTCAGAGGTGAATTTCCATCAGGGTGTTTCACTCATCTTGCTTCAGTCATCTGGCTAGCATATTAAGTATGATTTGGAAAGTTGAGTACTAGAACCAGACTTGCAGCTGGTGTGTGTAAAACTCTACAGGCTTCCAAAAGATTCCTGGACCAGGTAGATTTAAGGTGCTGACATTGCTCTTTAAAGCCCAAATTGAAGAAGAAGAAGAGTTAGTTTTTATATGCCGACTTTCTCTGCCACTTAAGGGAGAATCAAACCGGCTTACAATTACCTTTCCCTTCCCCTCCCCACAACAGACATACTGTGAGTTAGGTGGGACTGAGAGAGATCTAAGAGAGCTGTGACTAGCCCAAGGTCACCCAACTGGCTTCGTGCGTAGGAATAGGGAAACCAACCCGGTTCACCGGATTAGCCTCCGCAGCTCATGTGGAAGAGTGGGAATCAAACCCGGTTTTCAGGATCAGACTCCACCGCTCCAGCCCACCGCTCTTGACCACTACACCACACTGGCTCTAAGAGAGTATACCGTACAGGCTTCCCCCAACCTGGTGGTGCACACAAATAACTAAGGTGGTCCTGCTTAAGGTCCCTTCTCACAGGAAGGCTCCCCATGTATAGTAGCCCCAGAGGGTTAGAATAACTTGCTGTGACATGACCGTTTTAGGAGAGTTGCTGACTGAAGTTTTCCACCATGCTTGTGTTTAGGGCATCACTCTCATCTGAAAACTTGAATTCATCTTTTAGCCCAACTATTGTGGCTTTTAATTTATTTATTTAAGCCATTCTTCGTGGCTCAAGTTTGTTTTAATAGTTCTACAATTCAGTGGTTCCCACTTTTCGGGCCATTGCCCCTCGGTTGCACAAACTCAACCCCAGCGCCCCCTACCCTATCCTATAAAAAGCATTATTCAAAATAGGGGTTTGCATGACTCACTAAAGATAACAATAAAATTTCAAAACAGTAACAATAAATTGCACATCTATTCAAAATCAAATTAAATATTTTTAGTTGAAATTTATTCAGCAAAACTGATGAACTTGATCCAGTGGTACCAGCTCTTCAAAGTCTGGAAGAATTCCAATAGTTTCCACCAAATTTGCCAGCGTGGTGCCATAGCTTGATCTATTGTAAATTAGTGAACAACACAGTTGATGGGGCCCACCTCTAGCACCCCCCTGCTGCCCTCTTGCCTCTTAGTGCCCCCCTAGGTCAGGGGTCGGCAAACTCATTGGTCAAAAGAGCCAAATATCAACAGTACAACGATTGAGATTTCTTTTGAGAGCCAGATTTCTTAAACTTAAACTATATAGGTAGGTACACTGTTTATTAACTTAATAAACTTTAATTAAAGTTTTAAGTCTTGATTAAACTATAGGTACACTGAATAAAACGTGATATCATACTTAATAGTGATCTTATTTATTGATAAAAAATTGTAAGTCCCTGCCATTTTCCTCCTCCCCGTCCGGAGTCCTCGTCTGGAGGCCTGGTCTACCGCCATAAAAGCCTATTGGTAAACCTGGCCTCCAGCTGAATCCCATTGGGAGGCCAGGTCTACCCATTGGCTTTCTTGGCAGTAGACCTGGCCTCCGGAGGCCCATAGAAGCCAATTGGTAGACCTGGCCTCTGAAGGGGGACTTTTTTCCCTCCTCGGAGTCCAGGTCTACTGCCAAGAAAGCCAGTGGGTAGACATGGCCTCCCAATGGGACTCAGCCGGAGGCCAGGTCTACCAAAGGAAGCCCGCCCCGCCCAACAGCTGATAGGTGGGGGGGGGCAGGAACCGCCAAGCCGCCTGCCCAGCAATCACGCGGCTAGAGGGGAGGGGAGGCTTTAGCCTCCCAACCATTGAGGGCAAGGGAAAGGGGGACCCGGCCATTCTCCACGATGGGGGGGGGAGAGACAGCCCGCTCGCCCACTCTCTCAGGCGCGCCGGCTCCACAGCCCGGCTGCCGGCGCGAGCAGCTGCAAGAGCAGGGGCTCCGAACCAAGTTCGGAGAGCCGCACTGAACGGGCCAAAGAGCCGCATGCGGCTCTGGAGCCGCAGTTTTGAGACCCCTGCCCTAGGTAATCCCCCCCAGGGGCTGGTACTGCCCACTTTGGGAACCACTGTCCTACATGATGGTTACATTCACTGAAACATACTTGAGATTTCTGAAAACTGGCTAATAAATTCTGAAAGAAAATAAGCAGGAAGTAGCATGTCAAGAGTTATACCCATATGGATAATAATTAAAAATTAGGCGGTGTGCTGGATGATCAGGCTTGAGTCTAGAGAGATGTATGATAGATGAATGAAATTAGATTTAGGGTGAAGATGGAACGTGGAGTTGGAGAAGCAAACGTAGGAAAAAGATCAAAAGCATTGATCCACTGGCTATTTTGAAGCTAAAACACCCTGAAGTTTGTTTCCTTATGAAATCATGTTCTGTAGTTACTGGAAATTAAGCACTTGCTACTTACCAAATCCATCTATGTCTAGATTGTTATCAACCACAACATCTAGAAGTGAGTCTCCAACTTTTCCCTGGGCTGTTAGTTTATCTCCATCACGAGTTATAAAGTGGACGGTAACTTTATCTTCTGAGCTGGGGGGAGAAAAAATCCACAGTATTTTTCCTTGTCTACAGCAATGTAAGGGGCAAACTTTTCGGGAAATAACTTGACAACAAAAATTTTTAATACTTGGTGGACAGCATTGCTGAACACCAGACGAGGCACTGAAAATTCATCTAATAAATATGGATCTTCACCCTCTACTGTAGCAGTAAACATCTGTAGCAGTTTAGTTTTAAAAAAACCTTGACAGCAAGTTTTTCTACATCTTTTTCTTGTTCGCCCATGTCAAATGCTCCTTACACACAGAAAACTAACTTGTCAGGAACAAGACTATATTAGTACAGAGTTGCACAAACTCAGGACTGGGGAGATTTGGGGGTGTATGAGGATACTTCAGGAAGTCCACAAAACCCTCATAAGGGCAGAGGGCAAGCTCCTCCCAGTTCTTTTCAGAAACCCCCTTGATCTTTTTAGGACGGGCAGGAGGCCGTACCCTACCCATGAAGGGAAAAACAGCCCCTCCACTGTTGCATCAGTGGGCCTATGGGAAAGCTGCTCCAGAATCCAATCGCCTTTCAGAGAGGGGGACGGGATGCTGGAGGGAAGCACGGCGGCCGCCTGCCAAGGAGAGGGCAGTCCTGGTTTGGGTCTGCCACAGCAAGAAAGCAGTTTGAAGGGTAGCCCTGGCCGACAGAATGGCAGAGTGGGGTCACACTACCTCTGAGAGAGGACGGAGCACCCGGTTGTTAGGCCTGTCTCTGGTGATGAGCAGACCTGGTACCGTTTAGTCTGGCTCTTGGGAAAGCGCAGGCTGGTGTGGACGAAACCCTGTGGGGTTGTTGAAGGATCCGACCTGACAGAGAGTCAAGTGAAAGCCTGTTTGTACCTGCAGGCATTCAAGAGCATTCAAACCACAGTCTGAAACCACAACTAGCTGAAATATATGTGCCTCAGCCAGCCAGGCCTCTCCTTTGACTGTCTGGAGACCTGTGCCACTGATCCATTCTTTAAAAACCAACCTGCAAATAAATAAATCTCCTTTGTTCTTTACATGCAACCTCTACTGCATCACAAAATGTACCTCACATCAGTGAACCCAAAGCCTTTACATTTGCTGCCCTAAGAACGTCTGGTAACTGAAGGGAAGGTTTACAGTTTAAAACAAACCTGGTTCCCTAAAAATCATAACAGGCTGTGTGGGTCCCCTCAGTTGGTAGAAAGGACCTGTCACACCTCTGCCCACCCCCCACCCCCAAGGACAGCTACAAGATGCTCTCATGAATAATGATTTGCTCTTTGGGGCACAAGTCTGAAGAAGTGAGCTGTGGCTCACGAAAGCTCGTACTCTGCCAGAAATTTTGTTAGTCTTTAAGGTGCTACTGGACTCTTGCTCTTTTCTTCTGCTACAGACAGACTAACATGGCTACCCATCGTGATCTATCTTTGGGGCACAGTCAGCGATGAAAGATTGACCTCCACAAAATTCAGTCAAGTGTGTGCTCTTTTGATGGTTAGTTAGAAGAAGAAGAGTTTCTCTGCCACTTAAGCGAGACTCAAACCGGCTTACAATCCCCTTCCCTTCCCCTCCCCACAACAGACACCCTGTGAGGTGGGCGGGGCTGAGAGCTGTGAGTAGCCCAAGGTCACCCAGCTGGCTTCGTGTGTAGGAGTGGGGAAACAAAGCCAGTTCACCAGATTAGCCTCCACAGCTCATGGGAAGGAGTGGGGTATCAAACCCGGTTCCCCAGATCAGAGTCCACCGCTCCAAACCACCGCTCTTAACCACTACACCATGCTAGCTCTTAACTTGCTGAATCCCTACCAAGTTTAGAACAGTAGTTACTAATTACACTGCACTGTCACTATAAATCACACCCAGAGGACCTGCTTGTTTGTAACATCGTCCACCTGGAATTCCACCTACTGTGAGATCGGACCTGACCTCATGAATTCCTTCCCTGCTGGAAAAAAATGAACAGCTGAACGAAGGAGATCTGTTTATTTGACCATAGGCTCTTCCTGTCCCTACAAGAAAAAACAAGCTTTCTAGATGGTTTTATCTTGCAAGGGCAGTGACTTCTCCGCTTCAGATATACTTAAGGATCCCCCTAGTTCATTCTCTATGCAGAAAGGAGTAGGCCGAGAATGGAGGCATCCAATGTCAACATGGAATAGAATCAGATAAACTGGAAGAGGGTGCTGTTGCCACAAAATCTGAGAAGCTGCAACAATAAATAATGGCTGCGTTCAGACATCACAAACAAGCAACAAACTGGTTGTTACACGGACAAGCCTGAAATTCTTGCCCTCGGTCCCTCCCAACAGCGGAGACCAGACTGACAGCTTCCTGGCTTTGGAAGTATTCAAATTAGCCAAAATTCGTTGTGATGTCCAAATTGGCCACTAACTGGCCTTCTTTTTTTTAATTATTAAATTTTTAAAATATTTTTACAACACACAGGTAACAATTAGTAAATTTAATCATATATAGAACTTATTACTCACATTTCTAATAATTAGTTTCTATACTAGGTTTCATTACAATGCTTTCACAATAACTCCTAATCTTATTTTCATCTACATTTGCTTATCAAAAAAGCTGCTTTTAAAACATTTCCTTCTAAAAACTTTCCCTTTTTGCTTTAATTCTCATCTGAGTCTCCAGCCATATAAGTATAAAAGACATTCCATTTTTCCTGAAATTCCAATCTCGGTCTACTATCTATATAGGATTTTAGACTTGCCATTACACCATATTCTGCCAATTTGTTTTTCCATTTTTTCAGAGTTGAGCATTTGTCTGCTTTCCACTTTGCTGCAAATATTATTCTTGCAGCTGTTGCCATATATTTGAATAATTCATTATATATTTTCAGCATATTACTTGGTAATATATTTAATAACATACTTTTAGGGTACATCACAAACTAAATTTTTAAAATCTTTTGCATTTCATCATGGATCTCTATCCAGTATTTTCTTGCTTTCTTGCATGACCACCACGTACGATTGGCCTTTATTTCTCATCCACAAGCGGGACTTTTAAAATAAAGGTGCTGTTTAGAAACTTACACAATACGTAACCGTTTGGCTGCTTGGGATTTTTTAAACAGCACATGGATAAATTGCATAATTGGTATTACAACAGAGAGGATACGCAATACATCCACTATCACTTTTCAGATAAATACCAGCCTGTACCTGCCAGAGATTATTCGCAAAAGTTTCTAGGCTGCCGTTCTCACAACAAGGGGGATCCAACGAGATGTGTGCTATTGGTATTTCATACCAGATGATAAAACATGCTGAGAATTCCAAAGGCTTAATTAATAGCCAGAGAGCCTGATCCTTAATAGTTGCAGCAATGAAGAGATGTAATCAAGATGCAACACCCTTGCTGAGAAACCAGGGCTTTGCAAACGATCCTCAACATTACATCATAGGCCGCCCTTTACCTTTTCTCAGTATTCCCTCCCTTGGCACAGCTCAAAGCTTGGGACAGAGTATTCCCCCAGCAGAAACGACAGCTGTTGTCAGACTGCATCTGGAACCTAAGCAGTTATAACTGGGCAAGTTGTGCCCTTGCCAAGAGACCCTTCAGCCGGTGCCAAAAAGCAGCTCAAAGGATCAAGGGGTCACCCTTCTATTCTTCCAAGACAAAATTGCTCTTTTCCCACAGATACTGCCATATCTACTTAGCCCAAGTTTCGATTTAGGTCAATGCTGTGTTTCTGACAGCAGGGCCTTTGCCCCCATCCTGGCTGCAGCTACCATCTAACCCATTTTCAGATAACAAAGCACAGCATGGCAACTCGCAAGAATGTGCCAGCTCACAGCTTAATAAAAAGTGCTGATGCAACCACAATAACGACTGTATCTTCTGATTGTCCTCAGCACCCATATGTCATGAACACACATGAAGCTGCCTTATAATGAATCAGACCCTTGGTCCATCCAAGTCAGTACTGTCTACTCAAACCGGCAGCGGCTCTCCAGGGTCTGAAGCAGAGGACTTTCAGATCACCTACTTGCCTAGTCCCTTTAACTGGAGATGCCGGGGATTGAACCTGGGACCGTCTGCATGCCAAGCAGAGGCTCTACCACTAAGCCATGACCCTTCCTTCCCAAACATGGTCAAACGTCCTGTGCAAACTAGGCAGTTTACAGGTACCGTCACTAGGACTGCCATTGGCCAGATCCGAATCCACCCAATTTTAAAAATTGAATTTTGCTCCATGATCACATGCCTATGTTTATTTTTAAGCAGCAGCAACAGCAGGCGAACTATGCTAAACTTTTAGACACTTAAAAGCAAAACCAGGTCAAAAATCTACAAAAAAATATTTCAATAAGGCTCAGTAAACGTCTATGTTTATTAATTTTTAAGCAGCAGCAACAAGCAGGTGAACTATTCTAAACTTTTAGACGCTTAAAAGCAAAACCAGGTCAACAATCTACAACAGGGGTGGGGAACCTCCGGCCCCCGGCCCGGATCCGGCCCACGAGATCATTTTGTCCGGCCCCCGGCCCGCCTGCCGAGGTTGGGAGCTCCACAGCCCACCTGCCGAGGCCAGGAGCTCCACGGAGCTAGCTATCACTAGCCAGGCCCTCCTCTCGGCATTTCAGGCTTCACTGGGAAGCGGGAGCGCATGCACAAAAAACTGAAGGCGGATTGGATTATTGTGGGGGCGTTTCCCCTAAGTCTCCCGGCTTCCTTTTCCTTGCTTTCGGTTCCTCGTGAAAGAGAACACGTGCGTCTGGCCGGCTCTCTCAGCACCCCTCCCCTTTTCTGCCAGCTTTTTCCAGGTGAGTTGAACCTTCCTCCCCCTCCTAGCTTGTTTGTGACCCGAGCGGCCGGGCGCTCCCCCAGCCGCAACCCCATACCACGGCCTGAAGCTGCTGGGGTGGCCGAAGCTCCTGCCTCCTTCTCTCCCCCCCCCGCCCCCTGTGTGCTTGCCGCACCGCGGCTGAAAGTTCCCTGGGTGGCCAAAGCTCCCGTCTCCATTCTTTCCCCCTCCCCCTGTGTGCTTGCCACGCCCAACCCTCCCCGTGCTCCATTCCCCCTGGCCCGCATGCTAGTCGTGCCACCGCTGGAGGGTCCCCGCCGAGCCCTCCCCGTGCTCTGTTCTTCCCAGCTCCCACGCTTGCCGCGCTGCCGCCAGAGGGTCTCCCCGTGCTCCGTTCTTCCTGCCCCCGCGCTTGCTGCGCCACCACCAGAGGGTTCCCGCCCAACCCCCCATGCTTCGTTCTTCCTGCCCCCCGCGCTAGTCGTGCCACAGCTGGAGGGTCCCCGCGCTCCATTCCCCCTGGCCTGTGTGCTAGTCATGCCACCGCTGGAGGGTCCCCGCCCAGCCCTCCTTGTGCTCCGTTCTTCCCGGCCGGCATGCTTGCGTTTGTGTGTGTGTGAGATCCCTGTGCGGGGGAAGGGGGTGCTTCCCCCTATCGCGTGGGTGAGTGTGAGTGCATGATCCTGGGCTGCTGGGTGGCCCGGGGGGGGGGGAGAGAGAGAGAGAGCCCCATGAGGGGGGTGTTGGGGAGGGGAAGCCTCCCTTTCTTTCCTTCCTTCTTTTCTTTCTTTCCTTCTTTTTCTTTCCTTCCTTCTTCCTTCCCTCCCTACTCTGCATAGCCTCTGCTAGGGTTGCCAATCTCCAGGTGGTGGCTGGAGACCTGGCAACCCTAGCTTCTACCCCCCCCCTCCGCCGGGAGAGCTACGCCTGGTATGGCCCCCGAATGATGTTATAAATACCCAAATGGCCCTTGGCAAGAAAAAGGTTCCCCACCCCTGATCTACAAAAAATATTGTCAATAAAGCTCAGTAAACGTTTAAGTTTATTAATTTTTAAGCAGCAGCAACAGCAGGCGAACTATGCTAAACTTTTAGACACTTAAAAGCAAAACCACAAAAACCATGTCAGAAATCTACAAAAACAAACAAACCATTTTCAATAAAGCTCAGTAAACATGGCATCAGAAGAATGGTAGTCAGGAGGGGAAAGACCCATTATCGGGGCGCCACCACGGAAAAGGTCTCTCTCTTGCTCTCTTTTTTAATTACTTTTTATTGTTTTTTTCATAATAACACAATCCATCTTATTCGGTATTTCATAAAGCTTATCTTTCCATATGTTAGTAAATAGCAATATATAGCTTAACGTACACCTTCATTTTTAAATACATCTAATAGTTTGGACTTCCCCCCCCCCCCCAGCTTCCTCTAACCTATTCATAATCTAGTCACTCCTTTATATCGAAAATTATCTATTCTTACTAGACTAATATATAATTATTTCTAATTTTCTATTTATTCCCAGTATCCATTATATACCCATGGTCATATATAACCTAATCACCAATATTATCAATTAAAATTAATTTTTTAAAATGCTAGTAGGTTACATAATAGCTTCCAAGAGAAGGATAGATCTATAAATTCTTTACATTGAATTAAAAACTCATTATTATTCCCCCGCACCTCCCCTTTCTGCCATCATTTCAGCACCCTCCAACACTTTAACACAATCCATCTTATTTGGTATTTCATAAAGCTTATCTTTCCATATGTTAGTAAATAGCAATATATAGCTTAACGTATACCTTCATTTTTAAATACATCTAATAGTGTGGACTTCCCCCCCTCCCAGCTTCCTCTAACCTATTCATAATCTAGTCACTCCTTTATATCGAAAATTATCTATTCTTACTAGACTAATATATAATTATTTATAATTTTCTATTTATTCCCAATATCCATTATATACCCATGGTCACATATAACCTAATCACCAACATTATCAATTAAAATTATTTTTTTAAAAAAATGCTAATAGGTTACATAATAGCTTCCAAGAAAAGGACAGATCTATAAATTCTTTGCATTGAATTAAAAACTCATTATTATTCCCCCGCACCTCCCCTTTCTGCCATCATTTCAGCACCCTCCAACACTTTAACCCTTCTTCTTGAACGGCTTTTTCAACCACCACGGAAAAGGTCTCGGCCCCGGTGTCTCTCAGGCCGAAGGGACGGGAAGGGATCCTGGCCAGCCCAGCCACCCTTACCCCCACCCCCACCCCGGCTGTTTGGGGGCTCTCCTTCCTTACCTGAGCCGAGCCGGGGCTGAAGCATGCAAAAACCGGCCTGGACATCGTAGACGGGCGACGCCGCGGGGAGGAGGGGGAAGCCGGCGGCAGGAGGCGGCCGCGGCCCGGAGGAGACGGCTCACAGCGCCGGAGGCGGCCATGGCGGCTCAAGGACGGCGACGGCGACTCCGGAGCCGACCGCAGCGCAAAGTCCGCCGGGCTTACACAACAGGTCCAGGCAGAGGCGATTCTCGGAGCCCCGTTACGGGAGCGCCGCCTTCCCTCACAGCCACGCTCGCTGGGGAGGAGGCACGCAGCGTGCGTAGCGAGGGTTCTGTTCCGAGCTCATAGAGGGAGGGATTTTTGGCCCGGCGGGCGGCTGCAACTTCCGGTTAAACGTTGACTACGCTGTATTGTAGTGTCGTGAGACGACAGGAGTCGCTGGAAAAGGCAGTCGTGCTGGGAAAAGTGGAGGGCAGCAGGAAAAGAGGGAGACCCAACAAGAGATGGGCGGACTCAATCAAGGAAGCCACGGCCTTCAGTTTGCAAGATCTGAGCAGGGCTGTCAAAGACAGGACATTTTGGAGGACTTTCATTCATAGGGTCGCCATGAGTCGGAAGCGACTTGACGGCACTGAACACACACACGCTGTATTGTAGGCCTTGCCGTCTCTGCGATGGGACTCTTACGCGTCATGCAATGGAAGTGCGAGGGGAGAATCAGTTCCATTTTAGGCCGGAAGTGTTTAAAGAGTCCACTCTTTTTCTAGCTTCAACCGCTCACGCAAACGGCGTAAGAGAAACTGTATGCTATGAAGAATGCGCAACGGGCGTAGCGGTTGCTTTGAGGGGTGATTCCGCGAGGAACAGGATCCCGCGCTTAGCTGCCTTTCTTCTCGGGCCAGTTTTGGGCAAAAACGCACGGGAGGTTTTGCCTGGGATTTGCCGCTCTCAAGATGCACATTTTGCCCAACCAAATTCTCAAAACTAAAAGAAAAAAAAAGCTCCCATGCAGAGTTTTGAGAATTCAGATGGGGGAAATGTGCATCTAGAGCAGTGGTTCCCAACCTTTTTTTGACCAGGGACCACTAGGACTTTTTTGTTCGGTGCAGGGACCCCAAGGTTCAAAATAAAAATTCCGAGAATTTGAAAATAAACTTTAATCATAACTGTTAGTTAAACATTAAACTTAGAATAATATTTGAATATATATATATTATAATAGAGAACTTTTAATTGAAAATATTAATTTATTATGGGTTTATAACTTTGTTTCGCGGGCCTTAATTTAGTTCTCGCGGACCCCTGGTTGGGAACCAGTGATCTAGAGAGGCAAATCCAAGGCAAAACCTCCCATGCATAAATGGTCACTGTATGCATGGGAGGTTTTGCCTTGGATTTGCCGCTCTCTAGATGCACATTTCCCCCATCTGAATTCTCAAAACTCTGCATGGGGGCTTATTTTTGAATTTTGATAATCTGGCTGGGGAAAATGGGCATTTATTTTCTCGCCTCTTCCCGTCTACTTAATGTAGATATGGAAACCTGAAATGTTTTTAAATAAAAGTGAAGCTGGTTTTTCTGAACCGTTTTCTGATTTCTTAGGAGTCATTACACATGTGGCTGTGGAAGTGCAGGCATTATAGCATATTAAAGAGAGATGAGAAACAACCCTCTGATGGTCCTAAATATATTTTCTTATGTGAAGCAAACCAATGTTGGCATTTAGACTGTGAGATGTGAGAGATCTGGGTTCAAATGCCTACGGTTACCAGCTCCAGCTTGGGAAATTCCTGGAGATGTGGGGACAGAGCTTGGAGAGCGTAGAGTTTGGGGGTGGGGGGAGAGCTCAGCGGGGATGTGATTCCAGAGAGTGCATCCTCAAAAGCTGCCATTTCCTCCAGAGGAACTTGTAGGCTTGACCAAAGGGTTAATGAGAAAAATGAACTAAAGAAAGAAAGGCTTTTGCTAAACTCATCTAAAAGGCAGCCATAAAGCTGCAAGATAATGGATGAAGGAATCTGGTAAATAGTACATACAGCAGTTGCTTAATATTATAATAAAATGGCTGTCCTGCTTTTCTGTAGGGGAGGGGCTGTGGCTCAGTGGCAGAGCATCTACTTGGCATCCCAGGTTCAGTCCCCAGCATCTCCAGTTAAAGGGACTAGGCAAATAGGTGATGTGAATAGACCCCTGCCTGAGGCCCTGGAGAGCTGCTGCTGGTCTGAGTAGACAGTACTGACTTGGATGGACCAAGGGTCTGATTCAGTATAAGGCAACTTCATGTGTTCATGAGTTAGTATAATCGATATATTGGAATGTGGTCTGGGAATGCATTGACTGTTGGGGTCTCTTTGAAATACGTGTTGTACTGGTATGCATAGATGTCAGATTGTCATCATTATTTCAGGACATTCATCCATTAACATACCCTTCGGATACCCACTGTAGTAGCCTTGGGACGTTCTATAAATAAAGAACATCAGATATCTCTGTTGGTGCCTCAAGTTCTCTATCTTATGCATAATATACTGTTCTTTATACAAGCTCCCTTTGGCATTTTCTCAAGGAGCCTTCCCTGTCAGCATTCCTTTCCCACAACATTCCTTCCCAGTAGGGCAGAGTGTAATCATGGCATGGGTTAATACAAAATCTAGCATAGAAAAGGATTTATTCAAAATCTAATATGTTGTGTCCCCTATCAATAGGACAGGTAATCTTTGCTCTCCCTCTGATCTCTCTCCCCCTATTTTCCAAATGACTATTCCCCATATTCTATACCTTTAGCTCAAAGATTAATTCCTGCTCCAGATTGGAGGAGCTCTGCTTAATATTTGTAATTAGGATAAGGAAAGTGTTTGTGCTTTGGTTTAGTACTGCTAGTCTTTGTGAAGGACAAGTCCCCCCCACACACACACTATTGTACTAAATCCCTCAATAAACTTTGTTTTCCTTTTAAATCAGATATCTGTCCTCCTTTTCCTACTAAAGACTTGCTACTCACAGCCACCTCTTTAGGTAAAAGATCCCAGTCTGTAGTGCCCTCCACAAACACGCAAGCTAATTCCCCGTGTTAATCTGAATTGATGTTCACATGTTTGTAGGGGTGTGGTAACACCAGGCTCCAACTGAAGGATGGCAACCTGGTGGTAGAAAGTGCTGTCAAGTTGCAGCCGACTTATGGTAACCCCATAGAGTTTTCAAGGCAAGATACATTCAGAGGTGGTTAGCCATTGCCTGCCTCTATGTAACAACCCTGGACTTCCTTAGTGGTCTCCAAGTACTAACTAGGGCGTACTCTGTGATGTATCTATGTGTAAGCCTTTAAGTGAGCCTTCACAAGCTAGTCTCTGTTTCTCCCATCAAGGCCTATATGGGAGAGGCCTCATTTAGTCCTAGTTCTGTGTTTGTAGGTTGTAGTTCCAAGGGTGTGTGAAGCAATAAAGTCTGTTGCAACAGTATGATAGCAAAGTGGAGGCAATAGATATGCTACCCGCCCCCCAACTTTGGCCTTGTTCTTAGCCCCTCCGCCCCCCAACTTTGGCCTTGTTCTTAGCCCCTTCGCAAATAAGAAGGAAAGTGGCTTGTTCTTGTTCAGGGTTAACAGCCAAAGGCAACCTCTGAGCACTTCTAGAGGCAGGGCTGGGCATCAAGTGGCATCATGTGATGCCATAAGAACATAAGAAAAGCTAGAAAATCACCAAGGCAAATCATGTCCAGCAGTCTGTTCACACAGTGGTTAACCAAGTGCCTCTAGGAAGCCCACATACAAGACAACTGCAACAGCAACCTGCCTGTGTTCCACAGCGCCTAATATAATAGGTATGCTCCTCGGATACTAGAGAGAATGTGTATGCATCATGACTAGTAGCCATTTTTACTAGTAGCCATAGCCCTCTCCTCCATGAACATATTCACTCCCCTCTTAAAGCCTTCCAAGTTGGCAGCCTGGGGCAGGAAATTCCACAATTTAACTATGCATTGTGTGAAGAAATACTTCCTTTTATCAGCTTTGAATCTGTCACATGATGCTATGATGTTACTTCCAGTCACATAACTAGAAGTGATATCACATATCACTAGGGATACGCTATGAATTCCCAAAAAAAAACTATGGTTTTATCTTAGAGGGTTTTCTTGGGTGGGGGGGGGGTGTTATTAGATCATCCCTGCAACACCACAGCATCATTTCTGGTTGTGTAACTGGAAGTGATGTCATGGCATCACCACACAATGTCACCTTTTTGGCCCAGTATCTCCCTCTACTATATCAGACAGCAGCAGGGGACTGGGTAGGGTTGCCAACCTCCAGGTACTAGCTGGAGATTTCCTGCTATTACAACTGATCTCCAGATGATAGAGATCAGTTCACCTGGAGAAAATGGCCACTTTGGCAATTGGACTCTATGACATTTAAGTCCCTCCCCTCCCCAAACCCCACCCTCCTCAGGCTTCGCCCCAAAAACTTCCTGCTGGTAGCAAAGAGGGACCTGGCAACTCTAGGACCGGGGCAGGAGGTCTCCCACTCTAGCAGAAGACCTGGTCCCCCTAGTCTTGTTCCTGTTCTTCTGGGCTGCAGTTTCTCTCCTGGTCAGGGATCAGCACATAATCCAAGGACCCAATCACATGGTCTCAGGCCTTATAGATTCCCAAGCTGATTCCCAAGTGTGGTCAAGCTGGTTACCTACAGGGATTTGTCTCAACCTCCTGGAACTTGATTCTGGTACCTGTTCATTTGTACTTTTGACTCTCAGACTGTGAACCTAAACCTACCTCTCAGTTCTGGCCATTGTTCTGGGGACTGCTCAGTTGGACTTCTGCACCTCAGCCAGACCTTGATTCTACTTTGTGCCGCGTGCACTATGCCTGGAGTTCTTCCACTCCTAATTCACTATTATTCACTACTCCTGAGCTCCTTGGAAAAGAGACAGAATAGAAATGTAATGATCACCAATTGGCTAGGATTAGCCATGTGACTGATTCCAGGACACGAAAAAGCAGTTTCTAAGGGAGATCAGATAGGGGAAACAATGGTAGTGCTATTCTATTAATTAAGATTTTTTTCCAGGGAATTTTCTGTACCTTTGAAATCATTATACTAGCCCCAAAAGTTGGAACTAAACAAACCAGTTTTGGCACAGCTTTAACAATAATTGCAACATGCAGTAAATGGTTGAAGAGCATTTTTTGGTCTCTCAAGAAATTTTCTCTTAGACTTTTCACAGTTAAGTTAGGTGGTGAAAGTAAATCAGCTGACCTGAAACTCATGGACAGATTTGACAGTATGGGTGAAACCACTTGTTTGGTGATTGTTTTAAAAGACTTTTTTTTCTTTTATAGGTAACAGCTACTTTGATGAGATTTCCAGTGGAAGGGTGCAGACAGGGGCTTTGTAACCTTTCCCCCATGTTATCCCCCCCTCTTGAAAATTACCCCCTCCAAACTGCTTTTACACCCAAGGGGAGAAAAAAGATGGGTACTCATATTTTTTCCTAGCAGAGGTAACATACTATAAAAGCAAGTCTTGAATTTTTTTTTGGGGGGGGGACATTATGAGGAGAAGGTTTAAAAGCCTCTCTGCCTCTTTGCTCATTCACCCCTGCCACTGGAAATTGTAGTCAGTGGGGACTGAGGCTGGGAAGGGCAGCCATGAAAGAGCTAGAAAAGATTCTTAAATGTAAGGATGTGTAAGACAACCAAAATCAAGTTGATTAATGCCATAGTCTTCCCTATGATTATGTATGGGTGTGAAAGTTGGACAATGAAGAAAGCTGAGAGGAAGAAAGTTGATTCATTTGAAATGTGGTGTTGGAGGAGAGTTTTACAGATATCGTGGACTGCCAGAAAGACAAACCAGTGAGTTCTAGATCAAATCAATCCTGGACTGTCCCTAGAAGCTAAAATGACTAAACTGAGGCTACTATACTTTGGTCACATTATGAGAAGACCAGAGTCACTGGAAAAGACAATAACGCTAGGAAAAGTTGAAGGAAGCAGGAAAAGAGGAAGGTCCAGCAAGAGATGGATCAACTCAATCACGGAAGCCACGGCTCTCAGTTTACTAGACCTGAGCAAGGCTGTTAGCCATAGGACTTTTTGGAGGACATTAATTCATAAGGTCGCCATCAGTTGGAAGCTACTTGACGGCGCTTAACGCACATACATCTCATGACCCTAATGGGATGGAGTTAAAGCTCTACAAACAGCAGTTCTCTTACTTGCATTATGCAGTTACAAGGGTAGATGTACTTGGGCCTGCCTAGATACAGATGGATTGACTCAATAAAGGAAGCCACAGCCCTCAATTTGCATGATCTGAGCAAAGCGGTCAAAGATAGGACATTTTGGAGGACTTTGATTCATAGGGTCACCGGAAGCCCTTAACACACATAGATACAGGAATCAGCATATCACATTTCTACCTTCAGGGTGTGTTCCTTTCCTATGTTAACCTCATTTGATACAAAAGGTTTAGCTCACCCTGATTGCTGGTGTTTACCCCTGGTGTTCTAATGCTTTTCAGTGCCTACTTCATGTATCTGACAAAATATGTGTTTACCTATTAATGATTGAACTGCAAGGAAATACCACAAGGTAATTTTTATTTCCTGCTACAATAGACTTTTTTTTGGGGGGGGGCAATCCTATGTGTAGTCTCCTGATGGATTTTATTCTTCTCTTTCAAATCCATGGCTCTCCCCCCCCCCCGCTTTCTTTTGCAGTTGTCAATTAATTATTCACTACAACTCCAATGAATCACAGCTAATTTTGGAGGAGTATTGAGCTAGTAGAGTGCTCAAGACACATGTCACAGTGGAATTTACCTGGAGTGTGCGTGTGTGGTATGTGGTATGTGCACAGAAATTAAGTTACACATGGAGCCTTTTTATTTTTGCAAGCTAATGAGTCCTTTATTGTAAGAAACTCCATTCTAGAGTCGAGTAGATACAGGATTCTAATCTGTATATCTAATTCCCAAGTGTGTCCCCTGCCTGCGGATACTTAAATCAATAGATAGGGGGCACACTCACTCCAACAGGCTGACTGGGATATCATTTACCAGGTGATATTGTTTACCTCCCTGCCATGAAAGGCCCATTTCCACATGTTGAGCAGGTATTAAAGGGACAGAACATTTTTCTCCAGACAACTGGCAACCCTGTGGGACAATCCAGAGATTTCATACTACCTGCTAACCACAGGAGCTGGTGTAATGCTCTTCTGTGCCTGCAGGGGGCTCTAATGCCTAAGCATACGCAATCTGTAGCTGATCGCTGGGCTCGGAGTTGATGGCCTTTTATGCATGGTCTGTTTCCGCTCGATTTGCTGCTCTCTAATTGCACAGTATTTGCAGTCGAATTCTCAAAATACTAAGCATTGGAGCTCCCACCACCACAAAGAAATTCCAGGAGTACCTTGTGATCAATTATGCATCCCCAGTGAAAATGCAAAACTTCTGAACCATGTGTGAGTCCCTCCCCCCTGAAAACGCTGCTTTGTAATTGGCTGTAGTGTATTTTTTCAAAAAATACATCACCAGCCTCTGCTGGTCCCACAGCAGGATTCTTTCATTTGATATGCCCTTTTACAGTCAAAGCAGAGCAGAGTCTGGACAGCTTCCCACCCCACCAATTTGTGTCTATATAATTCAATGCAGGGATCATAAGAACATAAAAAAACTTGCACAGTCATTTGTGACATTCATCATCTCATTGGTAGTCTTGCAGTTGCAAAAAAAAAAAAGGGGGGGCTTTCATGCATATAAGGGGACCCGTATAAGGGGAGGGTAGCAAATCAGCCGGGCTCTGTTCTATCCTGCCAAGAACTGAAAGTGACTCACACTCACTGTGAAACTGACCAACAGCAGCCACATAGATTGTTTGTGATTATTTCAGCATTCTCTCAACTGTTTGATCTGAAACTGACCCACACTCGCTGTAAAATTGACCAAATAAGCAGCCTCATGGTTTCTCTCACTAGTGCACTCGATAATGTCTGCCAGGGGAAGGGTTGGATGAGGGCACATACACATGGGAGGGAGAAGTGAGAATGGGCATGGTGAGAAAAACCTGAAGTGACAAGTATGCATAGGATCAGCTTTCGGTTTGGGATCAAGGCAGACTTTAAACATGGGGTAAAACAGCATCCTGAAAATGCGAGGAAAATGTGAGGGGAGAGGGAAGTGACTTCTGACGGTTCGAAAATACATGCATAATTAAAACAAAACCCCAAAGTAGTGACTGCAACGGGAACAACCCGTGCATAAAAGGCCGATGTCATAATAGAGGGGCTGCTGGGGAAACCACTTGGATCTTTTCGGCGATTCAGAGTAGGGCCACAGCGTGGGAGGGAGAAGAGGGTTAACCATCCACCCTACTTTTTTTAGGCCATTCCATGCATACTGTTGAGAAAAAGACAGCACCCTGCCTTTGCTAGTCTTGTCTTCCGTTAAAGGGCTAAAACACCACAAAGTGTGCTTGTGCCAGTTTCATTGAGCAAAACTGTGCTAGGGAGGGAGAGATTGCAGCAGTCTCCATGCCCACACCCCAATGCTACAATCCCAATCCAGACCCAACACACCTGCGATGGCCCTTCAAATGGCCAAGCATTCCTACATGGAAACCCTCACTGTCATTCTGGAAGTGATGTAGTCTAAGAACAGGTGCTACTGAATGCTCTTTTGCCATGTTTGTGTCAGCTTTTTGCCTCTTCAACATGGATTGAAATGCGTTTATACCCTCATGCTCCGTATTAACCAGTTTGTGGGCTGAGCCATGAGGCCACTGCCATGCATCTAATTACAATATGAATTAGGTGGATGCATGCTACAACCTGATGTGCCAAGTCGGATGGATTTCCTGCCACCATGCGTTTCTCAATTGACTGCAGCTGGTGCCACCAGCATGCTACAGAGCCAGGCTGGCAATGTTGCAGAGCAGTAAGAGTTTAATTTGAATAACTTTCACGAAATAAGAATCCCAGGTGGCACAGAGCAGCATTTATTACATTTTTATCATGCCTTGTTTTACTCCAATGGAATGGCTCACTTAGGACCATCGGCAGCCTCCACACAACTTGCATGATGGCTGGGCCTGGCAGTGACCATCACACAACTTATCTGAGTGACTTGCTGCCACACGACATTTGCAAACTCACCAGACTTTTCTCAGGGATAGGCTACTGAGGGCAGGGAAGAGGGGGAAGTTGAGAGCCAATGTGGTGTAATGGTTAGAGTGTAGGGTTGCCTATTTCCAGATAATAGCTGGAGATCTCCTGCTATTACAACTGATCTCCAGCTGATAGAGATCAGTTCACCTGGAGAAAATGGCCGCTTTGGCAATTGGACTCTATGGCATTGAAGTCCCTCCCCAAACCCTGCCCTAATCAGGCTCTGCCCCAAAAAAACTCCTGCCGGTGGCGAAGAGGGACCTGGCAACCCTATTGGAGTGTCAGACTAGGATCTGGGAGATCAAGGTTCAAATCCCGACTCTCTCATGGAAGGTTGCTTGGTACTCTTGCTTGGACACTCTCAGCCTAATTTCCCTCACCAGGCTGTTGTGAGGAGAAACTGGAGGAGAGGAGAATCATGTAAGCTGTTTTGCGTCCCAATTGGGGAGAAAGATGGGTTATGGATGAATCAAATAAATAATAAACAAAGCTGAAGGGCGGGAGGGCAGATTAGGGAAAGGCTGGTTGGTGAGTGCCTGTCTGCCAGCCACAGGAAGACTGCCACCTGTCGGCTGCAAAGCAGGATAGGGTTTGGGGAGGGGAGGGACTTCAGTGGGGTGTAATGCCATAGAGTCCACCCTCCAAAATGGTCATTTTCTGCGGGTGAACTGATCTCTGTCGCCTGGAGATCAGCTATAATAGCAGGAGATCTCCAGCCACCACCTGGAGGTTGGCAACCCTATGCATAGGAGAATGTTGTTCATGAATGGGTATTTGGATTTTCCACCAAAGGCACCAAAATATGTTGGTCTGGCTGTTAGTTGGTAGAGTAATGTTTTAAGTTACAAAAAAATCCAACAAGTACATAAGAACGTAATAACAAGCACATGTACATGATGCTTTTCTGCCATCTGTAACTATTTGCCAAACTCTCAGATCATCACAAATAATCCCCCACACCCTCTATTTCCTCCCTCCCCCACTTAGGCTTTACAGTGGGAACAGGGTTTCAGCTGGCTCTAACCCAAAATGTCTTTAAACTGCCTGGTAGTTTCTTCTGAATCCTAACGACAGCAATAGGTCTATGGGCAAAGTCATATTTCAAAGTACTTAAAAGCAGCCTCTTTTCAGCTACACAAAAGGCAAAGTGGTCTGTGAAGCTTGGGCTCCTTCCAGAAGAGTGTTCCTTTCCTAGGCAACAGAGGTTAAGGCCTCGGTTCAATACACTTCTTTCCAAGCTGTCCTACTGGCTTCAACAGAACTGTAAGATAAAACACTTTTCTTCTTCTCAGAATCCCTCACTGGATGCCAGGAATGCATTCACACCGAGACAGCTCAAATAGCAAGGTAGTCTAATGCGTAACAGAGAATGTCTCTTGTAAAGCGCTATCAATAGGGTTTCTGAGTCCAGATGCTAATGGAATTTATGATTCAGGTGAATAGCCGTGTTGGTCTGCAGTAGAAGATCAAGATTCGAGTCCAGTAGCACCTTAAAGACCCATAGGGTTGCCAGGTCCCTCTTTGACACTGGCGGGAGGTTTTGGGGCGGAGCCTGAGGAGGGCGGGGTTTGGGGATGGAAAGGACTTCAATGCCATAGAGTCCAATTGCCAAAGCAGTTGTTTTCTCCAGGTGAACTGATCTCTATCAGCTGGAGATCAGCTGTAATAGCTGGAGGTTGGCAACTCTAGTACCTGGAGGTTGGCAACCCTAATGATATCCCAACCCAGTTTGATAAACGAAGGCACCAAAGCATAGGATTCTACATAACCTGTAGAACACTTTCTATAGTGGAAGCTTCCTCCCCCTTTAAAAATGTACCTTTTCTGGATCAGGCAACTAGACCGGTTGCTCATAGCCAAAAGCCGCTCTTGACGGGAATACCGCAGAACAGCAGCTACAACTGTGTCACTTGCTTTCCTGGCACCGCTCCTAAACATTTATTGACTCTAGATTATTTTATTATGTTTTTACAGCTGTAATTTTACTATCGTAGTAAAGATGGGGGGAAATCCAAGGCAAATAAAACAGCTTATTCTTTATTTACATGATCTACTTTTAACACAGCTCTAAACAGTTTCCTTTATTGATTCAGATAAGATTATCCTGACAGAAGATTAAAAAAAAAAATGGCAGCTGAGCCAAAATGATACTAAAAACGTTATTTTCTCATTGCTTCTGAAAAATGACTGGGAAACGCAGGCCTGCTATAAAATTGAAGGCTCACTACCAACAGTAAAATATTAAATCTCTAGAATATGTCTCAGAATCAGTACTGTGTTTAAAATAATATGCCTACACAAAAAAGATACTGACAGGCAGAAATCATGGTGTAGTGGTTAGAGCCGGGGTGTCAAACGTAAGGCCCGAGGGCCGGATCTGGCTCCTTGAGCACTTTTATCCGGCCCACGAGCCAGCCAAGGCAGCTCCCCCCAACTCTCAATCTGGGCTGGCGAGGCATGGCCCCAGCCCAACCAAGTGATATTTATGTCACATCCGGCCCTCGTAACAATTGAGTTCGACACCCCTGGGTTAGAGTGTCAGACTAGGATCTGAGAGCCCCAGGTTCATTTAGGGTTGCCAACTCCAGTTTAGGAAATTCCTTAAAATTTGGGGAAGGTACAGTTTGGAGAAGCAAGGGAGCTCAGTGGGAATGTCATGCGATAGACTCCTCCCTCCAAAGCTGTCGTTTCCTCCAGGGGAACTGAACTCTGTAAGTATGGAAATCAAATGTAATTCCAGGAGAAGTCTAGGTTCTGTCTGGAAATAAGCATCCCTAAGTTCACCCACCTCATATGGTGGTTGTTGTGAGAATAAAATGGAAGGCAGAAAAATGATGCTGTAAATTGCTTTGGTTCCCCATTGGGGAGAAAAATGGGACATAAACATCTAAATAAATAAATCTATCTGGGAGCTTCTCGGTATATCTGTGACTTTCTGACTATCACTTTGATCCAAATGAGCATTCCTGGTACAGGGATGCATGCGGAGTGCCTTAAGAAACATTAAAAGTAGCACCACCACCACCCTGCTTCCACAAACAGAGCAGTGTCGGTATTTTAATCTTTTTGAAAAGGCCCTGGATGTTTGATCACAGAGCAGACTGCTGCATGCAGGACCCATTTGTGCATGTAGTTCCTCTCTGGATTAGAGTGTCTCTGTTTAAGATTAAATCTTTTCACCCATGACTTTGGAACAAGGTTGCACACCTTATGACCTACTATGCCTAGGGTTGCCAACTTCCAGGTACTAGCTGGAGATCTCCTGCTATTACAACTAATCTCTATTTGACAGAGATCAGTTTCACTGGAGAAAATGGCTGCTTTGGCCATTGGACTCTATGGCATTAAACTCCCTCCCCAAACCCCGCCCTCCTCAGGCTCCGCCCCAAAAACCTCCTGCCAGTGGTGAAGAGGGACCTGGCAACCCTAACCATGCCGAATTCAGCCTACTAGCTGTGCTGCCCTGTAGCGTTGCTTTCTTGATACATGTTGTACCTGCAAACTTTATTTCTATTTTGTTTTTGAAGTCATGCCACCACTGAAGCTCTAGGTGGGTTGGTGGTGGAAAGTGTCATCAAGTCGCAGTTGACTTATGGTGACCCCACAGGATTTTCAAGGCAAAAGACAAACAGAGGTGGTTTCCCTACCTCTGCCTAGGAACCCTAGGCTTTCTTCATGGTCTCCCATCCAAGTACTGACCAGGGCCAACCCTTCTCAGCTTCCAAGATCTGATGAGATCAGGTTAACCTTGGCCATCCAGGTCAAGGCCCCGGGTTACAGTTACAAAACCCAACATAAAATACGCAATTAAATAAAATTATAAATGTATATAAACATATCCTCTTCCAATTAAAAGTTGGGGTAGGGTGGATTTTGGCCTTGATGAAAGCCATGCAAATGGTTGTGAATTGTACTGACAGTTTTATACTCCTGATACACCCCTGCCCACGACCTTTGCTTCTGAACCACCCTCAGCCATTCAAAGGTCTCCTTCCCCTTGCTTGCCCCTTATGCCTGGAACGGCTTTCCAGAATATCTACAAGATGCTGCCTCTCACTTCCTTGAAACTTTCCTGAAAACTCACCCTGTGCAACCTCCCTCCGCTTCTGAAACTAAACACTGGTCATGGAAATAAATGCTTATTCTTCCACTTTCTGTCCTCACCTGCACATTAGCTACATCCTACAGAGGCCACTTGTGAATGTACTTGGTAGCAGTGAAGTGTACAACTTCACTTGAAGACGTTAACACGTTTGTACCAGGAACTGTATTATCTGAAGAAACCTGCACATCACATATGAATGTTTGAAAGGACTCAATTTATTGGTGTAAGGGAGGGGGGGCTATCATACGGGGGGAATAGCTATTTAATTTGTTTTTTTGAAGATAAATTTTATGTACAGAAAAACCCCCAAGATATTTTTGTGCCTGAGGAAGAAAAATAATTTATTTACATATTTATATCCCCCACACAAACACAGTTAAATAAGCAAATCCAAATAGTGCCCCAACTGAGTTAAAATATAATGCTAAACTAAATAACAGAGAATAGATTAAAATAAATAATAGACAATTTGCTACCTTTTAATGGTACCCAAAGTCTGCTGCTTAAAACAGTTTTCTTTAATGATATGAGCTTCGCCTGTAGTCGTTGAACACCAGATTAAAGGGGTGATGGGTTCTTTTTCATTATTATTATTTATAAACGGTATATGCTTCTTTTTAAAAATTAAAGAAACAGAAAGCCTTAAACAAGTGGATTAAAATCCTTTGCTGCTATTTAATATGAAAATGAAAGAGTTCCATTGAAATGCCTAATACACAATTGCGCTCAGCCCTTTTAAAGCAGGCACTCAAGTCATTATATCTATCAGTGATTTGCCATTATGAAGCCTCCACAGTGTCCTCAGGGACATTACCACAATGCCTTTCCTCCCAATACTTTTAAAAAAATCTTTCTCTTCTTGCTATTTCTTTTAATTGGAAACTCCTTTCTCTTCTTCCCTTGGCTTTTCAGAAGACAGCCAGCAGCAAGCTGTATTAATAGCACTGCCCGCATGACTCAGAATTGGTAAAACTCAAAGGACTTTCTGCTCCTTTCATACTGAACGCTGTAATCTTCTGCCAGACTGTGGCTTTAACTGTACTCTCTCCCCCCCCCCCACAAAACACCCCAACCCAAAAGCAAACGGAAGAAAAACTTTACTCCCCTAGGTATGTTGCACCTCTGTTGTTGCTACCCTGGGGGAGGAAAGACAATACTCAAAGAATAACACCAGCCGTGTAAGGAGTCTGAAATGTCTCTGGTTCACAGGAAGTTTAGGTGGCAACGGAAAGAAAGAACGCAGCCCAGGGGATCTGTGCTTTATTTCTGGTAGATGTGTTAAGCAACAAAGAAAGCGGGGAAATGAAAGAGAGAATCTGAGTCGGCTTGTTGCATGGTGTGGGAGGCCAACGGATCAACAGAAGGGTTGGTTCTGTAGGTTGGCATCTTTACCATCAAGCAATACTCTGGTTCCTCTTCAGATTGTTCAAATCAAGCCATTACCAAGGCCATTTTCCCTCAAAAGGAGCAGCCTAGAACCTGGATTCTGCCATCAAATGCCAGTGGCCAGCAGAGACTGCCACTCCACACAGTTGTGTATCCCTATTAGATTGTACCTTTGTGTTGAATTATAATTGTTCTAATATAAGGAACTTTGGTAGCGGTTCGTAGCTGGAGATTTGAGTGTAAAATATAATAAATGATAATTATTGAAACAACAGCCCTGACTAGATAGCCCCTGGGAGCCCAGGGCAATATTTCTGAAATTCTGGATGCAATCCCTTTGCTACCACCCTCTCTGGGCATTTGCATCATATGGTTTGAAAGAGTAGGGGGCAAAGGGAAATGCAAGACCTGGTAGTACAAGTAGGCAAGGTAGGCCATAGCAATTTTAGACAACTCGCATACTCCTAGGCCTGGTCATGCAGGAGAAGGAGGTGGGAGAAAGGACTACACCACTTCAACCTACAGGTAGAGGAGATCACATTTTGGAATGCTCCTGTGTTAATAAAAAAACAACAGCCCTGCTAGTAGGAAATCAGAACAGCAAACAAAAAGAGGGGGAAGAACTAGGGTTGCCAAGTCCCTCTTCGCCACTGGTGGGAGGTTTTTGGGGTGGAGCCTGAGGAGGGCGGGGTTTGGGGAGTGGAGGGACTTCAATGCCATAGAGTCTAATTGCCAAAGAGGCCATTTTCTCCAGGTGAACTGATCTCTATTGGCTGGAGATCAGTTGTCATAGCAGGAGATGTCCTGCCACCACCTGGAGGTTGGCAACCCTAGGTAGAACCTTTCCACCCTGTGCTAGTTTTCTATTTGGACGGAGGGAACACTTGAAACTGGAATTCATCACCTGTAGTCTAAAGAGCTGCCATCCGTTGTTCCACCTCATCATTTTGCCACCTCATTTTCTTGCATTGCCAGGTCCCTCTTTGCCACCGGTGGGAGGTTTTTGGGGTGGAGCCTGAGGAGGGCGGGGTTTGGAGAGGGGAGGGACTTCAATGCCATAGAGTCCAATAGCCATTTTCTCCAGGGGAACAGATCTCTGTTGCCTGTAAATCAGTTATAATAGCAGGAGCTCTCCAGCTGCCACCTGGAGGTTGGCAACCCTACTGATGTTAGTGATTTTTTAAAAAAGTAAATGGTTCATTGACTGAAAAACAATCTATAGAAAATACGTTTGTTGGAGGATTGGATAGCCAATTACTCCCATTTTGTCTTATTATGTATAAGTATGGTTCTTTAGGATTAGGTAAATAAAATGTTATCACTGCATGGTTTTTTATTTCTCAAATTTTGTTCTCTAGTGTCCCTTACACAATTTGGTTCTTTGTGATAAAATTTCACTTGCAAGATCACTCTGCTGGCATGTTCTATCCCTGCTTTCTTTAATATGTGTCTAGGTTTAAATTGTATTTTGTCTGTTACCACAGGTTTAATGTACATAGAGTTCTGCTAGTTGACTGACCTCATGCTTCCAATCTGTCCTTTGCTGTTGAGTGTAAAGCCGTATCTCCCTGTGGCTTTACCCAAGATAACCTTGTCCTGTGCATTAAATCCAGGATAGGAGTTCTCTCGCGCATGCCAAAAGCGATTGTTTTGATCAGGGTTACTTATTCAGTGCTTCACCTGAGTGGCTAGGAAGGCTTTATGTGTATCTCCTGGCATGTTTACAGTCAGCTGGGGTCACAGAAGGTGCAAATCAAGTCCTCCCCAGCAAACCTAACTTTGATCCTCACAGTTTTAGTAGGGTTGCTCAGAAGAGCAACTGTTCCCATATGCAAATATTTGCAGGATTTGAGCCTGCCTTAATCACAAAATCACACAAGGTTGGAAGAGACCACAAGGGCTATCAAGTCCAACCCCATCAAGTAATGATGTTATCTATGTATACATTTATGAGAAGCACACTTATACAGTAGTTTTAAGGCAGTGTACAACAAAAGCATAAATAACCAGAACGAAAATGGGAGACAAAACTATAAAAATGGCAGCAAAACACTATTAATAGTGCAATACGGCCAGAGCTGCACCCTTCTAAGCCCTTTGAAGTCAATGGACTTAGAAGGGTATCCCTCTATTTAGGATAGCTAGATTCCAGCCCAGTAGCACCTTGGAGATCAACAAGTGCTTTCAGAAGGAAAAGCCTTCTTTGATAAAAAGTACTCTAAGCAAGTGGGCAATGAGGTACTTCACTGTGAACAACAGGGGAAAGTTTTTTTTTAATTTGCTGCATGAAAACAAATACACCCTAGGGAACTACAAAAGAGGCCGTTGTGTCAGTAGAGAGGGAGATCTTTATTCCCACTGGAGTTAATCAGGAGTGCCTTTTGCTGTTAATGGGATCAAGATTTCATCCACTGAGGAACAGCAGCGGATATAAGAAGGACGAGCATTGTGAAGCTGAGAGGAGGCAAGGAAGGGTTGCATGTTAAGCAGGTGGCAGCCTGAAGGGTCAGGCAAATAGTCTGGTGGGCGAAGGACAGGAGAGCTAGCCCAGCTGCTGGAATAGCATGAAAGAATCCTCAATGGGGTCAGGCAAACCATACAGTCCTCCATCTTTTAGCATATTATAGTTATTTTCCAGAAAAAATCAGCAGGGGGAGTTTAGGTTGGGGGGCAGGGACCGCAAAGAGAACAGAGGCTTCTGGGCATGGTGTTTGTTTTTTTAAGTCCTCTTCTGGGAGTACCCCTTGCATTGATCTTTCAGACACGATTAACAGATGAGAGATGAGTTGGTTTTTATATGCCGACTTTCTCTACCACTTAAGGAAGAATCAAACCGGCTTACAATCGCCTCCCCCTCCCCACAACAGACACCCTGTGAGGTAGGTGAGGCTGAGAGAGTGTGACTAGCCCAAGGTCACCCAGCTGGCTTCATGTGTAGGAGTGGGGAAACAAATCCAGTTTACCAGATTAGCCTCCGCCGCTCGTGTGGAGGAGTGGGGAATCAAACCCGGTTCTCCAGATCAGACTCCACCACTTGAAACCACTGCTCCTAACCACTACACCATGGGATGGTCAGGTGTATGGCATCAGACCACAGGTGGATTTTGAAATATTCTATGTTAAACAGGAGAGACCTGGTGTGGTTGTTGGGATAAGGAATGAGTCTGTGCTTTGGTTTAGTACTGTTTGCTTAGGTTAAGCCCTTCCATTATTGTATCAAATCCCTCAGTAAACTGTGTATTCCTTTTAAAGCAGATCTCTGTCATCCATTCCCTACTGAAGACTCACTATTCACAGTCACCTCTTTAGGTAAAAGATACCGGTTTACCGTGCCCTGCACAAACATGCAAGCTAATTCCCCATGTTAATCTGAATGTATGTTCACGTATTTGTGGGGGTGTGGTAACATGGTCTTTTGCTAGTTAGAATCAGGACTGGTGTTGCATAACCCAAGGTAGGGATGTCAGCCTCCAGGTGGGACCTGGGGATCTCCCAGATGCTTTGCAGGGTGGACTGTATAGCATTGTGTCCCAGTGAGGTCCCTGCCTGCCCCAGGCTCCATCTCCAAATCTCCTGGAGTTTCCCAGCCTCGATCTGATAACCCTGCCTCCCCATCACTTTCCAATGGCTGAGGGGTCTTGGCAGTCCAACCCTGAGAGGCAGCTGCTGGGGCCCAGGTAAAGTGGTGGAGCTCAATGCCACTGACCACACACCTGACCTGCTCCCCACCCGCTTGCTTGCAAGCATTCTGCCATCCATGCTCCCAGCTGTATGCACTTCCCAGCATTGTCAGGGAAGGGCATGTGATCAGACCAGGGTCCATCAAGTCCAGCAGTCTGTTCACACAGTGGCCAACCAGGTGCGTCTAGGAAGCCCATAAACAACTGTAGCTGCATTATCCTGCCTGTGTTCCACAGCACCTAATATATTCGGCATACTCCTCTGATCCTGGAGAGAATAGGTATGCATCAAGACTAGTATCCATTTTTACTAGAAGCCATGAATAGCCCTATCCTCCACGAACATATTCACTCCCCTCTTAAAGCCTTCCAAGTTGGCGACCATCACATCCTGGGGCAGGGAGTTCCACACTTTATGCAAGCTTGGTCGGATACATGCAGTTCAACGGGGCTCCCTCCTCAGATCAGCGCAATCCTAAAGACTTACACCTTCCAAAACTATTGACTTCAACGGATTTAGGACGGCCATAACTCTGTTTATGGTTGCAGCGGAAATAGTCCCATTAGTCACCTTTATACGGGCGTAATTGCCATTTAACTGAGTGGGTTAAAACCTGCAGAAAACGGCGTAAATCACTATACACAGCTGGATTCTTACTCGGGGACAAAGCCTACTGACTCCCGTGGGACTTATTCCCAAGTAAGCGTAACTGCATTAAGTTTTATCTGCAAATATTTTTTCTGCCCGCCCTCCCCTCTCTTTCTACGCAATAGTCCCCCCGTCCAGAAGCCCCCTCACCCACGTGACCCCAAGCCTCGTTCCCACACATATGCCTCCGGGCGGCTTCTCTCCCCGCTCCCCTTGCCCGAAGTGAAGTTAAGGGAAAGCCGCTTCGCCCCGTCGGAACGCGCATGCCCGGAGCCCCCGGCGCGCATGCCCGCTGAGAAAACGGAGGCGCCAACGACTCTGATAGGGAGGAAAATCTAAACGGCCGCCGCCATATTGCCGACCTGTCAGCAGACGCGGCGCTGCTGTTGCCGCCTTCGCGCGTCTCCTGCGGCCGGGATCACCTCGGGGGAGGAGAGGAGCGCCGGCGCTCGCAGCGGCCTCGCAGCGCCTCCTGGCCGGCCGCGGAGGGGGGGCCGCGCGGGCCTCCCAGTCGGCCGGAGCGAACTCGCCTGCCGAGCGGGGAAAGAAAGCGGCGGCGGCGACCGACGGAGGGCTCTACGCCTCAGCCCCCTACCAGGTGAGGGGGGAGAGGGCAGCCGGGCCGTGGGGGCCGTGGCCCACCCTCGGCGGCTGCCAGGCCTCTGCCCGCCGGCTCCTGCCTGGGCAACGCGGAAAGGCTCCCGCGCCGGGCGAGGAGGGCTGGTGGGGTGGCGGTTGGCGGCGGGAGCGGTTGGTGGGTGGCGGTTGGTGGGGTGGCGGTTTTTGGCGCGGAGGGAGACAGACGGCGGGGCTCTGGGCTTCGCCCGCCCCCGGCTCTGCCTCTTGTCTCTCTCTTCTCCCCCCCCCCCGCGCCGCCTCTGACGGCAACGCGGCTTCCCTCCGTCCCTCCTTTCAAGGCGCTGCTTTCCACGAGGGTGGTTCCAGATGGGCAGCCGAGCCGGTCTGCAGCCGCAGCACAACACGAGAGTCTTGGTGGCGCCTTTAAAAGGAAAAAGAGGACAAACACTTAAAGGGCGAAAACGCACGGGAGGCTTTGCCTTGGATTTGCCGCTCTCTCGGTGCACGTTCCCCCCTGCCAAATTTTCAAAATTCAAAAATAAGCCCCCCCGTGCAGAGTTTTGGGAATTCGGATGGGGAAAATGTGCATCTAGAGAGCGGCAAATCCAAGGCAAAGCCTCCCGTGCGTTTTCCCCCTAACAACTTATTCCGTGCATCTGATGGAGTGAACTCTGACTCGGGGAAAGCATGTGGCGGAATTGATGCTTTTTATTATTCTGGCCCTGGACCCTTGTTCTGTTTTCCTTTTCCTGCTGGTGTAGTGGTCAAGAGCAAGTGGAGTCTGATCTGGAAAACCGGGTTTGATCCCCCACTCTTCCACATGAGCGGCGGAGGCTAATCTGGTGAACTGGATTTGTTTCCCCACTCCTACCCACAAAGCCAGCTGGGTGACCTTGGGCTACTCACAGTTCTCTCTGAACTCTCAGTCCCGCCTACCTCACAAGGTGTCTGTTGTGATTGTAAGGTGATTGTAAGGGAAGGTGATTGTAAGCCAGTTTGAGTCTCCCTTAAGTGGTAGAGAAAGTCGGCATATAAAAAATAACTCTTCTTCTCTCTTCCCACCCCCCACTCTTTCCCCCTAAGTCTCTAAGGCAGAAAGGGCTTGCTTTTAATGAGAATGAGTGGTCCTCAAAGAATGGAAGGGGCTGTGGCTCGGTGGTAGAGCATCTGCTTGGCATGCACAAGGTCCCAGGTTCAATTCCTGGCATCTCCAGTTAAAGGGACTAGGCAGGTAGGTGATGTGAAAGGCCTCTGCCTGAGACCCTGGAGAGCTGGTGCCGGTCTGAGTAGGCAGTCCTGACTTTGATGGACCAAGGGTCTGATTCAGTACAAGGCAGCTTCATGTGTTGAGTGTGCCCAAGTCACTCACTCCTGCTTGCTCTTCCCCAAAGGAGGGTGGTAAGTTACAGATAAGAGCTAGTGTGATGCCAGGTGTCGGACTGTTAGGATCTAGGAGACAAGGGTTCAAGTCTTCACTCTGCTGTGAAGCATGCTGGATGAACTTGCTAGGTGAACCTCTTGCACAGAGTTGTTAGGGTAAAAAGAAAGGGGGGATGCTGTCCTAATCATTTTGGAGGGAGAGGTTTGGAAATGTGCTAGGTAGACTATTTTTAATGAGGCAGGTGTAACACAGTGGCTGAGAATGAGCTACAAGCTGGGAAGGCCTTGGTTCAAATGCAGTCTTTGCCACAGACCCCCTCCCCTTCCAAGAGGGCCTTAGGTAAGCCACACTGAGCACCCCCTGCCCCCAATCTGCAGCGTGGGGCTTTTGTAGGAGTTACTGAGAAAAATGGCTTGTATTCTGCTGTTCCACTACACAAAGCTTTAAGTCTTCCTCCAGTGGAAGAGCCATTTACGATGGAGCAAGGCTTCTTCAGTCTAAGGTAGGGTATGACCCTTTGTTTGTGTGAAGTGCTCTAGGCACTGGACATGCTAGTGAAATGATATTATTCATGTTAAAAAATTGCACTGCCCTCTGCTATCCATCCATTCTTACATTTCTTTGATGTGAAAGGGGTCCTTAGTTGTCAGGCCTAGCAAATACTGTGGATATTTCTGCCTAGGAAGTGTGCATATTGATTAGGCATTAAATTCCATTCTGTGTAAATAGTTAGGAAAAGGATGTAGGGCTGTTATCCTAAGCACACGTGCTGGGGTTTAAGTTTTGTCCAACTCTGTAAGATCTGCTTTTAAGTAAACATGAAACAGCAGAGCCTTACATGCCAATTCTACACATATTTGTTTGGAAGAATACGCCACTGGAATTATGTGGGGGCTTACTTCAACGTTACTCACGTTTAGCATCTTGTTGGACAGTAAATAAAATAGTTATTCTCTGACTCTCTGTATATGAAGTCACATTAATGAATGTTAATGCTGTAAGTTGGAGGCAGGGTGGGTGTGAAGGGCTGAACTAAAACTCTGGACTTGGCCCAGCTACTTCTTGCAAATGGGGACAACTACATTGTTAACACATTCCTGGTGTCAGCAGCTGCCAAAAATCTACCAGCCTTGTATTCTTCATGGTCCCTGCAGTAGTGGGGGCGGGGGGAGAGAGGATTGTCCAGAGAATCTGTCAGCAATGGATGGAAGCATTAACTGCCAGCATAGTGGGGTCAGAAATTACTTTCCAGGCGCTCTGTGGGTACCTTTGTTGCTCTAGCCCTTCTGTTTCAGGGTGTGTGTGAAATTTGGATTGTGGGAAAAAGTCCTTGAGATTGATTCTGTATTACAGTAGCGCACAGACTGGAAGATTGTCAATAGAGGTGACTTGCATTCTGTTTTGGGGTGGGTGTCTTGTTGATAAGCAGGGTGCACCAATTTTGCAGAATCTAACACAAATTGAATTGTAGCCACTAATGTTCTTGTATGCTAGTCATGTTTTCATGATGAAAGCACCCAGAGTGGACAAATGATAACAAATTACCTCATATACATGCACCTCAAAAGAATCTGATGCTGTCTGTTGCTGAAAACAAATCTACATTTTAGTGTGTGTTTACATTGCTTTACATAATGAGCATAAAAGCTCTTGTAAATTATTTGGATCAATACTGTATTGCAAGTGTTAAGAGTGATAAGCTTCTGAAGGCTGCAGTTGTATATTCAATTCCCGATGAGTCCTGTTGAGTACAATAGGACATATTATGTAAACCTAAGAATTGGATGTTAGTAAATTTAAACATTACGGTTTTAAAATTTAAGTTGTAATCTTTCTGTTTAACTCTTGTTGACATCAACAGGATTGAAATGACTTCAATTTGAGTCTAGAATCCTTTATTCTCAATAAGAAAGTCCTGCTGGATCAGACCACAGGTCCATACAGTATCCTGCAGCCATCCCTGGCCAGCCAGGTGTGTGTGTGTGTGTGTAAAGTGCTGTCCAGTCGCAGCCAACTTATGGCGACCCCTTTTGGGGTTTTCATGGCAAGAGACTAACGGAGGTGGTTTGCTAGTGCCTTCCTCTGCACAGCAACCCTGGTATTCCTTGGTGGTCTCCCATCCAAATCCTAACCAGGGCTGACCCTGCTTAGCTTCTGAGATCTGACGAGATCAGGCTCGCCTGGACCATCCAGGTCAGAGGCCAGCCAGGTACAAGCAAGAAATTGAGGCCATTGCCCCTCCTCCCCCAAATGATGTGTAGGGATCTGAAAGTTCCATTTAGCTATCTAGGCTAATAGCTATTGATAGACCTATCTTCAATGCATTTGTCTAATCCCCTTTTAAAGCTATCACCATATCTTGTGGCTACGAATTCTGTAAGCTAATTACGCATAGTGTGAAAAAGTACATTCTTTGTCCTAAATGTACTCCTAATCAATTTCATTAGGTGGCACTGAGTTCTAGTATTATGAAATGGGGAGAAAAAATATTTTCCCCTGGATATCATGCATAATTTTATGTACGTTCCACGCTCATCACTCCTGGCCCCTTATTTGTTTCTCTTTGAAACTAAAACTCTCCAAACATTTTAGCCTTTTCTCTCAGGGAAGATGCTCCAGCACTATAATTGTTTTATATACTTGTTTCTGTTTGCTTTCCAGTAGTATGATTGCCAGTTATAGTTGCCTATCTTGAAAAGGCTGTTTTTACTCTCAATCCCCTTCCTAACCCTAGAATCTCAGTTTTCCCCAACTGTCATTTTTTATGGGGAAAATTGGATGACTTCAAAATTTCCAGAGAACACTGTTTCTAGAAGTTTTATGTCTTGGCTGTGGCAGTAGTGTTACAAAGTGCTTTGACTAGGGAAAGGACATTCAGTTGCCATTAGGGATTTGGGCATATCTGAAAGCTCAGTTGATTGTAATTTTTGGAAAGAATTAAGTATTGCCAGAAAGTAGAGGCCTTTAACTCATATGGATGGAAAATCTGTTTTATTTTATAGCTATGTCCAGACTTCCTTGAACGTGAAGTAGGTGTGTGCCTATACATTTTAGATCAGTATTCCCTAATTCTTAGATGATGATCAGAAGACTCTAGCTACACATATGACTGAAATTGGAAAGAGCAGTGGTTTAAATGGACTTTTAGGCTTGTGAAAGTAGGTTTTTCGAAGGTTGCTGCCCAAAATTATTAGGAGAAGGTACTGGTGGTCAGCTTAATCCTAAATCTCTAGCTGACAAAGCAAACATTGCTTTCTTGCCCAACTGTAATGATTTGACTTGCTGTTTGCCTTTAAGATCTGTTCCAGTTTGGGACCTTTGCCATCTTGTATCCCAGCCTAATGTTAGCCAAAGAAGCAGTGTACCATGATTCATGAGTCGCTACTGTGTTAGGCGTGAAAGCACCAATTGCGATCATCAAATGGCTTGTTAATTACAGATGAAAACACTTTAAAGTGAAACTGAAAACTGGATTCTACTATAATTTTGTTTTTTCTCCTCCACCCCTTTACCTTGGTCTCTGCAAATGATCCTGAGTGAATCACCTTTCCTTCTGAGAATTTAGAAGCATGTGAAAGCATTTTCATCATAGCAGGGCTGGCGGGATGGAGAAAAGTGTGGTGTGGGGGTATTAATTGAAAATGAAGTGTCCTTGAGGAGGAAATCTTACCATAGCACGCCTGGAGTGTTTGTATTCCTTGCTCACTAGTGTGTGTGTCTGTGGTTTGTTGTGACCACTAATTGAAATGTGTGGACCCCTGTAATAATAGACAGAGCTTGGATTTGTAAGTGTTGACTACAGAGTTTTATGGTAGGCATCACAACTACAGTTTGCAGGCTCAAAACAAATTGCAAGTGGCTAATAATGTTGAATTACATGAATTTGTTTAGCCACAAAATTCCTCATACCTGAACCCAAATGAAGTATGCAAGACTTTTTTAGGACACCAAGAAACTTTCTCTTAAGTCCTAGTGGCTCAGTTCTGCTTTATATTCAGTATATTTTTTGAGGTAAGGATGAGTTGCTGTACTATTCCTCTAACTAAGGTGTGGAAAACTTCAATTGCATGGTTAATGTGAAAAGTATTGCATACATCCTGATCCTAAGTAGCATTTGTTTTAAGTAGAATCCCATTAATTTATTCCAAAGTGAATCTTCCTAGGATCACAGCATAAATTATTGAAAAACTGACTTGGTTGGTTGTTCTTTTCCCATAGAACATCTGTTTGAAGAGTCATAAGGGCAGCTCTGTTTCTTTGATCTTTCAAAATCCTACAAAAGTGCTTGACAGTGCATTTAGGAGGCAAATTAATTTCACTTGCAGCTTATGTTTGTGCTTGTGTAGATCAACCAGGTGTATAAATGCTGCTTAATTACTTAGCTTTAATACTTGATTCTGTATTTTCCCCCTTCCTAAAATTTACTTGCATCGTATATGGCAGACACAGAAACTTACAACTAAGCTTATTTCAGCCCATTCCTGAGAGCTGCAGTGGCCTGGGACAACGTGGCCAAGGCGCTGCCGTGGCGCCTCCAAAGAGATTTGGCTGCTGCAGCAAGGGGAAAAAAGGGTATTTTAAAATTAAAAAACTGAAAAAGGGGAAAACAGACCCATTGAAAACAGCGATGCTGCACCAACAAAAAGGTAGTGTGGCACCGCCATCTCTTCAGGAGGCGTTCCTGGGCCGAACGGGGTTTTGGAAGCTGCCTAAAGGCAGCTCTGACTCCCCCCCCCCCCCGGAATACCTCCTGGGACATTGGCGCAGGGACTTGTGCTGGGAGGATGCCTCTGGTGTCCATGGGCCAAGCTGCTACCACGACCCACGGGGCTGGTATAAATGGCACTACACCGGCTTTCGTGCCAGTTTGCATGGCGCAAGTGGCACAGAGGCCGGCGTAAGGGCCATGTCGCCTCCTAAGGCGATTTGGCCCCCAGCCTCAGGAATGCACTGTTAGTCTTACTGCATAAGGGCAGTTTATTTAATATTCTGTCTAATTTATACTGTATTGATCACAGAATTGGATTCAGAAGGAAACTGCGGAATACCTTGTACAAATCTAGATATGTTCCTCTTCAATATGCACAGTTTTCCATTAATGTCTGTTTAAAAGGGGTGGAAGATACTGCATCTGATTTCTGTCCTGATTATAAAATGTTGCCTTACAGTTCCTTAGTGATCATTCATAGTCATTTGAAGAGTTGGTTAGAGATTTGGTATATGTGTATAAATATATACACACGCACGCCTTGTGATACTTACCTGGGAGTAAACCCTGTTAAATTTAGTTGATCCTTCCTCCAGGTGAGAGAGCATATTATTGGAGTATATAGTTTCTGTGTTGGTGAATAAAACCAAATGGTTTAATGATCTCACAAAATTACTTCAGTGTCTCGCTTGTGAAGGCTGGAAATTGCTGGCAGTGCAAATTTCTGTTGCAAAATTCTATTGCCTGTACCTTGCCATGGTAGTGGGGTGGTAGGACACCCATGCCATTGCAATGTTGTCTACTTTGCGTGGCAGTGAGCTGCTGGTTAGGACTCAAGGTGCTGGTGAAAATTGCATTTATAGCCATAAATTTCCTAGAACTTGCATATCCCGTGGTGCATTGTCTCTCATATGAAACCACCCCCAAAGCTGTGTTAGACCTGAGAAGCCCTAATCTCACTTTCATATGTATTGTAGACTAGTGGCATAATGTCATACTTTTGACTTGATCTGTGGTATATACTTCCCACAGTATATATTACTTCTTCTATAGAGATGAGAGTGACATTTGTGTTTGCTGCCATGTCAGTGATCTCCCCACAGTTATTACAAACTTGGTAAAATTGTTTATATATATCTAGCTCTGGCTTTCCCTAGGTTTAGTAGTGATCATATACTCTTTCCTTGCAGAAATTTAAACTAAATTCCATCTGATCTAAAGTAATGTACGTATTGGATTTGCTGTCTTTGCTTCACATGTCACTAAAATATCCTGTTTGATAAGTGAGTACTTGGATATTAGAACCAAATTTGCTCATCTTTAGCCATTTGTAAGGTTAAAATGTCTTTTAAGGGTCTAATTATGGCTGAAGTGTACTAATTATTCTGTTGCCAGAAGCTCTCCTGTTATTTGCAGCAGCTGATATTTTAATTTGGAGGTGACTTCCAATGGTTTAGACATTTTTTTTCTCCTGGAGCACCACTACTTAAACTATATATTGAAAGATACAAAAGGGCTGCTTGAGTTTCTGCCTAAGGAGTTACCACACAGGACAGCTTTTGTTAAATGTCAAGGGTATGATTTATATTTAGACTTGGGTGGAGATAGTTGCCCTAACATTATGAAGTATGTGTTCTCCCTGAGGTGAAGGGCATCTTGCAGATAGACGGGTGTTTCCGTTCCTGGTTCATAGATAGGCAGGAAGTACAGAAAGTTCAACCTCACTTCCTGTCCCCTGACTGGAAACGCCCCTTCGTCTCCACTTTTCTTCCTACCTCGATTAGGTAGGCCGCGTCTCTGGTTGCTCCAGCGCAACTAGCGCCATTTTGTAACTTTTCCAGGTTTCCAGCCACTAGTTTTTCCCTTTTTTGCTTTTTGGGCATCCCGGGCTCTCCCGAGCCTCGAGGATGTCTTCACAGCCTGGCCCCAGCGTGGATGGGTTCCTCCGGCTGGAGGACCACGTGGCCGGTCTCCTGCCGAAAACCAGGCAGGGGACCTCGGCCACCTGAGCTCCCGCGGAGGCGGTTGAGCCGGGAAACAGCAAGGCGGGCGGCAGGGCTGCCGTGGAGGCGGCACAATCCCCCGACAACAGCGTCCGGTTCCCTGCGGCGGAGTCTGGGGACGGCATGGCGGCCGGAGGGCGCCCCGCGGAAGCGGCGGCTCCCGGACCACACAAGCAGACTGGCAAGCGGACGCACAAGGCGGCGGCTGGGACCAGCTCCTCCGCCGACAAGACCGTGGCCAGCAGGCACAAACGAAAGCGCGCGAACAAGGAGGAGAAGCCTGCCGGGGCCCAAGGCCCGCTCGACGCTTGCAGCCGACGAGGACCGGGGAAGGTGGCAGTGTTCCCCCGAACAGTGGCGGCCCGAGTCGGCTCCTTGTGAGGAAACCATCTCAGGCCGCGCCCCCAGCAGGAGCCCACGCCAGGACCCGCAAGACACGGCTACTTCCACATGCCTTCGCAGCTGGGTGAGCTACAGGGGCTCTACTTGTCGGAGGGGGGGCAGAGGGTGGAAGGCCTCATGGCCCTTATGAGGCAGGTTCTCCGGGAGGAGTTCCCCTTCCTACAGGCAGCCTCCCGCACCTCCCGCAGCGGGGGTTCTGAGGCCTCCCAATATGAGTCCTCCCCAGAGCCAGAGAGTTCCGGGAACGAGAGCCATGCCCGCTGCTCCACAGAAGCCCCACCCCCCTGGCCCACCAAGGCTGCGAGGAAGTGCTGGCCCCCTCAGAGTCCTAGCCACGGGGAGGAATCCCCCGACTCTTCCGAAGACTCAGACCCAGAGGGAAGGGAGGAGGGGGAGCTCTCCCACGAGGAAGAGACCCCAACCCCCACTGAGCATCACTCCAGGCTCTTTGCCGGAGAGGATTTCCAGCACCTCCTCTCCAAGGCGATCATGGCCCTGGACCTTACCGACAATGAGCCACCTGAAGAGAGCAAGGCCCACTCTCGCCCCAGGGGGCCCAAAGACCTCTTCCCCAGGTCCCAACCACCCTCCAAGTCTGTCCCATTCACCGAGTTCTTCGAGGACATAGTCAAGCGAGAATGGGAAAAACCAACCTCGCATAAACAGTTGCCAAGGAACGTGAGGGCCTTATACAACCTGGCTCCTCACACTATGGACATGCTCAAGCCCTCCATCAAAGTACCAGGTGGGGGCTGCTCCATCAAAGTACCAACAGCACATCCTGAAGAAGAGGAACATTCGCCTGCCCCTGCCCCCAGAGGTAAAGCGCAGTCTTCGCTGGTGGCTGGACCCCTCCAGCCTGCAGAAGGATTGTCAGTACTGGCACCAGACGACCATACAGATCTTCACCAACGCCAGCCTAGAGGGGTGGGGCGCCATGGTGGACCACCAGATGGCACAGGGCGCCTGGACGGAGAAGGAGCGATCCCTTCACATCAATCAGCTCGAGCTCCGAGCCATCTACCGAGCCCTCCACTCCTTCCAACCGACAATAGCCTCGCACCACATCCTTATCCGAACGGACAACGTGGCCGCAAAGGCTCACCTAAACAAACAAGGTGGGTCCAGATCATCAGCCCTTCACCGGGAAGCCAGTCGGATACTGAGGTGGGCAGAGAGACACCTTCGGTCCATCAGGGCTGAACACATCAGGAGAGAGCTGAACACTCAAGCAGACTGGCTCAGCAGGAAAAAGATAGACTAGGGGGAGTGGTCACTGCAGCCCCAAGTATTCTGCACACTCTCCACTCGCTTCGGTCGGCTGACAGTGGATCTCTTTGCGTCCCCGTCAAACAGTCAGCTACCTCGATTCTTCTCGCGATACTCACATCCTCGGGCAGAACAGACGGATGCCCTACTGGCCACAGGGCCTACTCTATGCCTTCCCTCCATTTTCAGTCATCTCGAAAGCTCTGAGGAAGCTACGACAGGAGAGGGCGAAGGTCTTGTTCGTGGCCCCAGACTGGCCACGCAGGCCCTGGTACCCCACTCTCCAGGAACTGTCCATTCAGCCGCCGTGGAGGATACCAGTATCCAAGGACCTGCTGCACCAGGGACCACTTCGGCATCCGGATCCAGATTGGTTTTGCTTGACCATCTGGGTAATGAGAGGCAAAGGCTCCTCGGCCTAGGCTACACCCCTGAAGTGGTCAACACTATGCTGGCAGCCAGGCGTCCCTCCACCCAGCGCATTTATAACTCCGCATGGAAGGCGTTTGTACTCTGGTGTAGACGGAAGGGAGCTGACCCACTGGAACCTCCCACGGCCACACTACTGGCCTTCCTGCAGGAGGGGGCACAACACCTTGTGTAAGCAACTAGCAGCCGTCCACCTTGTGTAAGCAACTAGCAGCCATCTCCACCGTAGTCCCCCACCTCAGAGGCTACGCCACCTGCAGGCACCCGCACGTTGTCACCTTCCTGAGAGGCCTTTCACTGCTCTCGCCTCCAGATTTCCAACCTGGTGTCTGCACGTGGTCCTCACCGCATTCACCAAACCGCCCTTCGAGCCTCTTGCCGAAGCGCCCTTGCAGGCCCTTCTCAGGAAAACTCTCTTCCTCACGGCCGTAACATCAGCCAGCCGGGTCTCCTAGCTCACTGCCCTGTCCTCCCGCCCGGGTCTCTGCGTGTTCCACAAGGACAAGGCAGTCCTCAGGCCGGATCCCACCTTCATCCCAAAAGTCAATACGGTCTTCCACAGACAGCAAGAGATTCACCTTCCCTCCTTCGCGCCACACTCGCGACACCCACGGGAACAGGAATGGCACACCCTCGACCTGCGGCGGGTCCTGCACATATACATCTCTCGCACCGCACCATTCCGGCAGTCCGACGCTCTGTTCATCTCAGTAGCCGCTCCCAACAAGGGGAGACAGCTCTCCAAGCCTGCCCTCAGCAGGATGCTACGCAAGTGCATTGAAGAAGCATACAGACTCAGCGACAGGCCTGTCCCGCCTGGCATCACTGCGCACTCAATCCGCAGCACAGCCACCTCGGCGGCCTTCGACAACAGGGCGTCAGTCGAGGAGATCTGCAAGGCAGCCACCTGGTCTTCAGTATCTACCTTCGTGCGTCACTACCGCCTGAACCAGTTTTCCTCGGCAGACACTGCCTTTGGACGTCGGGTGCTCCAGCACGTCCTTTCAGTGGACAGCACCCACCCTTCGACGGAGTAGCTCTTGGACATGCCGTCTATCTGCAAGATGCCCTTCACCTCAGGGAGAACGGGACCTTGATTACTTACCAAGAAGGTTCCTTCTCCTCTGAGGTACGAAGGGCATCTTGGCCCCACCCTGGGGCAGAGACTGGAGCACCTTACGCTTGTTCTTTATTGGTCATAGTCGGGGAGAGAGCCAGCCTCCTCCCACGCACGCTTCTATGACAGCACCTGTTCGACAATTTGCACGTAGAATACGTGAACAACAACAACAACAAAAAGCCTCTGTTTGATAGCGGACCCAAGTTCAGTGTAACTCAGGTTACCCCAGTGTAATCCTCATTAAAGTTACCACAGCCAAGTGACAGAGTTTGGTCCATGTTGTTCCTTTTATTTACCTTACAGATTCCTGTCCAGCTCTGGAAGTCTCAAGTGGAGACGAAGGGGTGTTTCCGGTCAGGGGACAGGAAGTGAGGTTGAACTTTCTGTACTTCCTGCCTATCTATGAACCAGGAACGGAAACACCCGTCTATCTGCAAGATGCCCTTTGTACCTCAGAGGAGAAGGAACCTTCTCGGTAAGTAATCAAGGTCCCGTTCCTGATAAAGGAAATAGATGGCAGTTTCTTGAGTCTTTCCATGTGTTTCATGGGGTCCCAAAATTTAAGGGAGCATGGTTTGCTTACTCTAACTAGCTGAAAACTATTCAGGATAGCTATAAATGGTTCAGCATCTGCTTGGAATAAGAACAGTGTTTCAGGGTTCTGTCCTGCCTTTAGTAGTACTTGAATGGCATTGAGTGGAGTAGAAGGAGTAGAAAGTATAATTCTGAAGTCTGTATGTGATGCATCTTGTGATATTCTGTCTGCCTTAAAGGACAACTTTGTAATTCAAAACTAAATAGTCTGGAAAATCGTGTAGAAATTAAACCATTTTTGTGGCTTAGAATTTTTTTTATAATAAAATAAAGCACTACATACAAATTTATGATATGACTCTTCAAGTGTATATTTTTCCTTTAAAAAAATAACATGGGGAGATTACGTTGCAATAGAAGCTTCTTTGTCATGTCATATCATAGTTTCAGTCCCAGTGATATAATGGTAACTTACTGGCTAGAGGTAATGGATTCTCTCATTTGTGCTCGACTAATGAGAGACAACAGGAAACTCTCCTACATCTGGGAAGACTCCTAATGTTTCTTGCTCTCTTCAGCCAGCAGTGCTTATCAGAACTTTGGCATCTGTGTTGCTGGGCATCCTTTTTGCCACAGAGCTAGTAACACTCAGTCATGGGAAGCTAGCAAATGTGTTTACAGAAAAGCCAGAGCCTAGCTGTTCAGTCTGGCTGTAACAACTATACCTCATAATTTAAATAACCATTCTAGAGTATTTTGTATGCTAAAAAAATTCTGATCCTGTGCATACACCAGCATGGTGCGGTGGTTTGGAGCGGTGGACTCTAATCTGGAAAACCGGGTTTGATTCCTCATGCCTCCACATGAGCAGCAGAGGCTAATCTGGTGAACTGGATTTGTTTCCCCACTCCTCCACATGAAGCCAGCTGGGTGACCATGGGCTAGTCACACTCTCTCAGCTCCACCTACCTCACAGGGTGTCTGTTGTGGGAAGGGAAAGGGAAGGTGCTTGAATCTCCTTTAAGTGGTAGAGAAAGTCGGCATATAAAAACCAACTCTTCTTCTTCTACACTGTTCTAGCAGCAATTATATCAAAGAGCCGTTTCTCCCTTGAGTTTAAAGCTAGCTCCTTTTAGCTCTTGGACAATTCTAAGAATATAGAAAATCTCTGAACATATCCAGTGCTTGTCATTACAGTTTCCTACAGTTATGCCAATTCCTGTGTGAGGGGAATGCCACATTGCTCCAATTCTGATAAAACACAGCTGTTGGACAGATAATATTTTATTCATCCCATGGAAGCGCTTCTTCCTAGGCATATGCTGCCACACACATGACAGTCTGGGTTTGGTGTGCTTGCTGTCACTTAACTTTGGTAACAATTCATCTAATGGGTCTCCTGAACTTGGATTCAGCAAGCTTCAGGAAGTAACCTCATAAATGGTCCCTCTATCCTGATGTCTTATGCTTCAAATTATGGACACCCGTATATCAGAGAACACTTGAAAAACAACTCTGTAGGTGAACCTGTATTTGTGTGGACCTGGTACAGATATAACGTCCCCTGCAGAGTCTTGTGCTCAAGTTTTCTCCACAAATCCTGTCCCCGCCATGACCTTTCCCCCCTTCAGCACTGAGATTAGCATAACAGTGGCATAACATCCAAATCGCTGTACACCGCATTGAACCTGGAGTACTGTGTGAAGTTCTGAAGGCCTCACTTCGAAAAGGATGTAGATAGAGTGGAGCAGGTGTGGAAGAGAGCAATGAGGATGATCAGGGGCCTGGAGACCAAGCCGGACGAGGAAGGGCTGAGGGATTTGGGAATGTTCAATCTGGAGAAGTGGAGGTTGATGATTGCTCTCTAAGTATTGCCTTAGCATTAGCCTTTTTTGCTACTTCATTTCACTGACTGCTCATAATTAGCTTACAGTCACCTGTACCTCAAGATCTTGTTCACACACTGCTACCCAGAATTTGTCTGAAAGTGCCTTATCTGAAAATACCACTTTTGTGTCTATTCAGTCCTAAATATTTAAAACTCAGTATTTTTGAGGGGGTGGGTAACTTTTCAACCTCTTCTGTCAACGTGTCTAACACTATTCGAAAGAAGTCAGTTTGTAGTTTTCCACTCCATAAAATTTGTTTTCTGAATGAGAAGGTTTGACAATCTGCTTTTTATTTTACTGTGACAAATGCTCATCATAAATCTTTGATAATGTATTTAAAACTACTTCCTTTTTGACTTGTTTTTGCCATTCTTTATACTTCTCTCTAGTTAAATGTAAAGAAAATATCTTTGATGTACCATAGTTTAATCTGTGTTTTGATAATGTCTGTATCTGGATAATATTACCAAACGCTGTGTATGTTTCCTTGTCTAAAGATGCTCTTTAAGTCTGTCTCTGGATAAGGGGTGCAAATATGTCTAGGTAGCATTACAGAAAATGGTTGTGTGGGGAGAGAAGGGCAGAGTAATTGTTGGCATTTAGGTTAGCTAACACAATACCACAGTGGGTTGCATTAATGACTGAGCAGGGTAGAAATACCTTGGAGGGGTAAGGTAAATGGTTACTGGTGAGGCTTTTGCTGGAGTCTTGTGTTGATGTTTCAGATGGACATGCATAAGCTGGACAGAATCCAAAGAACATCAAATCGCCAGAGGTCTAAAGAAAGTGTTAAAGAGTGAAGGAATGAGGTTTGGGAAGAGAAGGATGTAAAGAGGCTTGCTAAGTTGTCTTCAAATGACTGAAGGAGGACATTGATCAGTTCTTCTCTACTACTGGGGACAGGGCAAAATGTCGCCCTAAGTGCGGGGGGCGGGGGAGCTGCTTAATTTGTAAAGAGTGCTAAAGCATTATCCCAGTGCCTCCCCATTCTTTACAATTGCCTGAGGGTGTGGTCAAGTCTTTTTAACCTGTTAACACACATTCACTGATAAACAAGTATGGTTGGATTCTTCAAGTGTAATCAATCCCTAAAGCAGGCAGATTGACAGGAAGACTACTTAAGGTCACTTTCCTCGGTATAATCAAGGATTTCTGTTGTACATGTGGGGTAGGGGAGCTGCTGTGATTTGGTTGTTGGAGTACCATGGAGTTCACAGGGTGGCCTTGGGCTACTCACTTGAACTAACCTACCTCACAGGTTGTTGTGAGGGGGCCAATACATTGCTTTGAGCTGTTTGAAGAACACAGGGTTTTTAAAAAAGCTGAAGAGAAATAGCAGAGTTCTTTCAAGAAAATGGTTGACAATCCATGAGGTCACAGAGACCCCACAATAGTTCGCGTACAGAAACGGGAAGACTTACATTTTTAAATACATTTTTACAGACATTATCTTGGTATCTCCAAATCTGTCAGAAGCCAGTTTCTCCATTATATAATTAACTAAGTAACCTAGTTGTTCAGTCCATTATACATATAAGAGATTGTGAAGTTATAATCGAGTATAAGGAGTGCAAGGCATGCTATATAGTCTGGATGTAGACGTACATAGTTGTGATGCACAAATTCTGTCCGGAGGCCTGTTCACAAGGCTTGAATCCTGACTAAGACCATGTAGGAAAGGAGGTGGGGAGAAGATGTTTGTATTACTTGCCCATAAGCCCCACAGAATACAGCCCCACAGATGACAGAATGCTTAGTTTTTTTAAATGATAATAGAAATTTCTTGATGTCTAGAATTCTTTTAGTATTGCACCCTGTCTTTTCTTTATCTTTTATTACAGAGGTACTTAACTCACGACAAACTTTTTAAAAAGTAGTCATCACTTGGAAGAAAAATAAGGAAACCAAGCTGTCAGCTGTAAAATCTAGCCTTTATTATGCATTTCCAATTAAGAGCCTTTGTATTTAACCTTGCCCTTCCTTCAGGAAGCTTAAGGCAGCATATATGGTTCTCTTAAGTTTTATCCTCACAACAGTCCTGTGAGGTAGGTTAAGCTAAGAGTGGGTGACTGGCCCAAGACCTCTCGGTGACCTTCATGCCTGAGTGGCAAATTGGACACTTGCTTCCCTGGTTCTCATCTCACACTCTTAATTACTACACCAAACTGAGAAGCAAAATCTTCTACACTTTTCTGTAATGGTTTGGCTGGATCTGGCAACATGTGAGCTGTTCCGCTTGCACAAGCAGTAACGCAGTGGCTGCAGCATTGCATGGCACTTGAGTATCTGTACTGTTTTGTTTTTAAGTGTGCATATGGAGCCACAGGGGGTTCATTTGACCATTTAATTTTGAAAGTATTGGAAGAAATACCTTGTAGTATGTCTTGTGCACATGAAAAAGATAGTGGTATGTCTTATTGTGTACATGGAAAAGATATTGAGGATACAATTGCTTTTACTTAATTGCAAGCAGCTAACAAGGAATAATTTTAGTGTTTGCACAAATACTATTACTCAGACAGAAATATTAGTGTTAATTCTTCTAGATAAAAATAATGGAGCTATGTGAGGTGTATTATACATATGTATACATTAGTGTATATTAGACAGTTATAGTATGTGTCGGTCAGCTAACTAGCTTATTAGTGGAATGTGAGTGACAGGTAGTTATAAACAACCAGGTGAGATGCAGCGAGCCTTGAACACTTAAATGGAAAGATGGCAGAGAACTATCTCAAATTAAACAGTTGTTTCTACACTTGTGTTTTGACAGAAAGCTACAATAAATGAGTTGAAAGAATAAGAAGCACAGAAGAGAGGGAAAAATGCCGAAACCAGTAAGTAAACCATTTTTTACCTTTCTAGAACTTGATAGGCTTTCAATTTAGTCTGTGATCTAGCAGCAAACATTTTGTGACTGGATCTCCTTTTATTGTCCTGAATAAATATGCTGTCATATGTAGGAAACGCCAGGGGAAGGTCATAGTCCAGATGTTGTGCATGTAAGGAACACTGCATAGAGCAGGGGTGTTGAACTCATTTGTTACAAGGGCCGGATAGGACATAAATATCATTTGGTCGGGCCAGGCAATGTGTACCAACCCAGATCGGCCAAGTGCACCAGCCCGCAGCGGGCTCGCCAGCCCAGATCAGGAATGGGGGGATGGGGTGGCTGCCTCATCTGGTGATGGTGGATGGTGATCCAAGTGCTGGGCTGGAATCCCCGCCTTCCGATCCCCGCTGCCTGCAGGCTTGGACTGCCACGTGGAGGTCCCAGCCGGCATGCACCGTGGACCGGAAGGCCCTCGCATCCCAGAGTCAGGAGTGGGGTGCTGCCTTGGCTCGCAGGCCGGATAACAGCCCTCAAAGGGCCTGATCCAGGCTGCGGGCCTTATTTTTGACATCATTGGCATAGAGGCTCGACTTGCCAGATAGGAACCTCGGAAGCAAAAGTGTTATAACCCAGTTATCCAGACCCGTGTGTGAAGTTACTTCTACTTCTAGTGCAGTTAGCCTGTATGTAGTGGGAGGGGGAATGAACTGTGTGTTTCCACATCAGGGGACATCTATACTTCTCCTGGGCATAAGTCCTGGAAGGGTGAAGGGAGGAAGCACAGCTCATTTACTTTTCTTTCCGCTTCTCTGAAAGATTTGAAGCAGTTCTGCGAGATGCATTTATTTATTGAGGACTGGAGATGCTATTGTTACCACTGTTATTATGGAGCTTTACAGAGTACAAGATGACATTTCCCTGCCCCAGGGAGTTTATAATTTGAAACACGGTTTGCCAAACCTTGTGAAGGATTGCTGATCTCCACAGGAAAAAGGAGGTGGGGTGTTCTGTTTTAGTAATTTCTGGGTGTTTTTTTTTTTTTTTTAACCAAAGAATCAAGAGCAATGTTTTTCAGCTCACTATGGTGGAGTTCACTGAACTCTTCAGGTAGTGTAAAATTGGGGAAGGGTGATTGGCACTTTGTCAGGATCTTCCTGAAGGGAGTGTGAAGTTATCCCTTCTTCAGGTTTGATTATCCCTAGATGCTCCTTGACTCTTGAAGGATGGAAACAAATAGTCCATAGTTCCTCAGACTGTGCTCCCCTCACATTGCCTGATTTCTTGTTTTTGTGTTTGCATACATACACTAATGGAAGTCGGCCTCAAGCTAGGACCAGTGATCTTGGATTACCCAGTCTGTCTGCTGCAACTATAAGTTCTATATATTTGAAAGGCAGCTGAATAATGTTATTGTCTGGACATATAAAGACCCTTTGTTTTCATCTATAGAAACACAGAGGTCCTGCTGTTGGGGAGCGAGGGCAATCTTGTTTCGCTTCCCTTATTTAAGTGTGTGTTCAAAAGTAATGAGCTACTATAAGGGCCTGGTATTGACTACCATCACACCCTTCCCACAGAAAGACATGTGTTCAACTTGTTTTAGCTGGTGGCAAATGGATCTGTGAGGAGGATTCTTCTTTGTGTTTAATGGCCAGGTTTTATGCGCAGCATTGGCTCTATGAGAGGGCAATGGAATCTGCAGCTGTTATGATCCTAGATGATGCTGATATAACACTTTACAGTGCCTGTGCGTTTGCATACAGTTAGTCCTTATCTGTTTTTCTGCTTGACTTCATTGAGTACTCCCATGTTCTATGCTCAGCATCAGTTTTACCTCTTATTGTTTCACCGAGGGTTGCACGGCACTTCAGAAATGCGGGTGTAGCGCTTTTAGAGAGCTTTGCATTGATGGATGATATATGGAAGAATTTTAAGGGACAGATATCAAGCTTTCCTTTATTAGAAGGCTGAATATTTAGAACGGTTGCTTAATTACTCGTTTGAGTTTCAGGCTAGAGCTAAAATAACTTGTTCTAGCTGTATCCTCAGTGCCATAAGAACTTTGCCACCAGACCAGTATAATTTGGAAAATGCACACTCTGCCTCTAAATAAACCCTGCTCATCAGTATATATGCAGTTGCTAAAGACTATGTCTTGCATCTTCAGTTAGTGTCAGATGCCCTAGTTTGATAGAGGTTGCCCTTCAGTCAAGGCTCTCACCTACATCTGGGAAGACAAAGTAATTTTAATGGAAACAGGCATGAATTACCCTTGATCAAGAAAAGGTTGCTGAGCATTTTGATGCCTCTCAAATGTGGAAGGTTAAGAATTGTGCCTCTTACCCTGCAGTGTTGGGGGTCTTCTTATTTGTTTGGGTACAGAAAGGATCTGGGGCCATTGTCAAGAGAGAAGCTGTCTTGAAGGATTTTTCCGGCTTAGTTCATTATTCTCTGACTCTCTGCAAAATGTTATCCACCCCACACCGTGGCTACTTGTGAAGGACATCTTCTCAGGCCTGTTAATTAGCTCACACGATTCAGCTGTGAATCTGGTATGGGAGGGGAGCTCACTCTCACCCTGGAAAGTTCCATGGGTACTGCCCAGTGATTGATCAAGGAGATCAGGAGGTTATGGGTCATTTATGCATGGGTACTTGGACTCACATTTGCCCCCTGTCTGACTCTGTTGTTCCTTGGAGTTCTGCACGAGTTTTCCATCCATTAGTAATGACCTCGCTGCCAGCCTTCACAATCTCTGGGTCTTCCCATTCCTCTGTTAACCAGACTCTTCCTTTTTCCCCGAGCTCAGCCTGGCTGAAATCTCAGTGCAGAAGGCAAAGCATGGGCCACAGGAAGCTGGCTTTCTCTCACAGCCAATCACAAAGCAGCATGTAAACAGGCGGGGATTCCAATGCTTCCTGCTTCCTTGGAGCTCTTTCTGAGCAAAAGAAAGGCTTTTTAAAACCAAGGCTTGGATTCCTCCCTTCCCCCCTTTCATTCAGATTGCTCTGTTTGTTTTTTTGTTCTTAAAATGCTTTTTTGCGGCAGTTGGGTTTTTGGGGGGAATTTTTCTCTCACAGTAAGCACTACAAGTAAGCCAGTGACAAAGCAGCATTTAAAGGGGCGGGACTTTATTTGAGCTTGGAGGCTGCTGGTGCAGAGATTCCCAGCTGGAAAGTGTGGGTCCAGCCAGCAACGAACCTCAGGTAAAACTCCCATGTATAAATGACCATGGGTAGCTTTTTTCTATCAGTGTAACTAGAGAGAAGAATCATTATCCCTTTACTTTCCCCTCCTACCCCTCCTTGCTGCCATGAAGATACTTTGTATTATGCTTTGGAAACTCTTTGCCTTAAGAGCCAACTGAGCTGTGTTAGGACTCCAGTTAAGTAAGATAGTTAGTCGTCTTTGTTATTTTTGTGCGTTTCACTGCCACTGAACTATATGCCTTGTGTTAATACCTGTGTTAAATTTCTTCAATAAAGCCTTCTGTTGCTTTATGGTGTGTGTTGCTCAGGGAGTTACTGAACCCAAACCCAGGTAAACTTGGTTACGTCACTGCACCAAGTAAAGGTCATTCTTGACCAACCATCCATCTCCTGTGATCCCTGGAAACTGTTTTCATGGCGTCTTACTGCTCTTGCTTTGTTAATGGACATGTGTAAACATTTATAGAGGATGCTTTCCTTGAAGCTAACAGTTACCATGATTTAAAATAGAATGGCTCAGTTACCTGATGCCCTAATATACTTGCATGGAATATGTCTGTATTTTTAAAAAAAGCTTGCTGTTGAATGTACAAAGTAATGTTGTTCTCGGCTCAGAGGAACAAAGGGCATCTTCAAGATGGGTGTTTCCTTTTCCTCTTAGCTCGGGAGGCAGGAATTAATATTTAAATTTTTCCTTGGCTTCTGAGGGTAAACGCCCCCTACAGCCAGTTCTACTTCCTGCCTTGATCGGGAGAGCAGCCTTCGCAGCTCTCAGCTACAAGGAATAGAAAATCCAAGCCCTTCTTACTATTCTTATCTAAATACTATTCTCTACTTACTTATCTCTTAACTATTCTTATTCTTCTATTCTGTCCTATTATAAAAGGGGAAATAGGGGAATAATCTTCTCTAATACTAACGGGCCCCTTCCCGCCAAAACAAAATGGCGGATCGGCAAGAGGACAATTATATTGCCTCAACCGATTTGGACCCGAGTTTATTAACAGCCATGCCTCATATATCGGAGGCAATCGAACCCTCTACCAGTCAACAAGTTGACTCGAGGGTCAAAACAAAGAAAAAGGGCACAACAAACGGCGGAGGCAAGCGCAAAAGAGCCGACTCGGCCGGTAATAAACGCGCCAAACGCCTAATTGACGCCGCCCGAACTACAGCCGCGCCGCAACGAAACGAACGAAAGTACGCAGCGGCAGGCGGCTCGGAGACTTCAGCGGCGCTAGCCGCTCCCTCCGTAAAGCATTCTCAGGGGACGCATGTCGAGGCTGGCGGCTCGCCATTAGCCTTTGCCGCTCCGACTACAGGTATGGAGACCTCAGAGCAATATGTTTAGAATTGAATGATGTGTATAAACAAATGTCTTCTTGAATTTCACCTAGGAAGTTATGTAGCACATATAAAGCACGCAGTACACAGCAGACGATACTCAAAGTATTTGTCCACTGTTGAAATGTAGATGAACTATCAGCAACCTAGCTATTAATCCTTTTACTTTAGTAAGGCATTCATTTACAAATCCTAAGTTGCTTGTACATATTAGAATATTATCAAAGAACACTTTCTGTAAGCACTGCAATTAATGTAAGCCAGCAATTAAATACAACTCTTAAGGTACTTTCCTTTATTGCCAGCTTTGAAGATGAAACAATGTGATCACTGTTATTAAATAATTTTACTGTACACTTATTTAACAATGTGATTACACTGCTATTAAAATAAATTGTGTACTTGGAAAAACCCCTATACAAGACTTTATGCTGAGACAAGTCTTAGTGCACAGATGTTCCCACCTTTTGGGGGAGTTTTGTCACTTCAGCATTGTACTGAAAACCTTTTAAAAAATCAACTCAGCATCCAGCAACCATGGTAAGATGTGCTTGCTAAGACTCCTGAAGGGTATCCATTTAAAACATTTCTATCACACTTGGACTCAAGGCTGGGAACAATGCAGCAACCAGAGTGACGTCAAAGCAAATTGAATTTACAGTGCACAATTTAAAACCATTCAGATTTACAACACAAGAATGAAAACAGAACAATTCAGCTTCCACCAGATGCTCTCTGGAATTAGCCTTCCTTTACGTGTCTTCTTGAATTGAGCAAGTTAAAACGCCCTCTCTGGCAGGTCATTCCTATAACTAGACCCACCATGGAAAAGGCCTGTGTGATCTCACTGTGTGGGCGGTCCTAAGGGAAGGCACTTTGAGGAGGAGGCTGCCTGAAGAATGTAACTGGCACAGGGGAGTGTACTGAGAGATGTGGTTCATGTCTGAGGGGACTAGACTGTAAAGGGCTTTAAAGAGAAGAAGAAGAGCTGGACCATGACAGAAGCTTGTTTTCCCACAGCAGTGAGACCTACCTCCTGGCAGCCTTTCCGAAGAATGGCTCAAAAGTGGTGTGACTGGGCTCCTAATGGGGAGCTCTTTGCAAAGCATTGCTTCTGAGCCCCCTTGCTTCCAATGCAGCCTGACAACAAATGTTATGAGTGACTCAGCACAGGAAGCTGCCGTCAGCAAACACCTCGGGAGGCACGCCTATGGATTCCTTTGAATCCTAGCAATAACAGCGCTGGGCACTGTGAGGCCAGCGAGCCATTCCTGCAGTTGCTTTTTAAATATTAGAATGTAGTGGCTCCTAATTGCTCTGAGAGATTCGGGAGGAAATGTATACCCAGCCACTAAACCCAACCACTAGTGCATGCCCAACCACTAAAATTGGTGATTTTATTTATTCAGTAATTTCTGTGTTGTAGATGGACATCTGTGTCAACACTCTAGAACCAGATTAGTGACAGCTGTCAAAAGAAGCACGTTGTCAGTAGCAGATAATGAGTGCAGGCAGCCTGTGTACATTAAATGCATTTAGTTTGCTGAGTCAATAGTGAAAAGAGCATCTTAATTACAGTAGAGGGCAGAACCTCCAGCTCCTTCTGCAATGCCAGAAATCTGCTTTAGGCAAGCTGCCTCAAACAAAGCAAGTAGTGATTCTGAACACTTGTGTTGCGGTGGACTGTGCAGCTTGCCTCTGGGTATAATTTTTTAACCTTAAATTAAGTAAAGGAGTACAATATATTTTTTTGTCCTATCTTTCCAAAGTCTTGTCTTTGGAAATGCTAGATAAATTGAGGCAGCATTTCTTTCGGTATTTTCTAAACAAAGCAAAAAAGCGCAAGAAGAATTTGTTCTAAATCAGAATATGACTCAAAATAGAGGAGATGCTGCTGTGAGGGTACATGTCCAGACTTAAGTAATTGTTCCTTTCTAGTGTTTGAACACTTCATTCAAAAAAATCTGGTAATCAAAATCAGGACCTCCCCACCCCCCAACTCACAGCATGACACACAGCTATATATTTAAATATAAAAAAGGAAACTTAAATCCATTGGTGTGGCTTGGTTTCCATTTGTCCTGCAGTGAGGCAAATGCAACAAGGCTGGGTGAGATTATGTTATGGGAGAAGCAGTGTACAGATGAAGAGTCCATTAAAGCCAGTGGGACTTAGTTCTTAGTAAATATGCGTGTGATGATGCTGAGTCACTGAGGCTATTGTTCTTTGGTCATATGAGAAGACAAGACTCCCTGGAAAAGACAATAGTGCTAGGAAAAGTTGAAGGCAGCAAAAAAAGGAGGTGGAAACCCCAACATGAGATGGATTGACTCAATGAAGGAAGCCACGTCCCTCAGCTGGCAAAACCTGAGCAAGGCTGTTAATGATAGATTGTTTCGGAGGTTGTTAATTCATGGGGTCGCCATGAGTTGGAAGCAACTTGATGCCACTTACACATACACAGAAATTACACAGCAAGTCTGATTCTACTTATTAAAAAGAGCTCTCTTCTAAAATAGCTTAAAAGGAGGGGCAAAATAGGCTACTTTTTGTATCGATGCTGTGCTTTTCATTCTCTGGCTGAGATCAGGATGGGAAGGGAAGCTGGCGTTGCTTCCAAGGCACAGGATAATGTGAGCAGTAGAAATCAGGTACAGGCCTAGGACCATGAAGCCCTTAAAAGCACAGTGCAGCAAATTCCCTTGCCTTAAAAGTTGCCTAGTTGAAAAGCTTCCTTGCCCTTGGTGACTTGGTGCATGCTTGTGTGGAATGCTATATTTGCAAGCTCAGTTATTGTTCCAGTCTTCTTATTGGTGCTTGAAGAGTTCTGTAGAGCTCCAAGGAATGCATATTTGTCAACAGTTGGTATAAATGAAGTGGCATCTCCTGTGTGAATGTAGTTCCTGTATATAAAACATCATATGGAGCAATCTGTGGTGGTAGTTGGCATTAACACTCATTCGTTCAACACACAATTGTAGAATATAAGGAGTCTCTCAATGATACATCCCTTCATGTACATTAAACAACTTATGTTCAAATGCAAGTGGCAGATTGTTCTGCTTCTTTGCTTATAGGCAAAAATATGTAAGGCAGTTGTGGTAATTTTAATATTTCTATGCTAATCAAGATATCAGAACCTTAGAGTATGTATTTTTGTTTTGTACAGATAAATGTCAGAGTTACCACCATGGATGCAGAGTTGGAGTTCGCCATCCAGCCCAATACAACAGGGAAACAGCTTTTTGATCAGGTAACCATGTATAAACACCTCATAATACCTTCAGTTGGGGCTCATTTTTTCCCTGGGATACTAAAAATCACGCATTTGCTTAGTAAAACTTGCTTATAACAACCACACAAACTGTGAAAATCATAATTACTTTGATATCTTAATGATATATTCACCTTTAACAGTTGCCTCCTCATTCAAAGTACTTCAAGGATATCCTTTATAAACAGACTGAGCTTTGAAGGCATAGGTCAAGTCGTACCTTGTCCAAGTAATATTTAAGTTGTTCTGTGCTGTTAAAAAAAGCTAGCAACAGGGAGCCATGCGCAAACAAGCATTGTGGTTTCCTTAGATATGCTGCATCCCCCACCCTCACTTCCCTAATGGAAGTGAAATCCTCTAAAATGCAAGAAAAGGCGGACTCTCCAGGTTGTTGATAGGTTGAAGAAGACCGTTTGCCTGCAGCCTGGGAGTGAGGCTGAGGTCCCTGCCCCTCCCGGAAGCCAGGACAAGAGTGAAGAAATTTCTAAATGTAATATGTTGTACATTGGAAAGCAGTATGACGTTTCTGTGCTTTCCAAACTTCAAGAGAGACTTTTCCGCCCTTCTCCAGGGTAGAAAGGAAAGGAGGAAGGAAGGTTGGTCTTCGCTTCTGAGTGTTTTTGGAAAAGAACAAGACATCTTACTCAGTGCTGGATTTACCTATAGGCTTGGCCGGCTGAAGCCTAGGGCCTCAAAATCTAGGGGGACTTCGGCCGAGGTGTATAATATTTTTGACACTATTTTGGAAAGTTGCAGTGCTTTCACTGAGGCCCTCAGTCATTTGTACTCTGATGTAATGAGAAGGGTGATACCAGGCTTCAAGCTTACAATCTTTTGCAGAAAATGGAAGAACTGGAGTTTGTGTTTATGCTGCATTTTTGGAACTCTGGGTGAGGTCTTTACCAAACAGTCTTCCATCTTCCTCTAGCTGTGAGGGTGGGGAATTGGGAGGGGCCTCACAAGTGGAATAGCCTAGGGCCTCTGTTCATCTAAATCCGGAACTGATCTCACTGCTTTCAGAATACTGGAGAGGCTTGGCCCATATCGGAGAGAGTTTCTTCACATCACATTTGTGGAGAATGTTGGTGGAGTCTGTCTCCAGCTGAGTCTGAGGTGCTCAGTCCAAGTTGGGTGGGGGAACTTTCATGGTATGTGTGTATTCGTCTGTTTTCCATTTTCCACTTTAGAAAATCCTACTCCGTTCTTGGCTACACAAAGATAAAAGATCAGGTCCAGGCCTGGCAGTCAATCCAGTACCTTTCTAGAATGTTATTGGCTGTGAGGCAAGGGGATGGTGTTAGCCCATGAAGATTGGAAGTAACCAGCTTCCAGCCTCAGTGCTTTGTTGTTCCCAGCCTGAAACAAGTGTTTGTGTTAGCGCTCCAATGCTTCTGTTCCAGGTTGCCTGGAGCCATGAAGAGCAGTACTTCTGCGGGGACTGGGGCATACACATTTTGTTGTAGATCTGTACTTCAAACCATGTTCAGGGAATGCTAACTTTATAAATTCATGTGAAAGACCAATTTTCTTTCATAGATTGTTAATCAGGCTTAAAACACACCGTTTGGATCCAGACTAAGTGTTTTCCATCAGTGGAATGGAAAACTCTTTCCTCTTTCCTCTCAGTGTAGCCTGACCTTCACAAAATGCTAGTCCTGGGGCAAAGCGGATGCTGAGGAACAGCGTGGAGGTGTTGGGAGTCTCCACTGGGCAGGAAGAATCAACAGAAATCAAAATCTTCCTGATTATCTTATTCTTAGACTAAAACTCCATTTATACTTGTGGTTCTATAAGGTCTGTCTTTGAGGAAAATCTTCCAGTGAAATGCTCTTGTGTCAAATTTAAAAACTTGTTGCACAAATGCAAAGTAACGTGTATTTACGGGGGTCAGAAAATGAGCATTTGTATTCACATCTAATATTCTGACAGACTTGAAAAGTGAGCTGTGCGGAGGAATGTATGCAGCAGTAGCTATTTTAGAGCTCTGCTATCTTTGCTGCTGAAGTGGTTGAACTTCCCACTTGAAATACAACATTTCTTCTGTTTCATTGACCCCAACTGAATCTCACCTTAGACTTCCTTCCAAAGATTTTTTGGCAGCTTCAGGCTTGTTCTTTAAAGGCTGTATTCCCTGGTTTTGAACAGAGACCTTTTTAAAACTACTTAAGTTGCATTTGCATCATTCAAAATCTCCAGTAGCTGCATTCTAGGGGCTGAATCTACTCCATCATGGGCATAGTGCCAGGGCACAGAGGGAGCCTTGTGTCCTTTCTCTGCCACCCTCCCTTGGCACACACATTTGTGATGCCAGGTCATTTTAGGGAACGGGAGGCCTATGTGTACCTCCAGTATCTCTGTCCAACTTCCCCCTTCACTTGCCAAAGGAATGGGAGCTTGTGGTGAGAGCATAGGTTTGGTTGGGGGTGTTCTGCCCCTTTGCATGTACTTAGGAAAACCTGCCTTTAAGAAGCAGTAAACTTTCTATCAACTTGCAGTTGTCTTTGGTGTATCCCCCCCACCCCCCACTTAACCCAGCCTCTCAGGAAAATACTAATTGTTCAGCATTTGTGCATTCCTCATCAGCAAACACCTAATCAATTTAGGTAGTCTGTCAAAGTTTGTTTTTGAAAAAGAAACTTTTTTTAAAATACATGCTAAATATGTTCTCAAGATTTTTATTAAGAAAGAGAAATTTATCAGATGCAAAGAAACAAATATAACTAATTCTGCATTAGCTTTAGGGACTGCTCAGCATTAGCAGCTTTATCCTCACAGTAAGAAAAAGGCTGATTATGATGGCGAAGTCCAGATAGTACTACAGAAATGTCTTTCCATATTAGAAGTTTTGGACCTTGGGTCCAGTTTAAACATGATGTCATACATTAAAAAAAAATTACACTCAGCCATTTTATATAAATGCTAGTGTCCCACTTTAAAGCATTCCCCATGTGAAGAATTATAGTACAGTCCTAAACAGAATTACACTTGTCTAAACCAAATCACTTCAAAGGGTGTAATTCTGTTTAGGATTGCTCTGTAAGTGTATCGGCACAGCATAACCTGCCCACAGATTCCCATATAAATAAGAGCCAGTGACCTTAGTTTTTTGTTTGTTTTTTTGCTGTCAAGTCACATTTGACTTATGGCGACCCTGCGGGGTTTTCAAGGCAAGAGATATTCGAAGGTGGTTTGCTATTACCTGCCTCTGTGTCACAACATTGGTATTTCTTGGGAGGTCTCCCATCCAAATACTAGCCAGGGTTGACCCTGCATAGCTGCTGAGATCTGAGGAGATCAAGCTAGCTAGGGCTATCCATGTCAGGGCATACATTAGTTAATGATTCCTAAAAGACACGGGCAAAACACACATGTTGCTTGTTGTAGCAGTAACTTGGTTCTTAACCTGTAGGTATTATGTTGCTTTACTGTTGGCCAGCCAGATGCACATACTTGGGGTTTAGGATCTTTGTGGAGTATTAGCCGCACAGTTTGGGAGACAGCAGTGGGGAGGGAGAAAGGAGTAAGATTACTCCTGCCTCCTGCCTCTTGCCTGCTCCACTGATGGAAGAAGCAGAAGGGAGTGATGGCTCTCCTTCTCTCTCTCTTGACTGCAGCCCTCTGATCTGTATGACTCTAATTCCACATCAGACCTGTGACTCCGGGAATAAACTTCTCTGGTGTTGGAAATGGCTGCTGGGGAAATGGAGAGCTGAGGAAAGTGGACATCCTTATGTGGACCTTGCAAGGTCCTTGCGTTGGGTGCAAGCCTGTGGCTTGTCATTGTTTGAATGAGCCTGGAGATTTCTCCGTTTAATGTTGGTCTGGGGAGAAAAGACCACAGTGGATTAAAGGAAGTAAATTTATACTATACCAAAGAAGTATTTGATTTCTGAACCACAGAGAAAGGGAGCATATAAGCCCAAGGATCATTTGGATCCTTTCCAGTCTGGTTTCAGGCCTGGTTATGGTACTGAAATAGCCTTGGTCGCCCTAATGCTTTTCCTCATCTACATGAAACTGCCGTTCGAGGTCATCCAGAGATTTGGGCCGGGTTGTCACCAAAATGCAGGCGACACTCAGCTCTATCTTGTGTTTCCAGAAAATTCCAAGGAGGCTGTAGAAACTCCTGAACCGGTGCCTGGTAGCAGTTTTGGTATGGCTGCAGGCTAATAAACTGAAGCTTAATCCTGACGAGACAGAAGGGCTACTGGTGGGCAGGGCTTAAAGTGTTTCCTATTCTGGATGGGGTTGCAATCCCTTTGCATAGTCTGGGAATGCTCTTTGACCCAGACCTACTAATGGATAAGCAGGTGGTAGCTGTGTCAGAAGTGCCTTTAACCAGCTTTAACTGGTTAGCCGTTTGTTGCCTTTCCTGGGCGGAAAAGATCTGGCTGCTATATTGCATGCCCTGGCAACATCACGATTAGATTACTGCAATGCACTGTACATGGGGCTGCCCTTGAAAAGTGTTCTGAAATGTCAGTTGATGAAGAACACTGCAGCCAGGATGCTGACTGGAGTAGGCTGTAGGGGGACCATATCAATCCAGTGTTGGCTCCTCTACACTGGCTCCCAATTCATGGTGCTGGTGTTGACCTTTAAAGTTCTATATGGCTTGGGAACAACATACGAGAAGGACTGTGTACTCCCTTATGAACCTACCTGGACACTGTAGTAATCTTCTGAGGCCCTGCTTTGGGTACCCTCATCTTCTGAAAATAGGGCAGGTAGCAACCTGAGTGAGGCCCTTCTCAGTTGCGGCATCAAAGCTCTGGAACACTCTCCTAGAGAGACTCACCCATCCCCTTCTGTTGCTGTCTTCTGCCAGTGGGTAAAGACTTTGTTTCGTCTGGCACTCACCGGCGATCCCTCCTTCTCACTCTGCATTTTTAATTTGTTTTTGTATGCGTATTTCAGCTTGGTTTTAATTGTTTCAAAGACGCAGTTTTGTTTGGCTTAAATATTTTTTTTAAGATGAGTTTTTTTATGTGTGTTTTAATTGGTTAGCTGCCTTGGTAGTCCTAATGAGGGGTCGAAAGGTGTGGGGTATGGATTTTGTAAATAAAACGTTAATTAAATAAGGACCACCACCCCCACGACTTGTTCACGAAACAGCAAACTGTGGCGTAATTATGAAGGTTTTATAGGATGCTAATAATAAAATTCTTTTGAAGGTTGTAAAAACAGTTGGCCTTCGTGAAGTCTGGTTTTTTGGACTGCAGTATGTGGACAGCAAAGGATACTCTACTTGGTTAAAGCTGAATAAAAAGGTAATGTTTTTGCTAAAAAAAATATTCAGTCCAAAATAGTTCATTTAATCTGTAGGTTTGATGGTACACATGATACGTGTTCTACAATAATTACCCTATTTCCCTCCGCAAATGAAGTGTAGATTGTTGTTGCTACTTCCTCATGGAAGAATATACACACTTTTGTATGTTGTTGCTGGGAGCATTAAAATTGCCCACTAGTTTGCCTGATCCTCACGTGAGAATTACTTTTCCCTTGTCCTTTTCCTTGGAACATTTTTTTTTAATGGTAAGGGTGTTAAACTTTCTGTAGGCCACATCTAGGATTAACTGAGTTATCAGATCAGGTATCATTTTCTAAAAAGTTATGTTGAATAACTATGAAGAAGTCCTGTTCGGAGTTGTTAAATAAATGTTTAAAGTTAGCGATCCTGTTCCTAAATGCTTTTCTTGAGGGACAGGAGTGGCAGTCTCATTTTTATGAAAAAATATATTAAATATTGAGGCTTTTCCTTTAAAAAAAATGAAAACATGATGCTAGTAATATTTTTTACTGCGCAGTATGTGATATCTCTGCATGCAGGTGGATGTGATCTTTCCTTAGACCTTAACTGTCCCTTTCTTCCTGACCCTGTACCCCACACCGACCCTGAGATTGCTCTTCAGGAAGTATTAGGAAAGGCATTTGATGTATTCCATCACCAAATTGATGTAACCTTCCAGGGTGATTGGCAATCCTGTGATCTGACGCTGGAATCTTATGATTTGGTTAGACATGTCTTTTTGCCATGAAAGGAATGAGGGGCAGAACTCAAAACGTGCTTCTGATCTTTCCCTGGTGGCCAGTAGTGTCTGAACAGGAGTTCTGTCCCGCTCCATTGGCTAAGTGTTCCAGTTGGCCTTGTTCTACCTACTCTTATCATTTTGAGGATTCAGTGAGGGGCCATAGAAAAGAGGGAGAAGGGTAGGAGAAGTGTGTGACATTCCCCTTTCATATCAAATAAATTATTCTGGTTTTGGTCTTAGTGAAAAAGTGTGTTACTAGAGACTTAATTGCAACTATTCCTGTTTTGTGTTGATACAGAACATTTTGGCAGTGATTGGGTGTTTGTCTTTTTATACAATATTGAACATTTATTATACCTTGGCGCTATGTAAATAGTTGAGAATAATTTTTCAGCTCTCAGCTCATTCACTTCATTTGGGAATTCCAGCCTATGCAATGCTCAGTAACTTATCAATATTTGGAAAACCCATTCAGCGGTGACTTTTTCCCCTTTCTGATGGGATACATTTAAGTTTTAGCTCCCTCTGTTGTGTCCCTGTGACTGAAAGTTTGATTTTTTTTTTTTGCTGAATCTTTCTGTTCTATATAGGAATGTTTCAAAATTGAATTTGTGTAATGAAAATTGGAGTAACACAAGCAATACAATGAAGTCTTTAAATGGTTTTATGTAGCCTCTGAAAGCTGTCATGTTTTCCTAATTTGCAATCAATTATTTAGAGGTCTGTGTGAATCACAAGTCCTTCAATGTTGGGCTTTAGAGAGTTGAATTACATTATATAGCAGCCAGTGATTAGATTGCTTTTCCTGAAACTCTGATGTTCTGTACCCCTCTAAAAACTCCATTTTAGGTAACCCAGCAAGATGTAAGGAAAGAAAATCCCCTTCAGTTCAAATTCAGGTCAAAGTTTTTTCCTGAGGATGTTTCTGAAGAGTTGATTCAAGAAATAACTCAGAGACTCTTTTTTCTGCAAGTCAAAGAAGCCATCTTAAATGATGAAATCTATTGTCCGCCAGAAACTGCAGTTCTGTTAGCTTCTTATGCTGTTCAAGCCAAGTATGGAGATTACAACAAGGAGATACATAAACTAGGATATTTGGCAAATGACAGACTTCTTCCCCAGCGGTAAGAAACTTCTATGCCACATCATAAGCCTGGCAAACTCTGTTAAGTGCACTAGTTCAAGCATGCCTAGTAACTTAACCAGGATAAGCCATGCTCATCAGTATTGGCGGTTAAACCAAGATAAGGCAGAATCATTAGCTCTTTAGGCTTAACATCAAAATGGTCTGCATATTGAATTTAGTTTAGTAGTTGGCAAACATGCAGCTGTGTTTGCGTGATATGCCGAAGAAGTCTTTGAATGTTACAATTGTCAGATAATTATTTGAGTAACGCAGTAGATAGGTAACAAGGTAAGACTGACTTAATTTCTAACGTTTAACATATAAAACAAATTTCTCATATCATTGTCAGCTGTAACAACACCAAGTTTTAAATCCTTTATAGGTTAACTTTTTAAACTCATGTATTGTCATAACTAACAGTACTGGGTGAGCATAGAATATAAGCAACAAGGAATGCTTTAATTTAAATGATTTGCCATCAGCTACATGCTAGCTTAAAAACATGCATGCTTTCCTCACAGCAGTAATAAAACTTTCAAACTGGACTAACATCCTTTTGGATAACCTATTTTTTTATGAAGAGGCTGCTTGAAAAAATTCCTGTGGGTATAGACTGGTGCCACATGCGATCAGATATTAGTGCGCTAAATATACTCTAGAAAGCTGTTCAGGGCTCTTGTATGGTATTCTCTTTTTTTAGTTCTAGCCCTAAATTGGTTGTGCAGTTTTTGCAAAAAACCCGACAACCCCAAAACAAAAACCACACACTTTAAAGGTGATTCTTTATTTTGACAGTGTTTTGGAGCAGCATAAATTAACAAAAGAGCAGTGGGAAGAAAGAATACAGAACTGGCATGAAGAACACAGAGGGATGTTAAGGTAACTTCCCCAACATAGATATAGTCCCTATTTGAAATTGACTGATGCTTGTTTATTTAGCAGACACTGTGTTACCTGTTCGTCTTTAAATTATTACACCCAAATGAAAGCCATTTGCAGTCATTCCTGAATATAATGTTATTTGTAATCAATTTGTAATTGTTTCTGGTTTTAATTGGGGAGGGGCTGTGGCTCTGTGGTAGAGCATCTGCTTGGCATGCAGAAGGTCCCAGGTTCAATCCCCGGCATCTCCAGTTAAAGGGAATAGGCAACTAGGTGATATGAAAGACCTCAGCCTGAGACCCTGGAGAGCCGCTGCCGGTCTGAATAGACAATACTGACTTTGATGGACCAAGGGTCTGATTCAGTATAAGGCAGCTTCGTGTGTTCAAGTTCTGTGGGTGCCAATGTATGCATTTATTTTAGTGGGTTCACAATTTTACCACTTCTGTCTTCACTGTAAAAATAAAATGCACATCTGTATGGCGTAATTCTTTTCATTGACCAGGGAAGATTCTATGATGGAGTATCTCAAGATCGCACAAGACTTGGAAATGTACGGCGTCAACTATTTTGAGATAAAGAACAAAAAGGGAACTGAATTATGGCTCGGTGTTGATGCTTTGGGCTTGAATATTTATGAACATGATGACAAGTAAGTATTAATATTGCAGCGCTCTGCCATTCAGAGATCATGCTTCTTAATAAGGAGTGTGTTAATATGGAGATGTGTATCTGAGCTAGAATGTGCTCTGAGAGGAGCCGGGCTTTTTGTGGGTGGAAGGTCCTGCTCTTTCAAGAGATATAAACTGGATGATCTTCTGTTCCATCCATCATTGATCCTATGTTTGTACTTCCTGGGTTATTAAACAAAAATGCTTATCCATTCACTAAGGATTCTTTCTTACTAAAGGTTGACTCCCAAGATCGGCTTTCCCTGGAGTGAAATAAGAAATATTTCATTTAATGACAAAAAGTTTGTGATAAAGCCCATTGACAAAAAGGCCCCTGTAAGTAATTATTTTTGTTTGGTTTTTTGTTTTTTGCACAAGCATGAACTATTATGTTTTCCCATCTGGTTATCTTAAGTGTTTTATTTTAAAGGAAACATCATACAGTGAAGCGCTGCTTCCTCACATACTGTCAACTTCATGTTAGCTTCATAGTTTCTGTCTCCAGAGGTGAGGTGGCTGGTGAGACCTGCTTTGACATGCCCACCTGGCACTAACCTTACTCTCCTTTAGGCACTAGGCTAAAAGTTCACCCAGGCTTTTGACTGAGGGTGTCAGTCTTTCTGTAATTGTTTTTATGGTCTGCTCTAGCCTTGAGGGCCCTTCCATGAATGCTTTAGGCTGCTAAATGTTTTATGGCTGGGCTTTCATGTCAATTTTTATGCTGTTAGATTTTTTTTGTATTGCTTTTCTTTTTAAGCCATCTTAAGCAAGTCTCTGGAGAAGGGGGCATATTAAATTTCTGAATACATACTAGGGTATAATTTTTTCTTTTACGGCATTTACAGTGAAATTTCTTACTTATCTCCTTCCCACTTTCAGAGTAGGGCTGGAAGGGGATTTTGGATAGCAAATAATTTTTTGTTTCCATTTTCTACTATTTTCTACTGTTGTACTTAAAATGTTTTATTTGAAAGAAAATAGACAAGTTAAAATAATATTCACTTTACTCCCGGCTTGTGCATGCACAAATTGTCGATGAGAGCTGGATATGGCCTTGACCTAAGAACATAAGTTTTTGTTGCACCAGACCAAAGTCTGCCTAGACCAGCTTTATTGTTCAGATTTAAAGATGTGCACATGGCTTAAAGTTTGAAGGTATCTCTACCACTTTCCCCCTTCCCATTGGGGCCCCCTAGAACCTCTCCCCCAAATTTTCTCCTGTAGGTCAGGGGAACCCTCAAACTAAGATGCCCTTCAGTGAAAATGGAAAACTAATCCTTCTTGTTCAAAATCTTCTTTGAACAAGTATGTTTGGGGGAGTGGAATTTTCATCGATTTCTCTCCCCAATTGCAGCCCCATGTGCCTCATCCCATGCCATTCCTGAGTGCCCTCCTCACCTTCGGGAATAGTTTTGGGAAGTAAGGAGAGGGAGCTAAAGATGCTTTCTTCGAAGTCTTCTCCATTCATGCTTCTTGGGGTTTAAATCTCTGATCCCAACAGTAGCCAGAAAAAAATGCCCAGTAGCCAACTGCTCCAAATGGTTGGCTACTGGCAGAAATATTGCCTCTGAAAATGGAGAATCCATTTGACAACAGCTTGTTTGTTGTGGTGAATTTTGTAAGCTAAATGTGTCTCCTGAACTGACTGGTTCCTTGAATTATAGACATGGAGAGAAAAAAGGTACATTTGTTAGACACCAGCAGTGTATTTGAAGTGGGGGGGAGGTTGTCTTCAGTGTAGTCACTTCCCAGTTCCCTTGAGACTCATCTACCGTTCCGTTGCATGGTCACCTAATTCACAAAGATTGTTTTTGGAGCTCTTCCCAGTCTGCTTTGGATTTCATCATTGTAAATAATTTGGCATCCCCTGCATGCTTTTTTACTGATCACTCGTACTTCCAGAAAATTTCTGAATAAGCTTTTAGAAAAGTTATTTGTAGAGCTCTGCTGTTTTCTTTCACTCTGAGAACAGTCTACTTGTTCCCCGTCTGTGTTCTGATAATAACCTTTTCCAAATGCCATGACTAGGTTTTACTCAGGAATCTGTGGTGAGAATCTTTATGTAAAGTATCTTAAAAGTTCAAATTTATATTGCTGACTAGATCATATTTATTGTTTTTGGAGAAGCTAATTCCTTCTCTGAGTTGTCTCAGTGTCCTCTTCATTAGTGGGTAGTTAGTGAAACTAAATCAAGGCAGGTATTAATGAAGATTTGCATCTTATTTTGTTCATAAATATATGTTTCTAAAGGATAAGGGGGATTTCAAGAATTTTCATTTCTTTAGGATTTTGTGTTTTATGCGCCACGTCTGAGAATAAATAAGCGGATATTGGCATTGTGTATGGGAAACCATGAGTTATACATGAGAAGGAGAAAGCCAGATACAATTGAAGTTCAACAAATGAAGGCCCAGGCTAGAGAAGAGAAACACCAAAAACAGTTGGAGAGGTATGATACAGGCAATTATTTATGAATTCCCCCTTGGCATTTAGGACTCGCTTCACGGCTGTGTCAATGTGATCTTCAGAAATAGCCTAGCGTGCATAAATATGAGGTGGCCTTAACGCAGGGGTCTCCAACTGTTTTGAGCCTGTAAGCTTAATTCTGATGCAGCATGGTGGGTGTGGCCACAAAATGGCTGCCCCAAAATGGCTGCCCACCCACTTTCTAAGAATACTTGGCAGGCACCAGGAAAGGCATTGGCAGGTGCCATGGTGCCCCCCGGCTTAATGTATGGCTCCATTGGTCTGTGGCCCTCACTGAGACGATTATTGCCTTGATCAGTACCACGATTTGGTATCCTTGTATACCAATTCTGGGAATGACAAACCGGGACCATATGTTACATGGAAAGAAGTAAGCAGTGCTTGTTAAAATCCTCCAGCCCTGGCAGGGCTATGGTTTCCTGTCCCATCTTTGCATCACAGCTGGGTTCATCCTCTAGCAGAGCACAGTGAGCGGAGGGTGGAGGCTCTGATAGAGCCCCGCTGGAATCCTGATGCTTTGTGGATGAACAGAACCGCTTGCTCTGACACGTAGGCCACATTGTGCCCATAGCTACTCCAGTTGATCCTGTACTAGTATATGCTAGTACTCAAACTGAGCGATAGGGTTTTGTCCGTGCGGGAGACAGGAAATGACGACATTAGCCCTGCCTGAGCAGCTGGTGGGAATAACCCAAATTCAAGATGCCCTTCTTACCTCAGAGCAGAGGTAAGTATCCATGGTTCCATTCCCCTGCTGTATATTCTGTATTTCTTTAATTTAGAGCTCAGCTGGAGAACGAGAAAAAGAAAAGGGAAATAGCAGAAAAAGAGAAAGAAAGAATAGAACGTGAAAAGGATGAACTGATTGAGCGGCTAAGACAAATCGAGGAACAAACAATGAAGGCCCAAAAAGGTGAGCTCCTGCCTCATACTTACTTGTTTTAATGGGTGTTTTTTACATTGTATTTCTTTTAGAAGGCAAGATACATTAGATTGCTACCTAGTTTTAATATGGGAAGATTCACTACTAATTGAGGAACACATGAATTCAGATGTCACACTTTTTCTAATGGCAAACTTTGCCTATTTGCATAAGATATGAGTGGTTTATGGACAGTTCATACGATACCTCATCTTCATTCTGAGAGTTGGAATGCTGAATTACTACATTTTGTATAAATTCTATAGTCCGTCTTGAGTCTCTTGAGAGAAAGATGGGTTATAACTGAAATAACTAAGCAGTTTTGCTCAAAACTGAATTCCATTATAAGTAAAAGTAGTGGCAATGATTACTTCTCAGGACGCCTTATAAGTGACCCTTAATTTGAAGTCCCCTTTTTGTTTTTGGTAGGATAGTGATTAGTGTCTTACTGATTACTAAGAGTCTTTAATCTTGTTTGCGTAGGTCAGATAATTCAAATAAAAGTAGAGACTGTGTGGAGAAATCATCCCCAAAGAAAAGGGAGGAGAAAGCGTGACACGAAGAAAGCACACCAGAAAAGAATTTAAAAATGTTAACAGCTGTTAGATCCCCATCCATAGCAAGTTATTCTCTGTTCTAATAGGAAAAGTACAGTCAAACTAGATTTGCTTCAGGAGATCTTTTACATTTAGAAATAAAAATCTTCATACTCTTAAACTCAGCTGCTTCTGGTTTATTGACAAGATCTAATGCACTTTGCTACAGCCAAATAGCGTTTTTGTACTTTCTGAATCCCAGCACAACTATCCTACTGTGCGACTTGCAAAAGCATAACCCGCTTACCATATTCTCATACCCAGAATTGTCAAACTTCTAGTTCCTTCTGGTAATAGTTCCTTACAGTCAACCTACACTACACTATGAAACACTACACTTTCACAGGTTGTGTTTAATGACTTTCATTAGTCAAGGGAGCAATTTCCAAACTGAGTGTCACGTGGCAACCGCTGGTGCCCTGTGAGAAATAAATAAAATGGCTTCAGAGTGTCCAGAGCCACCCACCTGGCTGCCGAAGAAGCGGCTTGCTCCATCTGCCTGATTTGCTTGCGCTATTCATGCCTCCCTTCAGCCAGCCTCTTCTGGTTTAATTCTCTTCTGTTGTCAGCATTGGGTGTAATTTGTTTGATCAGACATGCAGAGATGCAGTTCAGGGACCTGCCCTCTTCAGCCGGCAGAAGAGCTTCCTGCATCACAGGAAGGTGCTACTGTTCATGGAACTGAAGCGTAGGTTGAGAGCCAGCGTGCTGTAGTGGTTTAAGAGCAGTGGTTTGGAGCAGTGGGCTCTAATCTGGAGAACTGGGTTTGATTCCCCACTCCTCCACATGAGTGTCAGATGCTAATCTGGTGAACTGGGCTGGTTTCCCCACATCTCCACATGAAGCCAGCTGGGTGACCTTGGGCTAGTCACAGTTCTCTGAACTCTCTCAGCCTCACCTACCTCACAGGGTGTCTGTTGAGGGGAGGGGAAGAGAAGATGACTTGTAAGCCGTCTTGATTCTTCCTTAAGTGGTAGAGAAAGTTGGCATATAAAAACTTCTCCTTCTCCTCACCTAAAAAGTAAACCTTTGTTAATGCAAGAGTCAAGTATATTCCAAGCTTCGCTCAGATATTGTTACACAACAAAGTACTTGTCCACTGCTGAGTTGAAGTTGATTTAACGAATCAACTGAGAACCAGTGTGGCGTAGTGGTTAGAGTGTCAGACTAGGATCTGGGAGATCCAGGTTTGAATCTGCACTCTGTCATGGAAACTCCCCAGGCAACTTTGGGCTAGTTCCTTTCTCTTTCTGCCTTAATGTACCCAACAGGGTGGCAATTGTGAGGTTAAAATGGAGGAGGAAAAAAATGATCTAAGCAACTTTGGGTCCCCACTGGGGAGAGCAGCGGAGTTTAAATACTTAAAGATGGTGTCATGCAGGATCTACATTAAAATTCCTTTGGCACCAGCTCCAGGGTTAGATCCAGAAAACTGTGAGCAGAAGGAAAATACATGTAAGCGCTCTTCCCACAAATACTTCTGCAAGAGTTGTAGGGCTCTAATAGGCTCCATAATCGTTCTCTTGCTAATGCACAAGGAGGTGCAAGCGGAAGAATGTCTTTGAGTTTAGTTGTGCTGTTCTCACACTGTGTCCCTGCATGAGGTATCGAATGGCTCTTTCAGGAACGGAAAATGCTCTCTGCATGCAGAATGGCACTGTAGATACAATCCATCTTTTGGGCAGCTCAGGGCAGGGGGTGGCAGGGGGTGGGGTACAATCCACGTCTAGGTTAAAACCATTGTAAATGGAAGAACTAGAAAAACCCCAGGTTTCTAAAAGTTTGCTGATAACCTTTTAAAGATTCCCCCCCCCCCCAGCAGTGTAATTAGTGGGAAGTGCCCAAGAGCTGGAAAGAAGGGCAACATCTCTTTTCTCCTGCTCATAGTCTGCCTTTGGCTTTCTTTTTGCTTTTTTACCTGTTGCCTTGTCTGCTTCTTCTGATTCATGTGATGGTTGGTGGCTTTGCACAAGTGCAAATTCCTTTTGAGAGCTGAGCATCAAGGTGTTGAATGTTTTTTAAAGATGTTGAAAAACATATTGGCGATCTCCTCTGCAAACAAAATTATTGGAGAAGCCTCTGGGCTAGCTCAATGCTGCGTTTAAACCTGGTTACAATTTGACAGAGGTTTGAGCTGCAGTACAGACAAAATTAATTCTCAATTGAAAGTTATCAACCCTACAACCACTGTTGCTTCTTAAGAAGTGACGTAAGACTTGGAAGTCTTTAGGTGACTTATGTTTACATCCTGATTTAACACCAGTATGGATAGTTAGTAAAAAGGTAAAGATCTCCTGTGCAAGCACCGGGTCATTCCTGACCTATGGGGTGACGTCACATCCCAACGTTTACTAGGCAGACTTGGTTTACGGGGTGGTTTGCCAGTGCCTTCCCCAGTCGTCTTCCCTTTACCCCCAGCAAGCTGGGTACTCATTTTACCGACCTTGGAAGGATGTAAGGCTGAGCCAACCTTGAGCCGGCTACCTGAAACCGACTTCTGTCGGGATCGAACTCAGGTCGTGAGCAGAGCTTTTGACTGCAGTACTGCAGTTTACCACCCTGCGCCACAGGGCTGACGGATGGATAGTTAGTACTTAAATCTGGCCTTGCGTGTGAAGCATCTGATCCTTTGCACAGAATTGGAAGAACAGACGAGGAGAGCGCTGGAGCTGGATCAGGAGCGCAAGAAAGCAAAAGAGGAAGCAGAGCGCCTGGAAAAGGACCGCAGAGCAGCAGAAGAGGCAAAAACTACCCTTGCGAAACAGGCTGCAGACCAGATGAAGAATCAGGAGCAGTTGGTAAGAGTGAACAATCACCTGACTCCTGTGGGAATATGTTTCCGAGGGATCCTTGTTCAAACACTGATATAGCAAGGCAAGAGAGCCAGCGTGGTGCAGTGGTTAAGAGTGGTGGTTTGGAGCGGTGGACTCTAATCTGGAGAACCGGGTTTGATTCCCCAATCTTCCACATGAGCGGCGGAGGCTAATCTGGTGAACCGGTTTGGTTTCCCCACTCCTCCACATGAAGCCAGATGGGTGACCTTGGGCTAGTCACAGCTCTCTTAGAGCTCTCTCAGCCCCACCTACCTCACGGGGTGTCTGTTGTGGGGAGGGGAAGGGAAGGTGATTGTAAGCCGGTTTGATTCTCCCTTAAGTGGTAGAGAAAGTCAGCATATAAAAACCAACTCTTCTTCTTTTTTATATTTTATTTATTTGATTATTTATATCCCGCCTTTCCTCGTGGTTCAAGTGTCTTACAATAATAGCTAAAAAAACCCAAATCTCCTCCCCCTCCCCAAAAGATGCCTGCTAATACAAACTCCCTCAAAACCCCTGTCAAATAGGTAGGCTTTGCAGTGCCTCCTGAAGCTCTCCAAGGAAAACTCCCTTTGCCTCCTCAGGGAGCCCGTTCCACAGAGCCGGAGCCACGATGGGAAAAGTCTGGACTCTTAACTGAAGCCAGATGGGCCACCCTAAGTGGTGGGGTAGCCAACAGGTGTCTGTCTGGTGACCGTAGTTGCTGCACAGGCAGATATGGAAGAAAATGGTCAAATGCGTTGGTCTCAGGGGTTTAAAGGGCTTTAAAGGTCATAACTCTGAATTAAACTCAGAAATAGACGGGCAGACAACGTAACTGTTTCAAAAGGGGCAACATACGTTCCCAGCAGCTAGCCCCTGACAGTAGTTGGACTGCCACATTCTGGACTAGTTGTAGTTTACGGGTCGTCTTCAAGGGCAGCCCCACACAGAGTGCATTGCAGTAATCCAGCCGTGAGGTTACAAAAGTCATTTAAAAAGTTGTGGCACATTTATAAATCGGGTCCAAGAAACTCGTAATGGAGTCAAGGGGGGCAGACCTCACCCTTCTCTCTTCTGCATCGTCAGAAAAGCTTAGGTCAGAGGCTATAGTTCAAACTATCAGCAAGGCCATCCCTCTCCCTTGCACAAGTTCTGCCTACAAACCGAAGAAGATCTCGCATAAGATTTCCGCTGATTCTTCCTTCTTGGAAGGAATACTACATCCCACTCTGTTTCCTGGAGCCCTCTGAACCTCAGGAACGGCTTTTGGGAGGTCACTGGAAGGGAAGAGATTAGTTCTGTGAATTTACACCATTAATGCTATCTCGGAACCAATTCAGTGAAATTACCAGGAAAAGCGATACAGAGTTGTTCTGTGGTGCCCTGAAGTGGATAATTTTTATTTTTCCCTTCTAGGCAGCGGAACTCGCTGAATTCACTGCAAAGATTGCACTTTTGGAAGAGGCCAAGAAGAAGAAGGAAGAAGAAGCTTCAGAATGGCAGCACAAAGTAATTCTTCTGCACAGTAAAAGCTAGGATTTGTGAACTGAAAGCCATTCTGGAGTGCATGCCAAGGCTGCTCCCCACCTCCCAAAAAGCATAGTCGTCACATTCTGGTTTTGTTGGCTGAAAATGCTTTCTAACATTATAGAATCCTGTCTGTGTTTCTTGTTATGAGACGGGACTTCTAAGCAGAGTCACTGAAGGCTTGGAAGCTGCTTAGGATTGCGCTGGTAACTTGCATTGTACTTTGCCCTGCCCCTGTAGTATTATAAGAACATAAGAAAAACCATGCTGGATCAGACCAAGATCCATCAAGTCCAGCAGTCTGTTCACATAGTTGCCAGCCAGGTGCCTCTGGGAATCCCACAAACAAGACTTCTTAGAGGCACCTGGTTGGCCACTGTGTGAACAGACTGCTGGACTTGATGGACCTTGGTCTGAACCAGCATGGCCTTTGTTACGCTCTTATGTTCTTATGTATCAGTTTGCCGTAGCGAGGATTCTCCTTGAGTCTACTGTGTGTACTTTCAATCAGGGTCTGGATACCTGGTTCTAGGAGATGCCAGGAGCAGATAAATCTGGTGTTTCAGTGGACCGTGCCATTTTCTAGTTGGCAGAATTAGGGTGGTGAGCATGTGTTAGCCAGAGGTTCATTTCCCTTCTCATACCAGGTATAAAATGTTACTTCATATTGGGTCTGAGTGTGGTGCTAAACTGATTTCTGTTAGTTTGATTAGGGGCTTGGAAGTGTCTTAATAAATATATCTGTGCCTAAGGGATGGTTTTCGCTAATGCCTCTCCCTAAGTCTCAGCCTAAACCTGGGCTTTGTTTCTTGGTTACAGAGAGCAAAAGCTTCTGACTCTTTTAAAAGCACCGTTTTGCACTGTGTTTTCATCTGCTGACTACCATTTTGCCAAATTATTCAGTGGTGTAGGGGGTGGCTTATAACTGTTCCTTTGCACTGTGTTTTCATCTGCTGACTACAACCAAACGGATATTTAGAAAGCAGAGTCTGACTTGGATGCAGGGATGCTTCAGCTAGCTTCTAATCTATTTTAGAGGCTTTAGAGTAACTTCACTTACAAATCATGAGGTAAAACTGTAACCACCATGAGGTAAAACTAATCAAGACCAAGTGTCTTAAGTCAGTTACACGCCATGCCCCCGTAGCAGGCTTGGGGACGTGGCATCGTCTGGTTTGGCCCTGACGCCCACCCATTCAAATACGGTAGGTTTGGGTAGTTTGTAGACTTTTAAGTACTCTTTATTGCTCTTTTAGGCTTTTGCAGCCCAAGAAGATTTGGAAAAAACCAAAGAAGAACTGAAGACGGTGATGTCTGCCCCTCCCCCTCCCCCACCAGTAGTTCCTCCTACAGAGAATGAACACGACGAACAGGATGAGAATAACGCTGAAGCTAGTGCAGAACTGGCTTCTGAAGGGGTTGCAAATCACAGGAGTGAGGAAGAACGAGTAACCGAGACACAGAAGAATGAACGCGTTAAGAAACAGCTCCAGGTAACAAAGGCTTTTTAAGGGGCTTGTGGCACAGGCTCAAATCGGACAGGTCTTGTTACATATGCTGTCGGGCTTACGTATGCTCACAAAAGTTCTGTTCTTTTCTTGGGACTGCAGCCCTCTCCCTACTGTATCACAGATCTGCTCTTGAAACTTAAAAACCTGTTTATATATTCGGAATAGTTATGGCTGGATTGCTCGGCTAAAAACTTATGAGGCAGTTTCCATTATTTTAGCAAGTAAAACAGTTAGCTGGAAAGGAAATAACTGAAACAGTCAGGAGCGTAAACTAACAGCAGAAAGCCATGGCCAATACTTTCACGGCCCCTGAGTGGTGGGAGAATGTTCTGGCCAGGTGCTCAGGGCTAATCATTCCTCGGGAGGTGGTAAGCTCTCCTTCCCTGGAGGTTTTTAAGAAGATGTTAGATGGCCATCTGTCAGCAATGCTGATTCTATGACCTTAGGAAGTTCATGAGAGGGAGGGCATCTTGGGCATGGAGTAGGGGGTCACTGGGGGTGTGGGGGGAGGTAGTTGTGAATTTCCTGTATTGTGCAGGGGCTTGGACTAGATGACCCTGGTGGTCCCTTCCAACTCTATGATTCTATGCAGTTTACTGGCTTGTGGCCACAGTGGATGTTGCTTTGCAGAAATGTGTATTCCATACTTTTTCACACATGTTGGCACCCCTTTATAATAAATCAGTTTTTTGTTTCAGGAAGTGTGTGGATAAACAAAATAGTAATGGGATAGCATTTAATTTGTTTTTTTTTTACCTGTGCAGTTCCCAAGCTATTTCATTGAATAAATTAGCATGAATGGTAACTGTTCAGCAAGGAATAATGCATATAGTATAGTCCGTTGAACTAGTACGGCATTAATGCATAACAGAAGGCATTTAGGGGAGAGGCTGTGGCTCAGTGGTAGAGCATCTGCCTGGCCTGCAGAAGGCCCCAGGTTAAATCCCCGGCATCTCCAGTTAAAGGAGGCCCCAGGTTCAATCCCCGGCATCTCCAGGCAAGTAGGTGTTGTGAAAGACCTCTGCCTGAGACCCTGGATAGCCGCTGCCGGTCTGAGTAGACAATACAGACTTTGATGGACCAAGCGTCTGATTCAGTATAAGGCAGCTTCCTGTGTTCATTTACATAGGGCAAAATACAGGTAATGCAGGGGACAGTAGCTTGATTTTTTTCTTTTAAATTGTAGAAAAAATTCTTATGGTGGGAAGGGACTGTGACTTTGTGACAGAGCACAGGCTTTGCATTTTGAATGGTCTGGTTCAGTCCTTGGCATCTCTAGAGCCACTGCCAGTCAGAGTAGACAGTACTGAGCTTGCTAGACCGTTGGTCTGACTAGTATAAGGTAGGGAGGGTCATGTTTTCAAACCTTGCTTTTGTTCCACTTGGCTGTTTTACCAAGGCTAAAATGAAATTTACATTTTAATTCAAGCGCCTGGAATGGACCGTTCTGTTAAGTTCCCCTTATAAAGTCTTTGATCTCTTCAATAATGCATAGAATGGTGCCATTTACTTTGGAAGGACATCAAAACCAATATATAAGCTTCCTGGCAATATCATTTTACGATTAAGCGTTGTTTTCTAATGTACAATTCTATGATACTTTCAGGGAAAGGTGGAAGGGTCCTTCAGTTACGTGAATTTAAAACAACAACACAGCCTAACAGATTTAACTTCCAACCTCCCCTCCCTGATTGTCCCTGTTTCACAGGGTGGCTTTGATGGATGCATCTGGTGAACTGCTGTCTGCCAAAATTAATGCTGCTTGTGTACTTATCCTTATTCCAAGCTCCCCTCCTATAAACACACGCCTCCAGAACCAATATTCCACACAGCCCAGGGGTGGAGGCAAAATGGAGGAAATGGTTGGCGTTGCCCCCACACTCCTCCCTCTTTTATGAATCTCATGACATAATGTTCTGCAGGGTCCCCAGGCCCCTCAATGTTTGGTTTTTGAGGGGGGGGGGAGTGCAGAGGGAATGTGGAAAAGATTTGCTTCTGTGAACTCATTCCATTCACAGGAGACTGAATACAAACCATTGTGCACATTAAAGCGAGGCCCTTGAACTTCACACTTGAAGCGTTCCCTGCTTTTGAGAGGCCTTTTTTGTTGTCAGCGGGCTGTTTGTGTTGGAGGTATTGCTAGGAAGCGTGTAGCATTTAATAACTAACATTTAAAGTCCTGCAGTTTCCCATTAGCCTTGCACACTTGGTCCTCCCTTTGTTGGTAGGTGGAAAAATGTTCTTAGGATTGGGTAGAGATGGTCCTGCGTGCCTGCTTTGTTTCATACCATTTGGCTTCCATATTTGTGTGTACTGATTTATGACCCGGGCCCACGATTCAAAAGGCTGCAAAGCAGCAACCTCTGCATAACGTAGCTCGGTTTCCGAGCTGTCTCCCGCTCCAGACGGGGGAACTACCTCCTGATGCTGATGGATAGGCTGCCAACAAAAGGCCGCCAGGAATATAGATGGAAGGGGAAACCCTGCCATGTGTGTGTGGTGAGCTTTGGCTCACAGCTGGCATGTTTGCAATTCAGATAGTAAGAATACTGTGTGTGTGTGCGAAGTGCTGTCAAGTTGCTTCGGACTCATGGCGACCCTATGAATCAATGTCCCCCAAAATGTCCTATCATTAACAGCCTTGCTCAAATCTTGCAAATTGAAGCCTTTATTGAGTCAATCCATCTCTTGTTGGTTCTTCCTCTTTTCCTGCTGCCCTCAATTTTCCTACCATGATTGTATTCTTTTCCAGTGATTCTTGTCTTCTCATAATGGGACCAAAATACGATAGCCTCAGTTTAGTAATTTTAGCTTCTAGGGTCAGTTCAGGCTTGATTTGATCTATAACCCACTTATTTGTTTTTGGGTTTTTTGGCAGTCCCCGGTATCCGTAACACTCTCCTCCAACACCAAATTTCAAAGAAATCTACTTTCTTTCTATCAGCTTTCTTCATTGTCCAGCTTTCACACTCATACATAGTAATAGGGAATACGATGGCATGAATTAATTTGATCTTGGTTACCAGTGTCACATCTTTACACTTCAGAATCTTTTCTAGCTTCTTCATGGCTGCCCTTCCCAGTCTCAGTGTCCTTCTGATTGAATAAGATTGAATAGTAAGAATACTAAAACTAATTACATCAGAATTAGTTATTTTTTGTTAAACAAATTCTGATCTTATGTACATGTTCAGTCTGTTTGGTTGGGAGGGGGGGAATCTAAGGCACAGGGCTGAGTTAGGCTGGACAAACTTCTTATACCAAATGAAACATTGCTTGAATCTCTAAACTCCATTGGCTTTTTGTTCAACAGGCCCTGAGTTCCGAGTTGGCCCAAGCGAGGGATGAAACCAAGAAAACTCAGAACGACGTCCTTCACGCGGAGAATGTCAAAGCAGGCCGCGATAAATACAAGACTCTCCGACAGATCAGACAAGGCAATACAAAGCAGCGCATTGATGAATTTGAAGCAATGTGAGAGCTGTTATTTTGAATATATGTTCTTCATTAAGCTTGAACCACCAGCAGAGAAACACAGACCTTTTCCACTCATGAAAGGAACACACCCTGCCTTGCCAAAGCACTTATACCAGTCTGTGGTTAAGTAGCATTTCATGAGTCATTCAACATTAAGGCAGCCCTGTCATCTCTGGCTCTTTGTGGGGTTGTGGTAGCAGTTTCCATGATCTCATATCCTATCTTTTATTCTTTCTCCTCTAAAAGAGTAGCACAGTCTCAGGCTGTTACCTAAGCATTGATCATTTGAAAAGACACTGGCTTTCAACTTATAACTGGCCATTGGTTTTGGCATGGGCACACTTTGCAATGTCCTTTTCAGCTTAGCACATTTGCAAGGAGTCTTGACATTGCCGAATTCATTACATATTTTCAGAGGGTTTTTTTCCCACCTCCAGAGTGGAATACTTTGGTGTTTCACGTCCTGTCATCATAGATGGTTTTCTTTGCCTATTTGTTCACAAAGGTCCAGACGGCAGGTAGCCGTTCCAGCATTTTCTCTCTTTCTCTTTTTTTTTTTAAATAAAGAAATGGAACGTTATCTGTAGAATATCTCCTGCTTAGAGGTCTGTTTTTACTGAGGTCTTCAGTTAACCCAGATAAAAGTAGGGAGCAGTTAAGTGCCCCCACCTTTGCGTTCTCTTAGCCCAGTGAATTGCAAGGTGGAAAACCTGGACCTTTCTGGCAAAGGGAGCATATGAAAACATCGGTCCCAAGGAGGGGACAGAATCCTACCTCACTATATATGCATGATGACCGGTCCTTCAAACACCATACTGAAACGCTAACTGTGTTAAGCTGGGTTCCTCTCTAGATAAATGCTATGCAAATTTAGGCGCCTTTACTCTTTTAAATGTAACCTGTCACTGGTATACCATCCAACAAGAGGGTGTGAAATGGTTGGATTTGAACATATTTTCTAGATTTCCCTTGTACTAGACTGCCGTTGCTCGGGGGCTCACTTCTTAATGAAGGTGGTGCGTGAAACAATGCTGCCTTGCGCTTGTTTTTATGGCCGCTTTTGCACATCGCACTCTTCCTGTTCCTTTAGTGATAACTCTGAAGGCGCAAGGGGAACAGTGTACCCCGCACCCTGCCTTTTCATTAAATCTGATTATGAAGACTGTCGACATGTACTCAACAAGCATTGTGAATGTGCATTATACCGATGAGTCCCTGTCCCATCTAGTTCTCCTTGAAGCGACTAATTAAAAAAAACCTGACACCTTGGATTTTCACATTGTTTGTAGAAATCAAATTATGTTCTTACCTAACAGATCTTGAAACTAGCAGTTGGGAGAAAGGAGCCCTGCTTTCTCTGAGGATGGTTCAGCTCCCTTTTGTTTGGTATTATGCATTCAAAATTTACACTTAACTTTTAAAATTGCCATTTTATTAAATTTTCATGCACAGGTTTCTTATAAACAGTTCTGTTGAGGGTTTTTTTTTGTGTGGGGAGGCACTGAATTTAAGGAAGATCTGTAGTGGGAGGACATCATGAGGGGGGAGATATATTGATGCACACACACAAGTATTCTGGATTTTGTAGGTAAAGGTAGCTGGCTAACCTTGAATAGATTGGGCTACAGGCGCTGTACACATATTCAAACACTGCTTGGTTTCTCTTTAGTGTTTCTGCTACTAGTAGCTGAACAGGGGTCTTAACGCATTGCAGGCTTTCATGTGCTGAATCATGAGACCTGAATTTCCAAAGTGTTTGAAAATTTTGCCATACCAGGTGCAAATGCTGTGCTAGTATTTCCTGGTTCTTCCCTGAAACGTGTACACATGCATTGAAATGCCAGTCTATCTGGGGATGGGGGTGGGTGGGGATACCAGTTAGATCTGCTGTTCATAATCTACAATGTATAGGTTAGAATTGAGATGGATATAATCCATATTTAAAAAGCTGTGTGGATTTTTCTAAGAAGTTGGGGGAAAATAAATATCTGTTAACAAGGTTTTCATAGCGAACAAAGTGGTGATGAAGGTCCGTCACCAGCTATCTGGGGAACACTCAATGATGCAGAGACATCAAGAAAATACTTGGTAAAGTAATTTTGCAACATGCTTCCCTCCCTCCCCCCCATTAGCATCATGTTTTGTGTTGTAAAAATCAAGCTACAGTTGATAACATCTATTATTTTGGATAACGTTCACTGGCTAACAATAAAGAGAATACAGTTCATTCTTCTGAGGTCCACTGTTGTTATTTAATCCATCTTTCTCCTGACAGCATTGTTTAGCGACATTGTGAAAACCTGCATTTGTTGATGAAAATGGTTCAAAAACAATACAACGGAATTGAAGCAAAGTTTACTCCTGAGGGCCAAGGGGGTATTGTGCATGCCAAAACTGCAGTCTGAGCCCTTTCCCTTGATTCTTCTTGAGATGACGTGACAAGGAATCAGCTGCATGTACTTACATTGTTTGAGTCTGTCCTGCTTTTACCACATGCTTGGTAAATAGGTTTCGTCACATCTTGGTCACGCCAACTGGGTTTCATCACGTGCCTGTTCTGGGTAGGTGTTTATGGAAACAGCGCAGAAGTTTTTGTCACTGTGCACAAAGATCAGGATCCAGAGAACAAAGCAAAACTCTGCTGCGGTGGTTTGGATCTTTCTCGCCTTCTCCTTTTCAGCTGGAGGATGAATTTATGTTAGTTACTGACCTCCTTGACTGATATGTGGGAGGGCCCTTTGCTCATGGAAGGGGGCATAGGTCGGATGCAACCCGTACGTTTAAGAATGTTCATTTGAATTCATGTTGCGCATGGAAAGTAACTGTATTTACTTCGAAGCTATTTTCTGCCTGTTATCTGTGCAATCCAGAATGCCTAAGATGCTTTTATGATGTAGCCATTTTGACGTTTGCGCTCACCTGTGTTACCAGTGCTGGAATAACTAGATTTTCAGTTCCTTCCAGTCAGAGGAGCATGTGATAATCAGTATCGATGACGGCTTCTCAACTGAAAGGTTTCCATCAGTTCAGATACAGGTATCTGTAATTTTGGCTTTGTGGCAGTGTTCAGTCTCCTCAGTGAAGGAATATGGAGTGGCTGGATTCTTGAATGGGTCAGATCCCTGCTCAGCCGTGAAGAACTCTGGGTGACATTGGGGCTAGTCATTCAGATTAAGATATCCAACGGGGTCGTTGTGAGAGTAAAGTAGAAAAACCTCCAGTGCTGAGTATTTGTTGGCAAGATTCAGATGTTGAGAAATAAGTAGGATTTCAGCCCTATGTGTGTTCAATTTCCTTTCTACTGCCAGAGACTGGTTTCTGCTTGCTGCAGGCAGATACACAATTTTTGCTGTAGATTATATAGATGTGAGAAGTGGTTCTGAACTTTAGATGAAAGAACTGAGGAAAGGAAGCCTTGCTTCTACACTAAACTAAAAAGTCCTGTAACATAAGCTGCCTTCCTGTGCTACCGGGGTGGGGGAGCTCTTGTAGGATGCGCCTCCCTGTGAACACTTGTCATTGTGACCATACTAGCTGGGTTTCACCACATTCCCATTTTGAACTGGTGTGTCTGGAGATCCGGGTTGATCCATATTCATTTCTCCAAGGGTACAGCGCATTTCACAGCGTGTTTTCTGCCATGAGGGCTTCTCATGAGATGCATGGAATCAAGGTAGAATTCAGAGATATTTTGTAATAGCATATCTCTACATTTAAGTCTGAATAATCTTTCATGTCAATAATGGAGGTTCTTCTGATCGGAAAAGTTGCCACAAGACGACAGACTGTGTGCGAGGTAGGTCTTGAAAAAGCATCCCTGCCTATGAGTGCCATGTAGCATCATAAACATTAGAAAACAAGGGGTTGGGGCCAAAGGTGCTGTTCTGCCAGCAGAATGACACTTTTGTTGGAGACAAGGGCCATTTATGCATGGGAAGTTTTGCCTTGCATTTGCTACTCTTTAGATGCACATTTTCCCCATCCAAATTCTCAAAACTGAACAATAAGCCCCCATGCAGAGTTTTGAGAATTCCGTTGGGAAAAATGTGCATCTAGAGAGCGGCAAATCCGAGGCAAAACCTCCCATGCATAAATGGCCAAGGGTGGTGGTGGTGGTTGTTTTTTGCTAATCCCACCCCCCTTTTGCTGCTCTGTACTGGTCCTGAGGGTTGTGTTGGTGGTGCCAGCAGGAGTGATTTGGATTATGGGACCAGAGGCTAGCGTTACCGGAAGATGGCTGTATATTACGAAAAAAATGTTTTACACTATGAGTAATTCAGCAGTGGAATCAGCTGCCTAAAGAGGTGGTCTTCAGGCAGTGGCTGGATGAACATTTGTCAGGGATTCTTTAGGCTGATCCTGCATTGAGCAGGGGGTTGGACTAGATGGCCTTTAGACGGCCCCTTCCAACTCTGATTCTGTTTTTTGACCACCCGCAATAGCAGAATTTCAGGGGCAGGCTACAGGAGAGAGCAGTGGGGGAAGGCCCACTCTGCTGATGGGTAGAGTCCGAAGCACCCATGCTTCTAAGTAACACATTGATACTGTGATCTTATTGTGTGGGATGTGCTTTCGCAAGACCACTTGCCAATTCCAAAACTGCCATGTGAACCAGGCTGTGGTGGTGGTGGAAATGCCATCAAGTTGCAGCTGGGTTATGGTGACTGTGTTGGGGTTTTCAAGGCAAGAGACGAACAGAGATGGTTTGCCATTGCCTGCCTCTGTGTCGTGACTCTGGATTTCCTTGGCGATCTCCCATCCAAATACTAACCATGGCTGACCCTGCGTAGCTTCCAAGATCTGATGAGCCTGGGCCACCCAGGTTAGGGCACCCTGAAGTTAAAAGTGAGTGTGCCACTGTGTTTGCATGCGCTGCCTCCCTCATCCCCCCAACACAAGGTCCAGTCAACATTTTTCGTGGAGATGATGTGTAGATCTGACAGAAGTTTCATGTCTTCTGTTGGGCGTTCTACCTGTGCATACTCACTACAGGATACCTTGGTGTGTTCCTTTGTCCCCTTCATTACAAAACCCCTTGCTTCCTCTTCTGAGTTCTTCCAACTCTGTACCATGTGTATCTCCACTTTTGACCTGCTTGGAAATGTTAGTGGGGGACACTCCCACTATCCTCACATGGAAGGTCTAATTCCCAGGCTTTTGGCATGTCTTTTTAAAAAGTAAAACTGCGAGTGAAAAACTTTTATGGCCTCATTCTATGGGGCACTTGTAAGGTAGGACTCACGCTCGAGGAACAATCACCAATGCACTGCCTGGATGTTTGCTGATGTCATGAGAGGGCACAGGAAGTTGTCATACAACAATATTCATCATATCTGCCTAGTTCATTCAGTGTTGTCTACTCTTGTAGTAGAGTTCCAGGATCTCAAGCACAAAAGGGTCTATTGCAACACCTACCTGAAACTGTTATTGGAGACACCAGAGATCAAGCCCTGGGATGTTCTGCTTGCAGTGTGCTCTACTACTGACCCATGAGTTAAATCTAGACTTATGTGGCTTCTCAAAGCTACTTATTGGTAAAATGGAATTCTAGAGGGCAGCTTGAAAATATTTTAAAATATTCACATCATGCTTGTCACCCATCAATACATTAGCTTATACCAACCTGCTTAAAATGTCATTACACAAAAATTCAATATAAATTCAAAGTAAGCCATACCATCAGAACTGACCTCCACATGGAAGCCACAAAAGCATGTTGTAAAAGCTTTGCCTTACAGTGTCTTTGAAATGTCTGCAAGGTAAAGGCCTTCTTTGTCACTGGGAGCAACCACTGGGAGATCCTGGCCTGAACAAAAACAGTTCTTAATAATCTGCTGGAGGAACTGTTAGTAATCCCAGGGCTGATTATTGGAGTTGCCTCGTGAGCACAAAGGGGAATTTATATCCTTTTCAGCCCAATCAGGGCCACCAATGGCTAAAAGAGCATAGAATCATAAGAGATGGAAGGGACCACCAGGGTCATCTAGTCCAAGCCCCTGCACAATGCAGGAAATTCACAACTACCTTTCCCCACATCCCCAGTGACCCCTACTCCATGCCCAGAAGATGGCCAAGATGCCCTCCCTCTCATCATCTTCTTAAGGTCATAGAATCAGCATTGCTGACAAATGGCCATTTAACCTCTTCTTAAAAACCTCCAGGAAAGGAGAGCTTACCACCTCCCGAGGAAGCCTGTTCCACTGAGGAACTGCTCTATCTGTTAGAAAATTGTTCTTAATGTCTAGACACCCTTTTGATTTAATTTCAACTCATTGGTTCTGGTCTGACCTTCTGGGGCAACAGAGAACTCGGCACCCTCCTCTATATGACAGCCCTTCACGTATGGCAGCCTTTCAAGCAGTATAAAAACATATCATGAGTTAAAAACCTGAACTATATGTGTAGAAAGAGACCAATGTTGAGGGACCAGGGTGGTGAAGGACTTTAAGGGTTAACACCAAGGCCTTGAATTGAACACTCATGAACTCAGGGTAATGTGTTTTGAAATGCTTTTTGTCCCTTTCAACTATCAAGGTGCTGTATGGTGCACTACTTTGTAGCTTCTGTGTTGTCTTTAAGGGCAGCTTCACGTAGAGTGTGTTACAGTAATCCAGTCCCACAGTAACTATGGCATGGATTAAGTTTGCTGAGTCTTTAAAAAAGGGATGGTTTCCATTCCATATGTTAAAAAGGCACTTTTGTCACCAGGTTTACCTGCTTTTCCCAGTACTAGGGCTGGTTCCAGCAGAACTTGCAAACTCTTTGTCTGAATCAGTTAATGATAAAAACCATACTACCTATGGTTTGATAACTCCTTCCAGAACTGTCGCCATCTCAGCCAGCATTAACTTCATCTTATCATGCTTTTCATGATGTTCTTCCTCAGCCACTTGCCCACAGCTTCCAGGCACTGTCCTGACATGGAAACAGCTGCTCTTGAACACATGAAGCTGCCTTATACTGAATCAGACCCTTGGTCTATTAGAGTCAGTATTGTCTACTCAGACCAGCAGTGGCTTTCCAGGGTCTCCAGCAGAGGTCTTTCACATCACTTACTTGCTTACTCCCTGTAACTGGAGATGCTGGGGATTGAACCTGGGACCTTCTGCATGCCAAGCAGATGCTCTACCACTGAGCCATGGCCCCTCCCTCTTGGAGGCTTATTCAATGTGATGCAGAGCCTGGGTGTCATCAGCATATTGAGGACAACCCAGTCCAACACTTTGGGCAATCTTAGTCAATGGTCCTACATAGACGTTAAACAGGCTACAATACTGCAGAACTCCACACGAGACCTCCAATGATGTAGAAATTGTGTCATCAATACCTGTCTCCTGGTATACCCCTATGGTCCAGCACACTCTTCAGACAGATTTCTGGTGGTTCACCCTCTCAGGACCACCCGGTTTGCAACAGTTAAGTTGCAAGTTTTTATGTGGCAGAACCGTTTCTCGGGAATGGTTTACCAGTGTATGGGGTACTTCACTTCCTGTGTTGTGGATGGGGCATCGTGTGTATTGAAGGTTCTATTTGTTTTTTTAAAAATCCCTGAAAAGTAGCATGGCAGGAAGAGGTTAGGAAAGAACCCTGACAGCTAGTTGTTTGCATGAACATAATTGTTGTGTTTGGAACAGCATTCAGTCCTGCTGCCTGAATTGGTACAATCCAGACACAAGTTTGCCATCTCAGCAAGAATGAGAATCTCTGTCCTTCAGAAGTTAAACTGCGTGAATGTCATAGGCCAGAACTAAAACATGTAGCTCATACAGCCATTTGCTTTTTGCTTCTGTAGTGTACGTTAGTGGAGATGAAAAATATCATCTGTGATTGAAGAGGCTGTGAAAACATTTTGCAGGGAGTGTTGAACTCACCCTTATGCTACAGTGTGTTGTCCGCTCTCAAGTGACCTTTGCCTGATTTGTTAAAGAGAGAGACTATTTTTGAAGATCACCACAGATGGTAATTTCCCAGCAATTTCACCTACTTTAGGTAAAAGGTAGACGATGCAACATTACTAAGAGCAATATTGACTGCCCTGTGTAGTTTCTCAAGGCACCCAAACTTGTAATCAAATATTGTAAGATAGTGCTGCATGTTTTGTGATCTTGCCAAGACACCGCTCAGTGGCAAAACGTGGCCATAGCAAATATAAGGCTCCAAGTTAAGCCCTGGATTCTCCTGTGTTAAAAAAAAATGGGTTGCAGGACTAAGAATCTTGAGAGCCACTACTAGTCTATAGGCTGAAGGGATCTCACTTTATCCCAGGGGTCTCCCACATGATGCCCGTGGTACCCGCTGACACCTTTTCTTGTGGCCACCAAGTGTTTTTAAGAAGTGGGTGGGGCCAGGTAGGCCTTTTGCCCAGCAAGACTTGAGATGATTTGAGTATGAGATTTGATTGGCTGTGCTGTTCTTGTTAAAATGTTGCTCTGGCAGCAGCTGCCACTAGAGTACAAGATTCTCCACTGTGTTACTGAAGTCAAACGGTGGCAGCCATTTTGTGGCTGGCTCCGCCTCCTATGGCAGCCATTTTGTTGCTGCACCCACCATGTTGTGTCAGAATTCCAAATGTGCCCGCAGGCACAAAAAGGTTGGGGACCCCTAATCTACCCCTTTTCTCAGAAGCATCCTGAAAAATCTCTCTCGAAGGTCAAGGGACTGCCCTCAATGCTATAGGATGGGGCATGGGGCTACAGTAGGCAGGGGAAATCAGTTGAAGTTGCTTTCCCCTCACCCACTCTGATACGAACCCTTCTGGAGAAAGGGTCAGCTAAATGTCTTCCATAGTAAGTTTGGACCCAACTTTACATTCACTTTTAGGCACTTCAATAGTATAGGGCTAGGCAGTGTTATTGCATCTGTATAAGGCAGCTCTGTAGCTTACACTTGCTTTGATGGGACAGTTGAACACCTGCATTCAGATCTTCACATCACTTTTGGGCAAAAGGTTATTTTGTTATTAGCGCTGGTATAGAGGAAACGGAAGTCGGTTTCTGGTAGCCTGCTCTAGGTTGACTCAGCCTTCCCAGGTTGGTTTAAATGAGTACCCAGCTTGCTGGAGGTAAAGGGAAGATGATTGGGGAAGGCACTGGCAAACCACCCTGTAATCATAGTTTGCCTAGTAAACGTCGGAATGTGACGTCACCCCATGGGTCAGGAATGACCCGGTGCTTTACCTTTTTTATATAGAGGAAACACATGAAATAATTTTGAGCTGCAACCTAACCCAGAGTTACTTCCTGCTTTGTTATCCCATTTATTTCAGTGGAACGTAAACACACATGACTTTTTACTGGGTTGTGGTCTTCAGTGATCAGCAAGCTGTCATTCTAATCTCTTCCTTCGTTCTCTTCTTTTAAGAGTTATGTTCATGGAGATCTTTTCCCCCAAGAGCTCTGGGAGAAACAGCTGGCTTTTGCTCTCTTGAAACCATGCATGTGTGGTGTGGTTCTTTTCTGTTTTGTTTTTTTTAATTAAATCTGCTTGGGTATTTTTTTTCCTTCCTCTTCTGTCTTTTTATGCAGGTTAAACGTATGAACTCTGGCAACCCTTAGGATAGACACTTGCTAAAGTGCTGCAGAAGAGTCAGAGGCCTGGCCAAGGCATGCCCTTGTGCTTCTGCTATTTGGAAACAATTTACACTCCTTGAAACAAACACAAAAGGTGCTAAGCATTTGTCAACTCTCTTGAAGGAGCTGCTCATTGTTCCTCCGCTTGTTTTTTTTTTCATTAGGTTTTTCTAAGCTTTTTGTATGGCACTTGAAAAGGTTTTGTATGGCACTTATACTTTAGAAATGTTGGCATTCCCTTGAGGCAGAGAAAACAAAGGTACTTCGTAGCTACAATGCAAAGCAACATCGGAGCTGACAAAGATGCACTGTAATGCTGGATCTAGCAGATGCTTGGGAGCATGAAACCAGGCAAAAGGCCGAGGGGGGAGGGAAGATAAGAGTGATCACTATTTCCCTGGAGTCGAAATTATTATGCTATTTTTATACTCCTTTGATATTAAGCCTTGATGCCACATCAGGATCAGATCAATTGATAACTTGTCACAGACAAATGGATCTCTTCACAAATAGTTTTCCTTCGAAGGTGCCACAGCTGAATCTTTCTGTGTAACTCAAATGGGCATTTTATGTATGTATATATAATAAATACCTTGTGCATTTGTATTTTAATCAATGTAACCTTAAATGCGCGTATGATTTTTGGATGACAACTTTTCCTTGGATGTAGATGTTAATGCACCCATTAAATGCCTCTAAAAGAGAGATGAACAGTTTTGCAGTGTTTGGTTTTGTTCTTATGGGGGGAAAGGAGGAGCAAAACTGTGTTGCAGGAATTGAAATCCTTGCTCCGTCCACCTCTCTGGGTAGCTCTGAACAAGTCCCTTAAAAAATAGGGGCCATTTTTTTTCCTAATACATATGACTTGCCTAAGGTTAGTTATGAGACCGGATCATGTTTTTCAATCTGCAAGAACGTATTCACTGTATCCATTGCTTATTTTATATTAAAACATTTGGCTGCTCTACATGGCCATAACAGATGGTTTATAAAAGACAAAATGGGGACTCCTTATATATGAAGCATAAGCATAGAAAAATGGAATATGTAAATATTTAAACCCTAGCCCACTGTCTCCCCATCCTTGGCTGAGTAAGGTGGGTCTCAGTGTCTGCCCCAGGCCAGAAAGCAGAGTGTAGACACCACCATTTCTGTAGTGCCTTCTATCTCTCCGCTAATTTAAAGGCCTTCGCACCCTGGAAACCAAATATTGGAAAGACCACTGCTCCCTATCTAAACCCAGCTTAGGACTACCCCAACAATTTCATCTTGTGACCCCTTCTTTCCACCTGGGGTCTCAGTGGCCTTTTCCCTAGTGGCCCCATCCTTAGGGGATATGTTATCTGCAAAGCTGTTCTAGATCAATGAGCCCTTGGGATTTGATTTTATATGATCAAGCGACAAGAAGAAGAAGAAGAGTTGATTTTTATATGCCAACTTTCTCTACCACTTAAGGAAGAATCAAACCGGCTTACAATCACTTTCCCTTCCCCTCCCCACAACAGACCCTGTGAGGTAGGTGGGGCTGAGAAAGTGTGACCAGCCCAAGGTCACACAGCTGGCTTCATGTGGAGGAGTGGGGAATCAAACCCGGTTCTCCAGATCAGAATCCACCGTTCCAAACCACTGCTCTTAACCACTACACCATGCAAGGATGTAGGGTTATGCTTAAAATAATAAGCACGCTTTGAACAGATAAAGAAAGCAGGACAGAATTTCTTAAATCAGTAATGAGCAGAGCAGATGAGTGAGTTCCCAACCATGAGACAGATGCCAGCGCTGTTGGGAAATTGCTCCAATTCTGCTGAAGGCAGAACTTTACCCACACTGTACAACCACCCTCTTTTTGCAGGAATCGGCCTTCCACACGGAGGGAAGCAAATATGTTCTTAGTACTTACACCCATGGGCATGTTGAAAAGTGTTTTTACTGACATACTGTTACACCCTTACTTCTGTAGTCTTGGCAGTAGAACCAAGCCCTGACCTAACTGTTGGTACCAAAACAGCACAAGGTGCTGACCAAGTGATATGCTAAAACCTGTTTTTTTCCCAACTTGAGGTGTCAGAAAAAAGCTTCCAGTTTCAACAACTGAAGACCACAAATGCACAATGATATATTTGACCAGTAGCAAACTTTTTCTGCCTTGAATGTACCAAGTGATACCCCTCTCCATAAAATGCGTTATTCTAAAAGCCATAAAGGATTACCGTGTTTCCCCGAAAATAAGACACTGTCTTATATTTATTTTTCCTCAAGAAGACACGCTATGGCTTATTTTCAGGGGATGTCTTATTCCGAGGGAATCAGAACTGTCCTCCCTCTCGGCTCCCGTTCTCCCCTTACCACCCCCTTCCGGTCCCGCCCCCAGAGGCCCAGGCGCACTGGTTGCAGGGCCTTTGAAGTGGCCGCGGGAGACTGCATCTGCTCAGCTGGGCTCCTCCTGTCTTCCCCGCCCCCAGAGGCCTGGGCGCGCTGGTTGCAGAGCCTTTGAAGCGGCTGCGGGAGACCGCCTCTGCTGAGCTGGGCTCCTCCTGGTCTTTTCCACCCCAGCCCCGGGCGTGCTGGTTGCCGGGCCTTTGAAGCAGCAGCGGGAGACTGCATCTGCTCAGCTGGGCTCCTCCTGGTCTTCTCCACACCAGCCCCGGGGTGCCTTATTTTCGGGGTATGGCTTATATTAAGCAAATGCTTAGAAATGCTGCTACGGCTTATTTTATGGGTATGTCTTATTTTCGGGGAAACACGGTATGCATCGTAAGTATTTGAAAGATCGGTCAATTAACATATCATCATCATAACAAAGAACCATTGAATACCAATTCAGACCAATATTCTTTTGCCCAAGGATGCCACTAGTGTGACCAGTGAGCTCTCAAGATCCTTCCTGGCTATGCTAATCCTTTTTGCCATAGAGGGGCAGAGGAACTTAGAACATAAGAAAGGCCATGCTGGATCAGACCAAGGTCCAGCAAGTCCAGCAGTCTGTTCACACATGAATAGCCCTCTCCTCCATGAACATGTCCACTCCCCTCTTAAGGCCTTCCATGTTGGCAGCCATCACCACATCCTGGGGCAGGGAGACCCACAATTTAACTATGCTATACAAAGCATGATTTCTACCCTTGAGCTATGTCTTCTCTATTGATGTTGCGTGTTTCTCAATGACACTGTCCCCCTGACATCCCTGGTACAACTGAAAAGAATGATAGTTTTCATAGCACTTTGAACAATGAATGTTAAGCCCTGTGAAATAAGTCACTATTATTCCTGAAAGCAATCACATGAAGCTGCCTTATACTGAATCAGACCCTTGGTCCATCAAAGTCAGTATTAGGGCTGGCTCCAGCAGAACTTGCAAACTCTTTGTCTGAATCAGTTAATGATAAAAACCATACTACCTATGGTGTGATAACTCCTTCCAGAACTGTCGCCATCTCAGCCAGCATTAACTTCATCTTATCAGGCTTTTCATGTTCTTCCTCAGCCGCTTGCCCACAGCTTCCAGGCATTGTCCTGACATGGAAACAGCTGCTCTTGAACACATGAAACTGCCTTATACTGAATCAGACCCTTGGTCTATCAGAGTCAGTATTGTCTACTCAGACCAGCAGCAGCTCTCCAGGGTCTCAGGTAGAGGTCTTTCACATCACCTACATGCCTAGTCCCTTTAACTGGAGATGCTGGGGATTGAACCTGGGATCTTCTGCATGCCAAGCAGATGCTCTACCACTGAGCCACAGCCTATCCCCAAGACCACACAATGAGTCCATTGCAGAATTGGCACTTCAAGTTCCAGGTCTTATGGAGGTAGTTCCACTGAAGGAAGTGGTCTGTGAATTTCCCACTTTAGCTTCATCCTACGTTTCTCATTCAAGCTCTCTTGTTGCATTATTCACAACCCATTTTGAAATACCAATGATATCTACACTGCTGGGGGAAGGGGGGAGGAGAGCCAGAGATCGAGGGGGAATCCTAGGCAGCTCTGCTCAGAAATATGTCCCATTTAATGGTACTTAGGAAACTGTCCGTAAGACAGCAACACCGTGGAAGAATTTAGCCATGGACCTTTTCAGCACGCTCGACTTACTCCTGATTTTCTTGGCAGCTGATCCACAAGCATTGGAATCAGTTTGGGCAAGGTTCTTTCACACATCTGCCCCCACCCCCCGTGCATTTTCATAGTTGTGGAGCCAGTTTATTTTCTTCCGCATGTGCCTTCAGTGATGATGATTTTCAAGGGAGGGTACTGTCGTCATTGGTGGCATCACAGACCCCCCATTTTTTAATAAGACCCCTAAAAATCAATATATCAATGCAGTGTTGTAATGATAGTTTAAGCAGGTTCTCTCAATTTCCAGCTTTCATTTTTTTGAAAAAGGAAGTCTTGTGGAGATATGCCTATTCCCTTATATCTTGGCAAGGGAAAGGGCTAGAGATTTACTTCTTTTTTAATGAAATCTGGAATTCAGAGAACCTGCTTAAACTATCATTACAACACTACATCAATATATTGATATTTTAGGACCTTTAAAAAAAACCTGAAACCACTCATGTTCAGAGTGGAAGGGGAGGAAAGGGAGTAGTTTGATGATGAAGACAATCCAATCATTGAAAAGTAGGCTGGAGGTGGGCGGGAGTGGGTGGGACAAAGAAAAATGACAGAAACCTTACGGATGAGGAAAAAGCCAACTCAAAATTGGCTTCCAGAAAAAGATTGGGGTAGAAGTGGCTTCAAAAGAACCAGAAAAAAGGGAATAACCATAAAAAGTGAAGTGAAAACTAAAGACACAAAAATGCGTGTGGAAATCAGGGGTATAAACCAAAGCCATATTGGACCAGAAGGGTTTTTAAAAAATGCAGAAAAGCCCATGATGATAGCAGCTCTTTGCTCAACAATTTTGGAAAATCTATTTTTATACTCTTTTATGCCACCCTCAAGCAAATAGGCATTGCTGATTCATTATGAATGCCTTCTTAAAGTTTCCTGCCTAGCTTCCCTGCTGGTTGTTGTTTTTAAAGCAGGCTCAAGGATATGAAACAAAAATAGCCCAACCATCAGAAAAGAAACTAGGCTTTTTATTTCAATTACTACTAACAGTAGAATTCATGTACATGCATTGCAGTTGTTTTTTGTAAGGCCCAAGTGTTGATTCACTGGATGTGAATAGCCATATTGTAGAGAAAGTATACAATAATGAGTAAAAAAAAGAGAAAACAATCACTTTACCAGATTAATATTTCATCAGATTAAGCAAAAAATGAATATAAAGGACTGTTTAAACTGAAATGACAAAAATAAAAATAAATGGAAGAACAGGGACCAAAACCTCTCCATGTCATCTCTAGCAGTGATCACCTACACTTAGCTTTATGATAATTTTTCAGAATATCCATCTAAGTAGGAATCCAAATAGATTTAAAGAAAATCCAATGTGCCACACTAGGTTGTTAACATATTGGAAAGGTACAAAATAAGGAACTTGGTTAAATCCATTTTTAGGCTACAAATCTGGGGCCATATTCTTGTCCTCATAAATCAAGGAAATGAATATATACATATTCATTTTTCCCCAAGGTCACCATGTATCCTTCTTAAGATGGGTACTATAGTAAACATTCAACATGTGGCTATTGCTGATAACCACAAGGGAACAATAATGATTTCACATGCATCTGGTAAATATCTAAAATTACAAAGAAAGACCAGTGAAAGTAGACAATTGCTAAATTTCTATAACTTGTCAACACTTCAGTAAAGTAATACTGTAACTGGACGTGTTGAGAACATTCCTTGAAGACTAAAGAGAATTTCTGCAGTTCAGACATTCCTGACACTCCCCCTTCCCAATATCCTGCAAACGTCTACACCTATGCTGAGATCTAAAAATATGATCACCCAAGCCGGAGTCTTAATTGAGTGGGACAATCCATTCACTAAGGAGGGAACGCAATATACACAAGTCCCTTTATGTGAATGAAACTGCTCTTTTTGTTTAATAGAATCGGGCAGCGACAGGGGTTGTGTACCCACATTGGAGGCTCATGCCCACTGAAAGTCATGAGTGAAGCCAATGATGATTAAATGTAGAAGTGGATGTCTGCAACAGAGTTAACACAATCCCCTGAAGGGAAAAGGTCCAACTTTCACACGCTAAATAGGCACAACAAACTATCTCAAAAGTGAGCATGGTTTATTAGAAGAGATTACCTTCTTACAGCAAAAACACCAACAGGTATCTTTAGCTGAACATTACCATTAAAAAATTAATTTCATGTACTTATGTAGCTATACAATTATGTAGCTATACTATTAAACTACACTTGTTTTGTTAAAAGGTAAAGAGTTATCAATGCACTGAGAAGTACACACTGCAACATAACTGGTGTATGTTCCTGCTTTTTGTGGACACCATCTTACCATCAGACCCATCTGTCACTCATGGTCAAAGGGAACCTTGTTCAAACCCTTCACCTACTCTAAATCTCCATTATCAAGCAAAGTTTTATGTAAAGTTGCTTAATACAGATTCAACTACAGCCCGACCAGACAGTATAAAATTATCCTAAATCATCTTAAGCTTAAAACCCATTCCTGAAGAGGGAGGGGCGAAACTCCTTAGGAGCCAGCGTCATCCTGCACCGGAGCAGGTGCCACCTTATCACAGAATAAGGTGTTACCTATGCTGGCGCTGGGGCAAACATGCTGGTGGGGTGCCACCGCCCCCCACCACCAGTGCAGCAATGCCAGCCGGGCTTTCCGCGGCGGTGTGGGAGAGGCATTCCTGGGGGTGGAGCTGCCTCGCTGCTCGCGATGGGGCATTTATCCCCTTTTAACATCTTTAAAATGTTAATGTTTTTAAAAGGGTTTTTTTGTCTCTACGGCAGCTGGGAAGCCTCGGAGAAGGCAGTGCAGCTGTGCCACTCCTGGCCGCCGTGAATCTGCCCCCACTTCAGGATTGGGCTGCTCATCTTACATTATATCACTGCTTAACATTTTCTGTTAAGTGGGGGGGGGGGAAGCAACAAATTTATTTTAAATATAACCGCTAAAAATAAATATATGGCCAAAAGGGTTTCATATTATTTTTCCTATTCCCTTCCTACAACCTTTTCATCGCCCATCTTTAAAAGCAAGGATTAATTTTCCACATAAATACATTACATTTGAAATAAACATTTTCCTATACTATTTTTAAAGTCTTTCAAGATACAGACCACTCTGTTTTGAGTCATTCCAGGTAGTACATTCCAACACTACTAGGCAACGTCAACTAAGTACACACAAACTGTAGGCAGTACCTATTCATCCAGCATCAGTCAGGCAAAAGAATGTCAGACTAGTTTTTTTAAAAAAACAAACATAAAAGTAAAAGGAAAGAAAGGATTTTATTGAAAGAGCTAAAATAGGAAAAATAGAAAGGCAGGAAGACTAAAGAAACAAAGCTAACAGAATAAAGGCACAAATGACACAATTCTTTATCACCCCACAATTTTAATTTATATTTAAAATGTAGGATCACAGAATATAATGGGGGGTGAAGCTTTGATAAATTTGGGAAGGATTTTACCTTGTTTTTCCTGACACGCTGAAGCCACTATGGCAGAGTGTTTCCATGGGCAATGCAGAAATTTCAAGTGTCCCTGTAACAATGTCATAAACACCCACATTTTGAAAATTTACATTATGTGTTTTTCAAATCTTATGGGGGGGAACACTTTAGTATGCGAGTAGCCAAGACTCCAGGAGGTGAGCTTGAAGGTTTCATTCTCAGTAACGCTAATTAATCTCTTCAAGGGCACATCTGGCCAAAGGTAAGTAAAACAACATATCAAGCATTAAACACAACTATAAAAGCAAGCTCCAATTAGACCCTAAGGCAAACTTAAACAGAGGCCTAGAACTCTACATATGTCAACAATAAGAGCCATGATAAAGGCTGAAAAGCCATTATTAGCGTTCTGTGGGGAAAAAAGTCCTGAATTGGAAATATCCTAATTTAGGTTCTGGTTTTTTTTAAAAGGCACTACAAGAATTGGCATATATGGACTGATCCCATAGTGACAACATGAAAAGATTCTGAACCAAAGCAATGTATGTGCCAAAGAAAGTAATCCTCAGCCTCCCCGAAGCAGAAGTAAAAAAGCATAAAGGTTTTAAGTATGAAGTGTACTTTAGTCTTCCACCATACTTCAATTTTTTTTTACATCATTCTTCCCTTTTTCACATCTCAAACACCCACTCACCTCTTCAGTTCGATCACATCATCCAATCAGATGCAAGAGCTTCTCCCAATCCTGGATCCGAGTAACTACAATAATTAGCTTGGGGAAGAAGAGAGGATGATAAAAGCTATCATTGGGTCACGGAGGTACAACTGGCATATATGGTTGCTTTTTAGCATTGGGGGAGGGGAATCTGTTCTGAAACTGGGTATCGTAGAACACAGAATGGTAGAAAATACGACTTCACATGCAGAGAAGTCTCCACTGTGTTATTTTTTTTTTTTTTTTACTTTTGTCCAATTTGAGCATCTGAAAGGCCAATGCACAGTAGTACATGTAGTCATACTTTTGGAAATGCCTTATTTCTTCAGATAACTACCTGCTGGTATGAGCGGGGCATTGCCAATAAGAGGATGATATTGAAGAGATGCAATGGTGGGAGGAAATGCTTAATACTGTCACCATTTGCAAAAACCAGTATTAGCCCAGTTAACCTTTGATGCTTCTGGAATCATACCAGATTAAAAATAAAAACCTGGCCAAATGCCTTGAGCATTAAATAAATACCATGTTGCATAACTATATATACTCACACATAGTTATATCCATACATTGCAAATACTGAAATGAATTCGGAATAACTTATATTCCTTTTGCGAAGTGCTTCCAAGCAATTAAAACGCACACATATACACAAATAAAGTCCCATTTCAATGTTGGCTTGGGTCTACTTCTTCTACTGTTTCCATCTTTTGTGATCAATTAGACTAGACTGGAGCCCAGTTTTCAGCTTCTGAAATGATATGCACAGATAGCATATTTAGTTTCACAGTTGTGATGGCTGGAATCCAAACCAGTGTTTGCAGATGCTCCACTCATGCATGGCAGCTTTTAGGCTCCTCCCTTGTGGATATCGCCCATGAAAACCTCCTCCGAGATGAGAGTTTATGTAAAACAGATCTGACATCTCTGCAGTGTGACCTTGTTTCTTTTTCTGACACTGGCCAGCCATTGCTGAAACCTATTTTTAAAAGCAGTCTGAAGGGAATAATACCAGGGGAACGGCGGCAGATCCTGAATCTTTGCCTACGTTTTCGTAAGGAAGTAGTCAGCAAAACAAACAGTCAGGTGAATGAGCCCAGTGGCTGCACACTGCCGAATAACCACTTTCCTTTCTGTTTGCAAAACACATCATCTGTTCGCCTGAAAAGCTGTGAAAGAGCGTGGAAAGGCGCAGTCGCTAGGCTTAGCAAAACTATTCAGGAGCGGCTTAGGATATGACCTGGAGATGAGCCAGGTTAACTTTTTTTCAGGAAAAGGGTTGTTCTGAGGGCAGGATTCTACGGACTGAAAGAGGCAAGAAGGGAAAAGGCTCTTGGAGAACACAGAGTAACTGAGGGGTTTTTTTCCATCAAATTTTAATAGAATAGGTACATAAAGGGGCCTAAGAAGGCCATCACAAAAAGACCAGATGTGAACCCCCAAAGGGAGGCTGCTGTAGGCTTCACTTCAAAGCTTGGACATTTCGGAATCTCTAGTCCAGTAGACCCACAGGTTGCTGTTTGATATATATTTAAAGTGTTGTATATTAAACATACAAGGTAGCAGCTCGCTTCACACTGTAGCACAAGGTGCACGGTTGAACCCTCGCACAGTTTGTAGGCTAGAGCTACGCCTACTTAGGCTAACACACCATACACCGACTTAACATTAAACTAAAAACGAAATTATTCTATTCAAGATAAATGTCTTTGCATTCTCCTAGTGGCAGGAACCCATTTAGATCTTATAAGACACATGAATATAGTGATAAAATGGTCACGGATAATACTAATTCAAACATAAGTCACAAGCAAAACATGAACCAGCTATTTCCTGCAGGTGCAACGCACCCAGGGATCTCGCATGCAGAAGCCCAATTGCAATGAATGAGTCATGCTTCGGAGCAATTCCCATTGTTTCAAGAGGCCCACAAAGGAGCACATAGATAAACTGTACCCTGTTTCCATTAACAATGCATGACTTCCGTTAAAACACATCCAATGGGTAAGGGAACAATGAAGGTAAGGGGAAGGAAAAAAATTAACAGGGAAATAGGTGCTCTCTAAGCAGAGGTGGAAAAACAGAGCCACCCGAACCGATACAGGACAGCAGCTGGACCTAACCAAACTGAGCTCCCGTCTCACTTGTCAACAGTGAAAACTGTGTAGAAGAGCAATTCCTGAATTAGCTGAACATGGTTCAGATTATTGGATACATCTACAAGTACAATGCTTGGCAGGAGCATTTACTGTATACCAACACCCTACTTCTTGCAACACATAGTGTCACACAAGTAGTGAAAAATGTTTTCCTATTTAAAAGGTGCTTGGACATTCTTTTCAGGCAGCATTTTTCCATTATTTTCTTGATAAGATCTCACTCTATCATTTGAGGAGGAAAAGATAAGCCAATATTATTTTTTAAATCAACATACTGTACACATTATAAAGACCTGAGGGTTTTTTTGCCCACCTATGAGGATTTTGGGTTTAAATTCTACAGCTTTTAAATAAGGGATAAAATGCTGCCCAAAAGTCTAATTATCTTTGCACATTTGTGCGTGTGTTTTCAAAGATAGATCTATACATCAAAATAGTTCTCATAGTTAAAGATACAATTTGTATCAACAGTAAAAGGTACTTTCTGGTTCTATGGGATCGTCAAGCAGCATCTATGAACCCAGTTTTCATCAGCACCAACAATGTAAACACAGGAATCATCACACAGTGTTGATCTGCCGGGAAATCCTAGTGTTGTAAGTGGTTGATTATGACACCTAAGTAAAACTGTCACTGACTGAGAGATCTACTACTAATATACCTACACAAAAGTACATTTTAAAAGAGATAGTAGAACCCATGACTTAAAACCAGAAATATCCCTTACAAATACTAGAAGAGACCGTTCTGTCTGCTTCTAAAACTACAGTGCTTGTGGCAAGAATCAGGCCTACGTAATACAACAGGCCAGAAAACCTAACTGTTGAGAACTTCTAATGGTATTTTACAAAAAAAGAGAATGGATCGTTCTCAGCTATAATACTATTACTACAGTGCAGTTATTAAAATGTTGCATATCTTCAACACAACATGAAACCTTCCACAGGCCAGCCTTGTTAAATAGCAGGAAAAAAAATACACAGTATCTTATATACAAAAATTGCATTGAGAACAATTTGTTTCATTTAAAAAAAGGTACTCTTTATGAAAAACGCATTGTATCCAGTTTACCTGTGCATCAGTTGGAGGAGCAAGAGACATCTAAAACAAATCTCAATTTCACTGCCATTTCCGATGACTGGAAGTACACAATAGCGGGAAAAGGCTATAACCTACACAGCACAAGTTTGTAGGAGCTCAGCATCTTCAAAGCCTGCGCAAAAAAGGCTTTTGCCTTCTACATAATAATAAATTAGGGATGGCAGGCTCTCCTACTGATTGCATCTGCTTGCACCAAAATCAACAGTAATCACCAAATTATTTCAATTAAAAAAACACAAATGAAAAGTGCCATACTATAAAGTACTAATATATTGTTACCGATTTCAACATTAAAAGTGGTAACTCACACATATGGTTTAAAAAATAAAGTCAGTGCTATAGAAGACCTTTGTTTTCTATAAATAAAATAATTATAACACAAAAAACAAAATCACACAAATAAAATAAAAATAACTTAATTGCAATAAAAATAGTTCATAATAAGCTTAGCTTGAAAACTGTTTTCTGGGTGCATTAAAATCCTCTATTTTCCACAGGTTTTTTAAAGTTTTGCACTTGAAGGACAAAAACACCCATTAACTTAATACACACATAAACTTTTGAAAGTGCTGCATATAAAACCCCCCCACTGTACCAAAGATTCTTTATCAGAGACCACAAACATAATAATATATTAAACTGGAAAGATCTTCCAGTCATTACATTTCTTCTAAAAAAATCAAGTTAGCATTTAAAAAAAACCTGTCACTTCCAATGCATGGGGTTGTATATACAGATTCCATAGCTCAGTATTTCACTAGGGGTGTGCACCATTTTTTTTCTTGGTTTTTTTGGTTTTGGGTTTAATAGACTCAAAAAATTTCAGAAAATTCGGAAAAAGGGGAATTCCCATACCGATATGAGTTTTCCCTTAGCTTTTTTTGAATATCCAAAAATTTTCAGGTCCATTCAACCCTATGGGAAAATTCTGCAGGGCTCCTATCTTAGTCAACAGGAAAACTTTGTGGGGCCCTGGGGGGCATTTTTTAAGGTAGAGGCACCAAATTTGCAGCATGGTTGCTGGTGCCTCTCCTTACAGGAACCCCTGAGTTTGGTGAAGATTGGGTCGGGGGTCCAATTTATGGGCTCCCAAATTCTTTGCCATTGTTTCCAATGGAGTATGGATGGGACACCCTCTTTGGGGGCCCATACAATTGGACTCCCTGACCCAATCTTGGGGGTTCTTGTAAGGAGAGTCACCTGCGGCTATGCTGCAAATTTGGTGGCTCTCCCACAAAAAACCGCCCCCAGAGGCCTCCAAAGATAATAGACCTGAAGAGTCTGGAAAAAAACCAGCTTTTTTTCGGCTTTGCCTTTTTGGCTCCATTAAAATTGTGCCTCTTTTTTCTGGTTTGGCATACTCGAATGCACACCCCTATATTTCACATAAATGGATTACTAGACAACCTCCTTGCTGAGAAGGAGATCACATATGCTATTGTAGCAAACCTCCCTCAGCATTACAGCTGAGACTGAACTAATAGACACCTTAAAGATGCATCATCATAATCACATCATCAATAACCTAGCTGGGATTTTTCCACTAAAATGGCTGCAGCCAGTTGCTGAGCATCCGTCATGTGAGGATTCCTTTTCATAACAATTCTGACAAGGTCCGGAGGAAAGATGTTGCACAGGTTTACATAAACTTTCTCTCGGCTGTCCTGATACCTTGGAGGATCCTGTGGCATCCCACAGTAAGGTATCCGCCAAGGCAGATCATGCTGCTCAGGTAAACTCTGGAAGGCGAACTGCTCGTAACATGGCTGGGAAGGGTTACTGGGCAAAGAGTAAGTCTGACGATAGCCATAAGCATCAATCCCATAGCCTTGCCTGTCCAAACTACCCAGTCCATCTTGTCCAGAGTAAGGCTTTCTTTGTCTTAACGGAGAATTATCATACAAACGAGAGTCAGATATGCTGTCTATTCTTGTGGACCCAAGGGATCTTCCTAGATGTACGTTCTTAGAATGCTGGGAGCTCTGAGGTGCGGGATAGTCACTAGGACAACTTGAGCGAGCAGCAAGACCAGGATGCTGAAGGTGTACGGCCATGTACGGAAGTGGAGGTTTGTGATGATGCTTTGGTTCTTCATGACTGTAACTTTGCACTCTTGTTAACGTATCATGGTAACCTTGCAGGAACGGCTGAGAGTTAAGGTGACTATGGGGGTGTACATGTTGGCACTTTAAATTCTCTTCCAGCTGAGGGTCAGGAGAGCTCACATAGGACCGATCGTTGTAGCCGATATAAGAATCACTACTGCCGCAGCTCATGCTTCCTTCGCTACTACAATCAGAAGCTACGGAACTAATTCTGTAATCTGTGTCCAAAGAGAAACGCCTTTCAGGACTTCGTGGGCCAGAGATAGCCAGGTTTGAATATGCATTTAGCATTGAATAGTAGCCTACATCCACAGGAGACTCACATTTGGGATACTGCTCATAAGGCATTGGCGTTCCATGATTTTTGGTTGCCATCATCACTGGAGGGTACTGTCCCTGTGGTCTTTGATCCTGAGGTGGGAAATGAACTCCAGATGGAAGGCCGTTGCTTAAAGGTGCAGTACTTTGGGGTTTTGCAGCAGCAGAATTCGGAATACTAACTAAAGAAGGTACAGACCTGGTTTCCAACTTGTTTTTGGTGGGAAGCTTTTCCTCCAAGTCTTGATAGACTTGAGTTCTTATACTAGGATCTGATTGCCTCTTTGGAGCAGCTCGTTTGTGATCTGAAGTGCTATCAATCTTAGTGCTACAAGGAACACTGTTGCTTTTCACCAGCCCTCCTTCACTAGCAGCTTTGGTAGCTGTGTTCCTAGACATGGCACGAAGTTCATCAGCTACCGACCTCTGAGGCTGATTCCCTCTTTCCGGATGGTAGTATTTGCACTTGTGTCCATAAGTGCATTTCTTCCCTGAGAAAGGTGGTGTTCGGAGATTTTAAGCAAGGAGAAAAAAAGAAAGGAGAAGATTTCATTTCCACAGTAATGTTAAGCTCTATCAGGGAAGGGAATTATATAAAAAAGCGAGCATCACGCAGCTTTTGAAAAACAGTACATACAAGTTCATGGCAGCACCATGAGGCCATATGTTAGTTAGCTAACTATTATTTTGATTTTAACCTGCCCTAGAAATCACTATTTGCCCCAACCACTATGTGAGGTAGGGCCACTATTGTTCCCATGTTCAAGATGAGAAACAAGCTATAAATCACACTTTGGCCATTTATACTTGGTAATTAGCAGCACATTTCAGGCTGAAGTGCCCCGAATATTTTTTTTGAGTTTTTCACGCTGAACCGTCATTCAGGAAGTGACTGCGAAGCTGGCGCATACCTGCTTCGCATTTCTTAAGAGCCCCCTTAATGTGGCCTTTTGTGTTTGCTCCGCCCCCACCTCGAAGAATCCCCTCAAGGAAGCATGCAAAATCACAGCCGTACGTTAGCTATGCAAACAGAGGTTGCTAATGGAAGGAACAAAGGAGCAGGCGAGCGGGGGGGTAGTGGAATTTCTCCTTTTGTGTCGGGACCATGAATAGGCATTTTAAAGGTCACATTTTTAAAAAGAGCTTTGAGCGAGCATCAAGCTTTGAGCCTACATAAATAGCCTTTGTGATAAGAATAAGTCAGAAAATTCCTCAGACATGCATACTTCCACCCCCCCCCCCCGCCAATCCGATGCTGTGCCGAGATTAAGGATTTGTTGGTTTAGAACTAAGCGCAATGTGTCATGACATCTGAACTGGGCTCCGGGTTACGAACCAGTGTTTTAAAACATGGTTTGTTAGCAAGAAACAACTTGCAATTTGATAAAGCAAACAATCTGAGGTTTATCAAAGATTTCCCAGTTTGGAACTTCGGCTCTGTGCACAAGGGGGGAGGAAGGAGTGCATAAGCCCAAGTACTTCAGCTTGTTATCCATTGTGACAGCAGGATTTGGCTACAGTGTCTTGCATAAGGCTACCAACAGCAACTTTGCCTGAGCAAGAGATCTAATAGTAGACATTGTGTTCACTGGGCTACTCTGCGACTGTAATTTTTACAGGACAAACTAATAAGCAACCAATCCCCATATTGAAAAAATGTAGCTAGTGTATACATAAATAAAATTACCATATGGACATGGTTGCTTCTTATGCTCTGGTACAACAGGTTTCTTCCTTAGAAAATTATCCAGACTTGGGCCATGGCGGCCAAGAGGATCATCAGGAGGCATGAACCTATATAACATATAGTAAAAGAATTAAATAATTGAAAAAGACACGCTGCTTTCCTGCATTCTCCTTCCTAATATGTGAATCGCCAGCTTGCATCACCATTTCTTGAAAGATATGAACGTTTCCCTTCCCTAATCTTCCAGACAAATTCCATACATTATCCTCCCCTAGGCTAGTAAACTAAACATATTTCGTAGCAAATATTGATTTAAACCTGGGGATGTATGAGATACCAAGTTAAAATACTATGGGGAAATGTCTATGAATATCACTGCAATTGTAGCTTAGTTTGCACACCAACCTTTGCAAACCAGGGTTCCAATCTGGATGGTGGAGGATTGCACACAGATTCCTCAACTTCACCAATCACATTAAACAAAATGTGCTATGAACACTCCTTGTGGAAACCCCAGATACATGATAACCCCATTTGTGCAATCTTCCCCCTCCATTTTCAGGTGGAAGAATAGCATTAATTGGGCCTTCATGTAGAAAGTACACCCCATATATTGCTTCAGGTTCATGGTGGAAGAAACAGGTATGACCTCCTCCACCATGTAAAAACTCGCTGAATACACAAGTGTTTAAACCCATGGCTATCACGTGCCCTTCACCTTTCAGCAGGTCTATCCACAGGCATCTCCCCATTATTTTTCAATAAGAGCCTTGCTCCCAGTTATTGTTCAGTAAGAGATGAAAATCATTGTCACTTACTTGTCATTGACAAATGAGTACATCAGCAGCCGTTCATCAATGAACTTCTTCCATTCTGGCTTTTCGTTAGCGAGATCCCTGTAGTTATCGTTAGATACAATGATACCATCTGACTCAAAGGCTAATTTCACTATGAACCTGTCGTCATAGCACACCACCCTTCTCCCCTGAACACGGCGGGATGGGGTGAACACCAGAATTTTCTCCTTTTCTAATTTACGCAAGATTTCTTGGTCTAGAAGCATTAAGAGAGAGAGAAAAGTGCAAACTGCTAATGAGACTGTTAACCCATTATCCAGTCTACCGAGCTGTTATATGGTAGCAGGTCAAGACATTTAGCAGGACAGACTATGATGACTTGGCTTAATCACTGCAGTTATGATTCCGTTCAGAAGCAGATGGCTAATGTTCAGCAATAAATTAAAAACAGATACACTGCCCCAGACTCTGCAAACATGCTTACGATAAAACCAGGTATTATTGCAATTAATTCCACTAATTCATACTAAGTAAGTGTTCTTCCTAGAATGGACAAATCAGTATGGACAAAAATTTTCTTTTCCCTATTTATTAGAATACAGTTGATCATTAAGAATATAGTTATACTTTTACATCAACAGTTGAAGGAAACAGTGTTTTGCAAGGCTTCCCTCCTCTCACCAGACACAACCTTTCCAGGCAGCTGTAGCCAAGAACATACTACAGAGGTCCATCCAGAACACTGAGTTTGAAAGAGTAAGACGAAGGCTAGTACCAGATACGTTGTTTAAATCTTAGTTCTTTGTATGATCTGCATGTTCTTTCCTTGCCATTTGGATGCCTTAACAATATTTCTTCATAAATGTGGAATTTGGAAAATAAAATCCCACTAGAATATTAACTTCTTGCAAAATTAATCATTTCCAGTCTTAATTTTGATCACTGAAATAAGATGATCGAGGAGGAGGAGAAGAAAAAGATGTTCAAACTTTGGTAGTCACACTCAGCATGACACAGAGAGATCTAGGAATGGATCTCCCTGATTTGGATCAGGGCCACAGCACAGGGGAAGGGTTTTCTAACCCCCCCTTCCCAGTGACTTCAAACACTTTCCACCTAACTTCTATTTGTTCTGCTGGAGAAAATGTACAGGCACCCATATAAGAAAATGGAACAGGGGGGAGGGAGGTCAAAATCTCCCTTCTGCTTCGCAGCCTCCACCCAAATTGAGGCCTCTCATGACTGCTGTTGCTTATTCTTAATAAGACACCCAGGCACAGATCTTCCAACATCACATTTAGTTTGACCCTGACTTAGACAAAGCTTCTTGTACAGGGCCTTCAATATTTATGAGGCAACTTCTGAGAAATCTGCAATCATGTATAAATGTATTGACATTTCCCCCCTCAAATAATCAGTAATTCTTATTATAAATATTCATCAACACATATCTGTTCTGTGACTGTAAACTATTTTGGCATAATGTTCATTGCTGAAGGCACAGCAAGTACAGAATGAGTAGCTAAATGGCCATCTGCTTCACCTAGTGTCCATATTACAACTACATTCTATTGCAAAACCTTTGAGCAGTATCTTGGCTTATGTACACCCAGCATATTTTACTAATGGCAGTATACACGCTGATGTTATTTTTTTTAGATTCATGGTGATATAACACAAGAACATTTACTTAGATTGTCAGAAGACCTACTGGGAATATGGAAATGCAGGTAGTTTCTCCTCTTTAATATGACCATAACATGTTCTGATGTCTTCAAGACCTCACTTCAGATCATTCATCAGCAATGCAACTTACTTTCTATTCCAGTTTTCGCACTTTTGTTGCAAATGAACCAACTCTCAAAGTGGCCAAACGTTTTTCCCAGTGCATTACACGAATACCACATGTGCTTATTGAAGACAGCCACCTATGTTGGATGTGAACCAACGGCTGCTAGTCAGAAGTGGAACTAGCTAATATAGCAGTCTACAATGGGATTCCAACCTTTATAAATACTTCAGATGATGTCTTTGCCTCTCACAAATATACTGATGCTATCAGAGGCTTATGGAAACTGGAAAATATTATATCTGATTATGGAAGAACATTCTAAAAATACTTTAATTTTTTTGCAAGGTCAATATATTCCAATTAAACTGATTTCTTAAAATATGCCCTTTTCTATAATACACAAATAAATTCATATTTATCTTATTTTCTGTTAATCAGCAGGCTTTGTAGCCTCACTGCGGAAAAGAATCCTTTGCAATTTTGTTAACAAGACATGACTAAGTTTGAATATTTAATCAGAAACTGTGTGTGTATATATAAAGGTTACAAAGTAAGAACTGCTGTGTTTGATCAGACTGAAAAACCATTTAGTCTAGATTTTGAGTAGCCAGCCAGACACCTGAGGAAAGCTAACAGACCAATTAACAGAGGAAAAGATCTACCTTCCATAGATTTACCTGGTGTTGAGAAGAATAATATCCATGAAGATCAACTCCTACCCTTCGCTTTGGCAAAAAGCTTTGACCCTTAGTACGTGGTAGCCTAGCAGAAGCTACTCTGGAACAAACAATGTGGAGAGAACACCCTGAACACTGGCTGGGATCCAAAGGGCTTGCTGTGGAAGGTGCTTCAGCAAACCCAAGGGATTTCTCCCACCTCCCAATACCCACCAGTTTCCCCCTCTAAATGTAGCCAGTTGTTCCACATCCCATGCAGCTCCGGAGGTGCCCTGACCTTGAAAAATGTCTTTGTGGGGACAAAGGGAGGCACAAGGGGCTGCAGTGGGAAGAATGTGTCAAGATAGCATCATTGCCTCCAATCTGTGTACATTCTGGCTAATAAGACATTTGTATAGCCAGTCGGTACAAGAATTTCTAGGCACATCACACATTCTTGCAATGGAGTAGTTGAAGGCGGAACGGAGTATACCTGTAATAAGAGCATCTGGTCGTGACTGTTCTTTTCTCCATGCTGGCACAAACACCGTGACACCTTTGTGGCCTCTTTCCAAAAACCAGTCCACTGCCAGTTTTATCCCCCGACAAGAGAATACTTCTTTGTTTCCGTGGCTGAAACAGACATACCGAAAACACTTATCTGCTGAATTAGAACCATCATTTTCTCACATGAGCATGAATGAATTATACCAGCTATGCTAGGAGTTATACCAGCTACGCTAGGAGTAATATTACACTAGGTAACTCCAAAGAATCATCGAAAGCTATATATCAAAATAAGTGTGTAGCAACCTAAAGTGTCTAAGTTATCTTGTATGGTACATCCGCTGAACAAACCAGCAACTGGCTTTTTCATTTAAAGAAATCTCTGGAAAAATGTTTTTTTCCTTCTACAGGTTTTTGCATTTTGTAACAGTAAGTGGCTGAAGTATGTTTCTCGATTTATCAATCATCAGCGTAACTTTATATATACAAATGCTCAGGCTTTGACTCATTGATAACAACAGGAAGAAAGCTGAAATTCGGTAGACAGCTAATCCAAGACAGCCTGACTACTATAAATATTTGAAAATGGGACATGTTGACCACTCTCATTTGAAACTTCAGATGTGAAACCTACTTCATAATAGCAGCTAGCATTGCGACAGAAAAAAAACCAAGCATCATATATGACTTGATGCAGTAATGTGGGATATGGTGATGAAATGCAAGCTACATTTAGTATTATTTGATTTTATTTTATTTACATCCTGCCTTTCTCCCCAATGGGGACCCAAAGCAGCTTACCCTTTTCTCCTCCCATCTGTTTTATTCTCACAACAACTCTGTGAGGTAGGTTAGACTGAGAAGGTGTGACTGGCTCAAGGTCACTCAGCAAGCTTCCAGGGCAGGGTGGGGATTCGAACTTGGATTTCCCAGGCCCTAGTCTGACACTTTAACCCCTACACCACACTGGCTTTCAATTTAAGTTTAGTATAAACTTATATTGGCTGTTTTGCACTATTGGCATACATTTGCAATACTCAAATATCCCAGCAAAGGAATTCTTTTATTGAACAAAGTTGAAGGCGGAATTATTTAGTCCTTGGTATGTAGTTCCCAGTGAAACCAAGTACGTTTTTGCAAGATGTTTGAAAATTAAATGAAGATCTGTTGTCCTTTAACAGCACAAAGCCCACACGCGCTCTTTCCAGGCTGTATGTTGGTTGTGTGTCTATTTTATTTTCCAAGGGGTCAAGATGTGAGAAAATCTTTTCAATCGTAAAAATGTAACCCAAAATTTTTATAGTATTTACTTAGCCTTGAGAATCACACTATGGTTGCCCAGGTAATATTGCCTTTTACCAACTAGTTTTGCCAAAAAGACAGATGTGGCAGTATTGCAGAATAACAATAATGATGCAGGAAGGCCCTGATAAAACCTCCAAAAGGGCTTTTTCCAAGCAGGGGAGAATAAGCATGTTCAAGCAAGGGTTGTACATAGCAACATTTATCTTTGAAAAGTTTAAGCAACAAATAATGCAACAGAATACCTACACATACTTCTGACAGATGACTCATATGTTCCAAAGCCATTCCTTTGATATCCATGTAGTTATTACAATTTCAAAGTATTTTTAATAGAACTTAAAAAACGGCATGCTTACCAGGACATCTGTCCTTGAAAAGTAAATGTAAGGGACGTCCCTGTGTACAATCATGAAGCAGAGAACAAGAATGGGCAAATGTGACTGTACAGGGAGGTAACAATATATTTAGGAACTGCTAAGCATGGAACCTTGAGCAGTCTCTGTGTATACCATCAGTGTAGGTGTACCACAGTGGGAAAGCAGACTGCCAACCACAGAGAGGAACCTGGATCTGTGAAAGAGGGTGGGAAAAGCTAAAAAAAATTCCCATTCTTAAACAATTCTTGAGAACAGCCCAGTCATACTGATGAGAGTGGACTGTAACTTCCTGCTTATGACAAGTTTTCTTCCATTGGGTGAAAAATATGTGGATGGTTTAAGACACCCTTCTCAACCTGTGCAGTGCCTATCAATAAGTAGAAAGGTCTTCCAACAGGCTTGCTTGGTACCAAGATGAAAGGTGGGATAGAAATGTCTTGATAAATTAAATAAATAAGATGGTCCTGCTATTGGAAGATGGTGTAGCACAGCGGCTAAGAGAATGGGCCGTGATCTAGGAAACTGCCAGTTAAAATTTAACCTCCTACCACAAGCTCATAGTGGGGCCTTAGCCTAGCCAGTCTCTCCCACACTTGCCCCCTACCTAGGAATAACAACAGCTTACACAGGGGTGTCGAACTCAAATGTTATGAGGGCCAGATAGGACATAAAGTCACTTGGTTGGGCCAGGCCTGCCTTGCCAGCCCAGATTGAGAGGGGGGGGGGGGTTGGCTGCCTTGGCTGGCTCGCGGGCCGGATAAGAGCTCTCAAGGGGCCAGATCCGGTCCTCGGACCTTATGTTTGACATCCCTAGTTTACACAATATTGTAAGATTACAAAAGGATGGCTGAACTGAACTGCAAAATCACTACACAAATGTTCAATATTACAAGTAGGGGACCTGTGAGGACTCACCAGGTGGGGGGGGGGGGAATCTCATCCCCTTTCTGGTCCTTCTCCCCATGCTATCTCCTCCACTTTCTTCCTTTCCTCCTCCTCACAGTTCCTACAGCATTTCTCTTTCCCTTGCTTCCTTCCTTCCCTCTTGCCTACCATTCTCAGTTTTCTCCCCATCTGCCACTTTACCTCCAGCCCTTCATCCCCCTCTTGCAACTTGTTCCTGCTTCTTTCCCTACTGCCAGCCCCCTTTCTGACACTTTTGCTTCATGTAGCTCTTCGCCCTTTCCCTCCATTCTCCTTGTCTTTCCTGCCTGTCCACTCCACCTTTCTTTCTAGCTCACCTCCAATAACTAAGTGAAGCTGTAGCACCCATTTTGAATTAGCTAGGCAATCAGTTGACTAGGCAGCCCAAAATGGCTGTTGAGAGGAAATCTCACAAATTTTTGGTGTTTGTTTTCAACACCCCCCCATTTCCATATTACTCTGCAAATCCATGGGCTCCCCCAAACTTGCAGAAACATCTCCCCCATCTGTCCCTGGCCCAACTGTGTGGAGTTTTTGATCCATACTGTTGGGCCGAGTTCAGAATTAGATACAAATTACCCTCCTTTTACTGTTTATTAGCCTTTTCATATACTGCTGCCATTATAGCTTCATTCTGTTTGTAACCAAGTATGTACTTGTCTGTGCTTTGAAAAGACACGCAGGCACACAAATGGAGGCAGCTGCCCACCCTTTTCACCAAAGCAAAGACAGAAAAGTAGAAGGCAATATGTTTTGCTAGCTTGGACAAAAAAGCACATGTTGCTTCTTGTCCTCTTGATCAATCTGCGGTTCCACCAGTAGGCGAAGGGGCATTCGATCATGGTGCTTGCCTTTCTGGAATCTGAAGCTTGTTAGACAGAAAAGGGAAGAGAGGAACAACGAAGGAATGTTTGTTTGAAGCATGATGTCCCCTTCTAGCCCAGCTGCTTGCATGAGAGAGTGTAATGAGGGGGGCTGATCATAGCAGCCCCACCCACATGAACTACCTGCACTAGAGCTAGGGGATCAGGCACTGCCAAATTTTTGACAAGGTCTGCTGGTAAAACACCATACACACTGGGAGAAAACACTGTCCAAAAGAGACGGTGAAAAGTATTGGTGCTAATTGTGAAATAGAGTGCATCAGCAAAAATAAGGTCAGGGGAACAGGAGACAGGCCTACTTAGCACCGTTATGCGTGGGTGGACGGCAGAAGAAGAAGAAACTTTTTTAAAAATAGTTAAATAGGTTAAATAGATTAGGATAAATAGATTATGCGTGCAAGCAGCTAATAGCAAGGCTGCCTCGCAGAAAGAAGGAAAGGGATTTGGGGAGCTGATTAAAAAGGGAATGTATCGAACAAGGAACCATTTGCTTCTGTGGAGATCTTTGGATGGCAATGTTAGTTCATGGTACATGTGTGTTAAGTGTAAAGGAGAAGAAAGCACACACATGACAAAGGAAGGCAGAAAACCCTTGCAATGCAGCATTTTGCAGCTGGTAGCAATCGGGGAAACAAATTGGGAAAATCTTAAGCAGCTAACTGGATAGCATGGGAAAGGCAATTAATTGAAAAAGTTACTAATGTTGTATTGTTTTAAAACTATTGAAACCTGTTCATTATTAGATGACAATACTATTTAAGTTAGTGGGGTCTGAAAAGATGGAGAAAGCCTGGGGAAAAGGGTGGGATATCAATCCATAAACAAACAAACAAACAAATAAAAAGTAATACGGGATACAATAACCCATATGCGGTGCCATCTGTATGTAATACCCACACTAACCTGATTTTATTTCTTCTTTCAAGTTTAACAACACGCCAGTTTGAGAGATCAAGTGCCTATTTTTGACATAGTTTAGTGTTGTTTTTAAATCCTGGGGCTACTTTATTCAATTTTAGACCGACATCTTCTGTCTAGTTCTGGGTTCCCTTTGGTGCCATTTGATGGGCCAAGGTGATGAACTCTTGTTCTCAGACGTGAATCCTCAGGGATGCAAAGGCAGTAGATAGGCCCAAAGTCCTATAGGCATGGCAAGCACCATTTAAAAAAAGGAATGAAGCTATATACAATCCTTTGTCCACATCAAAATGGAAAATTAAATCAAAGCATTTCAAAAGCAATTGTGCTGTAAATTGAGAATAATATACCGTATTTTTCGCTCCGTAGCACGCACCTGACCATAACATGCCCCCCCCCCAGCTGGCCGTCGGGGCGGGGAAAGCCGGCTCACGCTGGACGGCTCTGTCGCCCCGCCCGGCTGGGCGCACTGGAACAGGGCGCACAGAGCCGGCTCGCGTCGTTCCAGCGCGCCCAGCCGGCTCTGTGCGCACATTCGCTCCATAACACGCACAGACATTTCCCCTCACTTTTGAGGAGGAAAAAAGTGTGTGTTATGGAGCGAAAAATACTATACCTTTGGAAACGGAAACTCTCCCCTACCCCCAGAAATGTCTGAGTTCATGCCATTTAAAATCAACTCAGAAAAGGGAACATAGCAAGTCTACTATTAATACTTCTAGTGATGAATTCTAAATCTTTTTAGGATTTGTTTTACGATTTGGGCAAAAGGAAGGTAACACTATTTCCTGATCCCTATGGAATTTAGAATTAATCTTTGGGCAAAAGGATGGGTCTGGTCTCAGAACCACCTTATCCTTATGAAAGGTGCACAAGCCCGGTCTGATGGAAAGGGCGCCCAATTCCGAAACCCTGCGAGCGGAAGGTACCGCCGTCAAAAACAGGGTTTTCATCCTCAGCAATTTGATTTCAGTCTGGTGTAATGGCTCAAATGGAGATTTAGTTAGGGCGGTCAGCATGGTGTGTAAACTCCACGTAGGGAACCTATGGGAGACTGGAGGAGAAGCTAGTGTAGCGCCCTTTAGGAAGGCCTGTATGTGAGGATGTTTGGTAACAGGATGACCAGAGACTCTGGGAACTATAGTGGCTATGGCCGCTAGCTGTCTTCGAAGGGTAGAAGGTTTTAAACCCTGTCTGCGACCTTCCTGGAGGAAGGAAAAGATGTCGATGACTCGAGGTTTCAGAGGGCAGATATGTTTACAACGACTCCATCTGACAAACGCCTTCTAGGAGGTGTTGTATATGCGAATGGTGGAAGGTCTTCTGGCCGCCAATATGGTTTCAGTAATTTTGGCCGGGTAGCCCATGTCTATGAACCTGTCCCTTTCAATGCTCAGGCGGTCAGCTTGTACCAACCTGGGCTGGGATGTAGGATTGGGCCCTGATGGAGGAGGTTGTGTCTGGCCGGGAGTCTCCAGGGATCTTGACAGGAAAGCTCTACTAGTGTTGAGAACCACGGGCGACATGGCCAGAATGCCGCTACCAAGATGACCGAGGCCTTCAGGAGTCGAATCCGTCGCAGCACTCGTGGTATTAGTGGTAGCGGAGGGAATGCGTAAAGCAGGTTGTCGGGCCAAGGAGCTACCAAGGCGTCTATCTGTTCCGCTCCACGCTGTTGGTACCGCTTCGGTGAGATCTACTGAACAGAGATAGTCTCCCGGTCTCAGTGCTTCTGAAATCAGCTTCAGCGTCTCCATTCTGAACCGTTTGTATTGTACAGATTTGTTTAGGAACTTTAGATCGAGGATGGCTCGCCAACTCCCATCTCTTTTTGGAACAGTAAAGAAAACTGAGTAAATTCCCGACTAGCGTTCCTGGAGAGGGACTTGTTCCACGGCCCGGATGTCCAGTAGATGTTATACCGCTGACAGGGTTCTCAGCTGTTTCTCTTTGTTCCTGAAGCGTGGAGAAGGGACCATGCGATCTGGAGGAATTCTGGTAAATTCTATTAGGTAACCTAGTGAGATAATTTGGAGTACCCAGGGATCTGGTTGGGAGGCCACCCACTGGTTTAGAAATAGGTTGAGCCTGCCCCCCACAGGCTGACTGTTTTTGTTGTCGGGGGGACAAGTCCACCCGATTGGATTGGAAATTTGTGAAGTGAGGGGACTTTGAAAATCGTCCTCCTCGGCAAAAGGACCCACGATTAGAGGTCCACTGGTTTCTTTTATTGTCCGGTCAGTACCGGGACAAGGAGCGGTAGGAACGAAAGGGAGTCTGGTTAGAGAAGCCCTTAGTATCCCGTTTCATCACCTTGGGTAAAGCTTTCTTTTTATCCTTGGTTTCCACCAATATGGATTCCAAGGTATCCCCGAAAAGTTTATTACCCTGATAGGGATAACCCATGAGAACTATCTTAGATCTGTGCTCCATCTGCCAAGGCCGGATTCACATCACTCTTCTAGCAGAGACGGTTGTGGCCCTGGCCCTGGCAGAAAAGGACATTGTGTCCAGGGTGGAGTCCGCTAAGAAGAACACAGCCTTAAGTATTCTGGAGACACCTTCTAAAGCGTTCCTATTGTCCTCTGGAATAAGTTGGGCCAGCTTCCTGGTCCACACGATGGCCGCTCTAAAAACCAGAGCTGACAAGATGGACATGCTGATGGCCATGGCAGAGGCTTCTTGTGACCTTTTGCAAGCCAAGTCCACTTTCCGGTCAATTGTGTCCTTTATCATGACCTAGCCTTCTTCGGTAGCTAAGTCTGCTGAATGTAAGTTGGTGGCCGGTGATTCCACCCCAGGTGCGCTAAGCAGGGTGGTGGTGTCATGTGGCAAATTATACAACTTTTTGGAGGTCTGAGGGAAGCTCTTTCATGCGAGGAGCTTTGCCCATTCAGCCTTAATCAGACCTGTAAAGTAATCCGGCACAGGAATAGTTCTAGAGGGCAAGACATGCATACGGAAGAATTCCCTCGAGCCCCTCAGCTTTTCTGAAGAGCCAGCGGTAGAACCCTCTGAAAGATCAAGGGCTGCTAGAGTCTTAGTTAGTAGGGATGGAAAATCATCTATATTAAAAATTCTATTTTGTTTATTTTCTACAACAATATCCTCCCCTTTGGAGGAAAACTTGCCCTCTTCTCTTCCCCCCCCCCATCGGCGGTGGAGAAGGGGGAGGTATCAGGCTCTTGTAACCATGGATTGTTTGGCTGGGCTTTCTTGGCTGCCTTGTTAAGGAATTTAGAGCCCTCTGGCCCCAGGTTCCTGGTTTCCGAACCTCGCCTGTCCCCTTTAAGAGCGAGCCCTGATATGAGGGAGTCGGGGATGCCGCCTGAATGGCTCTTAAACCTTCTGAAAAGGTGTCTTGCACCAAGTCAGAGAGCTCCGCCTTCAGAAATTCCATTCCCCCCCTCCCTGCCAAGGAAGGAGGAAAGAATATGTTACCCCCGGAAAGCTGGTGGCTGACTCCCGAGGAAATGGAGTGGCCCCTGAAGGAGTTGGAGCGGTCACTGCCGCTGTTTGCTCCGGGCCGAAAACAACCTCCTGGGTGCCTGTTGGGAACGGAGCGGACTCGGCCGCTGTGTGTCTCTGGATGCCTGGCAAGAACGAAGCGGCTGCGCTGTGTGTCCCTGGGCACCGACTGTCGCTGCCACCTCTGCGTGCTGCCCTGGCTCGCGCAGCCGCACGGTGGGTTTTAATGCCTTTGTGGTTCTGCTAGAGCAGGCGGCGGCAAGAAGGTGCTTCACCGCCTTGCCGTGCGCCGACCTGGCTCTCTTTCTCTTGCCGGAGGAACCGCTCCCTTTCTTAGATTTGCTCTTTAAGCAGGCTGCCTTGCTGCAGGAAGGGAGGTTTTGCTCTGAGGCAGCCGCTAACAGGGAGGGATCCAGATTGGCCAGGACGATGTATTGGTCGGGCCGATCCTCCGCCATTTTTTCTTGGCGGGAAAAAATCCTCTCAGGAGAGAAGATAGAAAAAGAAGACAGAGGACTAGAAAAACCGGACAAATAGAGTAGGTTGAGATAGAAACGATAAATTTAGGTTAGATCTCACAGAAAATGTGAGAAATTCAGTAGAAGAAAACCTTTCCTAATATCTCGATTTAGAGAGCTGTGAAAAACCGCTCTCCCGATTGCCAAGCAGGAAAGAACTGAGCAGCAGGGGGCGTTCCCTCAGGAGACAGGAAGTGAAAGTCTTTTGGATTCCTACCTCCTGAAGTAAGCGACGCACAGCAACACCCACTCGTCAGATGCCCTTCTCTCTCAGAGCGAGAAAGACCAGGAAAGGAGAAAACCTGTATCTAAATTGTTTGGGGGAAAAATAGAATTACAGCTCAAGAAGTTCTGCTCTGAAATTTAAATCGCAATTTAACGTGATTCAGCGATAGAGCACACAATTCGCATGTGGAAGGTTCTACATTTAATCTCTGGCACCTCCAGTTAAAGATTCTGGGTTAACTGGTGAGGGAAAAACTCTTTCCTCTAGAGAGAGATCCTGCAGAACCACTGTCAATTGACAATACTGAGCAAGATGGTACAATGGCCCAAACTGGTATAAGTTGATTGACTATGATCATAGGTTCTGATTACATAATTTCTTCTGTTTATTGGCCATAAGGTGCTCCTCTGGGAGGAACTAAAACAAACAGCGTAAGCCAACAGTCAGATTAATGCAAGTTCCAAGACACACACACACACACACACACCACACTGGCTTTTTCATCCGTTTGAAGCAGATTTGTTATTTTTGGAAGAATTATCAGATAGTCATATATTGGATAGTGGAAAGCAAATCCATTATCTGCACCCTGGAGAAGCCTAATCATTACTCCATCTGTCTTGGTAAAGAGTCATAATTAATTTTAAATGGATTTTATTCAGATGTGGAGCTTTCTGGCTTTCCAATTTATTCCACAACTTTTTTGTGTGTATTTTACTTTTTTTTTCTTTTAAGATGATAGTGCGTCGTAATTCTGATTTAAAATACTTAATATTAACATCGGTTAAATTTATTTAATGATTAACAAGACTTATAGAACCATAACAATTCTTCTGGAAAGTATGGAGCCAAAGAAACCTGGAAAGGAGAATACAGCACCTGACAGAAAGACCTTTTTTTCGAGGGGGGTAAAGGCCACAATTTGACTGTTTTCCCCATTAATGTTGATTGCACTATTCCACTGGCTTTGAGAACTGTCGGGTTCCTTTACTGAGATCACACTTAACTGAAAAAAGTGTACTGTTGTTTGAAGTCATGCCTGCTAGTTAAGTAAAAATGCTACTTTCAAATTTAACTTTAAAATAGGCTTGCTTTGGGACATATTATCACTAATTTAGGCTATGTTTGTCCCCATGATTTGTGGCTGTGATATGTGGCAAAGGGCAAATTTATAGATAATACCCCTTAGTGGTCTTCTGACTGCATGGAATCAGACATACTGTATAGTGAGCTAAGAAAAATGTCACATGGATCCCAGAGTCCATACTTATGCCATCACTAGCTTCTTGGAAATGGGAACACATCATGGTGTGTAACTGGATGTACTTCTAAAGACAAGCTCAGCATGGTTCAGCTGATTCAGTATTCAGTTGGGATATGTAAAACCAGGGATGGTGAACGCCTGATCCCATTAAAGGTGGTGGGGTGGGGGAAGGGTTTGCAATTAACCCCAGTAGGATTTCAAGCTAATACCTTCATCCCTAAACGATCGTTATATGATCCCTATAGGATCTGCATTACTAAGTTCAAGTCAATGTGAACTAGAAGAGCTATGGGTCGAAAACCAGATATTATCAAGGAATAATCACAAAGACTATTCCTGTAGCCAAAAGAAATAAAAAGCCTCGATGGATGACTGAGGAAACTCTTAAAATTGCTAATGATAGGCAAGAAGCAAAAGTAAAAGGGGATAGAAATAGAACTAGAAGTTTAAATGCAGCATTTCAGTGATTTGCACGGAGAGACAAAACGAGAACTATCAGAATAACCAGTGTAAAGAAACAGAAGACAACAACAAAAAAGGGAGAATAAGAGACCCGCAAGGTCCACGAAATCACAGGGAAATTCAACATGGAAATACATTAATTGAACAGAACAGTGTAAACAAAAGATGGAATCAACTGAAGAACTACACAGAGGCGATGAAAGGATTCCTTCTAAGAATAAACTTTTGAAAAAGAAACTGCAGTTTTAGAAAGTGAAGTGAAAGCTGCACTGAAAGAAACTGGGAGAAACAAATCACCAGGAGTAGACTGGAGATCAGTCGAGCCATTCAAGCCACAGACACAGTCTATTAAAACCGTAACTAGAATACGCTAACAAATATTGGGGGGGGGGAACCAATGCCCCCCAGACTGGAAACACTCAATCTGCATTCCAATTCTGAAAAAAGGAGATGACAAAGATTGCATCAACTACTGGACTATCACATTAATTTCTCATGCAAGTAAATTGATGTTCAAGATCTTAAACAAAGTATGTTACTATATATGAAACGAGAAATACCAGATGTTCAAGCTGGATCCAGAAAAGGAAGCGGCAACAGAGATCATACTGCAAATTTACATTGGTTACTGGAACATACAAGATAATTATATGGAAGCCACTTGACAGAACTTCACTCACACACACAGACACACACACAGACACAATCATTACACAGATTACTACAAAAATTGGGTGATCAGTGCCAAGCATCAAATATATAGTTAAATAAAACTGCCTTATATGAAGATAAACATATTATTTCGTTTAAGGTATTTGAGCAGGTTAAATAAAATGAGAAACAGAGCAGATTAAAATACTAACTTTTTACTAGTTTAACTGGTTGATGGGAAATTAAAAAAAAAAACACTTTAAGCTTCATGCAGTTCTCCAGATCAAAAAGAGGAATGGTGCCCCTACCCACCAGGTCTTGATAAACAGCTTATGCATACGCAGGTTCCAGGTTTTGATGGGCCATCAGCAGAGAGTGCTCAGGGACTCCCTCCTATGCCCACCACCAGGAGCCCACTCACACCTCCCCTCCTGATCCCACCCACATACCCCCGCACCAGCCTGTGCATCCTTCCCCTGCCTTCTCATGACCCTTCCATAGCCACCTGCATGGCCTTTCTTCAAAAATACTGGAAGGAGTGTGCTGCTGGGAGTGCCGCTGCTGGGACCATCACTATCTGCACACTCTTCCCTGGCAGTGCTGGGCAGCCCAGGTAGCCAGGAGTACAGGAGGGTGAGCGCTTGCGAGCAAGCAGACGAGAGAAAGTTGTGCAGGCAGGTGGCAGAGTCGATGTGCGGACGGAGACCGGTGGCAGTGGGCCCTGTCAGAACCCCTGGATGTGCTGATGCTGGCCCTGTGCATATGGACAAATACATGAGCTGCAGCACACATTTGAAATGACCACCATGCACAGTTCAAAGCAGGCTTTAAAGGCCCCAAAGCCCTGCTCCAGAGGAACTTAGAAAAGGTAAAGGTCATGCAAGCACCAGGTCATTCCTGACCCATGGGGTGACGTCACATCCCAACATTTACTAGGCAGACTATGTTTACGGGGTGGTTTGCCATTGCCTTCCCTGCCCCAGCAAGCTGGGTAATCATTTTACCGACCTCGAAAGGATGGAAGGCTGAGTCAACCTTGAGCCAGCTACTTTACTTTCATATAAATGGCTCTTTCCACATGTAGATGGAGCATTCTTCAGCACCAAAGCTCTCACAGCTGGTGACCCAAGCTGCTGCTGCTGAGTTTCCAAAGCTGCTTATCTTGTTGGCTGCAGCTGTCAAACATGTTGAGAAAGCCCTGGCCTGTATCAGGTTCCCTTCCATATGCGTAAACAGCTCCTGCGGGTTTGCAGCCCCAACTTCATTGCATTTATACACTGCACTACAGTAAGTACTGCTAAATATAACTATGTTTTATGCTAACTATTGAAAAATGTACATTAACAAACCTTTAACAAAGGTATCAATTATTGTGGTTCAGTGGTTTCACACTCAAAAGGTCGTAGGTTCAATCCATGTTAAAGGAAAGGCCATTTTCTGTCCAGATGGACGAATGGCCTGATCTAATATAAGGCCGCTCCATACGTTAACGAGACACATTTTATGAGTGATGAACTGGGCTCTCATCCACAAAAGATCATACCATGTTAAATGTGTTAGTTCTTTAGATTACATTTTTGGTCTCAAGAGGCAGCATTGGAGAGAAAAGGAAGACACTCCTTACGAGGGAACGCTTTGCAAAATGGCATATTGGCTGCATATATCTCCAAAAGTGCCCTCTAGTTCAGTTTGGCATGTTTCAAAAATCTAATCCTTATGGCCTACTGGAAAATGAATATTGTCTTTACATGTCAAAGTATACTATTTTAATATTTTATCATTTCTTGGAGGAAAAAACTATTGAAACCTGTTCATTATTAGATGACAATACTATTTAAGTTAGTGGGATCTGAAAAGATGGAGAAAGCCTGGGAAAAGGGGCAGGATATCAATCAATCAATCAATAAATGTAATACAGGATACAATAACCTATATTCGGCGCAACCTGTATGTAATACCCGCACTAACCTGATTTTATTTCTTCTTTGAAGTTTAACAACACGCCAGTTTGACAACACGCAGTCACCCAAAAGGCACAACTGTTTAGTCTGCCAAAGTTGTCTTATCGGGAGAGGGGAGAGCAATTTTGAAAGATAGTGCCATTCATCTTGAATTTTTAAATAACCATTTAATTAGCCCATGAAAACTGTGATGCATTGTAAAGGATCTCTTAGCGGGAGCTATCTTGCAAGTTACATCCACTTTCTTCTAGTTGGGTCCTGTTTCCAACCCAACAAACATCAGAGCAGGCTTATAAATAGCCAGTTGCCTACTCATCTACAGAGAGCTAGAATTTCCTTTCACTCATCAGGCAGAGAAACTTTGGTAAATCATGGTGAAAAAAATGAAGACAGTACTTTTAAAAATTCTGTCAGTTTGCTTCAAATGACTAACACAGGTACACAATTGCACTAGTAAACCCTTCTGTGGGCTAGTAACTTTTGAGGGCTTATTGGCAAGGTTGCATTAAAGCATCATTGGAAATATAAATTATTGCTTTCAAAGCTTGAAAGCCCTATGAAAACAAGTGAACTTTTTTCGTGTAATATGCAATTAAGAGAATAATCCTTCAACCAGTCTATAAACTGCTTAGGCTAGCAACTAAGTCCAATGCTGGCACAACTCAGAGACAAGCTGGCAAAGCACCTGACCCACGCCATGCCAGTATAAACCCAGCAGAAGCCAGTACGGACCAGAAATATGCAACACTTGGGGTATGTAGTTTAGTCAGCGTTCTAAACACACACAGCCCCAAATCTCACCCCTGGTGGTGGTGCAAAATTGCTCCAACAAAAACTCTTGGCATAAGAATAAACATTTTCACTAACTCAATGAGAGTCCCCCTACCTGCCTCCACAGGCGTAGTACATCTTAGGACACTGACAGTGCAATCCTAATCCCAGCGTGGTGTAGAAGTTAACAGTGGTAGTTTGGAGCAGTGGACTCTGATCTGGAGGACAGGGTTTGATTCCCCACTCCTCCACATGAGCGGTGGACACTAACCTGGTCAATCGGGTTGGCTTCCTCACTCCTACACATAAAGCCTGCTGGGTGACCTTGGCTTAGTCACAGCTGTCTTACCTCTGCCCCACCTACCTTACAGGGTGTCTGTTGTGGGAAAGGGAAGGGAAGGTGATTGTAAATCGGTTTGATTCTTCCTTAGGTGGAAGTGAAAGTCAGCATATAAAAACCAACTCTTCTTCTTAAACAGTTACACTCTTTTACTTCAATTGAAGTAAATGGACTTACCGTGCATTCCTGAGCTGCGCTGGCAGCCAGGACAAAAGGCCTCTGGAGGCCGGTAAAGGGCCGCGCTGGCACAAGGGCCCACAGCGCCAGCGTCCGGGCAGCGTACGCCAGCGTTTGTGGCCCCAACACTGGCGTGAAGGCCCAGACGCCGTCCGCTGCTGTGGCAGCGCCGGACCAGGACGCCAACGGAGCCTTCCGCCAGTGCCTGGACACCGGCAAAGGCAGCGTTCCGGGAGGCGGCCTGAGGGCAGAGCCACCGTTAGGCAGCCTCCTAAGCCGTAACAGCTTGGGAATGCCCCCTTTTTTTGTTGAGATACGCCACCTTCAGGTTGTATGGATTTTTGGTGCTGGGCGGAGGTTTCGGAGGGGCTGAAACCTCCTTAGGAGGCAGCACAGCTGCATTGCCTCCTAAACCCAGCGCAGGCATACCCCTCAGGAATGCACGGTTAGAATGGTGTACCTTTGCTTAGGATTGCACTGTGATGGTACACGGCAGGAAGCTAATCGCTCCGGCCCTCACATTATGCACACAACACTGAGGTGACTTTCATGACTACAACTTTCTACAAAGGGAACTTTGTACAAAAAGAGAGCACTGAGCACAACCAGCCAAGCTTAGGGACAAATACGGTTACGGCAACATATTGCTAACAGTGTTCAGAATCCTACTAGGTACTCCCCTCAGCACACAAGAACCTCCACTCCTCTAACTGAAAATGCAAAGAAAATAAATTCTAGACAGGTAAGCAAGGGAGGAAGGATCTTGTGCCTCAAACTTTGACTGTTTCAAATGTCTCCCACAATGTAACTTAATGCCTTCTGGCTCAACAGTGCTTCCTCCCTCACAGTTGCTAGCTCTCTCTCTCTCTCTCTCACAGGTCCAGTGTAAGTATGCAGCTGGCAGAACATCAGCATGATGTCATACTGGTGTAGTCCCACATGGCAAGTAGGGGTAACAAGGGACACCACGTTTCAGGACCTCAGAACAGCAATACTCTGAGAAAGAGCTCAGAACTCGGAGCAGATATATTTGAGGACAACTGCTGCCCCCTCTAACTATTGCGAATGCTGGTCTAACACTCATGACCACTTTTGCCTTGCAAGATCAGACACCCCCCCCCACAACAAGTACAACAGAAATTACAGATGCAGTCCCAACACAGCTCCCTACAAGAGATGGATAAGTATCGGACCAAGAACTACATTTATCTGGCCCACCAGGTGACTCCTACTGTGTAGGAACTCCCTAGACTAGAGGAAGACTAAGAGGTACAAGAAACCAAAAGAGTACCTAGGTGGTGCCAGTCCCTCAAATTTAAGCAGAGTACTGGACCCCACATGCTGCCTTTTGCTGCTATCAGAAATATCATTCATTACTATTCTTGTGTTTCTTTCTGCTCAGCAGAGAAGAAGAGTTGGTCCTGGGCATTATCAGCAGATTTCATTTGTTCCCATTATTTGCCTTGTTATTGATTATTTGTTATAAACCACATCAAGTCTCTGTAAGAAAAGGGATGTCATGGGATGTCATGAAACTAGGGAAGTCAGCTTTTAGTTGTCTGCTGTAATTTCTAATCTTCTCAGGACTTCATTTTGAAGTGTATTTGTCTTCCTTGAAGAAAGCAGAGATGAAAAACGAGAAGAGTTGGTTTTTATATGCCGACTTTCTCTACAACTTAAGGGAGACTCAAACTGGCTTACAATCACCTCCCCTTCCTCTCCCCACAGCAGACACCTTGTGAGGTAGATGGGGCTGAGAGTTCTGAGAGAACTGTAACTAGCCCAAGGTCACCCAGCTGGCTTCATGTGGAGGGGTATGGAATCCAACTCGATTCACCAGATTAGAGTCTGTTTGCTCATGTGGAGCAGTGGGGAATCAAACCTGGTTCTCCAGATTACAGTCTACCGCTCTTAACCACCACACCACACTGACTACTGTGTACTGTGTTTCCGATGTTCCATTCTGTTCCATTCTATGAGTGAGTGGGAGCAGTTGATGTTAAGGAGGCATGCACAGATTGGCTGCTTCCACACACGGCTGTCACAAGGGCACTGATGTGCTGGGTGTGAATGATTCCTGGATGTGAATGTTGTTGCTATGGTCTCAATGCAGTTGCTATGCTCTTAGTTCCTTGATGTTTGTTTCTGCCATTTCTTTTCTCTACTGAGAGTGCACACAGTTGCCAAACAGCAACGCTGGCACCATGCTAATATCAGTGATGCAGCGGCATCTGGAGATTAGGACGGAGGGATAAGTAACCTTCTACCTGTAAACTAAGGCCTGATGTTCAAGTTATTCTGGTGCTATGAGAGCAGCACTGTTCCATCTTGCACTGCCAACAGTAAGGTGAGAAGAGGCAAACTGTGTGGAAGAGAGTCCATAGTATGGCTCCACCCCATGCCAGTACAGTTAGGTAAGAGCCCCGTGTTGCAGAGTGGTAAGCTGCAGTACTGCAGTCCAAGCTCTGCTCATGACCTGAGTTCAATCCCGACGGAAGTCGGTTTTGGGTAGCTGGCTCAAGGTTGACACAGCCTTCCATCCTTCCGAGGTCAGTAAAATGAGTATCTAGCTTGCTGGGGGTAAAATGTAGATGACTGGGGAAGGCAGTGGCAAACCACCCCATAAACATAGTCTGCCTAGTATACGTTGGGATGTGATGTCACCCCATGGGACAGGAATGACCCAGTGCTTGCACAGGGGACTACTTTTACTTTTACCTTTATACAGTTAGTGAAGCTTCGCTTCTTTGTTAGAAAGTTATATAAAAGGTTTGAAAATAACAATACAGCCTCCTAAATTGTCCATAAAATATGAATATCTCCTTTTCGGATCCAAGACAAACACATTGCACAATGCAAACCAAATGATGAAACTTTGTACAAAGTATGAATGAGGGTAATGAAATCACAAGGTGTTTCATATATAAGATTAGCCAAAGTAATAATAGCGGATATTCTGTAACACTAAAGGTACCTCAGAGTAAATAAAATATCAGAAGTGATGCACAAATCAAACTTTGTCAGTTGAAACAAACGTGCTCCCACCCCAAGAATGGCTGAAAGAAATTCACCATAACAGTACTCGATTGTAAAATGCTGGCCAAGATGTTCTGTATTAGATCGACAGGGACAATACTGATTTTGTATCTCACAAAACTGCCACTGAGTTCCAATCCGTTTCGAATCTGAAAAGAACTCCAGTCCTTCTACCTCAGAGTAATCTTGTCCTAGACTCCAGACTGCGTGGAAAGTTTTAAACACAAAGTTTAAACACAAAGCACAGTCTGAACTTCCCAAATGTCCAGGCAAAACCATGGTTTTAGAGCAACTTTCCCCCAATATTTTCAAGTTCTGTGGTACAGCTACCTCCAGAAGTGGGAAACTAGCTTTAACTATGATTTTTCAGTTCGGATTTCATGCCAAATCATGTTTAGTACAAACCATGACTTACAAATCAACATCCAAGTTGCCTCCATCCTTAAGGCCTATACAACAATAGCATCAGAAAAATGTTAGGAGTCTGGGAGTGAGGTTGGATCCTACCCTTAGGACCACCCCTACTTAGTGGGGTGGTCAAGAGCACATTTCAGACTCCTAGTTGGATTCTGGCCGATCTGACACCCTGATCCATACCACGCTAACTTTAAGGGTGTATATGGATGGCCCAGGCTAGCCTGATCTCGTCAGATCTCAGAAGCTAAGCAGGGTCAGCCCTGGTTAGTACGGTATTTGGATGGGAGACCACCAAGGAATACCAGGGTTGCTGTGCAGAGGAAGGCACTGGCAAACCACCTCTGTTAGTCTCTTGCCATGAAAAACCCCCAAAAGGGGTCGCCATAAGTCGGCTGTGACTTGATGGCACTTAACACACACACACACACACACACACACACACACACACACACACACGTGTGTAAAGTACCATGAAATCGCAGCCGACTTACAGCAACCCAGTAGGGTTTTCAAGGCAAGAGACTAACAGAGATGGTTTGCCATTGCCTTCCTTTAATTTTAAGGGTCTCCTTTTTGGGTCTACCTGGTAGCTTCAGCAAGTACAGGATGCTGCAACTCACTGGAACATGCGTATTATGCCTATTTGGCACGGTCATCTGTTTCCAGACTCACTTCAAGGCCTTGGTTATTATTACTCAAACAGCCTTTCACATACAGCTTGCAAGACTGCCCCTCTCGGTATGCTCCTGCGCAGCAACTGCATTTCTCTAATAAAGGCCTGCTTCAGGTCCCAATCTGTAGGCAAATCTGATTGAGCCAGAGTTTTATTTGTGTGGAGCTGGTAGTATGGAATGGCCTTCCACAGCATATTAGGAAGGCCTGTTGCTAGAATTCTGGCACCACTCTACAGCAGATTTTAAAATGCCTTTTTTAAGCCACAAATTTTCCCGGATGGATATACTAAATGATTGTGGATTATATATTTTACAGTAGTTTATTGGTTTTGATTTTGCTGTGTTTTATATAACATTGTATCCAGCTGCAAGTTCCTTTAAATATATGCACTAATTGCTGGAAACCTCCTTTGGACTCTTTTGTAAACCACTGATTTATAGAACAGTTCCTTTTTATTTGTAGTACGCATTGTGATATTTCAAGGTAGTACGGTTTTGAACAATAAAAAACCACTTTGAATAAATTAAAAAAAAATCTTTCATTTACCATTCAAACTGTAATTAAATAACTTGAAAAAATTAAAGGCACTACAAAAAAAACCCTTATCTAACCAGTTAAGTTCCAAATCCCAGCTTGAGAACAGAAAGATCTTACAACGGCACTGAAAGATTCTTGGGCTATAATGCATTTCCAAATGGGTCAACTTCTGTAGTTGAGATGGAACCACGAATAACCGCCTCTCTTTGCTGCCCTTCCACCTGGCAAGGAGCACATTGCATCAGAGTACTGGGTACTTGAAAGCTTCCAGGGAAAATCCCAAAGTGCTGTTAGATCCAATGTGAATTTGGTAAACTTACATTGGAGAATATTTTCCCTCCTGTCTCAGCGGGTGGTAAAACTGGAGCAGCAAAAAGCACATAATGCATTGGGGATTTCTAACAGAATAATTAAAAGTTGTGAGGTTTCCTCGGAATGACTGACTGAATATATTCATTCTCTCTCACACTTGTGTGTGTGTGTGAGAGAGAGAGAGAACAATTACAGAGAACAGCACATAGCTGAAAGTGAAGGATCCCTTCATGAGTTCTAGAAAGGGAATGCAAACCATCTACTAATGCTTAAGCATCTTTCTAAGGGTCAGTTGCTATACTCATCCCCCAGACACTGTGAAGTTCCTATACTAAGATATGGCTGGCCTTGTGCTTTCTCAGTGTTTATAATGTTAGCCAATGAGGTACTTATAAAGTCTCCTTGTTGTGAATGTTTTTAGAAACTCTTGGTAGTTTAGGAGACAGTATTTTTATAGCCAAGAACATAGACTATTATTATTATCATCATCATTATTTCAAATGTGCACGGGAGTCATCTCCTATAATAAACTGAGGATTTGTTTTTAGCGATTCCCTTAAGTGGCCTGTAAAGTTGGGAATATGTTTATCATTCAATACGTTTTGTGTGCATGTGTAATAGTGTGCTTGGCATCAAACCTTTAGTCACTGTTACAGCACTGAGGTTGACAGGATTTAATAAAATCTCTCAATCACCGTCTATTTTCAATGGTTCTATCCTTGGAATTTTTGTAACTAGTTCCACTGTGTAACTTCTTGAAGTAGGGCATAGTTTGATTGATTCAGCAATATACGTACATGCTTACTATTCAGTATTTGGTTGTTAGGCAAGTGGATCATGTGACAATTATGTACGAGTCATACAAGAGTACATACATAAAATCTGATTACCAATTAAATTCCCAGTATATAAGGAACACCATTCTTTTGTAACATACCTCATTGCCACGTTGCTGCCATCAATAACTATAGGTCTCAGGTTATCACCATCCACTGGCACATCCTCTGGAAGGGGAGAGTCGGACCTCTGAGATTCCACAGAGGACGTTTCCCGCATTATGCTAGTATTAATGTTACTTACGCTCTGATCCGTCTCAGTTTTATTTCCAAGTTTGACAAGTTCTCCCAGTATATCATTGATTAAAGCATCAGTACCAAGCTTATTCAGTACAAGCTGAACCTGTTCTTCAGAATAACCTAACTTAAGTGCAAACTCCAGTTTGGTTTGATATTCTTTTACCACATCAGGGTTTTTTTTAATTTCTTTAGATACTAAACGAGTTTCTTCTAGCTTAAGATCTTGCAAGATTTCATTGCGTTTTAGTATATGGGGTTCCAGGCAAGGAGATCTACACAGTTGTCTGTGAGTCTTAGGTAACGGGTGTGATTCTGTTCCAGTAGTAGTTGGTTGCTCTGATTCATTATCAGAATTTGTGCTCTCCTCAGAATCACAACTGGAGCTCCCAGTTTCTTCAGAAGTTTCCTTGTTTGCATCCTCCTTCCTAGAGTTAATTTTATCCATTGTTGGTTTCTCTACCATTGACCAAGGTGCAATTGCACTTATCTGTGTCTCAGCACTGTCCTCATAGAGGTGGCCTAGGTCATGCCCCAAGTGATCCTTCAAGCCCATGAAGCTGCTGCATGTACTTGACTCCACTTTGTTGGTTTTCTTGTATTCCTGAATATAAAATATTCTGCGTTCCTGAAGAAATAATAAAAGTTGGGACCAGTTAGACATTTGTTTTGTTTAGAACTGCAATTGCAATTTCCACAGGATGTCATTCATTTGCTTTCCTAAGGGTGGGTGCAAAATAAGGTTTTGTTTTGTGTGGGTTTTAAATCACTCCCATGGTGAAATCTATAAGGAATTCACCCGAATGAAAGGAGTTTGTCAAGCTTCAAAAATTAGCTTTGCCAAATTACTGCTAGCTTCTGACCCTTGGATAGGTTTTCAACCAGATGTCAAGGCCTCAAGCCAATAAAGCCTTTTAGCATTTCAGCAACAGGGTAGCTCATTTAATGGCCATGCACATGTAATCTAATCATAAGGACAAGGACTTGTACAAAATAATGGGCCATATGTCTTGAAAGATGGAATTAAATTTATGAAAAGCTTATACTATTACAATATGCCAGAAGCTTCCAAATGCCTATTCATCACTGATTATGAATAGGCATCTTGAATGCTTTTCAGACTAATAAGGATGGAAGAGACTAGAGCTGCGATCCTTAAAATCATTTTTGTGGAAGTCCCACTGAATAGACTTGAGCAGGATACAGAGTAGACCTGCTAAGGATTGCTCTCTAGATGTCATCCTGACCTGAGGAAATGAAGTTCACACAGTGATGCATAACATATATTTGTTATTAAAACTGCAAATACATTATGTATTTTTATAATAATTGTTCCAATAGTTTATAAATTGTAACCATTTCCTTCTCATATGTAAAAATATCATGAATTTTAAAGATTTGTACAATATCTAATACTTTTAAAAATGTATTCTGATAATTGTTCTATCATCCTATGGCTGATATTTATCTAGGATATAACTCTATTAGTTACAATAACCAGACTGCTTATCAAGTCTTAATTACCAAGGAGTCTTTAAAATATACTGCTTAGTACAGCTGAATTAATAAACATTAATTCAGACCACAGTGTTCTGAGAAGACCTTAAAGACCGACCCAAGAATACCTGCTGTTCGCATAGCTCCAGATGTGTCCAACAAGGAACTAAGCCACAGAAAAATGAAGCACATTATTTATTTAGATTTTTATCCCGTCCTCAACCCCCAGCCAAGGCCAGGCTCAGGGCGGCTAAAGATTTATAATCCATTATTCTCATTTTGTTATTTTAGACAAGAACTTTTACAAAGACCGAATAATTGACATTTTCAGAAAAGTAACAGTCTTACATCTTTAAATGGTGGTTAATTAAAAAAAAAACCTTATCAGCAAGATTAGACGTGCAACATTTCATGCCTCCCAAAATATAAACTAAACTTTTTCAGCAAGCAAGGCACATTTTGGTATTGTTAGTTCTGTGGCTGCAAAGGCTGCCACCCACCAAGAACTGTCTGCTGATAACGCAAATTTTTATTCATTTCAGGGGGGCGGGTGATTCACACAAAGTTTTAACTGTGTGCAGCCTACATATTCCCACCTAAACTACCTCAAAGTATTTGACATCCTTGCACTGGACATAAAACTCAGATAGGATCAGTGTATCTGTAGAGTGGTTTTTAAAAAGATACTAAGGACACATAGGCCAGCTGGATATATAGTTGCTGGAGGGGGAAAAACAGGATATATGTATCTAAAATAAACATAATAACATGAATCGGTGATTTTTTTGGTAAAAGGTTAAAAGATATTTGTCTCAATCCATAAAGGACAATAAACACAAAGAAAATAAACTTTGGCATAACAACTGTCTTTCTGTGGTTGAGGTCCCATACGCTGCTTGCGGGGGGAAATCTCTCTGTATCCAGCACTTCGGTATGGGTAGAATAGACATTGATTGCCACATGCTGATTACCTGGAAGGTCTTATTCCAGGCACTCTCTCCCACCCTCTTTTCTCAACAGGTGACCAGCACTGTCACAGCTGACGATGGCTACCATCTGTTTAGCATACAAGAACCCCACCCACGGTAACGTTAGTCAGCCCTCTGCCCCACATGAGGGCATGTGGACTGGGACCAACAGGTATCAATAGAAATCTATTCTCCATTCAAAACACAGGTTTAGATCATGACCAGCCAACAAAGGGTTCTAAATGCATCATGGAAAACCTTATACCGTATTCACTTGAAAAACATGTATGTGAATATAACATGACCCCCCCTTTTTTCCTTGACTGTACACCTGGGAAATAAACAATACCCTAGTCTTCCTTTTGGGTAAATACATCAGTATGTATTGCTCATCTTATCCAGTAGAGATTCAGGATGAATAACAGAAAATTTAATAAAGAGGTTTGGTGCAAAATATCACACAATCTAGGCAAAGTAAAGCTCTTGGGAGCAGGAAGGAGGAGAAGTGTTCAAACAAAAATATCCATTTTACAGAGCAAGTTTTAGGTGAACAAGGAGCCTAATTATTTTCCATCCTCTTATTTAATCTTATTCCTAATACTTTGCTGTCTCTTCTTGTCTCATGGCTTTCTATACAATCTTTTTTGCCCAGGTTTTAAAAGTTAGTTCTTGAAAGTTACATTTCATTACACTCTACTGCACATGTCAACCAAACTTTTTCATCCTGCACCTTACAGTTGGAATGTGAAGTCCCGAACAGCCATTTGTTTAATCTAGTTTAGTCTATTAGTTTCTTATAATTCCAAGGAGCATTTAAAGGATGTATAGTGTTTAAAAGGATTTATTGCTGCAATACTGCCTCTTAAGAGGATATCAGTGTGATAACAGAATAAAAATCAACGGTTTGACTTGATAAAAACAACTATCTCCAAGTTCACGCAAATAATGCCTCAGTCGAAACAAAGCAAATTCAGGAAGTGAAGCTGGGACAACACAGAGATTTACTAACTATGGCGATTCACTCATTGCCACTAACAAATCACAACAGTATCCTAATAAAAGAATAGTTCAAACCTACTCTTTGGCTGCCTTCATAAAACTAGCACCGAAAAAGTATCTTAAACAAGAAAAAACCTATGGAAAGCTATGTTGCTTAGCAACCAGCTTTTTGGTTGCTAGGATGCACTCCTTTAACAAGCCATCATGAATGCTAGCACAGCGTAAGAATAATTTGGTAGGAACAAAGGCTATGAAAAAAGACGGGGACTTAAGTACGTCTGGTATACCCTTGGAGAACAATGCAGCTGCCAAACCAATCTGGAAGCTCCAACATCATTGTTCCATAAACCCTGCAATCTGCTCTGACTAGAGGAAGTATATTTAATGCGCAACACTTTTAAGCTGGCCTGAAAAGTTTAGGACGGCTCATGCATTGCAATAGTAATACAGTGAGATAATGGGCCACTCACCAAATCCATGCACTGTGAAATGCTGCCTTGGCACTCAACATTACACTACCTGGAAGCAACTGCCGTTGATACAGTAGGATGAACTTTTGTATTTATAAACAGGGGATATGTGTTTTTTGTTTGGCCTATGTACAAGAGGCAAGAGATACAGACCAGGAAAGAAACGTATGTACAAAATAGGCAAGAGATGAAGACCAGGAAAGGTAAATTTACAGTGGCAAAAGTTGCTATTGCTAGAAATGTTTAATGTATAGAAACCTTGTCAGAATGAGTCACTAATTATTTAGTGAAAAAATACATAGCACTTACCAAAGCAGCAATTGTAAGTTGCAGTTTCAGATGGACATGACAAGAGAGATTTTTGTAATTAATGTTTAAATTATAAGCAACAGAAAAATTTAATATAGCACAATTTCACACTACATTTTACAAAATGCTTACTTTCTGACCTTGAATTTATTGACTTGGAAATAAACCTCACTAATTACGGTGGAATTCACTTTAAAGCATCCTTAAGATCAGAGCCTAAGCTTTTCTGAATATTAAAAAGAAGAGATAAAACAGGCTTTCAAAACGAGGCAGACAAAGCAACAGGTTCAAGCACAAAACTTTATTAAGGCAGCAACACTAGGAATCTCATTCATATATTTTAAACGAAAAGTTTTGTTGAAGTACAAGAGATCACGTTCATTTTAAACATGTACAATTTAAAAGGGAATACGTGGCAAGAGGTCTAAATGGCCAAGACATTGTAACAACACAAATCAAAATAATGAATATGTAATAAAATATCTACTGCAAGAGTTTTTTTAATGTATTTAATTACCATTGTATTTCAGAGAGTGCTGCAGACAACAGCCCTCACTCTAACAAAGGAAGGATGTCCCGTTGAACAGATTGGTTAATGCTCTGGGGCAACAGATGTCTACTGGAACTGCAGGAGACCAGCAACTGGTGGCCTGCCCATCTTCTGAAAACTTTCAATAGACTTATGCATATGTTCACACAATAGGGCATGTGGCAGAAATGCAAACCTCTTTTTAACCCTTTCACGTGCCCCTCTACTCACATAGGAAGGTCTTTTTCTTTTATGGAGAATTAACTCAAAAGGATAAAAATGTTCTTCCACCATACAGCTGAACTCAAAATACAAAACAGACTGAAAAAAGCAAATTGTGAACTCTAGAAGACTACCACAATAAATCATATATGCATGCAAGATGCAGGTCTGAAGTCACAAAAATACTACTGATGTTAATGGTGAAGTTGACTTTGAATTTAATGAGGCTGCACCCTTTGACTCCATCGTAGGTTACAAAGACAACTGAAGTTTAGTTATATCACAAGAGCTGTCCCTTATATACAAAATATACTAACATTTTTTCTAGCAGTGCACCAATTCATCATATCAAAATAGGGTTGAATTTCCAAGGCCAGTTGCCAATTGAATCTTAACTTGTCAAAGGCTATAAAAATCCAGTTGTAATAAAAAGTTCTTGTTGACCATCAGCCATTGCCAGGTTTCTGGCAACCCACCATTTCTAATTTTCTTATGTTTGTTCACTGATATATCAGATGTAAAGGGCACATTTTAAAAGGATTTTTGAGGTTTCAGCTTTTAACAACCTTGGCACATTTTTGGCTTTTTTAAATGTGGAATGCAGATGAACATCCTGATGGCTCAGGAAAAAAAAAATTACCAGCCTTGGCAAAGGCAAGTATAAATACTTACGTTAACTGGAAAGCACACTGATGTTGGTTTCTTGTAGCAGTCCCAGGAGCAACTCCTTAACACGATTTCAGCTGCAAACTTCCAGGCAGACAAGCAGAACAATGAGTGGTTGACCAGATGGAATGGCAACGTCTTTGCTTAACCTATTACCGAGGAGAGCAGCAGCCAATTGCAGGCCAGGAAAGGCTCACAATTAGTTGGCCGGGCAGATGCAAGGCAACCTCCCCACCCTGCCGTCAGGTTTGTAGGTTTCTAAGAGAAGCAAGTTGATGTCATTCTCAGGGTCTGCCCCAGGCAGCATGTGTATTAACGAGGGGTGTGCAGCAACAATAGGCCATACAAAAGAGACTAGCAGGCAGCTGCTGTATGAGAGCCGGAGTCATTAGGGAGCAGGCTGCCAACAAGAAACACCTGGCCTGGGCAGACTTCAGCTTTCCCTCATTGTTTCTAATTCGTGAAACAAAGAAAGGGAATTATTTTTAAGTAGTAAAAGTTGCAAGGTTCTACTAAAAAGAACTAGGGGGTGTGGGGGGGAAACCTCACAGCTTATTCTCTCACAAAAGACGTTTCACTTTTATTTGAGGGCAGGAGGGGAGGGGAGAGAGAGAGGCATCAAGATGGGAATAGTGGCATAATTATACCTGTGTTCTTCTCCGTCTGCAAAAAAGTGAAATCAAATTGAGGGCATTAAAAAGCGGGACAGGGAATTGCTTCCCAAAAGTGTTTGATTTCTCGAAGCGTTTGTTTGTTTTCATAAAAGGCTACCAAATCTGTGTTCATGCATGGCATTGTGTATCAGAGCAAGTGCATTTGAGTATCAATGGAACTGGGAAGTGGCAGATGACAACTGGGGTGGGGGGAAATACCACTTTAGCAATCTCATTATTGGGAGGTTTATAACAGCTTTGAGGGTGGGGGGTCAAGAAATGTTCACAGAGAAAAAAATTGTGATAATGCTATACCGAGTCTGCTTATTCTATTTCATCCTGTTTAATACGTTTGTGAGAGACTCAATGTTTTGGTAGATATATTATTAATCTCAAAATCTACCTTGTATTCATGCTGTTTTAACATTTTAGTCATATGCAGCTAGAAGGATAAAATCAGCCTGTACAGTCAATTCAACCATGCACTTTTTACAGGTGTAAGACTACCACCAATGAGTGTTCTATTCTAACAAAGCCTACATTTTTTTCACAAGAGCTTCCATTGCATTGGAATGAAGAACGCTGAAAAATATTGAACAACTTTTTGGCAATGTTCTACAGACAGATAAAAAATGCTAAAAAAAACCCTATAGAAATAACCATTGCCTATTCATAGGCACAAAAGATCTACTGGAAAATACTGAATAAGATCTCAATGGAGTAGAGAAAATGAATGATTTACTGTAAGGTGTAGCTTACTATAATCTGTTAAATTTTGGGTTTCAAAATAAAAACAAATATTGCTCATGCAATTTAATGCACCATACTGGAACATATATTTTCTAGATGTCCATATTTACAAAAATTAAATCAGTGGCAGAAGTCTACTGCATATACATTGCTTCGCTTCTGGGGGGTGGCAGCAGGCGATTTTACAAAGATGGGAATAAATCATGCATTAAAAAGTCTCAAAAAGTACTCATAAAGAACCCACCCATGTCCTCAGACCAGCGGGACTATGCTGAGGTTTTTAATCACAAACAGGAGGAGTCTCCTCCCTTACTTCAGCCACCGCAAGCACAAAGAAAAAGAGAAAACGACCCAAGACCACAGCAGGAAGCCTGATCTCCAGTACTGGATTAAGCTTCTTTGCAAACAGCAAATGAAGGCAGTGATCTGAAAAAGCTAATCAGTCCCTGCTGCGGTATTTAGACTACCTCAGTTACTGGTATTGGATAACGTTAAGCGTATTAAAACAGCTGTAGGTGAAATAAGGAAGCCCTGTCTGGTTTTTCCCAGTTGCTAGCAGCATCCTGCAATCTACCCAACATTACTTGGGTAGTCTAGTTGTTGCTAGGTAGTTGCAGAACTGTTTATTTTGGTAGGGAGGCCAAAGGACAAGACTAACTTTAACCATAAAAAAGTGAACCGAGGATCTCTAAGATGTTAAGTATTCAATTGCATCCTAGTTTAGGAGACTAGCCGGATGTTTCTCTGTGCACTGAACATAAAGTTATTACCTGCAGAAATCGCCCCCTGATGAAAACTTACAATCAGCACTTTGGCTGATTGTACAATCAGCACTACATCCATATTTGATCTTCACTCTCTGCTTGTTGTATCTGACAAAGTGGGCTCTCGCTCTCCCCAAAAGACTTAATGCCACGAAAAATATGTTCATCTTTCAGATGTTTGCACTATAGTTACTTCTAAAAATGATCTGTAGATCTTAGCAAAAGGAATGACCATAGGTACATTTAGTTTAAGTTACCGGAAAGAGAAGTCATGCAAAATCTGATAATAATAAAAAGGGGCTTTTTCCCCTCAAAAGGTGCTTAAGTGACGGGCTGCAAACTGCTTGGCTCGAGAACACTCAAGCATACCAGTGGGATTAAGTGACGGGCAAGATTCCCATAAGCTCATCCTGTAATTAGTTTTTCTTGGCTTTCTCGAAGAACAACTGGGAAAAGAGTGGGGTTGTTCTAAAAACTCTGAGAAAGCTTTGAAAATCTAAGCCTAGGGGAGCTTATCCCTAAGGCTCCTGATAGTGCTCCTTCCCCCAAACAAACCACCTCGTGGAGGTGAACTAGCAATAGCAGAAGCCATGTGCCCTTAATGACTGGAAAATCTCAAGCATGCCAAGAATGTCCTTGGTATCCATGGGAAATGTAGTTTTTGGACCTCTTGGTCCAATTAATTGAAGTAGGCAGCTTAATAAATTATGAATCTTATGCATCCCAGAGCCAGTGGCATTAAAATCTTCTTCCTTCCCTTTCCATATGCTACAAGGATACATCTGTGTGGGATCAGGGCAACTATTGTTGTGTGGGAACTGTGTCTACAAATACCCCACGTTAATGTGATTCTTTACGAAGAGTGTCTATAAAGGTAAAGGTAGTCCCCTGTGCAAGCACCGGGTCATTACTGACCCATGGGGTAATGTCACTTCACAGCCTTTACTAGGCAGACTATCAGCGCATTCCTGAGATGTGGTGTGTAGGGAACGGTGGGGAAGAGGTGCTGCCGCACCACCTCTAAAGTCGTTTCCCACACGCCGAAACACAAAACGAAGCCTTTTAGAGCCTAATGGCAGCTCCTCTCCCCAGCCTGCCCCGGGAATGCCTTTCAGGATGCCGAAACGCCTCCTGGGACACCGGTGTGAGCCATTGGTGTCCCGGGGTGGCGCTGCCACGGGGGTGCCTAACAACCGGCGTCCAGGCCTCCATGCCAGTGCTGGGCCAGCATAAGTTGCCCGGGCACTGGCGCAGGGGGCCCTTACGCTGGTGCAGCGCCTTCCTGGCCTCTACAGCGCATTCCTGAGCCCTCAAGGCTCAGGAATGCGCTGTATGTTTACGGGGTGGTTTGCCATTGCTTTTCCCCAGTCACCTATGTGTGTGTAAAGTGCCTTCAAGTCGCAGCCAACTTATGGCGACCCCTTTTGGGGGTTTTATGGCAAGAGACCAACAGAGGTGGTTTGCCGGTGCCTTCCTCTGCACAGCAACCCTGGTATTCCTTGGTGGTCTCCCATCCAAATACTAACCAGGGCTGACCCTGCTTAGCTTCTGAGATCTGACGAGATCAGGTTAGCCTGGGCCATAGCAGGCCTTTATTTTTCCTGTCAAGTTTTTCTGTGTTCTCTTCCAAAAAAGGGATTTATTATCGCTGGTTAAGAGAAAAATTAAAGACATTAGCTGGACTTTGTAAATGCTGATGGAGTTCAATTGATTGATTTCCTCTTATCTGAAAGAAATGGGTGTAACTAGAAACCAGCATTGCATCTAACACACAATGCAAGCTAACATACAATGAAGGGTTGACCAGGACTCACTATAACATTCTGAGACGTTTCCTTTCTCCTTGTAAACATTTTTTTTTTAAAAAATATAGCCTGAGGAAGAATTCTGGTGAAATCAAAAGATCACAGCACTATTATATATCATTTAGTTGGTCCCAATAAAATGTAGTATGTGAAATGTGTTCTGGGGTTGTTGTTTTTTATTTTACTTATGGACGGGCAAAGCTGCTGATAATTTTTTTTATTTTTCAGCCAACACACTGCTATAATTATTTCTGCTTTTGTCTGGATGGATTTTACATTGATTCTCTTTCATTTGGTTCATTACAGAGCAGAGACATGCATTCAGAGGACTCACTGCTTCACCCTGGGGCAGAGGAAAAGGAAGATGAGCAGGATGTTATCAACACATTTACAGCGCAATCCTAAAGAGAGTTATATCCCTCTAACACCAATGACCATACACTATGACACTGAACGACTTCTAACAGTGGGTTTCATGGAAAGACATGGTAGAACCTTGAGCAACCCCATAGGTCAGCTCCCATGGAGAAGAACATGTCTAAGCACCAACACCACCTTCTACAAACTTCTTTGCAGGAAAGAGAAAAACTTCAGCTTCTGATAAGCTGTCTAGAAGGATACCATGGGTTGATTAGCTCAGAAGTCACCGAGAGGCCCAAGTGTCATACCTTCTCTGTCTTTCTTCCAATAAAAGTAATATATCAGGGCAACCTCTGTCCTGGATCCCAGAAGGAAGCCAGATTGAAATGGATGCAGATGCTCAGCATCATCCAACAGTATCTAGAACTGACCAGATGCCACCCCCTTGAGCATCATTCTTGCCCCCAAATGGCAGATTGGACACTCAGCTATAATTATTTTGGTCAATAAATCTAATGATGGTTTCTTAAGGAGAGGCCTGACAACCACCCCTTTTCAAGGGAGCCTGCTTACACCCTTCCCTCCCTGAGCAATATAATTCCCCACCAAACAAATCCACTTTACAACCACAGAGTACCACTCTTATCATTTAGGTGCATCTTGGCAGCTTTCTCCGAATCATTTGCTTAAAAAAAATTCCTAGAAAAAACTGGATATTGGCCAAGATTATTTTTTAAATGTCAGGGCAATTTTATTCATTTATGCGCATGCTATTGGACAAGCATTCATTTTAGGTTTGCCCCAGTACACTAGATTTCCTACTAAAAACAACAACAACAAAGAAATCTTAGCAGGAACAATGTAGCGGGTTCTTGTCACGTTAGTAACAGGGTCTAATGGTATTACCAGAAAATACACAGGGTGGATGAACAAAGAAAGCTCTAGTTCTGCACCGAAGCCTTCAGATTCAGCAAACTGAGCAGTCTAGCCATCGTCACCCACTGCTATATTTAAAACACAATGCTGAAATTTAAGAGGTTATTACAGGTCTTTGAAAAGCAGTCTGCGTAGCTGTTCCACACCCCTCAGCATTGCTCAGCCTTAAGGGACCAGACATTCTCCAGTCCAAGTCTCAGCAAAACAATGAGACTGGAAATCAAGAGTTCACTGCTGAGTTATCTCTGGGCATAATTCTACAGGTCTCAACAGACGCTGCAGTATTTGGTGAAGCTTTATTTACCATGTCAGGGGGGGGACCCAACAGAATTGTTTTTCCATGTTAAAAAGTGAAATATTTTAATTGTAAACCATTTTGAAAGCCAAACTAGCCAAAAAGTGAGGTATAAAATACTGCCAAACAAACTTTTTTTCAGATCCCTGGAAAGCAGATACTTTACATTTGCTCATTTCAGTTCACTGACCATTTTCTAACTTGCCTTTCTTCCAAAGGGACTCAAAGTAAATTCTGATATTAATTTAAAAACCCAAGCATAATAAAGACAATAACTAAAACAGCAGATAGCACAGATCGCTAATATACCATTCCACACACACCCTAGTCTATTATACCTCCCTTTTCCTAGCTGTGCCTCACTAGTGCTAAAAGGGGATATTAATATACCATGGACACATGTATTACTGGATTGGTCCAAACTTCGTCTGGCATAACAGTAGGTAAGTGGTAGGTGACCTCAAGTATATCATCTTGCTTGGCATGCAGGACTGGTTCTCTGCCCAAACAACCAAGGCAAGCCCTGAAGCATTGGAAGTGCCACAGAGACTGGCGCCATAGGAGAAAGTGACTGCCAATGGCTTATGCCTGCTTATTGCATCCCAGATCTCTGCTTCAATCAGCTGGGTCCAATTAGAACTCTTGAGGTGCTAGCAATGCCACTGGGAATCACTTTCCTCTGCTCAATTACAGCCTTTGCCTCTCCCACGGTTTCCTTTTCTGGCACATCAACAGTTTTACAAGTAGACGTTGGGCACTGAGTCAAAAAGATAGCCTACCTTGGTGCTAGCTCTTCAAGTGTGGCTAGTCAGATGCCCAGCAATCTATAAAATAAAACGTATGCCGACGATGGCCATTCACTGTTGCTTGTCCCTGGCATGTATTACTCAAAAGTAATTTGACTATGATTTTTTAGCCTTTTTATAGCCACTGTACTAAAAGCCATTGTTGGAACCTGCTCTTCCTAAATGGCTGGTACACATGAACACATGAAGCTGCCTTATACTGAATCAGACCCTTGGTCCATCAACGTCAGTATTGTCTACTCAGACCGGCAGCGGCTCTCTGGGGTCTCAGGCAGAGGTCTTTCACATCACCTACTTGCCTAATTCCTTTAACTGGAGATGCCGGGGATTGAACATGGGACCTTCTGCATGCCAAACAGATGCTCTACCACTAAGCCACAGCCCCTGGAGGACACTGAATGTGAGCCAATCAGACATGAATAACTACTGTGTTTGTCTGAAACATATGACATGGAAGTCTCCACTAAAAAGGCTTGCATAATCATAGTAGAATCCACTCTGCCCCCCCCCCCAAAAGGTACCAATAGAGATTACATGCTTTCAACACATATTCAGGTACACTGTAGTTACAACATGGATGTTCTAATGCTGGATAGCAAACTATTTAGAAACAGGCTGCAGTTCTTCAAAGGGCAGATATGTGGAAGTATTCACAAAGTGTATACACCACACCCATCCCACCCTGCCCCATCCCCACATGCACGCATTTAATCCCAAAGGAAGCACATCTAGAAACCCACTCGTAATCAGTGACCATCCTTGCCCCACAGGGCCACCTGAAAGAACTGCAGAGAACATGAGGAAGGAATTAGGACACTTTCTCCGCCTTTGTACTGCAGATAGGAAAGGGGTAACTCCTCTTCTTTCTGGCTGCTTTTCAGAAGCTGCTCCTGGCTAAAGACCACCATGAAGGCCGAGAAAACCCTTCCCTGCTGCCAAAATGTAGAGAACTCAGGAGAAAGGAAGTATGGTCTCTCTCTTGTCTGTCTGAGAGTGGTGGAGTCAATGGCGATTACAAAAAACGGGGAACTGTTAAGCTCAACAAATTTTTCTAGATCCTTGCCCGGAGGCTACACTAGCAGACCTGGGACACCAGGATAACAAGCCCACAATGTCAGCTTGTGACCCTGTGCCAGGACAGCAGCTGGCACATTCCAGCAATCGTGTGTGTTAAGTGCCGTCAAGTCGCTTCCGACTCATGGCGACCCTATGAATGAAAGTCCTCCAAAATGTCCTATCTTTGACAGCCCTGCTCAGATCCTACAAATTGAAGGCCGTGGCTTCCTTTATTGAGTCAATCCATTTCTTGTTGGGTCTTCCTCTTTTCCTGCTGCCCTCAATTTTTCCTAGCATGACTGTCTTTTCCAGTGACCAAAATACGACAGCCTAAGTTTAGTCATTTTAGCTTCTAGGGTCAGTTCAGGCTTGATTTGAACTATAACCCACTGATTTGTTTTTTTGGCCATCCACGGAATCCGCAACACTCTCCTCCAACACCACATTTCAAAGGAATCTATTTTCTTCCTATCAGCTTTCTTCACTGTCCAGCTTTCACACCCATACATAGTAATAGGGAATACGATGGCATGAATTAATCTAGTCTTGGTGGCCAGTGACACATCCTTACACTTCAGAATATTTTCTAGCTCCTTCATGGCTGCCCTTCCCAGTCTCAATCTCCTTCTGATTTCTTGGCTGCAGTCTCCCTTTTGGTTGATGGTGGAGCCAAGGAATAGAAAGTCTTCAACAATTTCAATTTCCTCATTGTCAACCTTAAAGTTGTGTAATTCTCCTGTAGTCATTACTTTTGTTTTCTTGATGTTCAGCTGTAGTCCTGCTTTGGTACTTTCTCTTTTAACTTTTAGCAGTAGTTGTTTCAAATTTTCACTATTTTCTGCCAATAATGTAGTGTCATCAGCATATCTCAAATTATTAATGTTCCTCCTTCCAATTTTCACCCCACCTTCATCTAAATCTAATCCTGCTTTCCTAATTATATGTTCTGCATATAGATTGAAGAGATAGGGAGATAAAATACATCCTTGCCTGACACCTTTGCCAATTGGAAACCATTCCGTTTCTCCATATTCTGTTTTAACTGTGGCCTCTTGTCCAGAGTACAGGTTGCGCATTAAAACAATCAAATGTAGTGGCACACCCATTTCCTTTAAAACCAGCCATAGCTTTTCATGATCCACACAGTCAAAAGCTTTGCTGTAATCTATGAAACACAAGCTGATTTTCTTCTGAAATTCTCTCGTATGCTCCAGTAACCAGCGTATATTTGCAATATGATCTGTAGTGCCTCTTCCTTTTCTGAGACCAGCTTGAACATCAGGCATTTCTCATTCCATATATGGTAACAGCCTTTGCTGTAAGATTTTGAGCATCACTTTACTTGCATGAGAAATTAAAGCGATGGTCCGATAGTTGCTGCAATCTTTGATGTCTCCTTTCTTGGGAATTGGAATGTAAATGGATCGTTTCCAGTCTGTGGGCCATTGTTTTGTTTTCCATATCTGTTGGCATATTCTTGTCAAGATTTTGATGGACTCTGTTTCTGTGGCTTGGAATAGCTCTATTGATATCCCATCTGCTCCTGGTGATTTGTTTCTCCCGATTGCTCTCAATGCAGCTTTCACTTCACTTTCTAAAACTGTAGGTTCTTCTTCAAAAGATTCTTCTTGGAAAGAATCTTTTATCCTTTCATCTCTTTTGTATAGTTCTTCAGCATATTGTTCCCACCTTTTCTTTATTTTGTCCTGTTCAGTTAATTCCATGCTGATCTTTCAGCATGCCTAACCTTGCTTTAAACTTCCCTTTGATTTCTTGGATCTTGTAGAACAGATCTCTTGTTCTTCCTTTTTTGTTGTTCTCTTCTATTTCTTTACACTGGTTATTATAATACGTCTCTTTGTATCTACATGCCAGTCGCTGGAACGTTGCACTTAGACTTTTGATTCTATTTCTGTCACCTTCTACTTTTGCTTCTTGTCTATCTCTGGCAATTTTAAGAGTTTCCTCAGACATCCATCGAGGTTTTTCTTTTCTTTTGGCTACAGGAATAGTCTTTGCACATTCTTCCTTGGTAATATCTCTAGTTACCACCCATAGTTCTTCAGGTTTACATTCACTTGAACTCAGTAATGCAAATCTGTTCCTTACATGGTCTTTAAACTCTTCCGGAATATTGCTTCGATTGTATTTCGGTGCTATGAATGTTTTGGTATTTTTCTTAAGCTTTATCTGGATTTTCAATATTAACAATTCATGATCTGTACCGCAGTCGGCTCCTGGTCTTGTTTTGGCTGAGAGAATAGAGCTTCTCCATCTTCTGCTTCCAATTATATAATCTATTTGATTTCTATACTGGCTGTCTGGTGATGTCCATGTATACAATCGTCTATTTGGTTGCCTGAAACATGTGTTTGCAATTAACAGATTGTTGTCTTCGCAGAATTCTATGAGGCGTTCTCCTGCTTCATTCTGTGCTCCTAGCCCAAATCTGCCAACAACATTAGATTCTGCTTTGTTTCCTACTTTTGCGTTCCAATCACCTATGATTATCAGCATATCTTGTTTAGGTGTCTGATCAATTTCTTCCTCATCAGCATCTGTAGTTGGGATATAAACTTGAATGATACTTATGTTGATAGGCTGATTGATATTATTCGGTCAGACTTTGCATTATAGCTCCTGACTGCCTTTGCTACATTTTGCCTCACTATTAAAGCAACTCCGTTTCTTCTCTTTTTGTCATTCCCTGAATAAAACACTTTGTAATTTTCTGATTGAAAATGTCCAATCCAGTCCACTTTAATTCACTTACTCCCAGGACTGAAATGTCCATACGTCCCATTTCTTGTTTAACTATTTCAAGCTTACCCTGATTCATGCTCCTCACATTCCATGTTCCTATTGTATGTGTCAAACAGCTTCGGACTTTCCTTTTGCATCTATTCATGTCAACCACTGAACGTCCTTTCGGCTTTAGTCCAATCGCATCATTAAGAACAGCACTACTCGTACTTATCCTCTGCTCTACCCCAGTAGCAGATTGAGTGCCATCCGACCTGGGGGTCCCATCTTCCAGCACTATATCTTTTTTCATTTTGGATTGTCTCATCATAGGGTTTTCAAGGTAAAGGTTGGTCAGAAGTGGTTTACCAGTGCCGCCTTCTGCACAGTACTAACCAGGGTTAGCCATTGGGCACTGCCATTGTCTACGAAAGATCTTCCGCCAGTGTCACCTTCCACTACTGCTGCTGCCCAGTAGCTAACCTTCAGGGATTCCTCTGCCCCCATCCCCATTGGAACTGCCTGTTCTCTTCTGCGGATGTGGCCATTGATCCCTTAAGGGGGTGGATGCATCTTCGTCTGGTGTCTCAGCTGTGACCATTCCGTCTTGAGTGACTCTGCTAGGAGTTTAGTCTCTTGATAGAGTCTAGACCCCTTACGGTATTGCTCTCAGCTTCCCTGACACACACAAACCCCCTCACCACGATAAGGTGTGCATCCAGAAGGGGGTCCAGCAATCATAGGACTGGGTCAATGAACCTCAACTGATTTATATATAAATATACCCGTGCTGAATGGCTTCTAGATAATACCCTTACGTTTAACCGTTTATGATTAATTTATACCTGCAGAAATCAAAATCTCACTCTCAGCTGGAAATATCTGCCAGTTGCTACTCAGACATCCAATACGTGTGGTTTTTGTGCACAGTAGCCTAAAGCACTACCAGTTTATTAGGCAAGCACATTTTAGCCTAGATAAAATCATCACGCAACTATCTTCTTTAAAATAAAATGAGTATTGAAATTCTGCAGGAAGAGTCAGCCAATGCAAATGAAGGCAGGCAAGAACCTGTTTGTCTAGAAAAGAAAGAACTAATGACAATAAATTTCAATAATTCCGAAATAAAATAATCCAGTAACTGGCTCTACAAACCCAGCACAATCGATGTTCAAATCTTATTCAATCTTAGATAGCCAGAGCAGACTGCCTGAGGAGACGCTTAGGACTCCTCCTCTCCCCAGGCCTCCTGTCCCCTTTTAGTATTGTACAGAGAACTGGATTTTCAATGACCTCAACAGGCCCTGGGGACAAAACTACACCTTGTGATTCATCCTTTGGTGAAGGAAAAGTGCACATAGTTTTTATTCACACACACCCCCAGAAAGCTCAACCTTGCAAAAGTCAGGGTTGCACAGACATTATAACTACCTGGATATTTAAAATAACTAGTTAAAAAAAAAATCTTGAAATCCTACTTTTTCTTTTAAAGTTTCTAGCCCTCTTTCTAGCTGGGAGAACCACAAAACATAGCTGAATATGTATATAAGCCTCAAGCAAGAAATATATATGCCTTATGTGTTGCCACCTTCTTCCCTGGTCATCGAGCCTCTGAGAGGAAAAATGTTTGAACCAAAGGTCTTTGTTTGATCCTGAATTAGTTGTAAATCCATGTTTCAGTTGCTGCACTTAGCAAACATGCTAGCTTAAGAAATACATGAACTCCAAAATGAGAGCTATGAGTTCTCAAGGCTACTGGGTTAAATTTGAAGTTCAGTCTACCAAACCTAGCTTCAAGCACACTATCCACTGGTCAGCACCTGTTTCTACCATACAATTGTAGCATTTATTTTGTTACAAATAGAAAATACAGCACTGGTGGTAAGATCTCTGTTTGATGACTAAGCCCTGACCCCTCATTTCATGCTTATGAGCCATCCCTAGAGTTCCAATGAAGTAGTCCACCCACTCAGAACAGGCAACCATTGAAGAACACCTCCAAGTAAATCCCCTTCAGTTACTATATAAAAAATATCCAGTGACCCCCACCTAACCAACATTTATTTGTACTCCCAAGTAGAAAATTTCTTTCACATAAGTTCAGATGTAAGCTGAATTTGTAAAGCTTTCTGATGTCTAGAAAAATTCAAATACAACCCTGGTTCAAGAGAAATGAAAGGCTGCAGAAATTCACGCTTTCCCCTTACATATATGCCCCCCTGCAGTTCTAATCCCTAATAGGACTATAAATGAGACATTACAGAAAAAGCCCCTTTGTTAAAATTTACTATATGCATACTAAATAAGCTTCTAACACAAAGAATAGACCCTCTACAAAAGTTCAGTCAGTTCATTCAGATACCCTAACCTTGACTGCCTGTCACAAAATGAAATATGATAATTTTCTATTAATTAGGATGATAGGCTTGAACAAATCCATTGCAGATATGGACATGAACCCCAAACCCAAAAGGTCCCAGTTCAGATATAAAACATCTCTTGAAGATGGTTATTTATTTTTATAACTTATTAACACATTTATTTCACCACACACACACATTTACATTGTCTAGCTTCTTCTGGGAAGGAAGAAGGTGAGAGGCAGGTGAGGAAGCAGTTTCTTCCTCCTCCCCAGGAAATAAATATTCATACATACACCTGTGCTGTGAGAATGCCGTAAGCAGTAATCCTAGGTACACCTACTTGAGAGTAAAGCCTAATAAACCCAATGGCATGTGCCCAATCACCCACACTTCCAAGAGGCAGGCTTTTCCCACTTCTGACTCCAGCCCACTGAAAATGCTGTTCATGGGGACCAGCAGACTCTTCGGAACAGCATCAGAGGAAAGTTTTGAGTCTGCGATGGCAGAGGAGAGCCAGCGGAAAGCACTGCCCCCTGTTCCAAAGTCTTAAATCCTGTTAGGTCTCCAGAACTGCATGGGTTCCACAACTGGGACTTATTTCCAAAATGCACATGCAGGGCTGGGCTATGGGGGGCCACAAAACAACTGGAGGAATAACAATAGTGTAGAAGTAGTTACATTTATGCCATCGTATTCCCTATTACTATATATGGGTGTGAAAGATGGACAATGAAGAAAGCTGATAGGAAGAAAGTAGATTCCTTTGAAATGTGGCGTTGGAGGAGAGTGTTACAGATACCGTGAACTGCCAAAAAGCAAACAAACAAATCAGTGGGTTATAGATCAAATCAAGCCTGAACTGCCCCTAGAAACTAAAATGACTAAACTGAGCCTACTGTACTTTGGTCTCATTATGAGAAGAGTCACAGGAAAATACAATCATGCTAGGGAAAGTTGAAGGCAGCAGGAAAAGAGGAAGACCCAACAAGAGATGGATTGACTCTATGAAGGAAGCCACAGCCCTCAGTTTGCAAGACCTGAGCAAGGCTGTTAAAGGTATGACGTTTTGGAGGACATTGATTCATAGGGTCACCATGAGTAGGAAGAAACTTGACGGCACTTCACACACACACACACAAGTAGAAATGTACAATTCTGAATTCCTTCACAAATGGAGCATCTGAGAACAACTCAGGGAGGAGGGGAATATAAGTACGATGACAGGGACAGCGATCAGTTTAGTACTAACTAGAGAATATCACCTAGTCTGTAAAATGATACATGTTTTCTGTAGGATCTTCATTTCACACTTCACTAGCACGTACTTTTACAGTTATTTTAAAAGGAACATTGACAGTCAATATTTACTGATGAATAAAAGGCATTCTGCTTATGTTCAAATGTATACATTGATTCTTTCAGATTCTAAGGTAGCAGAAGGAAGGCTGCCAATTATTCAAAATAATCAGACTGGGGACTCATTTTTCTTCTCCCACCCCCACTCCAAACTTCTATTGAAGAAATTTCTTCAGGCACACAGAAGCAGCAATCTAAAATAATATAAATTTCATTCAGATTTTCCACTTAGTGCTGTAATATCACTGCTAACATTAAGGGTGAGAGAAGGCAAGTAAGAAAGAATGAAAGCAGTAAAAGAGAAAAGGTTGCGGAAAAGGAAATACAAGAACGAAAGGGTAAACTAACTCGGAACAAGCTCCAGCCTGAGCCATCTCTCAGCTCCCCTTCTGTTATCTCTTGAAAGGCAACTGGAAGGAAACCTGTAAGGAAAAAAGCTAGAGATTTTACAAAATCAAAGTCAGGATAATGCTGCTGCAGTCTTCTTGTTTGTGGGCTTCCTAGAGGCACCTGGTTGGCCACTGTGTGAACAGACTGCTGGACTTGATGGACCCTGGTCTGATCCAGCCCGGCCTTTCTTATGCTCTTAAAGCTGAAAATTCAGAAAGGGAGCATGGCCTATTACCTGTGGGACAGGGGTGATACCAATGTAGCTATAGGTCTGGTGTCTGCAACTCTCACCAACCTGTGTCTCATCTCTGCACCAGCCAGGCTTCAACCCAGCAGCCAGGGGTGTCTAGTTGGCCACTGTGTGAAATAAGACGAAGGACTAGATTGACCACAAGCTTGATCCAGCAAGCATGGCTGCTCTTATATTCAGTAGAATAATTTCTGTTATATCACTTCAAGGCAAAGTTCCCTCTATTTTTTTTTTTTTTTTTTGTAAATTTTATTTGTATTAATGAAGGGGTACAGGAAAAAAAAGGGAAGGGATAAGGCATCATAGTATAAAAACAATACACTGTTTGAAAAAAAAATGAGTTCAGATACATGTGAGACTTTCTCTGTGTTAATAAAAGAAAAAAAAGATGTTGCAAAACCTCATTATATTATTCTACTTATACTAATATTCTGTTATATAAGAGTCTAATGTTACTCACAATCCTTTATAACAAATTAAATGTATTTAAACATCACATTTCTTTCAATTAGCTAGAATTCATGTAATTGTAGAATGTCACCCACTTTTCTTCAAATTGCTCTGTGGATTCATTAGTTTTTTGGTTTGTCTCGAAAGTCATCTTGGCCATACAGGCATATTCCAATAGTTTTTCTTTCCAGTCTTCTATATCAGGTATTATAGTTTGTTTCCAAGTTCTTGCAAGAACCGTTCTAGCTGCTGTCGTAGCATATTTAAAGACGTCATGAAATTCCAACGGTAGGTTAGGGGGCACTATACTGAGAAGATAGGATTTTGGATCAATTGTTAACTTAATATTGAACATTGTCTGTAGTTCTTGATGAATTCTTTTCCAATATGTTTGTAACTTTGGGCATGTCCACCAGACATGAAAGTATGAACCATCAGTATCTTGGCATTTCCAACAGGCACCTCTTTTTCCAGGAGTAGTCATCTGAGAAAGCATGTTGGGAGTCAGATACCATCTATAGAATGTTTTATACCAATTTTCTTTCACTTCTTGGGAGACGGTATATTTCATTTCAGAAGTGCAAAGTTTTCCCCATAAGTCCATATTAATCATTTCTCCAAAGTTTTGCATCCATTTTATCATGTTGATTTTCACTTGTTCTTCTTCTGTTTCGTATTTCAGTAGAAGCTTATAAATTTTTCCTAGTAGGTGTAAATCGTTTTTAGAGATTATCTGCTCAAATTCTGTTAATTCACAAAATGGTTGAGGATGAAGACAGTCTTTTTGTATATTAGATCTCAGTTGTAAATAAGTTAACCAATTCAGTTTTTGGAAGTTTTCTTGAAGATTGGTCAAAGTCTTGATTTCTCCTGTAGACTCGATCATTTGATTATAAGTAAAATGAACACCCGGTTTTAGTTTAACATTGTCATGATAAGCTTCAACTGGTGACATTATAGATGGTGGAGAAGGATTTACAAGATGAAAAGAAAAGAAAAGAGGAGGATTAGCATTACCCAACCTTAAATTATATTATCATGCCGCTTGCCTGACTTGGACTGCAGAATGGATAAAATACCCAATATCCAGACATCTCATTTTGGAACGAGCGGACCTTGGACAAGGTTTTCATAAAGTTTTGTGGGATACATCGACAAGAATTCAAAAAGATAAAGTACCAGAAGATTCTGATGCAAAGTTCCCTCTAGATGTTCAAAGCCCGTATCTTGCTAGACGTTCCTCTCCCATTGCGGATCTTTTTTTTCTTGTACTGTGAGTAATACCAAAAACATGTACATTCAAGTGATTTCAGGTTTCAGCCCTTAAGTGACTATATTCATCTTAACGTACAGTTCTAGTACTATTCAGGGGGAGGGAGGATCACTGACAGATATGCGTGCTGATCTCTTTCTCCATGAAGAGTGTGTTTTGCCCATACAAAGAATTATGCTATCAGGATGTTCATTACACATTTCGACATACGTACATTTTATTCCTTTCTATCTGCCAACTCAAGCTTGCCTTTCAAGAAGGTTCACACTTGTCAGCTGCCTGGCAATGACAGACTAGTGTAATGTATTTGAAATTCTTGCCTGGAAACTGGAAATGGCAGACAGCTAACACATATAAACTCTCTCTCTCACACACACACACACACATATATAACTTGTTGAGAGATGACATTGAAGTACTACGTTCCACCATCGACATAAGGTCGGTGGGTTAATCTTAGTGAAAGTTTTTTTCTTATTAAAAATCAAAGTGATTTCCCCCCTACTCCTTTTGTAGTTACCTACGTGTTTCTAAGTGCTTTTCAGCAGTGGTAAGATAGTACAATTTAACAGCTTGGAGAAGTGCTAAATAAATGGCAAAAAGAGTAGATCTTATCAAAATTTTAAAAATACTCCCTTGTTTTGCAGACACGTAAACTTTAAACACACATAAGCTCTGGCGCATTAGAGTCTGAATGACAACTTTCAACAAAAAATGGGTTAAACTTTCAACAGACCTTAAGAGTGACCCACTTCCTGTCGCATATTATTGCCTTTTATAAAGTCTCTTCTTTTTCTGCCAATGTTTCTGTAATCTAAGCAAGTCTTATTTCCTCAGGGGTTGACCTAGTAAAAGTTAGAATACCATCAAGTCACCTAATTGTGAGCAACAGGTTGTACAAATACCCTTATTAATAATTCCAGAGGAGCAGCCATGTTAGTCTGGTGCTACTGGCCTCTTGTTTAACCTCTATGTTAAGAAAGAATCATGGTTCGTGTTGATCATGATTTATGCCAATACATAGCAAACATGATTAGCAGCAGAAAAGCTACAAAGGGGGAAATTATTCCAGAGAGAGAAGTTAATGTTCAAGATTTCTAGCATTCAAACCGTGTTTTGTTAAAAGTAAGTTTTACATCTGCCCCAGATTTATTATTGCCTTGTTCAATAATAAAGCAGATGTACAGCAGTCTAATTTTTTTGGCAATAAATGATTTTTGTAGTCATCTATTCAGATTTCTATTCTACTTATTAGTCTAGCCATTAGAATTATTTATCACCACAAACTTGAATTTATACAATGATTTCAAACACAGCAACAGAAATACCAGCAGGAGGTAAGATGTCCCAACTTTTCTTCCATAAATGTACCCCAAATACTGAAATCAAGGTTCAACCACAAATGCAAAAATTAAAAACTGTGTTGCTACAGAGGAATGAACAGGAAATGGCACAGATGATGTTTCTTCGATAAAACCGATCATATAATCTCACATTCAGGGCCAATTGCAGGCATTACAATTTTCTATAGGTAGATCAGTCTCCATGTATTATTCATTTACTTAGTACACTTATTCTGCCAAAGTATACTGCAATTTAAAATAATGGCTTACAATCTAAGAGTCACAAAAGAAAAGACAGAGTGGAAAAGGAAAAGCAGCAAATTCAGGTAGCAGCTCTTATATTTACTGTCAGAGATTCTTGGTTTTAAAGTGGAATCTGAAATTATTCTGTATATCTGCTGTGTTGATTATATTATGTTTTAATGGATGCTAGCCGTTCCGAGCCCAGCTTCAGCTGGGATAGAGAGCAGGATATAAGTCCCCAAAAATGTAAATAAATAAATATTTTACATAAAGACCAGGTGTAAGAACCACACCAGGAGGCAGCTTGACAAGGGGTGGAGTCAAACGGTAACTGGTCTTAGTCAAGCCAGTAAAAAGCTAGTTTTGCCTGAAGTATGGCACGAGTGCTTGTTTCACCCCAAGTACACCAATTAGGCAGCTATTACTTGTATCAGCTGGTCACAACAGCTTATTTGTCACACACAAAGACAATAAAAAAACTGTTTGAATGACATGGACTAGGTCGGCCACAGCAATATTTCCAAGTAGTTCTCAGCTGCTATAGTAATCTGGAGCTTCTTGCAACACAACCTATAAAACTCTCACATTAAAAGTCCAAGGTAAAGCCTCACATCTTAGTGTCACTACTGAGACTGCCTAAACCCAGAAAGGGACGAGTGAATGCCCTCCTTCCTGCACTGGTAGTTTAAAAAAATTTTTTTTTAAAATAACCCCCAGGCATTGTAGTACAATTTTACCCTTCACAAATAGATCTTATAATATAAATAGGGTTTAACAAGAAGGGGCAAAAAATCAAGCTAACCAAAATGTATTAAAAAACTCAAACTTATGCTACACCGGGCTCCCAATGGGGTGACTGTGGGAATTATGGTGCCTGCCAAGTGTTTTTAGGAAGTGGGCAGGGTAGGGCTTTTGCCCAGCAAGGCTTCTGATTGACTGCTGGAGATTGGCTGTGAAGTTTTTTAAAACGTTGCTTTGGTAGCAGCTGCCACCACAGCACAAGGATTTTCACTGCGTTACTGAAGTTAAGCTGTGGCAATCACTCTGTGGCTGGCCCCCGCCTCCTGTAGCAGCCATTTTGTTGCTGCACCCATCATGCCGTGTCAGAATTCCAAATTCCAATTCCAGGCTCGAAATGGTTTGGGACTGCGGTGCTACACCATTAAAACTTTTTAAAAATTTTTTATTGAAGAACAACAATAACAATAACCAATAACAGCAACTAAAAAAAGCAGGAAAAAAGGGACAATCTTTATAATTTAAAATACAATATATCTTTTATACACAATAAAATAACAACAGGATTCCTATGCTACAGCTTATTTGTCTTCATATTCATCGTTCTGTCCTGAGCACAAGGCATTCCCCTTTCTTGCCCTTATTTATAAAATTCTCTATTCTTTTTATAGTTTGTGACCATAACTCATCTAAACTTATTGTATCTCTATTTTTCTGAAATGTTGTTAACTTAATTAAAACATATATTTCTTTAACTTTAACCAGCCATTCCTCTATATTTGGAGTCGATTTTTGTTTCCAATGTCTGGCAAAGGTTGTTCTGGCAGCAGTTATCATATGTAACCCCATACAAAGTTTGTCTTTAGGTAGATTAGGTACCAGATTTAACAGGAATATCTCAGGTTTACATGGGATATCCATCTCCATTCCAACAGCTAAGCATTTCGCTATTTCAGACCAAAATGATATAGCTCTCTCACATTTCCACCACGTGTATAAAATCTGCTTGTTTTCTATCACAGTACCAACAGATGTCATTTTCTGATTTACAGATTTTACTTAGTCTAAGTGGGTACTATTAAAACTTATACCACAGAGATGATACTCTTTTTTAATTTTCTCTGCTGGACCTTCTGAAAGTCCCTCACAGCCATTTTATTTATTTAGGTTATTTCTAGCCCACCTTAGGAGCCCTGTGGTGCAGAGTGTTAAGCTGCAGTACTGCAGTCAAAAGCTCTGCTCATGACCTGAGTTCGATCCCGACAGAAGTCGGTTTCAGGTAGCCAGCTCAAGGTTGACTCAGCCTTCCATCCTTCCGAGGTCGGTCAAATGAGTACCCAGCTTGCTGGGGGTAAAGGGAAGACGACTGGGGAAGGCACTGGCAAACCACCCCGCAAACAAAGTCTGCCTTGGAAACGTCGGGATGTGACGTCACCCCATGGGTCAGGAATGACCCGGTGCTTGCACAGGGGACCTTTACCTTTACCTTAGCCCACCTTTCCCGCTAAAACTCAAGGCAGATTAAATAGTATAAGTACAACCAACAGTTTGGGACATCCAATGAACAGTGCAATAAGGTTTTGGACTACAGAAATCTGAAAACAAACAAATCTAAAACAGGGCTGAAACAAACCTGAAACAAAGCATAAGCACTGGTTGTCTGGCTTTCTGTGGTAGTGCTTTTCTGGGTGCTGCTGCAGATCTCCTGAGGTTACTGTGCTCCTTTCACACAGCTGTTCTCCCCCCCAAAAAAAACCCTCCTCAGATATCTTTCTTCTCCCTTTCTCCTCAGAGCTCAATCCTTCCCTTCCTAGAAATCTCTCACCATTTCATTTCCTCTTTTCTTCCCCTCACAAAGCCTACTGGGCCAAATCCATAGGGACCATCGGAAAAGCCCAACCCCTGTCCAACGAACATATTTCTATCACTGTGAGAAGGGTTATAAGAAAGCCTGGTGACTTACCAGATGCTAGGAGGCTACCACAGCTAGCGAACTTCAAAGAAAGGTAGGGATTTGAACCTGGATTTTCCCTGCCATAGTCAGACAAGCGCTGTGTGAATGTGCTGCCCTCCCCTATCTTCGCTTCCAACCCACATGCATCACTTTCACTTCACTTTCAGCTGCCATCAGTGCTGTGCTTCTATTGGCCAAGGGAGACAAAGATGAGCCCTGTAACTTGCACATGTATTCATTCACTCACTCTCAGCAGAGTAAGAGAGATGGTGAGTGCTAAGACCAGAGACCACCATAGTTCCTAATTTTATTTTCACGGCTGGGGAAATACCTTTGTGGCTGCTGGGATGCGCCACTATTTTTCCCCCCTCCTGACAGAAGAGCTTACTCAGAGTGGCATCAGGGGTCAGGTAGACAGAAATGGGAAAAGAGGACAGTAGAAGACGCAAAAAAGTCCAAGTAACTAGAATGGAAGATAGATATACTGAGTCACCCAAATCAGAATTACAACTACCTATCTACAAGGCTGCTTGACATAAAGATGAAACTAGGTTTTTCTGCAATGGAACTGGGAACTACTACTATTGACATTTTAGAGAGCTGCCACAAAAAAAACAAATCAAGAACATTACTTTGACTTACAAAGAAGAAGAGAACTATAATGTTCCCCCAAGCCCCTAAATTCTACTGTGTTCTGAGCTTGCAGCATAATTTGTTTGTGTGGATCTATCTCCTGAATAATACAACAATCAAACAATATCAACATTTTTGCTACGTCAACAGAAATCCCCTCCATCAACTACTATTTATTTAAAGGTTCTCAGCCTTATAAATAATCCAGTTACATGCTACAGTTAGAAAAGCAGCCAGAAAATAACTCTATCCTTCTAAATCATACTAAAGGTCCATTTTGTTCAGTATCCCATTTTCCATGGTGGCCAGTCAGATGCTTCTGAGAAGCCCGCAAGAAATAAGGTATTAACCTTCCACTGTTCTTTTTGTCTCCCTCCTGTGTACCTAGGGCGTCGTCATTGAACTACCATGGCTAACAGGTCACTGATACACCTATCTTCCATAAAATTGGCTAATGACGATAGAGATCATCATGTACAGTTGCTGGAAAGGTGATCTAATTTTTATTTTCTACTCAAAGGCTAATGAAGATAAAATATGAATATGTTTTTGGTGAAATTATGTGCGGCACTGTTTCCTACGTCCCTTTTTTACGATTATTGCCTATCTATTCCTCTTTAATTGCTGTGCTTGAAGGCTTTCCTAACATCATCTACAGAACTACTTTTCCATTGATTGTGAAGTTAAAAGTAACTTCTCAACAGGAATTAGAAAATGCTCCCAGAACAATTAATTTCATGTTTGCAAGCAGTTGGATAGATTTATTTATTCCATTAAAATTATATGCTGCCTTTCTGCTTTAAAACAAGCCCTCACAATACAAAAAAGTAAGCAATAGTAAGTAGCAGTTAAAAACATTAAAAAATCAGACAGAGGAACAGAGAAGTAGACGGGAGCACTAAACAAAATTATACACCAATTGCTACACATTCTTGCTAACTCAGGGGTTTGAACCACTTAGATCACCACTTAGATCACCACAAAGATACTGGGTTTTCCCCTCCACCAGCAATGCGATAATATATTTACATATTAATCAAGCACGTAAGTATTTTTCTATGCCAGCAGGAGCACCTTCCTTCTACAGCTTAAATGTGGTCACAAACTGTACAAGCTCCAGATCAAGCAGGCAGACCACAATACTGGGCTCCGGTAGCTCATTCTCAGGAGGTCCTTCATACTAAATTGTGAAGAACCATCCTGTAAGAACCTATGAGCTGTCAGCCATACTTATTTACTATAGTTCTATACTTCTTCTCATTGCTCAAAGCCATTTGCAGTAATATAATCATCACAATCCTACATAGAATCCTACTGAAATTTACTCAATGGCACTTACTCCCAGAAAATTTTCTTAGAACTGCACTGTATATCCATCCCCCACCCCATGAAGCATCTAAATTTTCATGAAAAAGGAGGCAGTGATACAAAGATGAAATGGTTGATATGCTTTTGCTGAAGCTGAAAGCTGTGCAGTGTATTTTGCACCGAGTTCTGCTGGGGGGGAAAGTGGAAAATTTTACTGCATGTGAAAAGTGCTACAAGGATTCAAAAATTTTAAGAAATACAATCAACTTTATATGTACAATTGCAGGCAATTTGTTGATTTCATTACACAGAAACAGTGAGATTCCTGGACATCAAGTTGCTGATTTTCTTTCAAGTCAAATACCAACCATTCCTTTAGATCAGGGGTCCCCAACCTTTTTGAGCCTGTGGGCACCTTTGGATGGGTGCCATAAAATAGCTCCCGCAGGAGGTGAAGCCAGGCACAAAATGGCTGTCACCGCTTACCTTCAGTCACACAGTGAAGGTCTTTGTGGTTTGGAGGCAGCTGGTGCCAAAGCAACATTTTTTAAAAATCTGCACAGCCAATCATATCTCCAAAGGCTAGTCAAAAACCTTGCTGGGCAAAAGCCCCTTCTGCCCCCCTCCCACTTTCTAAAAACACTTGGCAGGCACCATGATGCCCAGGGGAAACAGCTTTAGATACACCTACCTTGAATCTTTTACTCTATCACTGTGAGGACTTTGTTCAATACACTGATAAAACTCTTTCATACTGTACAATATGTGGATGTTCCCCTTTCATTCATGGGCTTTCTGCTTTCCATCCAGAGAAAATTCCTTGAGCAGAAGCAACCACAGTTTTGTTCTCCAGTGATTGGAAGCAGCTCTCCAAGGGCTCAGGCAAAGGTCATTCCTAGCACCGCAATGAAGATGCTTTTACCTGAACCAGGTGTTTGTTCACTCTGCCACATCACACACATGTGGAAAAACTACTGCTCTTGGGCTAAAAAGTCACTTTCCAAGTAAACAGGGAGCACTCTAAAGACTCCAGGAAAAGATTGCAAGAAATGCAAGAAAGAGAATGAATACAAGACAAAACAATAAACACGAAGCAAGATAGCAACTGGACTTTTTCAACTGGTCAAATTTATTGCAGAACAATCAGGAATAAACATAGCCAACCACCATACTGGCTAAACGCCCAGGAAACCAGCTCTGATGCTGAGCGAATGGGAACAGAGTTTACTTCACGGGGCATGTCAAAGAATGATAAGCTTATCTAGTCTAATATTAAGCTTCCTAAAAGTATTTTACCCTGATCTAAACAGCCAACAGCTGCTCATGCAATCCTGACCGGGGGGGGGGGGGAGATGTGCCACGGGGCTAATTAAGTAGGTAATACATGTCTACTAGGGGGCAAGTATGCTCAGATAGCACAAAAAAGCCTAGATCGATCTCCTATTTAGATTTTCTGCCATCTGCTCATGTTTGCAATGAATCACCCAGCCACTAGACCAGCTGTTTAAAGTAGTTTGATCTGTGCAGACATATACATTAAATCTGGATGTCTTCTTTGCAGATTCAACACAAAGTACCAAGAAGAAGTGTAAAACTCAGTTAGAGAAATAAGAATCCTGCTGCAATAACTATGAAACTACCTGCCAGATCTCAAATCCCAATACAAAATAATATTTTACTAACTCATTTTTAGACGTTTACTGGGCTCTGTTCCTTCTCAATAATAAAATGGGAACAAATGTGATATTTGTCCTTTGAGCTCTGAATGAAGAGAAAAAAATATTTTAGCAATCTGAAAAGTTTTACTTTACAGAAAAAAGTTATAAAAGTGTAACCAGAATATTTTTAAACGATGCTTACAGAACATGAACTTAAAGGATTCAGAACATACAGTACAGCAACAGATAATATATACAATATCTCTTTTACCAAGAATCATATTATTTTGAAAGCAAATAGTCAGAGGCACTGCAGGCAAAATTAATATTTTCGTGAGAAAATATTATAGTTCTAGTCACAAAATCCTTACAAATCTTTAATACAGCAAAAGGTCCTCACCAACATATTAGAAATATGTTTGACAAACCATCTTCCCATTAAAAATCTGTCCAAGCAAGAAATGTCAAAGATCTGGTATCTCAAATATTTCTTTAAAAAATAATTTTGTACGAAGAAGTGTGAAGAAAAAGATTATTAGTCATTATTCACGACAAATAACTTTTGAAAATGACAAAGAGAACACGGTATAATTCACATTAAAAACCCATGATTGAACAACCAATCCTTAGACTCGTGTACTCCCTCCCTTGGTATGTAGCTCAAAAATTAACCCACTTTCATTTTCAATCAAACCATAATTTGTTGTTTTATCTGAACCACAAACTATGGTTTGTTCTCTTCCTTCCAAACTCAACCAAAGGTTGGGGGTGGGGAGAGAAATAGATCCATTCTTTATGGTTTGGATCTAACAACAAATTATGATTTGATACTAGTCAGTAATTTCTAAGCCGCTTGCAAGATTTATTTGGCTTGTTCCCACAATTACAAAGGATTTTCTGAGGAAAGTGCCGTCAAGTCACAGGCAACTTATGGCGACCTCATAGAGTTTTCAAGGCAAGAGACATTCAGAGGTGGTTTACCATTGCCAGCCTCTGCATAGCAACCCTGAACTTCCTTGGTGGTCTCCCATCCAAATACTCTACCTTTTCTTTATTAGAAAAAACTGCTACCAATAGGATGTCACATATTTGTGTTTACAATGGATTTTAACAGATAAGCTATTCACACCTCAAAATAAAACATATTGCTGTATTAGTTTCCAAATAAAGCATTAAAAAAAAAAACCTACCTCCAAGGAGACTGAAATGATCCCTGTAACATTATACTCCTCCTCTTGAAATGGATTAGTGTGATTAACATTCTGCAATCCATGTGGAAAAACTCAAGTGACCATATTTTGTTCCGCTGTTTGGAAACACCCAATTTATTAAACTATTCTACCATTTGATACTACTTTCAGTGGAAAGATGTATCTTAGTTTTCGCAGGGGCATACAGTAAATGTGTCACACTGGCCACAGACCTGGGAAATCCAGGTTCAAATTGTCCTTTAACTATGAAAACTTCGCGGGTGGGTGATTTCACACTTTGATTTTTATTATCCATCAAATCCATTTTTTTCTCACAATATTCACGGAAGTAGGGAAGTATTCAAATCCATTTTTTTCCTCACAATATTCAAGGAAGCAGGGAGGTGTGGAGGAGAACCTTTTCCCAGCTAACGTTTCCTTGCATATGGCAGCTTAACGCCATATTTTGTATTGGGGGTGGGAGGTACCTGTGACTTCACCTATTTCACACGGTGCTTGGTGAGGCTAAACAGCCCAATTTCAATGTCTATTCAGCGGGAAGTGAAGTCCGGCTAAATGCCATGGGGATTATTTCCGCCCAACGGGGCAAACCTTAAACAAACTTGCCAGGGAGTAAATCGCATTGCATTCGTTTGGGCTTTACTTCTGAGTGGTGTTGGAGGAGGGTGTTATGGATTGCGTGGACGGCCAAAAAAACAAATCAGTGGGTTTTAGATCAAATCAAGCCTGAACTGACCCTAGAAGCTAAAATGACTAAACTGAGGTTGTCGTATTTTGGTTACGTCATGAGACGACAAGAGTCACTGGAAAAGACAGTCATGCTAGGAAAAGTTGAGGGCAGCAGGAAAAGAGGAAGACCCAACAAGTGATGGATTGACTCAATAAAGGAAGCCACGGCCCTCAATTTGCAAGATCTGAACAAGGCTATCAAAGATAGGACATTTTGGAGGACTTTCATTCATAGGGTCGCCATGGCCATTTATGCATGGGAGGTTTTGCATCGGATTTGCCACTTTATAGATGCACATTTCCCCCATCCGAATTCCCAAAACTCTGCCTGGGGGCTTAATGTTGAGTTCTGAGGATATCGAAGTGCATCTAAAGAGTGGCAAATCCAAGGCAAAACCTCCCATGCATAAATGGCACATGAGTCGGAAGCGACTCGACGGCACTTAACACAAAAAAAGAGCTGCGAATGTAATAAAAGGAAAACATGAAAATTTGGAGGCGGCTCGAGTGTTCGGAGGCAGATTCCGGGGGGAGGGCGGCTTTCGTTAAAAAGCGTGGAAGCGGATGGGGAAAAGACCAGCAAGTCGACGCGCGTTTTCTTTTTGGCAGTTAGGAGCGGTTGGGGGTGGGGGAGGCTTGCGATGGCCGTTACTGGCCCCCGGCAGATGGTTCCCGCTCACCTTCCATGAATCCCAAGCGAGGCGGCCCTTTGCCTTCCTTCACGTCCTTCCCCGGCCTGTCCACGCCTCGGCCTCTTCCCGGTCCGGGCCAGCTCCCCAACGCGACCTCGAGGAGCCGTCGCCGTCCGCCTGGGCCTGCAAAAACAACCGGCCGGCCAGCTCCCCCGAGCGGGGTGGGGGGCGGGGAGAGAAGTGGGCGGCGGGGTGACACAGCGCCGAGCCTCGGCCCCGCTTTGCTCCCCGCGGGGACGAGACCGTCTCTCGGGCCGGGCCGGCGACCACAGCCGCCGGCCCCCGACCCCCCCCCCCCCAAGGCCGGGGGAGAGCCCCCAACGGCCGCTCCCCGAGGCCTTCTCAGTCCCCTCAGACGCGCGCCTTTCCTGGCGGTGTCGGCCCCGCCACACGCACGCCCCCCCCGCCGCCCCAACGGAACCACCTGGCCGGAACGGGCTGCTGCGGACGGAGGGAAAGAAACTACCTGGCGTGAGATGGATGGCGGGGGGAGGGGGGGGGACACGGCTTGTGTGTGAGGAGGGGGAGGCGGTGGCCATGTTGAAGTGCCCGTGGAAATGCCCCAGCATTCACACATACACGTGTACCAATGAGCACAACCCCCCCCCTTCCATTCACTTCAGTGACTCACAGTGGGCAGCCGTGTGAGTCTGTCTGCAGTAGTAGAAAAGGGCCGGAGTCCAGTAGCACCTTAACGACTAACAATAAAATTTTGTGGCGGGGGTGAGCTTTCGTGAGCCACAGCTCCCTTCTTCAGATACAGCTAGAATGTGAATCCATCTGTCTTTAAGTGGAGTAGAGTGAATTCAGACAAGCATTAGTAAGTAAATGTTAACAGTATGTCAATGTGAATAGCAGGCGTGATGGGATTAGGTGTGGTATGCAGAAGAGTCTGTGATGTCCAGGGGAGAGGTGGGTGTGGAGAAATCAGCACTGGTAATGGGCCATGAATGCAAGGTCTTTATTCAGCCCAGGTAAACGCATTGACTTTAGTTTGAGTATCAACTGTAATTCAGCAGTTTCTCTTTCCAATCTCCCTTTGAAATTCCTTTGTAAGAGAACTGCTACTCTTAAATCTGCAACAGAATGTCCTGGAAGGTTGAAATGTTCTCCCACTGGTTTTTGAATATTGTCTGAATTCACTCTCCTCTACTTAAAGACCGATGGATTCACATTCTAGCTGTATCTGAAGAAGTGAGCTGTGGCTCACGAAAGCTCATACCCTACCAGAAAATATTTTTGTTAAGTCTTTAAGGTGCTACTGGACTCTTGCCCTTTTTTACTACGAAGATAATTCACAGTGGGTAGCCGTGTTAGTTTGTTTGCAGTAGTCAAAAAGGGCAAGAGTCCAGCAGCACCTTAAAGACTAATAAAAATATTTTCTGGTAGGGTATGAGCTTTCGTGAGCCACAGCTCACTTCTTCAGATACAGCTAGAATGTGAATCCATCGGTCTTTAAGTAGAGGCCTGCTATTCACATTTACATACTGTTCCTCTACTTAAAGACCGATGGATTCACATTCTAGCTGTATCTGAAGAAGTGAGCTGTGGCTCACGAAAGCTCATACCCTACCAGAAAATATTTTTGTAGGTCTTTAAGGTGCTACTGGACTCTTGCCCTTTTTGACCTTTTCTACTACTTCAGTGACTGGAAGCAGAAACACGCAGACACACACACATCATCCATTGCAACTACTCCTCTCAAGGACGGAACTTTATCCCCCCCCTCCCCATCTTTAATACCAAGGAACTCGCTGACTGCTGAATATGTATCACAATGCTGAACAAAGCATGACTTCTAAACTCGTATGTTTGAGAATGAATCTATTACTGCTCAAGGTAATAGCCTAAAAGTTATAAAGCTAACTGCTTGCCTCTTGGGGGAGAGGGGTGTCAGTCTCCCGCCTATGTTTGGGTCAGAGCCTGTGCATCCAGCTTCTATTCTATGGCCAAGTAAAAGAGCTGTTTACTTTTATCCAACCTCCTCTCAGTTATCTTTCATTGGACTCTACAGATAATTGGGTCACAACAATGTCTCTCCCCCCCTTCCAATATATCTCCTCTTTCACTATGCGCGCTCCTTCTGTGTCCCGTGAAGCGTCTCTGCATTTCAGCTACCACCACGCCTCCATTCCTACCACGAGTAGTTTAACGCATACAAATGAGAGGTGTCTAGCCTGAAAGCTTCGTTGCTCCCCGTGGGGCTCCCAGACAGGGACAAGAATGTTGCTGTGAGTCGTGTACTCTGTACATGCTCAGAAGCCTGTGCACCCAGTCCTTCAATATGTACACACCCAACACCACATGCAAAGAAGATCACGCCTTCAGAAAGCAGTCCTAAACAGGTCTGCTCAGAATCCTATTGAGGTATGTGCAGTGGGGAAGATTCCCAGGATTTTTCAGATTGCACAATCTAGGAACGACTGGACTCCCCATTATGCACTCAGGCATTATTAACAAACCAAAGATTGCCTCTTTGCCCACAAGTGTTATTTTGAAAGCATGGTTTACAATCCTAGCCTTTACCACTCTTCACCCACTCTGGCATTCCTGAGCTTATCACACCCCTTGGCAATAAAGCAAGCTACTACTCTCTCTCTCTCTCTCTCTCTCTCACACACACACACACACACACCCTCCCATCAACTCTTCCTTCCCTGTTGCTTTTACACCCAATACCATGGCTGGGAGAGCTTGCTCCACCCCATACTACTATCATCGACCTTTCATTGTTGGGCACACAAGCTGGATCCCCTTGCCCATAGCTGATACCCCCCCCCCACTAGATCTCTCTGTCCCAGGTAGTGTCCTTTAATAGTAACCTTGGGCTGAAATTCACTTTTATCTCTATATCCAGACATTTTCCACTGCCACATTTCACAAGCCCTCAAATTGTGCACTACAGCTGCCAGATACATATGAAACTCGCAGTGAGCTCCAAGCAGCTTTCTTCATTATCTCATCCCTATTTCATCACGACACCACCTCCTTTCTTTTCTCCTGCTGCCCCTTTCCAGGTTCCCTTTGCCTTCTCTTATTCCTCTTCCAGGAATTCTCTTGTGCTCCTTTCTCTTATCCTTCAGTGTGTTGCTCCTTCCCCTGTTCCATCCCTCGCTGCCCTTACCTTGGGGTCTCTGCCTCCATCGTCCTGTTTGCTGTGCTCCTCAGGTGATCTGACCAGCCTGTCCATCTCTCCTCCTGGTCTCCGAGAAAGCTCTTCACAGTCTTTTTTTTTCTTTGTCAAGGCTGGAGCTGGCTTCTGTCACACTTTGCTACTGCTTAACGGCACAGTATGTGGGCATTTTTTAACGTTACCTTCTGTAGCTCCCTAAGTTCTCAGGTAGGTTTCATTGCTTTTGGTTGAGGCATCCCTGCCTCTTTGCTTTTTCTCACACTGCTGGTTAGCAGAGGAGGTTTCCTATTGCAAGGAAAGACTGTGTTCAGAGCTGTTCTCTTCCTGCTGGAGGGAGGTTGGATAAGAATCCCATTCAAATAATACCTCTACTGGCATGACAAGGTATATCAGCATTGTCCCCAAAGTCTGGGAAAGGCAGATCCTTTAAGGCATCTGCCAGGAAGACTGTAGATGTCATCTAGCCACGGTTCCCTTGAACTTAACCCCATCATCTGTTTTTGGCATCTGGGTTCAATTATGGAATATGTGAAGTAACAGCAATGAGACTGTGTTTGAGTAGGTGCAAAATACATTTCTGTGATTAGTAAAGCAGCCTCTCAGCTCAGGAATTGGAAGGAGTTCCAGGTCAGAGGGCCTGAATTGCAAGTAGGTTTGTCCTGGTGATTTTAGAAATCACTTAGTTCTCTCTCTCAGCTGTTAAGAATTTCACATGGGTCTTTCTCATCATTATCAATACATCTAATTCTCAACTAGGGTGCCAGGTTCCTCTTTGCCACCCGTGGGAGGTTTTGGGGGTGAAGCAGGAGGAGGGTGTGGGGTGGGGTGGGACTTCAAAACTCTTTAGAAGAAGGATGGGAGTGTTGTGTAGTGGTTAGGGTGCCAGTCCCAGATCTGGGAGACCCAGGTTCCAGTCCCCACTCTGCCAGATTTGCTGGGTGACTTGGGTCAGTCATACACTCTCAGCCTAACCTACCTCCTAGGGTTGCTGTGAGGATAAATTGGAGGAGAGGAAGACAACGTAAGCTGCTGGGGAGAAAGGTGGGGTACAAAGGAAGTGAATAACATTGTCGAAGGCTTTCACGGTCAGAGTTCATTGGTTCTTGTAGGTTATCCGGGCTGTGTAACCGTGGTCTTGGAATTTTCTTTCCTGACGTTTCGCCAGCAACTGTGGCCGGCATCTTCAGAGGAGTAACACTGAAGGACAGTGTCTCTCAGTGTCAAGGGTGTAGGGACCACAAAACGCAGCATACAAACAAGGATAAAAAAACATGAAAGATACTGCAGACTTGGCCAGCCTGAGAAATCAGCAGTGGCTGAACATGGACTGACACAAACAGGACACAGGGTCTTATTCCAAGACACTGAAAGACTGGACAATTCTACCAACTATTTTGTCAGATTGCACAGAGAAGCCATTGAAATTCATAAACATCAGCACAACTTTAACAGAAAAGAGGAGAGTTTAAGAATGAATAAGGCTTGGCTTCCTGCCCTGAAAAACCTCCAGACAAAGACAACATTCAACAATAGCCATACAGATTAGCTTTGGATTACACACATTAACAGATCACTTCAGGATACAATGGTTCCATATTAACATACCATACCCTCATTAGCACATTATCTTGATACTTACAGGACAATACTTTTGCAGGACAATACTCAGCTCAAACCCAACCCCTTTCTGACTATATATTACTCTTCCTACACCCTTGACACTGAGAGACACTGTCCTTCAGTGTTACTACTCTGAAGATGCCGGCCACAGTTGCTGGCGAAACGTCAGGAAAGAAAATTCCAAGACCACAGTTACACAGCCCGGATAACCTACAAGAACCAATGAAGTGAATAACGTTAGTTTCCTTCTTTCCTTTCTCCAGTTCTGCTGTGGTAGGTGCAAATTTTATGCCATGTGGAAAGAGAGCCATATATTTTATCTGGTAAAACCATACACTGTCTCATCCAGATGGTGAGCAAAAGGATGTTTGGCTCTTGCATTCCAATACTGAGAAAAGTGACAGAGCCCATTGACTGGGATGGGCCTGACCTTTTATGAATTTGATGGAGGTGGAGATTGTGAATGAAATTTATGTTCCACTGCTAGGCTTGCTTTCCATTCCAGAATGGAAAAAGACAGCATTGTAGACAGAAGACACTATCAGGGCTTCATGAACGTCCTTGATTAAGTCTCTTGTTGTTACGTACTCCTTGAGACAACCCAGAAGAAGAAGAGTTGGTTTTTATATGCCGATTTTGTCTACCTTTTAAGGAGAATCAAACCGGCTTATAATCACCTTCCCTTCCTCTCCCCACAACAGACACCCTGTGAGGTAGGTGAGGCTGAGAGAGCTCAAAGAGAACTGTGACTAGCCCAACATCACCCTACTAACTTCATGTGGAAGAGCGGGGAATCAAACCCGGTTCTCCAGATTAGAGTCCACTCCTCCTAATCACAGTAGCACACTGGCTCTCCCAGTTCTTTGCAGAATGTGGGAATAATTATCATATTAAAATACACACTTCTGGAATTATTTAGTCTAGGTAGATAGCATGTCTGTCACAATATCCTATAATTACTGTCCTTCATGCATGAATAAAACCAACATAAAATAATAAAACGTAAATTTAAAAACCTGCTGACAGCACTGGAAAAGCAGAAAAGAGAAAGCTCAAGTCATGACAAGAATGGGAAATAGATTTTAGAATAATAAGGGCATTTGTTGCTCTGGTCTTGGTTGTTATGGATGAAAAGTGACAGCCATTCGAATTTCCACACAGAAAACTTGGCAGAGCAACACAGTCCATCCTGTTTACGATGGCAATTTGCTGCTGAAATGAATATTTGATCACAGCTGTATTATGAGGGATAAGAAGTATTCTAAATCCGGGATGGGGAGGTGGTCATTTGGGAGTGACCAAGCAATTAAAAGTAGCTCTCTGCTCCTCCTCCAGTGCTCCTGTAATCAATTTTTAGAAGAAGAAGAGTTGGTTTTTATATGCCAACTTTCTCTACCACTTAAGGGAGACTCAAAACGGCTTACAATCACCTCCCCTTCCCCTCCCCACAACAGAAGCCTTGTGAGGTAGTTGGGGCTGAGAGAGTGTGACTAGCCTAAGGTCACCCAGCTGGCTTCATGTGTAGGAGTGGGGAAACAAATCCAGTTCACCAGATTAGCCTCCACTGCTGATGTGGAGGAGTGGGGAATCAAACCCAGTTCTCCAGATTAGAGTCCACCACTCCAAACCACAGCTCTTAACCACTATACCACGCTGGCTCTTTTAAAATCCTTCTCTTTAACATTACTGCAGCAGCTTCTCTCCTCTTTCATGTAATGGAGGCACATGCATGCCTGCACCTTTCCACTGAATGTGAAAACAGCAGCACCAGCACTCTTTCGCATTTGCCTTTCCTCTGCGTGTACACACCCACACCCTTGCTCTGGAACGGTGCTTACTATTAATTTCTCCCCCCTACATCAAAGCTGCTGTTTGCCTCTTCCAGGGAAAACATAGAAGTGATCTGCCGGGGAGAGGGGTTGGTAGACTGGGGCCAGGAGACAGTAAATAGTTCCTTGAGAGGGAGTGGTCACCTCTGCCTTGAAAGGCAATGGGGAGCCCTCTTCTAAAAAATATACTCTAACCCAGGATGTTTGAAATAGCTATCATCCTGTCTCAGATGGACCATTCTTGAGCAAAGTGGTTGAACAACTGGTGGCTGGATAATTCCAAGGATTTCTGAATACAGTGGATTGTTTGGATCCATTCCAGTCTGCTTTCAGGCCTGGCTGTGGGACTGATACAGAGTTGGTCTCCCTGGAACCAGCGTGGTGTAGTGGTTAGGAGCTGTGGACTCTAATCTGATGAACCGGGTTTGATTCCTCACTCCTCCACATGAGTGGTGGACTCTAATCTGATGAACTGGGGTTGGTTCCCCACTCCTCCACATGAAGCTGCTGGGTGACCTTGGGCTAGTCATAGTTCTTTTAGAGCTCTCTCTCACCTACCTAACAGGGTGTCTGTTGTGGGGAGAGGAAGGGAAGGTGATTTTAAGCTGGTTTGATTCTCCTTAGAAAAGGTAGAGAAAGTCAGCATATAAAAACCAACTCTTCTTCTTCTTCCTCTTCCTCCTCTGGGAGGGACAGAAAGTACAACCATGTTGATTCTCCCAGACCTTTCAGCTCTGATACTATCAATCATGGTATCTTTCTGGATTGCCTTTCGGGGTTGGGACTGGGAGGCACCATTCCGTGGCAGTTTCAGTCCTACCTGGAAGGTTTGGCTTCAAAGGATGGTTCTAGGAGACTGCTTCTGGGCCCCTTGGTGTCAGTTGTATGGGGTCCTGCAAAGTTCCATCTTGTCTTCATAATTTTCACTGTCTACACAAAGCTGCTGGGGATGGTCATCTGGAGATTTGGGCTGGGTTGTCACCAATATTTAAGTGATACTTAGCGCTATCTTTTCTGGTCAAACCAAGGGAGTGTACAAACCATGAACTGGTGCCTGGAGGCAGTTTTGGGATGGATAAGGATAAATTGAAACTTAATCCAGACAAACAGAGCCCATTTATTGTTTTTCTTCCCTGAAGCTGTTTCACCCACCTGTGGATTCCAGTACAATTTGGGCAAGAGAGGCAGTGTGGTGTAGTGGTTAAGAGCAGTGGTTTGAAGCGGTGGACTCTCATCTGGAGGACAGGGTTTGATTCCCCACTCCTCCACATGAGCGGTGGACACTAACCTGGTCAATCGGGTTGGTTTCCTCACTCCTACACATAAAGCCTGCTGGGTGACCTTGGCTTAGTCACAGCTGTCTTACCTCTGCCCCACCTACCTTACAGGGTGTCTGTTGTGGGAAAGGGAAGGGAAGGTGATTGTAAATCGGTTTGATTCTTCCTTAGGTGGAAGTGAAAGTCAGCATATAAAAACCAACTCTTCTTCTTAAACAGAGTTACACTCTTTAATTCCCCACTCCTCCACATGAGCAGCGGAGGCTAATCTGGTGAACTGGATTTGTTTCCCCACTCCTACACACGAAGTCAGCTGGGTGACCTTGGGCAAATTACAGCTCTGTTAGAGCACTCTCAGCCCCACCTACCTCACAGGGTATCTGTTGTGGGGAGGGAAAGGGAAGGTGATTGTAAGCCGGCTTGAGTCTCCCTTAAGTGGTAGAGAAAGTCGGCATATAAAAACCAACTCTTCTTCTTCTTCAATTCCTAGAGTGTCATGTGATGTAGTGGCAGCACTTCCAGGTACAAAACCAGAAGTGACATTGCGGTGTCATACAATGCTGATTTCTCCTTTATTTTGCTTCCACTCCCCCACTGAGCAGCAGCAGGATCCTGGAGTCTGGCACCCTAAGGACAATGCATACCATACAGGTGAGCAAGGGAGGGAGACTCCCTTCTCAGACTTTAACCCATTCCCACAACATGTACCTACTGTTGATTGGCTCATCAACTCTTCCTCCCTCAACAGTTCATTACAGTGTCTCCTATGCAGGGGCCCCAGGAGAGAAAGCAGGTATCCTCTTGTGATGTCATACTGATAAAATATCATGCCATTGTAGCCCTATATGCAAGCAGGGAGCATAACCACATTTCCTAGGTGACTACCAGTCTTTCTAGCCATTGCTGTTGATGTCAGTGAGCTCAGACTAGAGCTCTGCATAGGATTGCATTGGTAATGCATAGGATTGCCTTGGATTCTTAGGAGGTATGCTTGTAGATTACTTGATGACAAGAGTGAAAATAAATGTGTGGTTCTATACTTTTTTGTTGTGTTGGATGGTAGGAAGCAAATAATGTATGTGCATGTGTGGATCACCCCTTAGAGTTCAGCAAATGACCCTGACTTTATATCTATAATTTCTTGTGTTGGATGCTAGAAATTTCTGCCTGAATGTCATTCTCCAATGTTACCTCTGTGACACATGTCTGTAATGAAGGAGAAAAAAGATTGTGGTGACTGTAAGCTTGACCGATTCTCTTTCTTGGATGAATTACCTTTATGCCTTTCAGTTGGTTCTCTTAATCGCCCAGTATGTGTCAGATCGAGGTAGGTGAAAGCCACTCAGCTCAAAACACCCTCCTGCTAATGGGAGTTGAGAGCAACGTTGGCTTGGTACATTTTCACACGATAGATGGATTTGATGTAGCAGCATGTGTTCAGTAATATTTGTAAACAGCTAGGAGTCAGCCAAATAGCTGTACAACAGCATCAGTTGTTTCAAAAGGATGACCTCACTTTGTGGCAGAGCTACACAATCATAGCTGAATAGACACTCTCAGCTGAGTTCCCGAGCCACAGATATTTATTAACAGTTTATTTAAATTATTTTTAACCCATGTGCTAAGCAATATGATTGTCAAAGTGGCCTTCAAAAAGAAAAGGTAACATCAACTAGGGTTGTGAGCTCTAGGCTGGGAAATTCCTGGAGACTTGGGGGTGAAGCCTGATGAGATTTGGGAAGGGCCTCAGCGGAGTATAATAGCATACAAATCACCCTCAAAAACAGACATTTTCTCCAGGGGAACTGATCTGTGTTGCCTGGAGATCAGTCGTCATTCTGGAAGATCTTCAGTCCCCACCTGGAGGTTGGCAATGTTTTTCAAATAAACAAGGGGGAAAAAACCCACACCAAAGCATAGAAGAAGCAATAGCCACAAGTGTGGTGCAGTGGTAAAGAGCGGTGGACTCTAATCTGGAGAACCAGGTTCGATTTCCCACTCCTCCACATGAGTGGCGGACTCTAATCAGGTGAACCGGGTTGGTTTCCCCACTCCTACACATGAAGCCGACTGGGCGATGTTGGGCTATTCACAGCTCTCGTAGAGGTCTCTCAGCCCCACCTACCTCTCAAGGTGTCTGCTGTGGGGGGAGGAAGGGAAGGAGATTGCAAGCCGGTTTGATTCTCCTTTAAAGGTAGAGAGATTTGGCATATAAAAACCAATTCTTCTTCAAATAAACAAACAGATCAGGAAACATACAGGCAGTAATACTGTAACAGCAATCAAATGTTAAGCAGCATATGAACAGTCATAATAAATAGTTGAAAGCCAAAACATTTGGCGATTACTTTATTGACTTAACAGAGCGCAACAGAAAGCGTGGGTAAATAAAATGCTGGCACTGAAAAATTAATAGATGTGGTGTCAGCCAAATAGCCATGGAGATGATGTGGCACAACTGCAGTACCACAGCAGAGGAGACCATGGCTGATTCCAGCAAGACACTGGTTTCGAGAGCATCCACATGTTGGCATACGCAGTCGAATCATTACTTTTGAAGTTCTTGTATTTTCTTCCAATGAGCTGGATTAAAGAAAAACCTTAAATCCAGCTCATTGGGGAAATCATGGGGTGGCTGGGAGCTGGAGTCAGTGCAGTTGATGGAGCAATGGCTATATATGTGCCCATGGCACATATTTCTATATGCATGCTAAGTATTCCCATTGTCATCATTGTGTATCAGCAAAGTATGACGTCAACAACTGCATAAAGGGTGGGTGGGAGAATAGGGCTAAGGTCTACATTTCGGCAAACCTGGGGGAACTCAGTTTGAGCTGAAAGGGTTTAACTGCTTAGATTTGCATTACAGATGTCTCCTGTGGAAAGTAAAGGGACTCGAGTGCTTAATTTTGGCTGGGGCAGGCCCTTTGTGTCCATTTTAGAATAGTTCAGTTGGACACTGGCTGCAGCCAAATATTCATGAGCATCCAAGGAGCTGGAGCCACACAAAAAGTCTTTGTTTTGAAAGTATATTACTTGCAGTGTTTGACCCTGATGTGGAATATATTCATTTTCCACGACAGCCTTCCCCTGAGCAGAATATCTCACAGTCTGTTTACTGATTCTGGGCATTAATAATTCTAGCATTTTCCCTCACAAGTTCCTGGAAGACTACCTGAGCCATTAATAATTTGGTTCCTGGAAGCTCTCGTTTCTTTCTTCCAGAGACTAAATATGATTCTAGGTTTCCTCGGCCCATCTTTCTTTTACTGAAGAACAGTTGGGCTACATGCAAGATGAAAGATTTTATATATGCGTGGGTGATACACGAGTCCAGAGACGGAGTTCCAGCAACAACCACTTTATTAACAACCAAGAACTGAACTAGAACTCAACCGGAACTCTACTGAACTGCACAATGCCCCAATTTATATACCAATCCCAACCACCTGAAGCCACGCCCCCCAAATCTGTGATTGGGCGGCTGTAGTCCATAGTCCAATGAGAAACGCAGGTGAAGGAGCCTGGGGAAAACTTCAAACTCAGTGTGAGCCTTACTTCCAACTGCATACATTACAAGAGAGATACATTACAAAAGTGACCTAATATTTTATGAGTATGTGAAAGGATTGCATGATGCCTGTTTGCTATAAAACAATTTGTTCCAATTTGTAAAAGGTAGGTATTCTCGGTATAAGCTGTAAATGCAGTATGAAATTTTCTGTTCTGTTCAGAAGAAAAATACTAGCCCTTAAATACCAAACTATGTTTTTGTCCCTGTGTTATATAGATGAGTCAGGCTTAATCACTCTGCCTGTTTCAAAAAGAAAAACCAGCAGGAGGGAGAGAAATAGAGAAATGGAAATCATGTATATTTACACCTAATCAATGTTACTACTTCTGGGAAGAGAGAAGGGAGTAAATTAATCAGCAGATATGGTAAAATATTTAGTGGCTGGCAACAATATTTAAACTAAAATACAAAATGGAAACCAAGGTTTTCATTTCCATGAAGTCCTATAAGAGATCAAGTCAAGTTTTGATATAGTGTCTGGAGTCGGTGCGCTACAATCATGTCTAAATTCTGTTTTGTCAACAGAATGAGAAGCTATGCTGGACTAGTGAATTTGCACCAGTTTGGGATCAGCCTGGGTCTGACCATGTGCTGCAACTTTGAAGGTTTCTCTGACTCTTCATAAGAACGTAAGAAAAGCCATGCTGGATCAGACCAAGGCCCATCAAGTCCAGCAGTCTGTTCACACAGTGGCCAACCAGGCGCCTCTGGGAAGGCCACAAGCAAGACAACTGCAGCTGCATTATTCTGCCTGTGTTCCACAGCACCTAATATAATAGGCATGCTCCTCTGATCCTGGAGAGAATAGGTATGCATCATGACTAGTATCCATTTTGACTAGTAGACATGGATAGCCCTATCATCCATGAACATGTCCACTCCCCTCTTAAAGCCTTCCCAGTTGGCAGACATAGCCACAATTTAACTATGTGTTGTGCCTGGTTGTATCCACTCATAGTTTGATATTGTACGATCATTACATTAAAGCAGTCATTCATAACTGGATTGGCTTTCCCTCCCAGGGTAATCTATTTGCAAATAATTGCCATAGCTGAACAGAGGAATCTCAAACAGTGTGTGAATGCAGCCTCTGTCCCATCACTTCCAGCCAGACTGCAGATCTCCTCTGCTAACTATGTGGAGAAAGTGGATGGAGGAAGGGTGTTGATAACGCTGGCTCTTCCCATCTTCAGTAGCTGCTTCAACTCTGCACCACCCCATCCAGCTAGCAGGTTTTCAGTTTTGATTGTGAGGGTCTGGTGGCTGGAAGAAGGGAGGTCATCTTTTTGGCATGGATTTAGCAACAGCTCTGCTCAGCAGACCAACCAGGCAACGGAAACTTCTGGCAATGGCTAGAACCCAGTGGCTGGTGGAAGGGGAGAACTTCTGTCTTTATCAATAGGTTAAATGTCGATTGCTTGCCTTTGGCAGCAAATTAAACCAGCAAAATTAGGGAAACCAATAAAAGGAGATATTCTGGGCATTATCAGCAGATTTCATTTGTTCCCATTATTTGCCTTGTTATAGATGATTTGTTGTAAACCACATCAAGTCTCTAAGAAAAGGGAAGCCACATAAATAGGAAAGTCGGCTTTTAGTTTTCTCTGTAATCTTTGGATCTTCTCAGGACTTCGTTTTCAATTGTATTTTGTCTTCCTTGAAGAAAGCAGAGATGAAAAATGAGAAAAGAGATAAACACAAGTCTTAAAAAAAATCAGAACCACCTCCAGGATTAGTAATTTGTTGGCATGGACAACGGCAGCATTGTGATGGAGAGAATGGACTGCAATCTGGGAGGTCTCTGGTTCAAATCTCATTTCTGCCATGTAGTGGGTTTAGGCAAGCTACCCTCTTGCGATCAGATTCTCACCTCTAATATGTGAATTGCGACACTGAGCTTTGTTATAAGCCTGGTGAAATGAAAGACCTCTATCTGAGACGCTGGAGGGCCCCTGCCAGTCAGAGTAGGCAGTGCTGGCTGTCCTTGCTAGGCCCACGGTCTGACTCAGGAGAAGGCACAGCATCATGTGCTCTCATGACTGTTGCAGAGATTGTAGGATGGTACATGGGAAGCTTGGAATTCAGAGAACCCTGTTACAAGTATTGTTACAATATTCTATTGATACAACAATATTTTTATTTTAATGCCACCTTTCCACCCAATCAGAGTCCATGAAGCAGCAAACATAAAAACATGTAGACATTTAAACAACTAAAAAAAAACAGTTAAAATGAAAAATTTTATTCATAGACTCATGGAGTGGGAAGGGACCACCAGGGTGGTCTAGTCCAGCCCGGTGCACAATGTAGGAAATTCACAACTACTTCCCCCCCACACCCCCTGTGACCCCTGCTCCATGCCCAAAAGATGCCCAAGATGCCCTCCCTCTTATGATCTGCTTAAGGTCATAGAATCAGCATTGCTGACAGATGGCCATCTAACCTCTTCTTAAAAACTTCCAGGGAAGGAGAGCGTACCACCTCCCAAGGAAGCCTGTTCCACTGATGAACTTCTCTAACTGTTAGAAAATTCTTCCTAAATCATTACAAACACATTAGCAAACACCACTAGAAGGAGGTCCAATAACCGTTATTGGGGGTATGCCAGATGAAACAAAAGAAGTTTTCACCTGATGTGAAAGACACCGATAGATGGAAACAGACGAATCTCCCTGGGGAAGGAGTTCCAAAGTTTTGGTGCCATGTCAGAGAAGGCCCTTTCTCAGGTTGCCACCCTTTGAGCCTCAGATGCTTGGGGCACCCAAAGCAGGGCCTCTAAGGATGACCAGAGGTTTATGTGGGAGAAGGCGATCCTTAAAGTATGTTGCTCCCAGGGCTTTAAAGGTCAATACCAATTCAATTGCACATTTGTTAAAAAATAGCCCCCTGGTGGCAGGGGGAGGCAATGGCGTCCACAGGGACAGTGTCAGGGAATTTCCCTGGGCAGCCAAGCCTCACAGGAATCTAGGAGCCTGCCAACCACTTTTGGGCTGTCGGGGTGGGCTTTGCAACATCTGATGCTGGCAGCAATGACTAACTGGGAGGAAGGCCTGCAAGGTGTCCCAGACCCACCAGCAGGGCCAGTCTAGTCCTTCCTTTCCTTTTACACTTCAAACAGAGAATGCATTTGTACGGGTAACTGTTGATTTCTCCCGTTTGCAAGGTGTAAGAAGAAGAGTTGGTTTTTATACTCTGATTTTCTCTACTGAAAGGAGAATCAAACTGGCTTACCTGCAGAAGGCCCTGTTCAGGTGAGCAAAATTGTCATGGTGGAGCACGGGGGAGAGGCAGCCCTGCAGATATGATGGACCAAGGCCATGAAGGGCTTTGTATGAGATAGCCAATATCTTGACTAGAGCCCGGTAACTGATGGGCAACTAATGGAGTGATTGCAGAATGGGAGTAATATATACACTCTGCATAGCTTCCAATAAGCGCTGAGCTATGGCGTTCTGTACCTACTGGAGTCTCCAAATTGACTGCAAGGGGAGATCTATGTAGAGTGCATTAAAGTAGTCTAGACCTGATGTTACCATGTCATGGATCCAGGCAGACAGATTGGGCATGAAAAGGTAAGGAGCCATCTTGCAGGTTGGACCAAATTGGAAGAAATCATTTTTTTGCAGCTGCGTTAACTTGCTTCTCCAGCAGCAATGCTGGATCCAATGTGAACCCTAGACTCTTAGCTGGGTCAGCAAGGGTCAGCTGAACCCCATTGAAAGTGGGAAGCATCATGTCCTTCAAGATCTCTGTCTTCTCAATCAGCATCACTTTCATCTTGTCTAGGTGCAGTTTCAATTTATTCGCTTTCAGCCATTGGACCACAGCAATCAGGCAGTGGCAGAGGACTTTTACCACATCACCAGGGGATCTGGATCGAGAGACACAGAGCTTGGTGTCATCCACATATTGATGGCATCCAGTTCCAAACTTCAAATGATTTCTCCCAAAGGGTTTAAATAAGAGGTTGAATAATATGGGGGGATATGAATGGGCTCTGTGGAACCCCACAAGACTTTCCATACTGAGGACAGCTGGTCTCCAGTAGCAATCCTTTGAGTCTGATCCATAATTTAAACCAGTCCAAGGCGTATCCCCGAGCACCTACTTCTGCCTCCGAACACCTCAACAGGATGGTATGATCTCCTGTATCAAAGACTGCAGGTAAATTCAGGAGCAGCAGCAAAGAAGTAGAGAATTTTCTAGAGAGTTCTAGAGAAATAGTGACCACAATAATGGAAACAACAGTAAAGAAAAACTACTCTGAAAGTGGAGAGAGTAGATAGAGGAGATACAGATGATAATTTGAAGACAAGAAATGGAGAGGAACAGAATAACCATATATAGGAAGGTGGGGGTGGGAAATTATGATCAATTTCTTTCTGTACTAGAATCAGTGCCCCAACCTTTATGAATCTGTAGGTATTTCTTCAAGGAAGAGAAGATCTGCTGAAGCAGACCCAAAAACTCCAAATATGTCATATGCTTGGTGAAGCACAAGGATACAATGAGCCGGTTGCCAAGTCTTCTGCCCCCTCATTGAGTGGGAGAACGGCTGCCATTCACATGTAATTGTCACCAATTTTCAGCATTTTTAATGGAAGCTTTTAAATCATATGTTCGATTATTTATAGGTTCATCATTTCAAAAAATGGCTTTTAAGAACCTGGAGTTTTAATCATTAAGTCCAAGCATAACGGGATGCCTTCTCTTTTTCTCTGCTTCACCTGTTTTCACAAAGTTGTATAAGATAATCCTCTGAGCCCAACATTCCTGTTTAGAATGTGTCCCTTGCCAGATTTTTGTGCCAATCCTTTTTAGTAATGAAAAGGATTACCTACTCTCAGTTTGTTAATTGCATTAAAATATATTGGTTGATCTTTTCTGTGACAATTTTTTATCCCATCTCTGGCATGAATTTGCAATTTTAATTTTTATAATAATTTCATATTTAAGTGTAACTGGTTTTTACTGCATTTAAATTACTTCATTATGCAATACTTGCTATCAGTTTAGAGCCAATCTGTACAACCAGCAGTATCAATAATTACCACTCCCTTTTATAGTACATATGTATTTTACATATAAATACATATGTATTTTACACTCCCTTTTATAGTGTAAAATACATATGTGTATTTTAATGCTGTCCCATGAAAAGGCTCCCTTCATGTAGAAAAACAGCTTATTGGGAGCTGAACCTAGCCTATTCCCTGATATGCTGTTTTTCTTTGTGCAAGAAGTTTTGTGGCGGGGGGGGAGGGGGGAATATGTCCAAACGTATAATCTTCCAACATGATTCTAAAGTTACATGTTCCAGGAAAAGTTTTATTGTGGGATCCTGCTGATTGTATGAATTGGCCCTTCTTTTTGTGAACGGACTCCATAAAAAGATTCCCTTTTCTCCCTCCTCCCTTCATCAACAAACACAGATCTGGGGTGGAGTGCAATGAATATCCTGAGGAAATAATTAGAGCCAGCCAGTCCCTAGCCTTTAAAGGCATTGTTGATTAGAAAGAAAGAGTGGGGAAGGCGAGGTGAAAGCTATGAAGGTCTTTAGGCTCCTTGATTTCCTTAGCCCTTATGCTACCTATCAGGCAGGCAAAGAGAAACTGCATCACACTATTGCAGAACCCCAGCCCAGCCTGAAATGATGATTAATGACATCCATTTGAGAGCATGAATAAAATGTTCTCGCAGAAGGGGTGCTTGGAGAAGAGCATGAATTACATCCAAGTTTCTCTGAGTGGGCTCTGAACATCATGCATTAAGTAAAAAGAAGCTGTCATCAATGTAGTGCAATTACCCACGTGAATGTACCAAGAGCAAGTGAGATTCTTTTGAGCTATTTCCAACTTTCATTCCCAGAATTTTCAGGCGATTTCCCAACTCGACCTGGCTCAGCGACCTGGCTTTGCCTGTAAAGTTTTAAAAATTAAGGGTCCTCTCAGGAATCTCAGGGAAGAGAGGGAGTCTGCCAAGAAAGGAGTCTAGAGAACCAAAATAGAATAGCCTTGAAGATCAGAAAGAAGAGAAAGTGGTAACAATTATATGGCATTGTGTAGATTAGACGCCGTCTAACCTGTTATCAATACATACAATTTGTTTAGGCTCAGGTGCTAAATGTGTCTAAAAAATTGTAAGAATGTCAACTGTTACCAGAAGTGCACCCCAGGGTGGAGTGGGGTAGGGGGGGAATTAGCTTTTTTTTTGGATTTCAAGACTGATAAATGAGGGATCTTTTATCTGTGTATACTGGGGTTTTATTCCAGCTCAATGTTCCCAGAGAAAACGTAAACCTAAATCAACCACTTCGAACTAGATGAAGTCTTTATTCACTGGCAATCAATCGCACTGCTATGATCACAACCTTTAGATGACAATAAACCACAGCAAAGCACAATGAACCACAATAGACCCTCTCCTTTCCAAATACATACACACTATACGGATGGGGTAAGGAGATAAAACATAATAGCAATAACTCTCAAAGGCTAACAATTCATAAAGGCAGCAAGTACACCCCAGGGCAGCTTTAAAAGACCCACTTAAATTCTGAATGGGGCAAAAGAGAGTTAGGAAATACAGTAGGCAGTAGGGTAGCACTGTTACAAAAGCCTTCACAGAGTTTCTAGGATAAATTATTGGGGACTGTGGTCTGCAGTAGTGTGCATAGCGTGCTGTGAGTTGGCTCCCGTTGTGTAATTTTGCATCATTTAATGTGTCATGCTTTGCTTCAGTTCTGTTTTTTAGACCTCTGGTTGGATCTACAACCCAATCCCCTCTGATTCTAGCTGATAATCACTGCTCAACTTGGCAAAGGGCAATAGAGAAGATGCTCTAGAAACACAGCCTCTCTTCTCAAGCCACATTGGCATTGGGACACCAAAAAGCCAAGGAAATAATCAAACAGAGACTCTTGGACCATGCCGTTCAATCAGATAGGGCTCAGATTCATAAGTATCCAACCATCTTGCAATACATCAAACCTTTCCACCCTGCAGACTACCTCAGATTCCTGGAAGTATCCAAATATCGAAGGGCCTTTACTCTTGCACGTTTCAGCACCTTACCTTCAGCTCTCCTGGAAGGCAGGTATCTCCGTACTCCCTTTCATCAACGACTATGCCCATGCAAAACAGAGAAAGTGGAAACAATAGAACATGTTCTGCTGTAATGTCCCTTCTACAATGACATAAGACCGCAGTACATTTTCTCCCTTGTAGAGGAATGCCGTCCAGCCTCCGCTGGGTGGTCCTCTATTAAGGGTGGTCCAAAGTTACTTCTAAACAAAACACTGAGCCAAGGAGCCTTCCTGTGCTCAGTGGGTAAGCTGCCACCAGCCCCAGGCAGAGGATAAGGGCAGCCTCTGCCTGCTGATACCAAATCAATGCGCAATGCTCTTCCTGCAGAGTAGGAGGCCCGACAGGAGAGAATTAAACTAGCAAAAGGTTTAAGTTTTGATAGGTGGTCAAACAAACAATAAGGCACTCGGATTTAGAGCTTGAAACCCATAAAGCCAAAAGACACAACCAAAATATAGTTTAAATTTTTATTCCAAGGATTTGTGCTCATTACAGAAACAAAAGGTTCATGAAGCAGTTGAGCATAAAATCAACAAAAGGCTTAACATAGCTAACCACACATTAAGGTTCTTAGGTTCAAAAGTTTGGCAAAAGCTTCAGGCAAGTTTCAAATAAGTTTGTTTCAAATAAGTTTACCAGTTCCACAAAGTTCATAGCATCTCGGTTCAGCATGCAAAGTTGCTCCAAAAGTCAGTCTGACAGAGTTTCCCCCTGAATGGCAAATCAAATAGGTTTTGATGAAGCAGGGCATGGAACCAGCCATCCCCAAGCGTTCACGATTTTGGCTAAAAACTGGCCTACTTTTATCGTCAAAATCCCAATAGCGTGAGCTCACATAAGCCAATGAGATTGTGAAGAAATCCATAAACCAGTAATAAAATGACTTGTCAAACATTGCCCCTCTATTACATCAGGGTATGTCAAAGGTACCTTAAGCCTGCAGAACTCAATTCACCTGGACATCCTCAAAAAGAGATAAGGCCTTGTTCGACAGCTTTGTTACCTTAGTAACTAACGACCTTCAATTTATGGAGGAAAGAAAAGGCTGTAAACTATTCGCAGCTGTGTGTTATCCCCCCCTCCCCCCCGCCCCCCCCACAGGAGTGAATCCTTCAGAAGTGAAACTTCCCACGGTTGAAAATTGCAGGCTGGCCAAAAGCCTGAACCAAAGAAATGGTAAAAGCAAGGAATTGTGGGAGCCCACTTCCTTGACACCCCTATTGTCATCCTTTCCTGGGAGATTGGAAGAAGCTAAAGTTTCCCTTCTCTTAGCAGACTCCTCTCGGGAGATAACCATTCAAGTAGCCAAATTTTGCCTCCGGTCTATTGGGATTCGTAAACGGCTAATTGAAAACCTTTCCCCACAGAAGATCTTTCCTCCTCCTCTTCAAATCATCCTTCCCAGAATCATCAACCTTTATTATTTTATTTTATTATTTTAAACTTAACTTTGATTTTTATTCAGAGCTGATATTGTATCGAAATAAAACTTGACTGAACCCAAATCCTATTTCATTGTTTATTGAATGTCCCACCTTGTTGATTGTGCAACCCACCTTAAGCCCCAGCGAGAAATGCGGACTATAAATAATGTAAATAAACAAAATTTAACATTAATGCGACACCAGCAATCATTTCAGTTATTCTAGTTTAAAGTTTCTAGAACCTTATGGGTTTGTGCCCTCCGGTGGCTAATCATGAGTACTGCCTGCACGGGGGAAAAAGTTCTTTGACATCTGAGCAATCGATGTTGAGTCTTTTATAGTGCAGTTCTGTGCAGAGTTTCTCCACTCCAAGCCCTTTGAGTGCATTGTTAAAAGTTCTGTTGATTTCAGCTGGAGAGTTAAGCGTACCTTTTCAAATCAATGGGATTGCCCCTGTAACAGATTTGGTATTATATAAGCTTTTGAAATTATCGCTTGATTATGCATGGAATGCAGAGTTGTTTGTTGGTAAGGTCCTAAAGCACCCACCCCCCACTGAGAATGGATCAGATGTGAGAATGAGAAGGCAGCAGCTGTCTTCATTAACCTGCCCATGGGGTTAAGAACATAAGAAAAGCCATGCTGGATCAGACCAAGGTCCATCAAGCGACTGTGGGCTAGTCACAGTTCTCTCAGAACTCACTCAGCCCCACCTACCTCACAAGATGCCTGTTGTGGGGGAGAGGAAGAGGGAATGTGATTATAAGCAGCTTTGAGACTCTTTTTGGTAGAGAAAAGCGGGATATAAAGACCAGCTCTTCTTCTTCTTCATCCCCCTGCTCTCCATTGGTGCAAGCAGCCATGCGGTGGGTAACAGTGGTTAGACGGGAGCTGGGTAGCGAGGGGTTAGTTTGCTGTACTCAGAATTGTCTGCTTTGAATTGCAACTTTTTTAAAAATTTAAGAAAGCCACATGATATCTAGTTGCAGATCTCCTGCCCGCTTGGAGAAAGTGAGAGAGAATTTCTGGGTCTCCTCTGAATATTCTTCTGCCATTCAGGTTCGGTGAAGTTCTTATTGATATTCTCAAAGCTTTCATTTACTAGTTTATATTAAAGCCTTTCATCCCCAGGTGTCAAACCTGGCATCATAAATCAACACTTGGAGGAGAATCTAAATTCATGCCTGTCCTTCCAAAGTTCCCAACTGAGCTGCAACATCTGTGCTGTATTTCCTAAATGACATATTGTTGTCTTAGAATTTAGTGGGCAAAAATGCATGGTCGCTTTAGCCTCCTTTATTCCCTGTTTCAGCCAGGATTCAGCCAGGATCTAACGCATGCGTTTCGCCGAACGTGCGTTCGATCCTGGCTGAATCCTGGCTGAAACGGAATAAACGAGGCTAAAGCGACCGTGCGTTTTCGCCCAGTGTCTACCAGGTAAGGCAAGGAATTAGACCAGTGACAGTAGCTGTACTGAATACATAATAATCAATAGAAACATATTCAGAAATGTTTATAATTTGCATATACCTATACAGTACAAATACAGTTGCCCTGACCTGGATGGGCCAAGCAAGCCCAATCTCATTAGATTTTGGAAGCTAAGCAGGGTTGGTCCTGGTTAGTACTTGGATGGGAAACCACCAAGGAAGTCCAGGGTTGCTATGCAGAGGCAGGCAATGGCAAACCACCTCTATTTTTCTCTTGCCTTGAAAATCCTGGGGGCATCGCCAGTGCCAGGAGTATGTGGGCCCTGGGCAAAGGAGTATAACCAATCGCCTTTACCTATTGGTATGGCCCCTTTCCCCTCTAACCACACCCTTCCATTTGGCCCCTCCCATTTGGCTCTATCTTTTCTTCTTCAGCCATTCCCTTTTCCATTTCAACTTGCTCACTCTGGTAAAGAGAAATACCAAGTTGTGCTTTCTTCATTACTTTTATTACTTTGTATCAAACCACAGAGAAGAAAATATACCTTCCATGATTTTATTTAGTATGCATTCAATAAAATTGGATTAAAATTCTATGACCTTAGATCATGAGAGGGAGGGCATCTTGGCCATCTTCTGGGCATGGAGTAGGGGTCACTGGTTGTGCATGTTGGGGGAGGTAGTTGTGAATTTCCTAAGTTGGGCAGGGGGTTGGACTAGTTGGCCCTGGTGGTCCCTTCCAACTCTGATTCTATGAATCTATGGTCAGAAGTGTCTGTAGCATGCATCAACACAAGTTTCCAGTTGTGGGGAGAACAAGGTACAAAGTATGCCTGGGGATCTTCCCCCCCAGAACAATGGCTTGCACTCCTTTTTCACCATTATCACAGTATTGGCTACAAATATTAGACACCAACAATCCATACTTACCTGTCACCTAACCCAGCACAATGTTTGCAAGATCTTTTCCCTGTTATATTTGTGACATGCAGAAATTTAAAAAAATTCTTGATGTCCACTGATTTGATGTTAACAAAAAGAAGGGGGTGAGTGTGTCATTAGAGTAGGCAATTTGTCCCTTGGCACTTTGGCGAGAGCTTAGCATCTGTCACCATAAAGTAATAACGTTGCCTTTTTCCACTTTACTGTCGTGTGAAGTTTGCAGTGTGGGGGAAAAAACACACAATTATTTCACAGCAGGGGTGGGCCTTGGCATGTGTCCCCCCCCCCCAACTGCTGATGGTGCAATCCTGAGGTTGCTATAATTCGGCTGTGATGTGATTTGGCACGTTCCACCGCTACATATACAGTTGGATCCTGCCAACTTTTGCACCAATCCCCCTGCTTATTGCATCCCCTCCCACCCATGATTGTGCTCCATGTGGGCCCTGTGGCAAAGGTAGTCCGCTGTGCAAGCACCAGGTCATTATTGACCCATGGGGTGACATCACAACCTGACGTTTACTAGGCAGACTCTGTTTACGGGGTGGTTTGCCACTGCCTTCCTCAGTCATCTACACTTTACCCCCAGCAAGCTGAGTACTCATTTTACCAACCTCAGAAGGATGGAAGGCTGAGTCAACCTTGAGCTGGCTACCTGAAACCAACTTCCATCGGGATTGAACTCAGGTTGTGAGCAGAGCTTTTGACTGCAGTACTGCAGCTTACCACTCTGCGCCATGGGGCTCCGTGACTTCCCAGTAAATCTCTTGGGAGTTTTTAGCTCAAAGGAGTCTCCTCCTTCCTTTTGATCAACAGAAAAACTGGGTGGGTTCAACCTGTAGTTTAGTGATGAGAGGAACACTAAAGGAAAATGCGCATACAAAATATTTCCATGTTTTATTTTGGACACAGGCATGGAGGTTTCTTGGTGCCAAAAGGATAGTGTTGTTAGCCTTGCCAACAGATAGCAAGCTGGTTCCAATGGAAAGGTGGCATCGTATGAGTGAGCCTCAAGCTCACATCTTCCCTCCCCCCTTCTGTCTCCCTCTTCCACTGGCATAGACTGATTCCTTCCATCCCTTTGCGGTTGGTGGAGAATTCGTCTCTGCCACTGAACCAAACAAAATTGAGCCTGGTGAAAGCATGCCCACATTGCCTACAAACCAAAACGAGAACCCGCATTCAAGCCACGGTTTCCAGTTCCATTTGGCGGGCAAGTGATGGGGTGCACAAACCTAGTTCAGGTGTCATGGCCAACTAGGGTTGCCAACCCCCAGGTACTGCTGGAGAAAAGAGGCACTTGGTACTAATGGAATTTGAGAGAAAATAAGTACCAACACAACGTTAATGCAACCTAAGTTTAGTACAGTGAAAAAGTGCACAGTGAACAAACAACAAACATTACAAGCAGGAAAAATACATGGCTCTCAAAGAGTCTCACGGAATCTTCAACAATCTTCACTGAAGTTCTTACTAAAGTCCAAAAGGCTTCAACAAGCAAAGTCCATAAGAAGGACGGTGGAAAAAAACGGATTTTTTCCACCAACCCCCAGGTACTAGCTGGAGATCTCCTGCTATTACAACTGATCTCCAGCCGATAGAGATCAGCTCACCTGGAGAAAATGGCCACTTTGGCAATTGGACTCAATGGCATTGAAGTCCTTCCCCTCCCCAAATCCCACCCTCCTCAGGCTCCACCCCAAAAACCTCCCACAGGTGGCGAAGAGGGACATGGCAACCATATGGCCAACAGTGGTCTGCAGCAAATCAGGAAGAGAGGGAGGAAACAGGTGCATGTACAGGAGGAGGGAGGGGAGGAGGCCCAGCAAGAGGCCCAAGGATTGTTAATGCAGTGCCAAACCATGGCATTATGTCTGAACCCAGTGGTTGTAATCTAGGTCCCTTCCATTCAAGGGCAAGGGGGTTGTAACACAGTGATTGCGGCATGACTAAATTGCATCCTAAGCAGAGCTATACTCTTCTAAGCTCATTGCCTTTGGTGGACTTAGAAAGGTGTGACTCTGCTTAGGATTGCACTGTGAGTCTGTTCTGTCTTCAATTATTGTTTTGGGATCCACTTTGGGGAAGAATTAAACCTTTATTGATCAGTGGTACGTTCACAAGAAGGCATTGGGCATGAATCGCATTGCTATTAGAAAGGCACTAGAGGGCAGTATGGTAACTTTGTACTTCATTAGAGGTGCTATTTTTGTAGGAAGGATGCAAGAGAGAGAGAGAAAAAACCTTCAGCTTTCAATCTTCCTTTCCGAAGGAAAGCTCAGAGAACAAGCCAGACAAATGATCTCTTAAAAAAAGAAGGCGCGTATTTGGCAGAGGGCAGTAAAAAGAACAGTTTCTGTTCATGTGTCCATCTGTCCTGTATCCACCAAGAGATAAACTGAAGGTCTGTTTTGATATGCTCTTATTAACTCGGTGAAGAATAATCACCAGTTCATTGTCACTCCCAAATGTGGGCACAATACCCCTCCCTCCAGAAATATTTGAACAAAAATCTGCACGTTTTTCACTATCGCAGTAAATGGTGGCAAGTGGCTTATGTCAGAGAATCATAAATCATAAACAAAGAGAATCATAAATCATAAACAAAATGGCTTATGTCAGAGAATCATAGAGCTGGAAGGGACCACCAAGGTCATCTAGTCCTGCCCCTGCACAATGCAGGAAATTCACAACTACCTCCCCCCACACCCCAGTGACCCCTACTCCATGCCCTAAAGATGGCCAAGATGCCCTCCCTTGCATCATCTGCCTAAGGTCATAGAATCAGCATTGCTGACAGATGGCCATCTAGCCACTGCTTAAACTGTGGTGCCCCAAACTGAACACAATGATGTAGCTGCTGTCACAGGCACTTGGGGTGATCCCAGGAACCTGCTTTCTTCTCTTCCTACAATGGATGATCATCTCTGTCAGAACTGGTAGGACTGACCTCCACGCTTGTTCATCCCAGTTCTTCGGAATACCACCACCACGTGGTTTGCCTGCTTATACTTATTATTTGACAACAACTCATCTTTCTAGAGCCTTCTGTTTAGCTAGACTGAATGCTAACCCCTCTATGGTTATGCAGGGCAGAATTTTGAATATACCATACCCAGACAGGACCTGTCCTTTCTCTTCTGACTCTATTGATTCATTATCTCATGCCCTCTTGGAATGCCGCCTTTATGAGGAACTTCGATCACGTTATATCTCTCCCCTTTTAACATATAAACCTAATGCCTCTGTGTCTGACATAATGCCTTTTTTTTTTTTTTACTAAGTGACAGGGATCCCGTTACATTGTCAGTGGCAAGATTTGTTTCAGTCCTTATATCCCTCAAACATTAGATATATGCTGCTCAAGATCAATGGATCAAGGAGCTTCTAAGGGATAAAGGAAAGGTAGGACTGACTGTCCTGTCAGTAAATTGTGTGTTGAAGCTCGTGTGCCATTTGCACAAGAATCTCTGGTTTAGGGCCCATGAGAATGCAGAGAGTACCCGTTTATCAAGCTGCTTCTTCATTGCCCTGTGACTGAGCAGAGAAATGCCCTTGCTTGCTCAAGAGGGGTGTTTGATTCTAGGCCAGAATCAAGCACCACAGCTTTGGTTACAAGGTTGGGCATATGAAGCTGCTGCTGCCTTATGCTACCAGTCCTTCCAGCTCAGTACTACTGTCTATTGGCACAGGATCAGAGTGCCAAGAGCTCTTCAGGGTCTTTCCCAGTACCTCCTACACTGAGTGCTTTTTTGGTTCGAAGCTGGGAGTTTCTGAATAGGCTCTCCCACTGAGGCCCCTTGTGGAAATTACAAGACCCCGTTTTGACAGCTTGCATGGAAATGGCCCTCTACTCATGATCCAAGATAACCCCAGTGTGCTGCTGCTGTGCAAAGGGCAAATTCCATGCTGGCCATAATTAGAGACAAGGAATAGAGAATAAAACTGCTGCTGTCATACTGCCCCTGTGCAAATCTATGGTGAGACCACACTTAGAATACTGTGTACAGTTCTGGTCACCACACCTAAAAAAGGATATTGCAGAGCATGAGAAGGTAAAGAAAACAGCAACCAAAATGATTCAGGGGGCAACTGCCCTACGAGAAGCGGTTAAAACACTTAGGGCTGTTTAGCTTGGAAGGCTTTAAGAGGGGAGTGGACATGTTCATGGAGGATAGGGCTATCCATGACTACTAGTCAAAATGGATACTAGTCATGATACATAATTATTCTCTCCAGGATCAGAGGAGCATGCCTATTATATTAGGTGCTGTGGGACACAGGCAATATAATGCTGCTGCAGATGTTTGTGGGCTTCCTAGAGGCACCTGGTTGGCCACTGTGTGAACAAACTGCTGGACTTGATAGGCCTTGTTCTGATCCAGCATTGCTTTTCTTATGTGTTTATGGTCTTTTTCTTCCACTGGCTATATGGCCTTTCATCAGGTGTGGGGGCACGGCCCTTGGCCAGTCTGCCCCTGAGTTGGAACCAAGAAGTATCCTACCACTCCATGTTTATATAGTTAACCAACAGGAACTCTTAAGGAAATGTACCTTACTTTGCCTACTAAAACAAAGCCTGCCAATTAAGTCTGCAATTCACATCCCCGCTGGTGAGCTTTCTGTCAGCTCCACTGGAATCGTTATGTTTGTCCATCAAGCAGCTAAATAAAAACTCCTCTTGGGCAAGGACATCAGCGATCAAGATATCCACGACTAGTTCTCAGCTCTGCTGCGAGCCTGCTGTGAAATGTCATGTTCGTAAAGGTATCTATTTCAGAATCCCATCTTTAAAAAAAATTCCATTCAACCTGTCTGAAGCTAGCCTGCTGGTCTCCATCACTGAAGAAGGATGTCGACACCTTAGATGGGATAGATGGGGAAAGTTTGGGGATTATGAAGGGACGAGATGACAAGCTGGACTCTTGTTATGTTGACTCTACAGAACAGATGAGCGTGGGGGAAACATGTTGACAGTTCTGAAGTATTTAAGCGGATATCTGAAAGAATTGGGGGGAACGAGCGTTCATGCTAGCCACGGAAGGCAGGAAAAAGGAACCACAAGTTTAAAATACTTGAAACATTTTTTTGAAAAAATAAAACAACCTTCTTAACTTTGAATTCAGCAAAGGAATTCAGAGAGCAAGCCAAAGCAGGCCTATTCAATGGGGCTTACTCCCAGTATTTTAGGATTGCAATATAAAGGCTGAAGCAAGGTTTGATCTCCCTCGGTTGTCTGCTATTTATTTTATTTCAATGACCTATAACCTAGGGCGTTATTACAGGTTCTTTTCAGTAACCAAGAATGTGGCAAAAATGAAATATTGAGCAAACCCATGTCCACAACAAAATACTTGTCATGTTACACTTTGTTTTAGTTATTTTATTTGCATCTCTCCCATCAACATGAACACATGAAGCTGCCGTATACTGAATCAGACCCTTGGTCCATCAAAGTCAGTATTGTCTACTCAGACTGGCAGCAGCTTTCCAGGGTCTCAGACAGAGGTCTTTCACATCACCTACTTGCCTAGTCCCTTTATCTAGAGATGCCGGGAAATGAACCTGGGGCCTTCTGCATGCCAAACAGATGCTCTCCCACTGAGCCACAGCCCCTCCCATATAAGAACATAAGAAAAGCCCTGCTGGATCAGACCAAGGCCCATCAAGTCCAGCAGTCTGTTCACACAGTGGCCAACCAGGTGCCTCTAGGAAGCCCCCAAACAAGACGACTGCAGCAGCACCATCCTGCCTGTGTTCCACAGCACCCAAGATAATAGGTATGCTCCTCTGATCCTGGAGAGAATAGGTATGCAGCATGACTAGTATCCATTTTAACTAATATGTTTCTTGGTGCCCACTTGCTTTTGCATAGGGCATAGCAACCCCACATTACAGAGATTGTGTAGGTGAAACACTTTGAATACTGAAAGAGCTAACTATTATTATTTAGGTAAACATGTTATTAATGTATGAGGTGCACTTAACAGATTTCTATAAGCAAAAATGAGAAGTATCTGCATGGAGTAGTTTGCAGTCTGATTTCGGCCAACTGGGAAGACTGCAAAAGAAGGGAGAGGCTGGGGGGAAGAGGGATAACAAGGGATGGAAGTGAAGAGACACAGTGACATGTCCTTGAGCTTCATGTCAATTGAGTATGACAACTAATTTTTGGAAAAGCCACCATAATAGTCAACAGTTGCAGTGCACAGAGGGTCCCTGTAAATATCCACGCTGAGCTGCAGTGGAGGGAACTGTAACTTGTGCGTTGTGTATGTGAGCAAGCAAGTGGACTTGCTGTTATTACACTCCACAAATCAAAGGCAGCTCTGAGAAGAGTTACAATTTCCTCCCATCCCACTGGATCAGGCCAGATCAATCATCCTCCTGGCATATTTTTTATGTCTATTTTTGGCAGGGAAACAAAATGTTTGAAAAAGTAAAAAGGAAAAGTTGATCTGCTAGGAAATGCTGTAAGGAAAGACCTGGAGTTCTTTTCAAGGTTGATGGGTGGGGTGGGAAATGGATGCTTTGTTCTTACTTGTTTCTTCTTCAACTTCTCCCCTTCCACTTCAACCTGTTCCCTTCCCACACAAGGAAGTGAAGCCTTGACTGACACCTCTCCCCAAACCACCATGGAATCATGCGATAGAGAGGACAGGGAACACAGTTGTTTGGGTCGAGTTGGAGGCTCGTGTTAACTTCCTGATCTCAAGGGAGAGTCTATGGCTCAGTGGTAGAACATCTGCTTTGCATGCAGAAGATCCCAAATTCAATCCCTGGCATCTCATGTGTACTATCTATTTCTTACAGGTGTATTGCAGGGGAAAGTAGTGCAGCTATGAGAAAGCCAGCATGGTGTAGTGGATTCTAATCTGGAGAACCGGGTTTGATTCCCCACTCCTCCACATGAGCAGCGGACTCCAATCTGGTGAACTGGGTTGGTTTCCCCACTCCCCACATGAAGCTGGGTGACCTTGGGCTAGTCACAGTTCTCTCCAAACTCTCTTAGCCTCACCTACCTCACAAGGCATCTGTTGTGGGGAAAGGAAGGGAAGGAGATTGTAAACTGGTTTGATTCTGTTTAAAAGGTAGAGAAAATCAGCATATAAAAACCAGCTCCTCTTCCTCCTCCTCTTCTTTTTCTTTTGCCATAAGACAGCGTTCACAGGGTGGGGACCATGGACCTAATCTGTGAACTCCATCACAGTCATACATGGTTTGCATTTTCTCCTCTGTTCCCACATAGGCTTTTACTGCTCTGGTTAGGATCATGCAGAAGGTTATCTGGATTCATGGAAAGACCTTGAAGGAACACTGAGACACTTAAGTAGCAACTCAAAATGATCTCAAACTTATTTTTTTTCTTTTTAAGATGTGCCTTTTGAAGCTGTAGGCATTGGCCAATGGGTGACAGGGGGTGGCTGCTGTAAGAAAGCCATTTATCAGGTGAGAAAACACTGCAATGGTGCAAATCAAACACATCCAAATTTGCCCTCCCCACAAGTCCTTGCAGGTTCCCCACTATGCAACTGGTCCTGGCCCAGGCTGATGGCTGGCACTGTGCAACTTGGCTAGAGTTTTCTTGGGGAGGGGAAACCAAGAGGAGGGAAGGAACAAAAGGTGAAGGCAGAGGGAATGGTAACAGTAGGTGTGCTGGTGGGTGAGAAAGAGAGAAAGAAGCAGGAAAGGAGGAGAGGCTGTAGGGGCTTTCAGAGAAGGAAAAGATAAAACAGTGGGGGAGGGGAAATGAGACACCCACCACAAATCTTTGTGGGTCCCCTGCTTCTCATTGACGTATCTCATTCTCAACATGACCAAGTCTGTGGATACTTAAATCCAGATACTGGAGCCATGAACAGACAAGGCAGATCTTTCTACAAACTTGAAAAACACCCCAGAGTTGAAGAAAAAATGAACTAAAATGAAAAATATGAACTAAAATAAAAATAAAAGTTGGGGGGTTACCCTGTCAAGAGAGAAGCCATCTGAGAGGAAAATTCCAGCTAAACTTTCATTCCTTTGCACCCTGATTTGTATGCAGGTGTTAGTCATCCTCCCCTGAATTATGATTTCTAGCCAAGGTCATCTCACTGGCTTGTTAATTAGCTCGCACAGTTCAGTTGTGAGTCTGGGAAGGAAGGGGGGAAGATAGCTCCTGTCCAGAATAGACCTTGAAGACATCCCTGTGATTGGTTGGAGAAGGTCAGGAGGTTATGGGCGGCACTTCCTTCAAAGTATAGCCTATGATGGGAGAGAATATTCTTTTAATCCCTTTTCCTTTCACATATCTTGCTTTCCTCCACTTGCTCCACCTGTGCTGCCTGAAGAACAGGTATGCTCTTGAACACCATGCTTCAGCTATAACACCTCTTCTGTAAGAATTAAGTAAGTAGTTAGCTAGTGTAACTTTGTTATTTTTTGTGCATTATGACTGCTACTGATCTACATGAACTGTTTTAAAAATATTTTCTTGAGTTTCTTCTTTTCCATTTTATGGTATGTGTTACTGGGGAGTGACCTGAACCAAACCCAGAATCAGCTTGGTTATGTTACTGCACCAAGGCAGGGTCAATCTTGACACCCCAAAAAATAATACAGGCAGCACTTTTAGCTTTAAGAAACTAATGCCCTCAGTGGCCATTGTTAGGTAACCAACAGTATTGTCAGCCTTCAAGCCTTGGTTTTTGTCAATAAAAGGCAGAGGGAAGAGACAGGGCCCTTTCCAGGGCTGTTTTGGTCTTTGAGGAAGAAATCATCAGGGCCCAGCCCAGCAGCAACCACTGGGTGACTTGTACCATGCAACTTGAATGTTCCAACCAGGCCTGGTTACTTGTTACTGTTCAACAACAGCTACCCCATGACAACCAGTGTGGTGTGGTTAGAGTTCCAGACTAGGTTCTGGGAGACCCAGGTATAAATCCCCACTTTGCCTTGAAATCTCATTGGGTGACCTTGGGCCAGATACACATTCTCAGCCTAATTTACCTCACAGGTTGTTGTGAGGATAAAATGTAGGAGAGGAGAATGATGTAAGCTGCTTTGGGTAGACGTTGTTGAGAAGAGGAGAGGTATAAATGAAATAATAAAGCTGAAGATGAGGGACAAATAAAAAGGAGATTGGTGGGTAGTAAGGAGAGAAGGAAGCAGGGAAAGGTTGCCCGGAGATGGGGAAAAGGAAATATCATGGGGAAGGGGATACAGGGGGAAATGAGGTGCTCCCCACAAGTCCTTGTGGGTTCCCTACCATGCAACTGGGTTTAACCTGGCATTGTGCAACTGCACCATAGTTTTTCTGGGCAGAGTCTGCCCTGGAAAGGGAAGGAAGGAAAGTTAAGGCCTTACAGCAGATAGAAGTAGGTTGGCTGGTTAGTGGGAAAAAGAGAAGGAAACAGGAAAAGGGGTGAAATTGTTTCAGAGAAGGGGAAGAGGAAATAGCGGGAAAGGAGAAAATGAGATTCCCCCCACAAATCCTTGTGGGTCCCTGCTTGTATTATCTATTTGCTGTATGTATTATCTTGCTCTCATTGTTACCTACCATTTGGCATTGTTAAGATAGCATGGTTTATTTTCAGATTCCAGTGATCCTAGTCCTATTTCTTTGCTCATCAGATGTCTTGTTCTATTGATTGCACTGATTTAAATTACACAATCCACTTTGAGTCTCAATGAGAAAGGTGGACTATAACATAAATGAATAAATAATGGTATGGTGTTACCTATTTAATGTATCCATTTTAAGCAAGCCAACATTTTATAATGGTTATATTGGTGCTGCTTTAAAAAAAAGTGTTTTACATCTTTGCTGCTTTTAATATTGTCCTTGAGATTATTATTTTAAGAGTATTAATTTTTTATTCTGTTGTCTTTTGCTTTGATTCCTTGTTAAGAGAACTTGAATGGTTGAGAGGGGAAAGTGGGGATGTTAAAAATAAATATATAAAACCTGTCCAGATCTGCTGCATCCCTATGGGGAATAATGAAGGGATTGTATATCAATAAGAAAAGGACCCCAGGATTGTCCTACATTGGCTCCTGAACGTCTTGTCTTGTTAAAACACAACAAAACAAAATCTATCCCTTAACTAGCATTTCCTCTTTTATCCCTGAACATTTAGCAATAGCATATGAATTTCTTTGTTGAGCTTTATTTCTGCATCGATTTTTTTAATGCAAGTTCTATACTAATAACAAAATATCCGCATCTTGTAATTTTTGTTTTACTCCATTCAGTTCTCAAATGTCTCTGCTGCTTTGAATGATGCTCTTGCTGGGCTCAGGCAGCACGTCCGAAATCCCTTAGTTCAGCCAGGAGAACGAAATGATCATAAAAGTGACAGGAGCAGAGAACGTGAAGTATAAAATTCCCCAACAGGCTAGGCAGCATTCTGAGTCTGAAGTCCCACCGAATTCCATTGATATCTGCGTTACGATGCACCGTTTCCGGCTGGTTCCTTGCACGGCTGGTGGTTTTGAACAGAACAGTCAAAAGTGTGGCAGTTTTCCATTTCCCTTGTCATGTGCTGAATGTATGCTTTGTAATATGCTATAACTCCATGCAGAGGTGGTTACTATTTGTCAATGGCGAGTACTTTAGATGGGTATTCGTCTGCAGTGCTGAGTTGATCGCACTGCAGTATTGCACAACAAGAACTGGAGATGTTTCCAAATAAACTAATAAGCAAAACCCGACACAACCATTTCCTTTGTAATGGCATCTCAGCAAACGAAAATGGCACACCTTCTCTTATTCTTGCTGGAGCTGCTGGTGTTGATTCTGCTTCTGCACTCTGACTTTCTAGTCACAGAGCAGGGTAGGGTTGCCAGGTCCCCCTTCACCATCAGCGGGAGGTTTTTGGGGCGGAGCCTGAGGAGGGTGAGGTTTGGAGAGGGGAGGGACTTCAATGCCATAGAGTCCAATTGCCAAAGCGGCCATTTTCTCCAGGTGAAGTGATTTCTATCGGCTGGAGATCAGTTGTAATAGCAGGAGATCTCCAGCTACTACCTGGAGGTTGGCAACCCTAGAGCAGGGGCTGTTGAATGGGTCTCCTAATCACTGACAGTTCTTTGCCTCTGAGCAAACCTAAACCTGAAATGCAGCCTAGCTTGTCTCCTGGTCCATGGTGAATCTCAGGAATGCAGGAGGACACCACACAGCTTGGTGAGAGTGACAGCAAACCCAAGCAGGTCTGCTCAGAAGTAAGGCTGTTATTTATGCATTTATTTACTTAATTTATGCTTCACTTTTCTCCCCAACGGGGATCCAAAGTGGCTTGCAGCAATCTCCTTTCCATTTTATCCTCACAGCAACCCTGTGAGGTAGGTTAGGCAGAAGGTATGTGACTAACTCAAGGTCGCTTAGGATTGCCATCTGCCTGCTGGGGATAGGAGGTGTTCTGCACCCCTGAACCTTGCTACCTGCACTCCGGCAGCCTGCAGAAGAAAGAAAAAAACATTTTAAAATCACTGGCAGCGATGGCGTGATGTCACTTCTGGGAAAACCTGGAAGTGATATCATGCCTCTGTAAGAATAGCTGAAAACTCATCGGTAAAACCATAGTTTTTGGTGATTCCTAAAGAGTACTGATGTCACTTCTAGGTTTTCTGGAAGTGATGTTACACCATTGTTGATAGCCTCCCCCCCATCCCTTACAACCCCATGTTTCCTGTTGGTTGCCAGGCAGGGTGTAGCAACCCTAAGATCACCTGGCAAGCTAGCATGGCAGGCTGGGGATTTAAACCTGGGTCTCCCAGATCCTAGTCTAACACTCAAATGCCTATACCATGCTGGCTCTCAAAAAATAAGCACATTTAATCTGCTTTTCTCTACACAACATGGACCCAAAGCGGCTTACAATCTACAAAACACGCACACACAAAAGACACTCAACTTGCAATCCACAGACTAATTCACAAGGCAACGGATCGGCCCTTGATGAAAAAAGCCTCTCCCTAGATGGGCAGGCACTTGCTTCTTTCCCTCCTTCTAAAACAAGGCTTACTCATTATTAAATGGGGCTTACTCCCAGGAGAGTGTTCTCAGGGCTGCAGACCATAGGACCAACTCACCTGGATACTCCTAGTCAGTCTTACCTGCTTCTTGGAGCACGGTCTTCCCAATTAGGACCCCCTCCCCCCCACCGATCCAGTTACTATTTGACCTATGCTTTGTGGCTGTATCTATCCTTTAGGAGTATGTTCCTGTGCGGGGATTGCAACTGATCTCCAGGTTACAGATATCAGTTCCACTGAAGAAACTGTCTGCTTTGAAGGATAGGCTCTATGGTATTATACCCTACACTGAGGTTCCTCCCTTCCTCGAACCCAAACTTCCCCAGATTCCAACCCCAAATATTCAGAAAACCCCAAACACAGAATTGGCAACCCTGGACCACCTCAGGGTAGGGTTGCCAGCTCTGGGTTGGGAAATACCTGGAGATTTTGGGGGCTGAACCTGAGGAGGGCAGGAGTTGGAGGGACTTTAATGCCATAGAGTCCACTTGCCAAAGCAGCTATTTTCTCCAGGGGAACTGATCTCTGTCACCTGGAGATCAGTTGTAATAGCTTCTTTACTCCGTGCTTTCTCCAGGCCGTTCAGAGATGTGACTGGAGTTCCCTCTCTCTCCCTTGCCCGAATCTCTAACCAATACCCTAGACTGTGATTTTAAAACATGTTGAAATTTGCAGTATTTCTTCATTTATTTTACAAGACACAGATCCTGGGTCTCAGTTACATGGCTCTTGAGGCGGCTACACAAAGAAATGAAATCTGTCATGACTAAAGAAATGAAAATACTGTGTAACTCTACTTGACAGCGATTAAGAAACAATGGAACAAGACGGTAAATAAAAATATGACATATGGAGCAGGAAGGGGAAAAGGCGATAAAAGTCAACCAAAACCAAAAAGAACCAATGTAACCAAAAGCCAATAGAAACAAAGCCTGGTGCCTAAAACAAATTCAGCCGGTGACTAAAACTAATTCAACCGAGTGCCAGGTAGAATAACAGAATCATAGAGTTGGAAGGGATCACCAGGGTCATCTAGTCCAACCCCCTGCACAATGTAGATGACTGTGGGGAGGCAGTTCTACCATCAAGGTGCCATCCCCAGAAAGGTCATGTCTCTGGCAATGACCTACTTTGTGTGTTTGTTAAGTGCCATCAAGACACAGCTGACTTATGATGGTGACACCGTAGGGTTTTCATCGCAAGAGACGAACAGAGGTGGTTTGCCATCGCCTGCCTCTGTGTAGTAACTCTGGACTTCTTTGGTGAACTCCCATCCAAGCACTTACCGGAGCTGACCCTGCTTAGCTTCTGAGATCTGACCAGGGAGTCCTTAACTGATAGGAAGTTTGGCTTTTATATTTTTAATTATTATTTCCATTTATTATTATTTCCATTTATTATTATTGCAATGTCGGCAGATAACCAGAAGTTGTTTTCACCGGCCAGTTTTGAGGTGCGCACACCTTCTTTCTGTCTTGTTTTTGTATCGGCTGAAGATCTTCATATTGCCAATTTACATGGAAGGAAAGCACATTGCTCCAGGGATACTATATCATTTCCGTAACAATACTTTGGGGGGTGTAACGATTTGCATCGGGAACCAAATGATTTGCATGGAAGATACATGGTGTTTGTACTCTGGAGACTCTTTTAATCACAGACCTGTTTTCACATTCATTTCATTCATCCATTAGAACAGAGATAAAAAAATCATTAAGAATAATTAATGGAATGTGTTGGCTCTCCCCCCCTTTCAAAGCACAACATTTGTTTCCCATCAAAGGAAATGCCTGTAATTGCAATGCTGTGATTAAAATGCCATCAGAAGCTTTGATAAACCTCACCATTGTTGCAGGTATCTCTCGGTTTAGCACCAACTTCTTAATTATGGTGTGGAGATTATCCTTATTATTATTGAACAAATTACAATTTATGCCTCTTGTTAGCATCCGCTGTATTTGCCTTATGGAACACAAAAGGAAGTCGGTTGCAATAATGTACAGGGTATGATTTTGGCTTTCGAGAGAGCGGATGCCAGGCAAGCTGCTGGTGAAGCCAGGCACATAAATCACTAGCTGACATTTCACTTGGGCACATTGTTCAGAGATGTGCCACGGCCAGTGAAAACAACCGAAGCTTCAATAAACAAGGAGCAAATATTTTAGCCTTCCCACGAAACCTTTTAGCTAATCTTCCTATCGATCCATGTGTCATCTCATCTTCCATAGAAAACGGTGACACGACTTGGGAACACATGAACACATGACGCTGCCTTATACTGAATCAGACCATCAAGGTCCATCAAAGTCAGTATTGTCTACTCAGACCGGCAGCGGCTCTCCAGGTTCTCAGGCAGAGGTCTTTCACATCACCTACTTGCCTAGTCCCTTTACCTGGAGATGCTGGGGATTGAACCTGGGGCCTTCTGCATGCCAAGCAGATGCTCTGTCACTAGGGTTGCCAACTGCCAGGTAGTAGCAGGAGATCTCCTGCTAATTCAACTGATCTCCAGCCGATAGAGATCAGATCACCTGGAGAAAAATGGCCGCTTTGGCAATTGAACTCTATGGCATTGCAGTCCCTCCCCTCCCCAAACCCTGCCCTCTTCAGGCTCCGCCCCCAAAATCTCCTGCCAGTTGAGAAGAGGGACCTAGCAACCCTATCTGCCACTGAGCCACGGTGTCTACCTTTTGTGTCAGAAGAGTATTTGCACCTAGGGCAGACTAAAAAGCATTCTTGGGTAACAAAACCATTAATAGCCACTTCTTCTAGAGAATCACAGCATTGGGATTGGATGATTTGGGCCCACGGAATTCCAGATGCATACATATTTGCACGCTGGGGAGTGCTATGAATACACATTATTGTAGCAAAATAGCCCCAAGGACCTGCAGGCCTTGTTCTGTCTTGCCCTCCAAGGTGTCTGGTCACCAGCGGCTGTCCAAGTCTCCTCCTGGCAAAGTATCACTCTCCCAGCATCCTGACCCTCAGGGGTTTTTTTCTCTCCCTCTTTTGGTACACCCACTGCCACCACCGGGCCTTTGTAGGAATTTCCCACTTAGAGGACCAGGGCTCCCAGTAGGTTTGCCAGCCTCCAGGTAGTAGCTGGAGATCTCTTGCTATTACAACTGATTTCCAGCCGATGGAGATCAGTTCACCTGGAGAAAATGGCCGCTTTGGCAACTGGACTCTGTGGCATTGAAGTCCCTCCCCAAACCCTGCCCTTCTTAGGCTCCGCCCCAAAAACCTCCCGCCGGTGGCAAAGAGGGACCTGGCAACCCTAGCTCCCAGCTTCCCTTCCCCACATTGCTGTTCTAAGACCTTGCCCTGTGCTGGTGTCTCCCACTAACCAGGGTAAAACACATTGCTCCACAGTTATCAACCAGATATCAATTGTTGTGAGTGCTGATTATCAGGTTGTTGTGCTGAGAGCAGGGCTTCACAACTCATTGGTTAGGTCTGGATCTGAATTTCGGTTAGACTACTGTAATTTGCTTTACCTGGGACTTCCCTTAAACATGATGGAAACTTCAGTAGGTGCAAAGCACAGCAGCCTAAATAATATTTCACCCATGTCAAAAAAGGATCATTATTTAAATACGTTTCCTCAGGATCCTGCTATTTATTGTTGCTGCTATGCTAGTTAGTCTCTTTTAAATATGTTTACTTATTTAGAAGATTTATATGCTGCTTGTCCAAAGACCTTCTCAGGTTTATGACTAAAGCAATAGAACAAGGCAATTAAAAACCAGCTGTTTGAAACAAGCCAACATCAATGTGAAGTGCTGAAAAGTTTGCTAAAAATAAAAATAAAAATCCAGTTCTTTGAAACATAAACCCACAGGGTGGTTTAAAATACATTCATCTCAGTAAAATATAATCCTCCCCCTTTATGCTGATAATTCATTATGAACTTTTAGGTTAGTTTAGTGATCAGTATGGAAATATTCACTCTTTGCTTCCTATGAATTGAAACAGGACATGTGCTTGTCGTCTCAAAGTCAAGAAGAGATCACTGAATGTACATATATTTAACACTTCTGCCCAGCTCTCTAGCTATATATAATAGCTTTAACTTTGTAAACCGTCCCCTAAAAACTAACCAGAAAAATGGGTCACCTTTCCCTGACTTCTTTATGCTGTAATCTGAATTGTTATGCTGCATTTATTATTCAGTAATATGCTTTTCCTTTTACCCAGCATACATTCCCCTTAGCTTCTCTGTGATTAGATTCAAAACTGTTGTTCTACTGTCAAAAAATAAAACCAATAACTTCTCACACAGCAGCTTGCACTCAGGGCAAATAGGTTATATTAATAAAGTATTAGGTTAGAGTTTTTGTTTTAATACCACCAACGGGATTGTAGTAGGCACAAAAGGGGTCTGTAATATAAGAATGGCCCTGTTGGATCAGGACCATCTAATGGTCCATCTAGTCCAGAATTCTTTTCACAAAGTGGTCAGCCAATTGCCCCAGAAGACCAACAACAAGGCATGGAGGCTAAGGCCTTCCCCTAATGAGTGAAGGAGCGTGTCAACGAGGGTTGCCAGGTCCCACTTCGCCTCCAGTGGGAGATTTTGGGGGCGGAACCTGAGGAGGGTGGGGTTTGGGGAGGGGAGGGACTACAATGCCATAGAGTCCAATTGCCAAAGCGGCCATTTTCTCCAGGTGAACTGATATCTACCAGCTGGAGATTAGTTGTAATAGCAGGAGATCTCCAGCTAGTACCTGGTGGTTGGCAAACTTAGTATCAACCGTCCATATAACTCCTATCCACCTCAAAAAACTCCAAAAGATTGGTTAAGTAGGGCTTACTTGTAGAACCCTCAGCAGGTTTTGTTTCTCTGTGTGCTTAATAAGTTTACCTTTAATAATAATTTCTTATTTATTTGGAACAGATATCAGGCTAAGTGGCCTATTATTTCCTCTAGATAGCTTTTAAAAAATCAGTATAACATTTGTTACTTTCCAGTCCACAGATACGAGGAGGCTGATTTGAGGTACAAGCTGCCTGTACTAGTTAGAAGATCAACAGTTTCATATGAGTTCTTTAAGAAGTTAGGTGTGTGCCATTCAAACCCAGAGACTTATTAATCTTTAATTTGCCCATTAGTTCTAGAACTTCGTCTCTTGTCAGTGGTTTTTTTCACTTTTCAGGCTGACCCACATGATAGAAAGTCTTTGTGGCCATCAGAAATATGAACGACATATTTGGCGGAAGTTCCATGCTCTTACACATGGGTCTGATTCAGTTTGAGACTGTGCATATGTGAAAAAAGGACTTCAGGTTCCCTCTCCCTGCAGTATTCCCCACCTTCAAAACGGTTGCAGGAACCACTATTTGCTCCATTGGGAAACTTACATGTAGCTAGGGTTGCCAGGTCCCCCTTTGCCACCAGCGGGAGGTTTTTGGGGTGGAGCCTAAGGAGGGCAGGGTTTGGGGAGGGACTTCAATGCCATAGAGTCCAGTTGCCAAAGCGGCCATTTTCTCCAGGGGAACTGTTCTCTATCGGCTGGAGTTCAGTTGTAATAGCAGGAGATCTCCAGCTAGTACCTGGAGGTTGGAGCAACCCAAAACAGCACTATAACACTATAAAGCAAATAAGTGAATTTTATAAAGTGCAAAGTGAATAAATATATACAGCATATACAAAGGGAGTACAAACAGATACAAAATTTACAATAACAATCCAATAAACATGACTTATCAAGAGGATGCCAAAGATCCTGATTCAACAGGTAAGTTCAAGTAATCAACCAATTAAGGTATCATTTGATATTAGAATTTTTTTGAATCTTTCAAATTCTTTTTAGGTTGCAGTTATTGGAACAAAGCCACAGGAAAAAAGATGTCAGACGTGTTGTCTAGATCGGGACCACGTTTCGCATATGGCTTCTTCGGTGACCTGTATCTGTGTATCAAAAATGCATGTATTCAACTAATAAATCAACATGACTCGCAAAATATCCAAAAAACATTGCACCAAATGGAGACTAAACTTATTTTCCTTATGGGAACATTGTCTCCCAATGGTCTAAACAATGAATTAGATTATTCCTGTTTTTTAGGATAGCATCACTTTAAGAACCCTTTTTTTCTGAGTTTTTTCTGAGCCTGTCTGCTACAGCTGCGATCATTTAAGAGCCAAATCCTTTTACTTTTAAATACCATCCTTATCTTTCCTTGACTATTCTGTCCTTTTGGAGACCTGGATACAAATCTTTGCGGTCCCTATGAGACAACACCTACTAAGGCACTTATACATTATTTATTATTGGTAAGAATATTTATGCTTGCATAGTCTTTTTATTATTGATTAAATAATGTTTTAATGTCTATTATAAATGTTGATTTATTAGTTGAATACATGCATTTTTGATACACAGATACAGGTCACCGAAGAAGCCATATGCGAAACGTGGTCCCGATCTAGACAACACGTCTGACATCTTTTTTCCTGTGGCTTTGTTCCAATAACTGCAACCTAAAAAGAATTTGAAAGATTCAAAAAAATTCTAATATCAAATGATACCTTAATTGGTTGATTACTTGAACTTACCTGTTGAATCAGGATCTTTGGCATCCTCTTGATAAGTCATGTTTATTGGATTGTTATTGTAAATTTTGTATCTGTTTGTACTCCCTTTGTATATGCTGTATATATTTATTCACTTTGCACTTTATAAAATTCACTTATTTGCTTTAGAGTGTTATAGTGCTGTTTTGGGTTGCTCCAATTATCCTTACAGCACTGAGCCTTCTTGTGTGTAGTACCTGGAGGTTGGCAACCCTATGTCTGGGTTTTGATTCATTTGGTAACTTCTGCACCACTAGGACTGTCACTGGCTTTTACAATTTATATTGTTATGACTTCTGTTCTTGGTTTGTTCTAACCCGCTTTAAAGCTCTGCTTTAGGGAGAGGATAAATTATTTTTTAAAAAAAGAGACAAACAAGAACTCTGCTGCATCAGGCCAAAGATCCACTTAATCCAGCAGCCTTTCTGTAACTGTAGAGCAACAGTTTTGCTATGTCATCTGCTGTTTGTATAAGAGGACGGATGCAATGTCCTCGGGGAGAGTGCTGGATGAATTTCTTATCAGTAATTTGTTAATTCATAGCCATGGCATCAGCTAGCTGCTGCTGCAGAAATTCCTTAGCCAGTTCTGACTTTGGATGCAGGCAGCAATAAATCAATCCAAGCCCAGGCAGCTCATAAATGTGTTACATAAGCAGGTAAATAAACAAGCCCAGTAAATTGTAAAATACTGTAGCCATTTTCACCTTGTCAACCCAAGACACAGCTGCACAATAAATATGGCGTGTAAGAAAGGTCACCTACTGCCTGGGGAAAAAAAGGGGGGGCTAAAATGGCCCTTTCTAAAAATAAGGGCTAAAATGGTCTACTTTGGTACAAAAAAGGAAAGGAGTAACCTTTTGTAGAAAGGTAAGAAGAGAATTATCCTGAAGAGTGGTCCTGAACACCTTCCAGTGTATGATTTCACAGACACCACTTAGCAGGGCTGCCAGTTTCCTGCTGGGGGCAGGGGGATCCCGTCCCTGGTCCCTGGTCCCCACCGTTGCTCCTGAGGCTGGTGAGTAGGCTTGCCAACCTCCGGGTAGTAGCTGGAGATCTCCTGTTATTACAACTGATCTCCAGCAGATTGAGGTCTGTTCACCTGGAGAAAATGGCCGCTTTGGCAACTGGACTCTATGGCATTGAAGTCCCTCCCCTCCCCAAACCTTTGCCCCCAAAAATCTCCCACTGGCGATGAAGCGAGACCTGGCAACCCTACTGGTGAGAGAAAAATAATGAGGGAAATGCCATCAGCAACATCACTTCTGGGGAAACCCTAGAAGTGAAATGAGTCCCCTCTAGGAATTGCCAGAAATGCTATACTTTAACCATAGAGTTTTTGGCAATTCCTAGAGAGGCACGACACTTCCATGTTTTTCCCAAAAGTGGCAGCACACCATTGCTGACAGCATCCTCCATGTTCCTGTAACCCCAGATGCCTGCTGATAGCCTTCCTGTTTTTCCTCAGAAGTGGCATCACACTGTTGGCTTGATGTTAACATTTTTTGTTTATTTTTCACCTGACATGGCTCCAAGGAAGTTGCTGGCAGAAGGTCTCCCACCACAGCAGGAAACCCGGCAACCCTGGTTGAGCCATCTGTGACCTTGTTGTGCTGGTTTTACATTGCACAACATTCCGAAATGATACTTCTCGCTTGAAGTGTTTGGCTCACTTTGCCGCCTTACGAGTCTGAGGTTTGCAAAATCAGTTGAGGGCATTATAAACTTGGGTAGGTAAAGGTAGTCCCCTGTGCGAAGCACCGGGTCATTCCTGACCCATGGAGTGATGCCACATCCCGACGTTTACTAGGCAGACTATGTTTACGGGGTGGTTTGCCAGTGCCTTCCCCAGTCATCTTCCCTTTACCCCCAGCAAGCTTTACCCCCACAAGTTTTACCCCAAGCCTTACTGACCTCGGAAGGATAGAAGCCTGAGTCAACCTTGAGCCAGCTACCTGAAACCAATCTCCGTCGGGATCGAACTCAGGTCGTGAGCAGAGCTTTTGACTGCAGAACTGCACCTTACCACTCTGCGCCATGGCCCCCCTTTTTTTTTAATAAACTTGGGACAATGATATTGGTGGGGGGGGGGGACACACCGCTAATCAGCATGTGGCACTTAAAGTGAACCTCTAGAACTTTAGCAAGATCACAGGAGGAGTAACCGCAATCTTCCTAAGCAATACAACATTCTCTCTGTAAAATACATCAGAGGAACCATAATTGACAATAACTAGCCTCAGACTATTACCTGTGTTTGGCAACATTAATATTTCAAGGAACCTGCCTTGATTTAAATTGTGTTGTTCATCAGTGAGCATGCTAAACATCACCGTAGCACAGCGACAAATGGGTGCATAGTTCTACACCAGATCTGAAGCCACTAATACTTCAAAGTGTTGACTTTCCATTGACACCTATCAGGAAGGTATAAATCACCTGCAGAGAGGCCAAGAAGGGGCTCCCCAAATGTTGTGTACACTTTTCCTGATCAGCTGTCAGTCATGATAGATGCTCTGGAAGGCTGTTATCCAACGAGATGCCAAACTGTCAGCATTTCATTAAGATATGCTGTAGGGAGCGGTGCAGGAGGAATCTATTTAGCATGCTGCAAGCACAGGCTGCACCAACATATTTATAGTGTAATGGACTTAAAAGCAAAGCAGGTGATCAATTCCCCTTCCTGGGCCGAACAGGCCTGTAGGTGTATCATGGTGCACCCGTTTGTTTTTGTTTGTTTGTTTGTTTTTAGGAGCTGTGATGGGGAGCGTATGCAGATGAATTCCCTGCAACAACTGCTAATAAGATATTGGCTGAAAGAACCCAGAGGATAGCAGTGCATTTGGCTACCTTGATATATATTCTTTAAAAATAAATCAAGCTGAGCTAATGGGCACTTTTAGCCCGAAACTACAGTGGCTTTCACATTCTGAAGAGGTCACAAGACAGTGAAGGGAGGCCAAGGAATGCCCCCCCCCCACTTCATTAAACAGCAGAGTTACACAGATGTGCCTGACTGGAGAATCTCAGCAAACAAACTCTTGACATCTTGCTTCTTGAATCCTTGTCCTTCTTTGCAAACACCTGGAAATGCCTTATTGCCTGCCTGCTTAGATTTTTGCTTCAGACGCTGTACTATATTGATTCCAGGAAATGAAAACAATTATCTGTATGCTAGTTGCTTCCCCCCTACCCTTAGCACACCATACCCTGTCAAGAGAGTAACCATCTTGAAGGAATTTTCCAGCCTGAGCTAGTTTTCTGCCTTTCGCAGGTGCTGAGTGCACTTCCCCATAACTATTTCCTATACCCACTGAGCCTTAGTTGCTTCCCAAGCTTATAGGAATCTGACTTGAAGAAGAGTTGGTTTTTATATGCCGACTTTCTCTACCACTTAAGGAAAATCAAACCACCTTCAATCACCTTCCCTTCCCCACAACAGACACCCTGTGAGGTAAGTGGGGCTGAGAGAGCTCTAACAGAGCTGTAACTGGCCCAAGATCACCCAGCTGAGAGAGCTCTAACAGAGCTGTAACTTGCCCAAGATCACCCAGCTGGCCTAATGTGTAAGAGTAGGGAAACAAATCCAGTTCACCAGATTACCGTTCGGCCGCTCATGTGGAGGAGTGGGGAATCCAACCCGGCTCTCCAGATTAGAGCCCACCACTCCAAACCACCGCTCTTAACCACTACACCACACTGGTTCTCATGCCTGGCTGTTGCACTGTGAGCATTATGCATAGAACTGGGACTTCCCTGCACAGCCATGGGGTTTTGGGCGGGCTCTTCAGTCTGAAGAAATATGTGGGTAGGCAGCACCCATCAGTAGGCACATTTTTTCCTGTTGGGTCCAAACAAATATTTGTGGCATAACAGTAAACAAAAACCAAGGATGCCGATGAATCAGAGTGTTCCTTCATTTTATGTTTAAAGAATGCAAATCCTTTCTTCAATGTAAGCAAAAAAAGAAAGAAAGGGGATGGGACTCAATAAGATTAATGGGCTTACCCTTAACTCTCTGACAGAAGGGCAATCTATATCCTACCAGGGACTTCAGTACGAAGAGGGCACCGGCAGCAATATATTGCAAATTAATCCTCGATAAACGTTTTCCAGGATGAATGGCTCATGGAGGTGATTTGAGGAAGGATAGCGGAAGACATCCTGAAAAGGAGTTATAAAGTAAACAATAGACTGAGCAAGAATTGGGGCAGTAGCACAGCTAAGTTGGGAGTTGAGAGCTTACAAATCAGGGACTCATTAGGCAAGAATCAGGAAGGAATTTTAATGTGCTCAGATGAATAATATCATAATGGATACCTTGAACGCCTTCATGATGATGGACAGGCTAGACGTTCTTTAGTGACAACAACGCTGACGGCAGACTGTGCATACTAAAGTAGAGGGGGGGTTGGTGAACAGAAGTCTTTCCCTTTATAGGGGAATAAAAGGGGCAACTGGACATTCTTCCTGGCTATATTTCATGGTGTAATTCTGTGGGAGCAAAGTGGGGAGAGACAGAAAGACTGGGCTTTGGAGCGGTAGACTCTAATCTGGAGAACTGGGTTTAATTCCCCACTCCTCCACACAAGCTGTGAACTCTAATCTGGAGAACAGGGTTGGTTTCCCCACTCCTGCACATGAAGCCAGCTGGGTGACATTGGGCTAGTCACAGTTCTCTTAGAGCTCTCTCAACCCCACCTACTTCACAGGGTGTCTCTTGGGGGGGGGGAGGGAAGGTGATCGTAAGCCGGTTTGATTCTTCCTTAAGTGGTAGAGAAAGTCGGCATATAAAAACCAACTCTTCTTCTGCTCCTACTGGTCAAGCTGAGGTATGGAGGGCCACCATCAAAGGCTTACATGGCAGGGCATCTGCTGAACCCATGGCCTGGCATAGGACCCCCCCCCCCCACTTGAGAGGCATAGCTCATCTGCTTCCACCAGGGGCCTCTCTAGTGCAATCTCCCATTTCTTGCCTTGAAAGGCACTTGGAGCAAGCTGGCCACAATTTTTTTTCATGCTCCTTTTAGGCATGCCAGCATGGAGGAGGCGTAAAGGAGAGTGAAAGGGGGCATTTTGCTTCTTCACTCAGGTACACATGAAAGGGAGGACTATTTTTTAGTAAGAGGGAGGGTTCAAGTGAAGAAGAAGAGTTGGTTTTTATATGCCGACTTTCTCTACCTCTTAAGGAAGACACAAACCGGCTTACAATCACCTTCCCTTCCCCTCCCCACAATAGACACCCTGTGAGGTAGGTGGCGCTGAGAGAGTGTGATCTTCCCAAGGCCACCCAGCTGGCTTCGTGTGTAGGAGTGGGAAACCAACCCAATTCACCAGATTAGCTTCTGCAGCTCATGTGGAGGAATGGGGAATCAAACCCGGTTGAGGGTATTATTATTCCTGGGAATTCCTCAGTCCTGGAGTCTACCCTGGATGTATGGGTTCAATAAATAATGTCTGCAGCTTAGTGCTCCAGTATGGAACAATAATGGATTGTATAAAGTCATCCAGCCCTCTAAATAAAAGGAGCGTACAATGCCAGAGAGAAAATGGCTGTAATTGGGGACGATATTCCCCAGATGTGTGTTGAAATATCCGCATGGCCACCTTTCGCAAGGAAACTGAACCATGGAAGGAAGACAAAAGTCCTCTCACGCACTTGCTGACTTTTCCTGTCACTAATTATTGTATAAACCCTTCCCGGTCCTTCTTTTTAATGGATTAAAAGGATAAAAAGCACAATCCACCAAGAAAGAGCCTCTCCTGTCAAATGTCTAACCTCTGCTTTTCACAAATGAGTTTTCACCCACGGAGTGGGAAGAAATGGCAACAGATCATTCGTGCTGAGGAAATCCTTTAGTAAAATACCCTTGGCTGTAACCTCCCTTTGACAGCGTTAGTCTCTGCAGAACATCCCGGTGCTTAATTAATACACGATTACTATCCGTCATTGGTTTAGGCATCAAAAACAAATCCTCTTCTTCTCTCAATAGCACACTGAGAACTCTTTAACATCTTGAGGGGATTGTTGGTACTTAACTCTGCTTTGCCCTTTCCATTTGTTTCTAGGCTTTCCTTCCGTGATTCATCATGGTTTTAAACAGACGACTAGGAAAGCAAACCCAGGTCTCTGTATAGATTATTGTCGTCCCCTCCCCCAAGAATTGTGGGGGATAGATATTGCAGAGATGGCTTTGTCCATGGCACACACATTCCAGTTAATTTCCTGTCACGGCCAAGGACCCACGCGGTCCTAGGGCCATCTCTCGCCACAAGTCCCTTTGTGCCAACTGCAGTGCTCAGGTTGACGCCTACTGGCTGTTTCTTTGCTCAGAGTAGCCCTGGCACCTACTAGAATCCATGCTTCTTCTGTCATAGCTCCCACCTTCTGGAACAAGCTCTTTGAGACGGTGAGGAGAATGCTGGGTTGAGAAGTTTTTAGGAGGCACTGGTAGAAGGGTTGTCACTGGTCCTCCTGGCTACCGGTGGGGGATAGGGGGGTAGGGCTGCCAGAATCAAGGCTGGGAAACTCCTGGGCCATTTATGCTTGGTAATTAGCAGCGCGTTCCAGGCTGAATTGCCCCCCATATTTTTTGAGCTTTTCACGCTGAACCATCACTCAAGAAGTGACAGTGAAGCTGGCGTATACCTGCTTTGCATTTCTTAAGAGCCCCTTCAATGCAACCTTTTGTGTTTGTTCCGCCCTTGCCGTGAAGCATCCCCTCAAGGAAGCATGCAAAATCATTGCCATGCATAGGCTATGCATATGGTAGTTGCTAATGGCTATGCAAACAGGAACGAAGGAGCAGGTGAATGGGGGGGGGCGTGGAATTTCTCCTTTTGCGTTGGGACCGTGAATAGACACTTTAAAGGTCCCATTGTTAAAAAGAGCTTTGAGCGAGCATCAAAATTGATCCTGCATAAATAGCCCTGGAGATTTAAGGATGGAGCCTGGGGAGGAAAGGGACCTTAGTGGGGTTCAATGCCATAGAACCCACCCTCCAAAGCAGCCATTTCCTCCAGGGGAGGATCTCTGTAGTCTGGAGATGAGTTATAATTCCAGGGGATCCCCAGGTCCCACCTGGAGGTTGGCATCGCTAACTGCTAGAGGTCATTTTATTTGCCACGGGTTTTGATGTGGTATAGGCTGCAGGGATTTTGGAGGGAGGATACTTGAGCCACAAAGGAAAGAGAGAGGATAAATATTTTAATAAATTAACAAATATCCCACCATGCTCTTGAGGCAAACTGATTTTCCACTGCAGATTTATTTACCACTTCAAACTATATTTCCAAAAAGCAAAAAATTCACTCCCAACAATGTTGTATATTAGGACATTTATTGACTCTCCAAAACTTGACCAGATGTATATTGTCAAATAACCAGTAAATTGAATAATAGGGATGTATGAATAAATATGTTCTCTTTTAAATTTCACCCATTTATGCTGCTTTTGTTTTCTTGCTTTGTTTCTTTTATGGTAGTTTTGCACTATTTTTACATAATTTATACATTATTCTCCATTTACACAAAACAGACTCAAAAATATTTAATGGGAAAAGAACTGTTTCAGGTGAATTGCCATGTTGGTCTGCAGTAGACAAGCAAGATCTGAGTCTTAGTAGCACCTTAGAGACCAACAAGAAAGAAGAAAAATACAGAAAGTGAAAATGGCATAGAAATAAAGGCTCACACATTTGATTCACACAAGTGAAAAGCAAAAAACGCTAGATTAATCACAATAACCAGTGTGGGTTAGGGCTGCCAGCCTCCAGGTGGTGGCTGGGGATCTCCTGCTATTACAACTGATCTCCAGGCGACAGAGATCAGTTCACCTGGATAAAATGGCTGCTTTGGCAATTGAACTCTGTGTCCGCTTATGCTTGGTAATTAGCAGCGCGTTCCAGGCTGAAGTGCCCCGCATATATTTTTTTTTTTCATGCTGAACCGTCATTCCAGACGTCACTGCGAAGCCGGGGCATACCTGCTTCGCATTTCTTAAGAGCCCCTTTAATGCGACCTTTTGTATTTGCTCCGCCCCTGCGCTGAAGCATTCACTGAAGGAAGCAAGCAGAACCTCAGCTGTGGCTTAGCTATGCAAACGACTATTGCTAATGGCTATGCAAATGAAGGAATGAAGGAGCAGGCGAGTGTGAGTGGGGGGGTGGAATTTGTTTGACTTTCTCCTCTTGCATCAGGACCGTAAATAGTCATTTTAAAGGTAGGATTTAAAAAATCAGCATTGAGCGAGGAGCAGAATTGACCCTGCATAAATGGCCTATGGCATTGAAGTCCCTGCCCTCTCCTAACCCCACCCTCCTCTAGCTCCACCCCCAAAATCTCCAGGTATTTCCCAACCCAGAGCTGGCAACCCTGGGTAGGAGACTTTCTGCTGACAGCACCGATTGACTGGTGCTACTCGGTAGAGTGGTGGGGGGAATTGGGGAGCAAATAGGTGTCATCCTGATGCTGCAACATCCCTTCCTGTGTGAACCCAGAAAGGAGGTTATCATGTCGGTACAACACACCAAGACACCTCAAGCATGGGACTGGAATGCTGGAAGGGTAGGCAGAGATCAAGGGGACGGCTGACATTTTACTAGTGGAATGCTAATATACAATAGTGAGCAACGCCTACTGGAAATGGTGAAGCCACCCTGCTGCTTCCAGTGCTTCAAGACTCCCACCAGGACAGGAGCCCCCGCCCCCCCGGCCACTGGTGGGAGCTTAGTGGAGGCGTGGCTGGGCGTGGCAATCTGTGCATGTGGTGTGATGACATCACTTCTGGGTTTACTAGCTGAGGGTCAAATGGGAACCCTACTGATGAAGGTGAAAATGGGAGTGGAAATGAGAACCCTACTGACGAAAGTGCCACTGCTTTCTAAAGCCAGCGTGGTATAGTGGTTAAGAGTAGTGGTTTGGAACGGTGGACTCTAATCTGGAGAACTAGGTTGGATCCCCCACTCCTCCACAGGAGCAGCGGACTCTAATCTGGTGAACCAGGTTGGTTTCCGCACTCCTGCACATGAAGCCAGCTGGGTGACCTTGGGCTAGTCACAGCTCTCTCAGACCCACCTACCTCACAGGGTGTCTGTTGTGGGGAGGGGGAGGGAAGGTGATTGTAAGCCGGTTTGATTCTTCCTTAAGTGGTGGAGAAAGTTGGCATATAAAAACCAACTCCTCCTCTTCTTCTAAAATGATAGGCAAGCCTAATAAGTCTCATCAGAAGCTTCCATGACTTGAACCAGTTTCTACATTCACTAATATCAAGCGGCAAAGCTTTTCCTGGACTGTACTCCTCTCTGCTTCAAATGAAAGGTTATACGTTTGAATGCTTCCTTAGGAGAAACACCCCTGCTAATAGGCATGCTAGTTTCCTATGCGCAAGCAGGAATGCTGTGGGTAGTTAGTGGAAACATTCCAACTGCATCTGGAAGTGGTATAGACTGGGGAAATCGCTGCCACTTTATTCCACTCAATGCAGAAAACCGGCCCAGACAGCGACAACTCTAAAAGAAACCTGGCAGCCTTCCCATAACATGCTCATAATTTAATTCTGGCAGAATCGTATATCAGCTGCGGAAGGGAGACGGAAGATGGCAGTGTTCCCACCCGCTGCTGCTGCTCACTTCCACTTCCACAAGCTGGTGATGGATACGGCTGCTCGTCCCTACAGAACAGAAGGTCATACTTACTTATTTAACGTGAATTACATTCCTTCTGTCTGGCAGCAGCCACACACGCACACAGAGCCGCTCCTCGCAACGCCACCCTGCTGCCGATTTGCTCTCTCAGCACTGCTACAATTCCTCATCAAAAGGTGTACACGGCTTGGGGCTCAACTGCGGTGTAAGCAGCTTCAGGGACCCTTACCCAGAGGTCAGCACACAGCTGCGCCGTGCCAAGCGCAATGATGGGGATTCTCAGTGGTATCTCAGGAAAGCGGTAATAGCTTTTCCCATCTGTTCCCACAGGCTCCACTCTCTTCGTTCCCTCGTTCTCTGGCTGTCCTAGGTCCTTTATGCATGGGTACTTTCACTCACGTTTGTCCCTGGTCTGGCTCAGTTGTTCCTTTGAGTTATGCATAAGTTTTCCGTCCATTAGAGATGACCTCGCTGCCAGCCCTCACAAACCCCGGGACTTCCCGTTCCTCTAATAACCCAATTCTTCCCTCCCCCCTGCGCTCAGCCTGCTTGAAATCTCCGTGCATAAGGCAAAGTGTGGGACATGGAAGAACTACTGGTTTATTTATTTATTTATTTATGTATTTATATCCTACCTTTCTGTCTTTACAATGGCTGCCAAGACTGCTAACAATGTAAAACATTTTAATGTTTTTAATGGTTTTTATGATTTGGTTTAATGACGCTGTTACAAAGTTTACTGGTTTGTTGCTAGTTTTTTATTATCATTTGGTTGGGTTTTTTTTTTTTTACTGACAGAGATTGGGAGCTGTCTCGGTAACTACATAAAATCACAGAGTTGGAAGGGGCCATACCCCTCCTGCTCAATGCAGGATCAGCCTAGAGCAGTGATGGCGAACCTTTTAGAGACCGAGTGCCCAAACTGCAACCAAAAACCCACTTATTTATCGCCGAGTGCCAATGCGGCAATTTAACCTGAATGCCACCCCCAGAGGGGGCCCAGAGGGAGAGGCTAGGGTTGCCAAGTTCCTCTTCATCATGAGTGGGAGGTTTTGGGGTGGCGCCTGAGGAGGGCGGGGTTTGGGGAAGGACTTCAGTGCCATAGAGTCCAATTGCCAAAGTGGCAGTTTTTTCCAGGGGAACTGATCTCTATTGGTTGGAGATCACCTGTAATAGCAGATCTCCAGCTAGTACCTGGAGATTGGCAACTAGTTCCTTAGTGTTTTCTCTCTACATATCAAGACAAATGGAAAGGTGTTTGGAGGATAGCTTGTGGGCACTTCAAAGGTGGAATAGGACTGCACGCCCCTCCGCCCACACAGACCCAGAGGGTGCCGGAGAAGCCGCTGGAGGGAAAGAAGGAAGGAAGGAAGGAAGGAAGGAAGGAAAGAAAGAAGGGAAGGGAGGGGGAAAGGGAAGGAAGGGAGGGAGAGAAAGAAAGAAAAAGAGAGAGAAAGGGAGAAAGAAATGGAGCAAGGGAGAGAAAGAAAAGGACAGAGGGAGACAAAAAGAAAGAGGCCATTTATGCATGGGAGGTTTTGCCTTGGATTTGCCACTCGGTGGGGCGCGGTGGCAGGCTTGTGAGAGGCGAGCAGGGTGGGGCAGAGGGCGCCTCCTTCGCACCCACCGACCAGCCATGCCCCTCCGCCCGCACAGGCCCAGAGGGCGCCGGAGAAGCCGCCGGCCATGCCGAGTGTGAGCGCTCGGCTTCTGTTCCCCGCTCTCCCACCCGCCTGGCCGGCCGCGCACGCTCCAGCGGCGGCAATGGCGGCAGCTTCTGTGGGAGAGTCCGGGGGCCACCGCCAATGATGTCGGAGGTTCCCCACCCCTGGGCTACAGCCTCCCCCATCCGGGGCGGGGCAGAGCCGGAAAGGCCAGCGGCTTGGAGGAACCGTGCGTGCCGGCAGAAAGGGCTACGCGTGCCGGAAGTGGCACCCGTGCCATAGGTTCGCCAACACGGGCCTAGAGCATCCCTGATACGTGTTTGTCCAGCTGCTGCTTGAAGACTGCTAGACAGGGGGAGCTCACCACCTCCTTAGGCAGCTGATTCCACTCTTGAACAACACTGACTGTAATTTTTTTTCTAATATCCAGTTGGTACCTTTCCACCCATAATTTAAACCCACTATTGCAAGTCCTATCTCTACTGCCAACAGGAACATCTCTCTGCCCTCCTCTAAGTGACAGCCCTTCACATACTTAGAGAGAGCAATCATGACTCCCCTAAACTTCTTCTCCATACTAAACATTCCCAAGTCTTTCCTCATAGCCTTTCCTCCAAGGGCTTGGTCTCCAGGCCCCTGATCATCCTCATCACTCTCCTCTGCACCCGCTCCATTCTGTCAACATCCTTTGCGAAGTGAGACCTCCAGAACTGCACACTCCAGAACACTCCAGAACTCCAGGTGCGGCCTGACCAATGCAGTGTACTGCAGGGCTGTGACATCTTGCGATTTGGATGATATGCCTCTGTTGATATCATTAGGCTTTTTTGTCACCACATCACACTGGCTGCTCATATTTAACTTACAGTCCACTCACACCCCCAAGATCTTGTTCGCACACACTGCTACAATGCTGAGAATTTCAGATGGGTAACTGTGTTGGTCTGTAGCAGCAAAATGGTAACACAGGAGGGCCACCTAAAGACTCACAATTCATTCCAGCACAAGCTTTTATTTCAGCATTAATAAAGTGCCACTGGACTCCTGCACTGTCCTTCTGAGAGTGATCTATATAAACATTTGAAATTAATAATCTCAATTATGTTGCCCTGAGTTCTTTAGGGAAATGGTTGCATATAGATGTCATTAATAAAACAAACAGGTAAGCACAGTTTGGAGATTGGTTCTTGTAGGTTATCCGGGCTGTGTGATTAGAATGAATTTAATGGATGACTTTAAGACAAAATGGCAACCCTTATGTGATTACTATTCACCTGCTATAAACACTCACTAGAGAATAATTATCAAGATTGTCAGATTAGAGATTATTTAGAGAAATTTAGAGAATTGTTCAGATGTTTTAATTGTTCAGAATAACTGATGAAATGATGAGACTGATACATTTTTGATATATTTTTTCATTATTTTCCTCTTCCCCCTCTTTTTTTCTTCTGTATCCTATTATATATATAAAAAATATTTTAAAAGAGAAAGCAAATGGCATGCATAATCAACACAAAGACCTGAAGTTGTTGGTGGGTGACAGCGAGTGAAACAGCCGTGCGTAAAAGACCATAAAAGATGCAACCGCACTTAATAAATAACTAAATGAATTCCAGATGATTAACAACTGTAAAAGGGTAGTTATTGTGGTACTGGAAGCCCCCAGTCCCTTTCTTGTTAATGGACTGGAAGAAACATATTTGGGCTCTGGCATTTTCAGGTGGAATGAAAAGGTCAACACAATTGATTGGGTGAATAAAGGGTCACCGCTTTATTCACATTATTTCAAAGGTCTACAAGATGCAGCATGAACTGTTTTAACACCCCACTCTCTATAGCTCTATAGCTCTCTATAGCACAAGTAACTAAACTTTTAAAGCTGATACAGAGATAGGCTTCTTCTACTGAGGCTCTTTTCCTTGTGGACCACTGTCCTGCTCCCAAGGGGCGGGGTGTTATTTGCTTAGTTGGTCTCCACATGAACTGCAGACTTGCACACTGACCCCCCCACCCCAGTGGGGCAAATACTGCCCCGGGACACCATTTCAGATCGGGAAGATGGTGTGTGTGTGTGGGGAGGGGGGGAGGCAGAAGTCCCTCCTCCCCTTGTGTTATGGTCTGGCATTGAATTAGGCTCCTTTTCAATGGCGTTCCCACTCAAAGCTCCAATATGGCTGCAACTCCCCATGGCAGGCCAGCATACTTTGTAATGTGTAATTTGATGCTAAGACCATTCAATCTATAGTCTAAAATTACCTAGCTGCACTTCTTGGAAGGGGGATTAATAGGATTCTAACTAAATTATTGGGCTGGTATAAACATATTTGGACTCGGGCATTGATAGAATTATAGGAAATATTACAGGGGGGAAAGAACAGCTAGATTCAAGCCCAGTAGCACTTTAGAGACCAACAAGATTTTTGGAGTATAAACTTATGAGAGTCAAAACTCTGTTTGTCAGATGGGTCTCTAAGGTGCTACTGGACTTGAATCTAGCTGTTCAACTGCAGACCAAAACAGAGAGCCAGCATGGTGTAGTGGTTAAGAGTGGTGGACTCTAATCTGGAGAACTGGGTTTAATTCCCTGCTCCTCCACATGAGCGGCGGACTCTAATCTGGTGGACAGGGTTTGTTTCCCCACTCCTCCACATGAAGCCAGCTGGGTGACCTTGGGCTAGTCACAGCTCTCTCAGCCTCACCTATCTCACAGGGTGTCTGTTGTGGGGAGGGGAAGGGAAGGGGATTGTAAGCTGCTTTGTGACTCTAGAAGTAGAGAAATGTGGGGTATAAAAACCAACTCTTTTTCTACTCTCTGAAACCATCTTCAAGGGGAAAAAAGCAGAATCTTATTAATATTTATTAAAAATGGATTACATCGAGTACACACTGGAATAACCAATTTCAAAATGGCCCACCGTAAACTCATACGTTAATTTCTCCTTCATAAATCTATTTGTTTTGGCTTTGTCTCTTTTATGCATTTATGCTGCAGATATAGCACTGCATGTAAAAAGTTATTCATGTAAAGACTCATTATTAGAAGAAATATATGTAACCTGTAATTGAGATAAAGTGACATGGATGAATAAGAGCAAGGTATAAAGAGAGGAGGCTTGCCGTATTATCTGTACTAGTAACATCATAAATATTCCTTTTTAAAGTCAAATTAGTCTGTTCTCCTAAATTCTAACTAGCAGTTGACCATAAAATCGTGTTTCTTGCAACCACCCCACTATTAATTAGCTCTGGGCTGTAGTTTGATCCCAAAAAATTACCTCTTCTGTTTGCTCCGATGTATCTGAAAATGAACTGAGGTGATTTGTTTGCTTTAATTACATTATATATACCCTCTTGGTAATAATTCTTCTATAACAGAGCCTCGGCAGAACAGTTTTAGAATTCTCTAGCCTGAGGTCTATGATAATGTGACCTGAGTTAATTTATTTGAAAAATAACTTTGCAGAAATGCTAAATGGGCATCTTTGTACGCTTGTCATGAACTACTTTGAGCCTCTCGAGACATTTAAAGACTCACTTTTAAAAAAGAGAGGGCTGGCATAATGTAGCAGCTAGAACACTGAGCTGACCCGTGGGGTACCCACGTTCGAATCTCTGCTCAGCTGTGATAACTACTGGATGACCTTAGACAAGTGACCCATCCTCCTGAGCCCAAAATGACTCAGAAAGTTATTGTCTCATTGAAAAGCAAGTGCTGTGCATTCATCACATCGCAGCTCAACTATGGTCCTTCTATGCAGAACTGTTTTTGGAGAAAACAATATGCGGTGGCTTGCTAAGTACCAGAAGTAGATCACCAGGAACATGGTAGGGCTGTGGTTCAGTGGTAGAGTCTCTGATTGCATGCAGAAGGTTCCAGAATTTATCTCTGGCATCTCCAGTTAAAAAGGTAGCAGGTGTTATGGAAGATCTTGAAATGAGACCCTGACAGTGATAGTAGATCTTGATTCAGCATACATCAGCATCATGTGTTCATATTAAATTAAAAGAATTCAGCATATGCACTGGAGTTTTCTCAGCAAACACAATTCAGTATCCTCATCTTCACCTCTAAAGTCCAAACCAGCATTTGCCATGTTGTACAGTTCAGTTTTATAGATGTGTCCAGTTGTATTCAATGGGGCTTACACCTTAATTGACAATATCTGAAAACAAAAAGGAATAGGGCACATTTGCACATTAAGGGTAAGGATATGTCATTGGTGATTGGTGATTTTTTCCTCAAAAAGCATTTTATTAAAAATTCCAATTTAAATTAAAAAAAACCTATTTAAATTTTTAAAATCTGATTTAAAATAAAACCCCCATTGATTTTTATACACCCTGCTCCCTAGTGGGAAAGCTGAAATGTATGTTTTATCTTGCTCTCACTGCATTGTCTTCGTGGTGTAGTGATTAAGAGCAGTGGTTTGGAGCGGTGGAGTCTGATCTGGAGAACTGGGTTCGATTCCCCACTCCTCCACATGAGCAGCAGAGGCTAATCTGGTGAACTGGATTTGTTTCCCCCACTCCTACACACGAAGCCAGCTGGGTGACCTTGCGCTCGTCACACTCTCTCAGCCCCACCTACCTCACAGGGTGTCTGTTGTGGGGAGAGGAAGGGAAGGTGATTGTAAGCCGATTTGAGTCTCCCTTAATGGCAGAGAAATTCGGCATATAAAAACCAACTCTTCTTATTCTTCAAAATATGTAATGCCATTTTCTGCATTGTTTAACATATCATGTTTCATGGTTTGTTTCAGATTTCTGTAATCCTGTTTGTATGGCCCAGGCTAGCCCAATCTCATCAGATCTTGGAAGCTAAGTAGGATAGGCATTGGTTAGTATTTGGAACGGAGACCACCAAAGAAGAGCAGGGATGCTACGCAGAGGTAGGTAATGGAAAACCACCTCTGTTTGTCTCTTGCCTTGAAAATCCTATAGGATTGCCCTAAATCAGCTGTGACTTAGTGTCACTTTCCACCACTAGCCCAGTAGCCCTATTACCTTGTTGATTAGATATCTCTTACAATTGATTGCAGTGACTTACACTGTGCAATCCGCTTTGAGTCTCATTGAGAAAGGTGGACTATAAATAACAGGTATGTTTCTAGAAAGACAAGTAAAAATGCCCCATTTCCACATTCTTTAAAATCAGGACAGATTTAGTTTATACGTGTACCACATTTCTTTCCGTTGCGGAAGTACTAGGGTTGCCAACCTCCAGGTACTAGTTGGAGATCTCCTGCTATTACAACTGATCTCCAGCCAATAGAGATCAGTTCACCCGGAGAAAATGGCCACTTTGGCAATTGGACTCTATGGCATTTAAGTCCCTCCCCAAATCCTGCCCTCCTGAGGCTCTGCCCCAATAACCTTCTGCTGGTGGCAAAGAGGGACCTGGCAACACTAGGAAGTACCTTGCCTATTTTGATACATAAGTGAGTGATATATATGTTTTAAAAAAATTTTTTAACTCCACACAACTCTTCAGGATAGGACAGGCCTCAAATCCAATAAACACATCAATCAAACCAGAATCAGGACAATTTTTGTGAACTGTGAAAAAATGGAATGGTCTAAATTTAGTCCTTTTCCTGTCTACTGCACAGTATGATCCATGGCAACATATCATACCTTTCTTTGTTCAAAATGTTTCTCGAGGGCTAAGATAGGGGATTTTTTAGTTGTTTAGATTGAATTCTGGACGATCTATGCTTTGCAGTTTTCATCTGAATGTGTCACTTTTAATGACAGCTTCAGAAACTGCACATCACACAAGCTAACATCCCCTGTAATCCACAGATTGAAGCAGATGTCAGGAACTGCCATGTTATTTTTTTCCTGCCAGGTGTGTGTGTACCTAGATCAGGTAGCATTTTGCTCAATCAATTTATTACACAAGGAGGATCGTAAAGGTCACACAACGTAAATCTCTGCTGTTGAATCACATCGCTTTTTGGAAAACATTCATTGTGAATCCTGCCTTACATTTCCATTGTTGTCATTGCTGCACATTTTTCATGCGGGGATGTGACTTTATATTGTGTCTTCTGAGCAAGGTCAAAGTATTTGCAAGCAAGTTCACCTTGACTCTCTTCCACACTTCCTGTACCTTTGCTTTGAAGATCAATAGTTAAACAGCTACCGACTATCTTTTAAACATTTTAAAAAATTGTGCCATAATCCTAGGAAACCCAGTTTCAAATCCATGAAAGCATCCAGGAAAACAAGCCGTGGGCTGTGGTTTTGCTGCTAAGAACAGAAAGGTCCTTCTCTGTGCTCTTGCGTCCCCGCCTGCCATGCAGCACAACTGCCCTGCACAATCTATGGGCCACTTGCCTCTCTTTTCCTTCTCCCCTGCTGGGCACCAAGGCTTGTGAATAAATATTTATTACATGGGGTGGGGGGAGGATCTCGAGGGGCTGGGTGAGTCTGGAAGGCTGGGGAGGGGTGCTCAACCCCTCTCTGCTGTTCCGGAACTGGGGCTTCGGGAAGGGCTGGCTTAGTCCTGGGGTATTCCTTTTAGAATCAACTCACTTGTGTGTCTGGTTTTAAAGGAAAACAGCAACAACAACAGAAAAACAACAACAACAAAACAGAAAAAGAAAAGAAAACAAGTTGGATGATCTTGGGCTGGCTGGCTTGCCAGTCACTCACTCATACTGCTCACTCACTCTCCCCCTCCTCCCCTGCCTCACACGGTTATTGCTTTGAGGACAAGATGCGGGAGGGGGAAATAATGTTGTAAGCTCCTGCTCAGGAATTAAGATCACAGGGAGGGCCCCCCTGATTGTCCTACTAGGAGATTTTGGGGGTGGAGCCTGAGGAGGGTGGGGTTTGGGGAGAGGAGGGACTTCACTGGGGTATAATGCCATAGAGTCCACCTTCCAAAGAGGCAGTTTTTTCCAGGTGAACATACATCTGTAGCTAGTGCAAAGAGCAATATAGTGCCGCCCCCAGTGTCTAGGCACACTGTCACCTTGACTCCAACACCAATATCCACCTCCTGGTTCACCTAATGATAGCACCGGCCCCACCTAAATGTCTGTACAAAGACTGGCCTTCAAGCATTCGAAGATCAGGAGCTAACTGGCAGCTTGATTTTCTCGATCCATTCCATCACCTCTCCAAATAAAACTCCTCTCACTTACCTTAAACTGTGGTTTAAACAGCCCCAATTAAGCAGCAGTCCAGTGGCACCTTGAAGACGAATATGGTAAGATAACCTTTTGGGCATCAGAGAGGACTTCTTGAGATGTGCTGTAAGCTTCCATCCAACACAACCACATTTAGAGTTCAAACAAAAGAAATGAAGGGGAGAGGGAAGAAGGTACAAGCGGAGGACCAGAAATATACTTCTTGATAACTACTGGCACGAAAGTTACACCAACATTTTCCCTGAAGCTCAAGCACACACAATCCAACATTTACTAGATTAGATCTCACATGTAGGATCGACGTATCAACTAAGCCAGGGAACTGCCCAATGCTATGTAATAATACCAAGATCAATCTGAGGGATCCCAGGTTCGGCATTTCTTTTACTAAACTCAGAGATAGGGTTGCCAACCTCCAGGTAATAGCTGGAGATCTCCTGCTATTACAATTGATCTCCAGCCGATAGAGATCAGTTCGCCTGGAGAAAATGGCCACTTGGGTAATTGGACTCTATGGCATTGAAGACCCTCTCCTCCCCAAACCCTGCCCTCCTCAGGCTCCACCCCAAAAACCTCCCACCAGTGGCCAAGAGGAACCTGGCAACCCTACTCAGAGATGTGATGCAACACTGTAGGCAAAATAACTTTGCTAAAGTGTGGACTGTGAAACCCTACAGGTGGACTCAATGGACTAGTGTAATTTAATTAGAGTTCGTGGAATCATGTCACGCACAGGTTAATCAGGAGCACAGAGCATGTCTAGTGTTTATGTAACTGTTCAAGAAGCATTTCCTAGAGACTGAACTGATGAAAACATATTTGCACAAATAACATAAAGTAATGGGAGGCACATTATAACAAATCAACTGATTGTCAATGCACAACCACTTTGAATATTAATGGCTTCTCCTTTTCAACATCTACAATTTCCTCTAATTGCTATGCTAGCACCATGCACAATTTTGTTTTGATTAGCCATCTAGCTAGAATCCCATCTCATTTTCACTCTTAAGACTACAGAAAGCTCTTTGAAAGACTGCCAATAAATGCCTTTACTTCAGATCAGTCTGACAATCAGCTGGCATCAATGGTATCCTCGCAAAAGGGATGGATCTAATTATTGCTTGTATTTGTACATTTTTCTCAGGGTTTTTTTGCCTAGGGTTTTTTTTTTTTTTTGCATATTTGCTAAAACAGAGGAGAGAGAATTTATCAAAGACTCTTTCATTGCAATGATCTTTTCCTGGCTGATAATACAAATTAACACACCAAATGTGCGATAAAGCTTCTCTGTTGTGTGATGATTTTTGGAGTACCAGCGTGTATATCAACAAGCAGGACAGGCAGGATTTATTATTCCCTGCTTAAAGCTCAGCTTCTCGTATCTCAACAGATGATCTCGATTTTTAAAATCCCCCTTTCTTCCCCCAGCAGCAGGAGACTTTCATCTCCAAGGAGACATATTTTGGAGCAACAAGACATAAATAATGTGAGGCAGTATGGCACCCTCCTAGCCCAATATTTCCACATTAAACAAAACTGTTCTGCTTGAGGAGACAGAATTAGATACAAGTATCAGGTCACCAGAAGCTGCTGGTAGGAAATGTGTCATAAAATCTGCCTTTATCTGATACATTTCTGAATTCTCAGTGCTCGGTTGTTAGAGCATCTTTCTCTGAAAAAGGAGCAGACTGGGTCTGCAATTGAATACGCTGCGGCTTAGCTACAACAGGGGCTTCCGGTCACTGATGCACCTTCTGTCATTGTATGGAATGCAGCAACCAGACAGAAGAAGAAGAGTTGGTTTTTATATGCTGACTTTCTCTACCATTTAAGGGAGACCCGAACCAGCTTACAATCACCTTCCCTTCCCCACAACAAATACCCTGTGAGGTAGGTGGGGCTGAGAGAGTGTGACTTGCCCAAGTTCACCCAGCTGGCTTCACATGTAGGAGTGGGGAAACAAATCCAGTTCACCAGATTAGCCTCCGCCACTCATGTGGAGGAAGTGGGGAATCAAACCCAGTTCTCCAGATCTCATTCCACCACTCCAAACCACTGCTCTTAACCACTACACCACACTGGCTCTTAACCACTACACCATACAGAAACCAGTACACCACACAGCTTTAACCACTACACTACACAGAAACCAAGGAACCACTAATGCTCCCTCTTGTTTGTTGTGTGTGTGTATGTGTGTGAAGTGCTGTCAAGTCACAGCTGACTTATGGCTACCCAGTAGACTTTTCAAGGCAAGAGACTAACAGAGGTGGATGGCCATTGCCTTCCTCTGCATAGTGACCCTGGTACTCCTTGGTGGTCTCCCACCCAAGTACTAACCAGGGCCGACCCTGCTAAGCTTCTGAGATCTGATGAGATCAGGCTAGCCTGGGCCATCCAGGTCAGGGCCTCTCGTTTATTACCAGTGATGATTTGGGTGGCAGTAATAGTTGCCTGATCAGAACTCCAAGCAGACAACTACCTTAAGGGGACCAGTTATACCCTTAACAGCCACATCACTGAGCTATTAAGATCTATAATGAAACATTATTAATAGTGTTCAAGAGTAGAACGATGCAGTGCCCCCATGCTCCCTAAGAGTGACCTTTAAAGACTAGAACAACTAGGAACAATGTAAACCTTTATAGGAACAGGATAACAAGCTTGATTTTAAGAAATGGCAATTTTACATTTGTTCAACCTAGTTGTTCTTTGTGACCTTTAAGACCTTTTCTTTTTTTTAAATTCTCTGCTTAACTGGGAAAGAAGATTTTCTATTAAGTATCAGAGGAAATATTAAGAAATGATGTTGAGTATTTCCTCCATTGTATTTGTACACAATCTCAATTTTTATAAGGTCTTAACAGTACAGATGCTCCCTTTCAACACTTGATACATTAGCAGAATGAAAACCTGGCGTATACTTAGGAATGTAAGAAAAGCCCTGCTGGATCAGACCAGTGGTTAGGGTTGCCAACCTTCAGGTACTAGCTGGAGTTCTCCTGCTATTACAACTGATCTCAGGCCAATAGAATTCAGTTCACCTGGAGAAAATGGCCGCTTTGGCAATTGGACTCTATGGCATTGAAGTCCCTCCCCAGCCCTGGTTAGTATTTGGATGGGAGACCACCAAGGAATACCAAGGTTGCTATGCAGAGAAAGGCACTGGCCAACCACCTCTGTTAGTCTCTTGCCATGAAAACCCCATAAGGGGTCGCCATAAATCGGCTGCGACTTGATGGCACTTTACACACACAACAGAAGCCATTGATAGGCCTAATCTTCATGAATTTGTCTAATCCCATTATAAAGCCATCTATGCCTGTGGCTATCAGTGCAAACTCTGGCAGTGAATTCCACATTTCACCCCTTCCCCCGAGAGTCTTACATCTGATTCCTCTTGCTAGCTTGTTTAAAACAAATTGATGGTGTACCACAGATGAGATTGTCCATAATCCTTACTTAACCAACAGTTCAATATCGAACTAGAGAGGGTGGTAAGAATGATTATAATATATAGTTATATATAATGATTACAATATATAGTCAGGAATGTCCTGACTCCCTGTCTCATATTCTTTTGGACTGCCTCTTTATGATTCCCCAAGAGGAAACCTAATAAAGAGTATAGTTTTGAACTTCTCATCAAATAATATGACAATACTTTACAAACTATTAGCTGATAAGGATCCTGAGATAACCAAAAACATGGCAAAATTTTTGACGATAGTAGTCAACCGATGGGAATCTAGTCAGAAGTAGAATCACAACATTAAGGAATGATTTATTTTAATTTTATTTTACTCTAACTTTTATCCTTTTATATACTGCAGATTGTACTATGCCAATAAAGGTATTTGAAATTTGAAATTTGATTATAATTGAAAAAGTCCTTTCAAAATATACAAAGCTCTTGAGCAAACTAACAAGGAAAAAAAACTCATATTAGTTTCACTCTTGTAAAAGACAGGACACCTCTGGTCTAATTCTGTACTCTCTGGAGGCAATTGCTTCTCTAAATATTGTTTTTTCAAACAGCAAAGAGACGCCATCTTTGGTAAACGTTGGTCCAAAGCCAACTAAGTAGGCTTGGCTGAAATCCTAAGAACATGGACGGAGGGTTGCCAACAGGCCTGGAGAAAAATGACCTGTCCTTTTAATAGAAGCTTTATGCTTGGACATGGGCAGCTGCAGCTTGTCATGGCATGGAGGCCAAGCACATCCCCTGGTAAGTTGGAGATCCTGAATATATTTGACAACAGTTTCATACTAAGCATACAATCTGTGGTAAACCCTCACATTATCACCACATACAATGTGAAATGGTTTTTAAAGAGATTTATTTATCAAAAACACCTTATACAGATGGGGTTACTTGCTTTTTGCTCCTCTATTTTTTAAATAGCATTCAGTGGTTTCATTGTCTTTCTTTCTTTCTTTCTTTCTTTCTTTCTTTCTTTCTTTCTTTCTTTCTTTCTTTCTTTCTTTCTTTCTTTCTTTCTTCCTTTCTTCCTTTCTTCCTTTCTTCCTTTCTTCCTTCCTTCCTTCCTTCCTTCCTTCCTTCCTTCCTTCCTTCCCTCCCTCCCAAACTGATGGCAGGTTTCCAGCTTACATTTTGAGGGTTTTTTTTAATCCAATGGGTTTGAGAATTTATTTATTTGTTGAGATATCTATACCTCACTTTTTGCTCCAAAGCAGCTTACAACCTCATTCTTCCCTCATAACAAAAAAACGTGAGGTAGATTAGGCTGACGAAGAGTGGCTGAACCAAGGTCACCCAGTGAGTTCCCATGGCAAAGTGGGGCTTTAAACCTGGTCCCCCAGATCCTAGTGTAACCACTACACTATGCTGCCTCCCCTTGTTTTGGTTCCTTGAATAGGTTTATTATGACCAAATTTGAGCTCATCTGGTTTAAGCAGTTCAATTAAGTATGATTTGGCCCACACAGATTAGTGAATGATGGGAAAACTAATTCAGCTCATAAACTTTGGCTCCCAATTTCCGCTAATTAAATTATTCATTGATCTATTTAATATGAATATGCCTGGCATTTAAAAAAGTAAACATGCTTTATAATGAGGTTAGATCAGGCTGCAGAACACTATGGCAGGGAGATAAAAGGCAAAAATTAATTAATCTTTTAATTAAATAAAGGGTTTTTAAGGCCCAAAGACAAGAGAACCATACTTTCAGAACAGTCAAGAAAAACCCCGTGCAGCAAAGACTTTCATCAGTCTTAAAATGATATAGGTCTAAAGGCTAATTAGGAGTAGTAATTATGCTAACACTTCTTTAAGCCCAAAATTTCTGAAATAATTCTCCTGGATAATGCCTGATCCACAGCGTTATCTCCCAGCTATCAATTTTTATCTGGTACTAACCTTGAGCTCTCTGCAGCTTCGTATGAAATATATAAGGGTCATTCTGCAAACTTCTAGATTATGCTGCAAAGAATGCTGCATGGTTTGTAAGGATGATTTTTGCATTTCTCACCCTGTTGTTTCAGCTCGAAAATCCTCATTTGGATCTCACTTCTGTCTTGCTTCTTTGGTTCCTCACCAAATCTGTTTTATCACAACAAATTTTGCCTATAAAAAGTGTGCATTTCTCAACACAATTTGTGCCTTAATAAATCAGTACTGTGCATTATACATGCCAGCATCACTTAGGGTTGCTGAAGTCCAGGTGTTGCCTGAAGCTCTTTCGATATTACAGCTAATCCCAAGACGACAGAGATCAGTTCCCCTGGAGAAAATGGTTGCTTTAGAGGTTGACTCTATGAAACCATATACCAATGAGTAGGGTTGCCAGCTCTGGGTTGGGAAATACCTGGAGATTTTGGGGGCAGAGCCTGAGGGTGGGGTTTGGAGAGGGGAAGGACTTCAATGCCATAGAGTCCAATTGCCAAAACAGCCATTTTCTCCAGGGGAACTGATCTCTGTCACCTGAAGATCAGTTGCAATAGCAGGAGATCTCCAGCCGCCACCTGGAGGTTACAACCAAGTAGACATAGAAACAAGCTCTTATACAAATGTAAAATTCTATATTATACCACAAAAATTCTAAACATCATACAAGCTTACAAAAATACCTGGAGGTTGTCAACCCTACCAATGAGGTCCCTCCCTTCTCCAAACCCCTGCTTCCCCAGGCTCCAACCCCAAATTCTCCAGGTATTTCTCAATCCAGAGTTGATAAAATGGATACTAGTCATGGTGCATACCTATTCTCTCCAGGATCAGAGGAGCATGCCTATTCTATTAGGTGCTGCGGAACACAGGCAGGATGGTGCTGCTGCAGTGGTCTTGTTTGTGGGCTTCCTAGAGGCACCTGGCTGGCCACAGTGTGAACAGACTGCTGGACTTGGAAGGCTTTAATAGGGGAGTGGACATGTTCATGGAGGATAGGGCTATCCATGGCTACTAGTCAAAGTGGATACTAGTCATGATCCATACCTATTCTCTCCAAGGTCAGAGGAGCAGGCCTATTATATTAGGTGCTGCTGCAGTGGTCTTGTTTGTGGGCTTCCAAGAGGCACCTGGTTGGCCGCTGGGTGAACAGACTGATGGACTTGATGGGCCTTGGTCTGATCCAGCAGGTCTTGTCTTATGTTCTATGTTCTTAAGAAGAGAGCGTGTAAGGGAAATGGGATTTGGGGAGGAACAAAAGGGGGGAGAGCAAAAGACTTGTCTCCTTTTGCCCTAGTTCTTTCCTCCTACAATTCCTTTACAATTCCCCATTTGTACTAAAAAGCTTCTAAAATCAGACTACTGTTGTGGCACATTATGATGTTTGTTTGGAAGGCAGGCGGGAATGAGGGCAGGGCTGCTGCTTGTGTACCTTCATTAAGGGAAAACTGAGGGGGCCATCTCTTTACGTATTTTAGAAGTACTGTTAGGGTTGCCAACCTCCAGGTACTAGCAGTAGATCTCCTGCTATTACAACTGATCTCCAGACAATAGAGATCAGTTCACCTGGGGAAAATGGCTGCTTGGGCAATTGGACTCTATGGGACTGAAGTCCCTCCCCTCCCCAAACCCTGCCCTCCTCAGGCTCCGCCCCAAAAACCTCCCGCCGGTGGTGAAGAGGAACCTGGCAACCCTATGTATTGTTAATCTCTTGTTTTATAGTTTATGTTGGTTATATTGGCTTGTATGCTCTTTTTATTTAATGACATAGAATATTGTTAGCCACTCTGACTCTGTTGGGAAGAGCGGGATAACTATTGAACAAACAAACAAACAAACAAATGTAGGTAAAAGAAATGTGCCTGCTTTCAAGGACCTCAAATCTGGCCAGATAACTTCCTTTTTAATGTGAGGATTTGGGGGAGAACAGTGCTGGGACGACACAAGGCAGCTTGTTCTCTCCTGCCTGTTTCCTGGTCTGGCCTTGCAGACTCAGGGGATGGGGTGGGAGTTTGGAAGACTGTCAGGAGAGAATCATTACAAGGAGGGGGGAAAAAAAGTCCCAGTAGACCTATTTTGTCTTTAGTGTATCAGGGAGCGCCTCCCATTAATCAGGGCTGAGGATCAAAGCAGAACAAGGAGCTGTAAATATTCTCTCTGGGTCAACATCATGAACTACTAACCCGCAGTGCAGTTCAGCTCTGACCAGGGCTGCCAGCCATGGCATAATTCTGTATGTCTCATAGCCAATCACCGATTTTAAACAATTTCTTCTCGAGCTTCGTAGAGCCAGTATGGTATAGTGGTTAGAGTGTCAGACTAGTATCCAGGAGATGCTGGTTTGAATCCATAGTCATGCCTTGGAAGTTCGTTGGGTGAACTTGGGCCAGTCACAGCACTCTGTTAGTCTAAACTACCTCACAGGGTTGTTGTGAGGATAAAATGGAGGAGAGGGGAATGATGTAAGCCGCTTTGGGTCCTCAACAGGAAAAAGGAGGGGAACAATTGAACTAAATCATTTTTAAAAATAGAAAACAAATGTAAGATTCCTGAGGTTGCTTCCACATGGAGTCATCCCCCTGCGTAGTAGTATATTTTAATTTGGGTTTTTGCATGACATCATCATGTATTTGCGAAACCTCCCGGGTTTTCTTCAGCTCCTTTGCAGATTTCCCAAAACCTTTTTGAGGTCGTTGTTCTGGGAAGATTGTACACAAAGAAGCTTTGGTGAAAGTGTGGACAGGCAGATGCAGATTTCCACTGTTCTGTGCCCATATTTTACCCCATTTCCACTTGTGCCTGCCATTCCCTCACCTTCCAGCACCAATGAGCTTTTTTGCTATTATTATTTTTTAAAAATGGTGTTGGTAAAATGCTATAGCAATATTCTTGGTGGTGGTGGGGGGAAGAGTAATCAATTCACAGCTAACTAGGGTTGCCAACCTCCAGGCAGCAACTGGAGACCTCCTGCTATTACAATTGATCTCCAGACAACCAAGATCAGTTCCCCTGAAGAAAATGGCTGTGTTGGAGGGTGGACTCTATGGGATTATACCCTGCTGAGGTCTCTCCCCTCCCTAAATCCCGCCCCCTCCCCAGCCTCTACCCCCAATATCTCCAGGTATTCCCTGGCACAGAGCTGGCAACCCTACAGCTGACTCTTGGTGGCCTTGCAGGGTTTTCAAGACAAGATTAACAGAGGTGGTTTGCCATTGCCTACCAGGGCCGGCCCTGCTTAGCTTCAGAAATCTGATGAAGTTAGGCTAGCCTGGGCCATCCAGGTCAGAGCAGCAATATTCCTACTACTTAGGGTTGCCAGGTCCCTCTTTGCCTCCGGCAGGAGGTTTTTGGGGCGGAGCCTGAGGAAGGCGGGGTTTGGGGAGGGGAGGGACTTCAATGCCATAGAGTCCAATTGCCATTTTCTCCAGGTGAACTGATCTCTATCGGCTGGAGATCAATTGTAACAGCAGGAGATCTCCAGCTACTACCTGGAGGTTGGCATCCCTACTACTACTTTGTTAACAATAAGGCAAAATGCTTGCCAGAAGGGTGTTAGTATGAGGAGGGGGGAATGGTGGGTGTGGATTTATAAATGGGAAAATCAAGAGCATCCACGATTACTAGCTTTTCCAAACCTAGATTCATAGTAGCTTTTGACTTATAAGAAGTTGTTTGGAACCCCACCCCCCTTCATTTCAACTTCATTCTGTTCCGTACCCTATGCTGGTAAACTTTGCTTTCAATGTACTAATTGTGTTAATCAGTGAGATGTCTTCATGTACATGCACTCATAAATTACACATCATTAATGCTGCACTGTTATTGTGGGCCTAATTCCTGGGTTTATTTTAATAATACCTATTATTATTATTATTATTATTATTATTATTATTATTATTATTATTATTATTATTATTATTAAAAGGATGCTGTTGGCATAACAATGAAAAATGTGCTGCTTTTATGTGACATTTCATTTACAGGTCAGTTGAGTAAGCCTTTGACAAAGACTAATTCTGAGAGAGTTCAGGTCCTATATCGCTAACCGAAAATGAAATGTCATGGGTGGCTGCCAATTACTTTAATGAATCCTAATCAGTCTCCTTCAACCATCCACTGAACCTCAGGTTTGCTAAGCATAGCAGAGGCATTGTACTGAGATTAGTATTCATTGTCTAGTTCATGATATGCCTTTGAACAGCAAGGGCAGATCTCATGATAATGTATACTTCTAAGCATATCATTAGGGGCCAAATTGTAAGATTTGTGATTAGGATTGTGGAGGAGTTTTTTTTTTTATGACACCACCACACAGCCACTAATTTTATTTTGCATGGATGTGTGTATGTATACTTGTGCACACACATTACTTTTCACCCCCAATGGGGACTCAAACTAGCTTACAATACAGAAAAAATTCAGCACACACACACAAACAAGGAGGAAGGACTTCTGAGTGCCAAGCAGGTCTTCCCTCTCTTTGCAAGCTGATCTTCCCCAACTTTAGGCTGTGATCCTCAAGTTAAGAGCCAAAGGGCAAACACCTTTGGATCTTGCCCTTCCCTTCACAATCAAGGGCTGGTGACTCGGGTAGGATTGCCAGCCTCCAGGTAGTAACTGGAGATCTCCTGCTCTTACAACTGATCTTCAGCCAATAGAGATCAGTTTGCCTGAAGAAAATGGCCGTTTGGCAATTGGACTCTATGGCATTGAAGTCCCTCCCCTCTCCAAAACCCTGCCCTCCTCAGGCTCCACCCCAGAAACCTCTCACCAGTGGCATAGAGGGACCTGGCAACCCTCTGTTGCAGAACCCTCAGTAATATAATTGAGATGTTTCCTCTCTGGTTGATTTACTGTGGTTTCTATGCTGTGCGATGAGGCTCAGAATAAAATAGCATAAATTTCCCGATGATTAGAAAATGTTATCATTTATTACCTGGAGAATCAGTTTGTTTAAAAGCGTAATTTGTTTGCAACTTTGAGAATCCTTTCCACAGGTAAGATAAACTACAAATAATTACTGATGCTCCTCTTGTGGAATTAAAAGTCACACAAGGATGCAAGGAGGCATTTGCAGCTTGACAAGGGAAAGCTTTGCCTTCAGACATATATGTACAAAAAGATTGATTTCCCATTCCCCTACTCATTAAACTTGGGTGGGATTTCAGAGCCAAAAATAGTCTCCAGCAGATGACAAAAAAGGGAAACCTTTGTGTGTGTGTGTTAATCCTATACAAACTCTATTCCAGTATACCACACATTTATTTAGGCTTTACTCCTCAACAAGGAAATCCTCTTTTTTGTTCTTGTTGTCTGGAAGCAACCCCCTTTATGTACAGTGAGAATACAGTTTTGCTAAACCGACCTCCTCTTTGTATTTCTCACCTGTCCCTACTAGAAGTATCACACCTGATAATACGAAAATTGGTATTCCATCAAGCGTCTCGTTGGTTGCTTCCATATGGGGTTGTAAAAGAGCCACACCCACCCACACCTGCTGTGTTGGCAGCAGCAAGCAGGATGGAAGGGGAATATTCCATGAGGCATGCTCAAAATGAGCATGTCGTCATGGGAAAGTTCCCTATAAATGTAGGGAAATGCTCCTCTCAATCTGGAGAAGGGTGTGTGGTACTAGACGTAGAAGACATCAAAGTACCAGTATATAGCTTCCCATTCAGTACTTGTAACCAGTTAATCTTGCATGCAACACAAGAGGGAACAGCTCACAGATCTAGTTTGCCTCCTCATCCAAGCAACCCCCTAAAGAAGAAAATAAAGACCTGGAACCTCTCCTATGACCTGCTGATAAAGAGGCTGCTCTTGGAAACTGTTCTGAAGCTTTGGCTAACTAATGCATCGGCAGGTGGTAACACCAGTGGTTATTCTGTAAAAAGAAAAGGTGCTGATACATAAGGTTGCGCTGGTTTCCATCCATTTCCCCCTTAGAGACATGGGGTGTGTGTGAAATGCCGGTACTCAGTACTGATGAGTACTGCCATAAAAGAGCCCTGGATAAGACATTGATGTGTTATGTGTGTCAGAACATTAGCAGTGCTCCAGTGGAATATACCAACATTGTAAAGTATTAAAGTTGCCTTTATTACTACATTTGTAAAAGATCTCAACGTTTTGATATTAAATAAGGAATTGCTCCTTAAAATAAAGGATGCAAAGCAGGACTTCTGCAGGCCACTGTCAGATAATAGTGAGTTATTATCAGAACAGTATCAGGGATTTGTATTGGCTATTTATAGTCTTCTGAACAAAGGTGTTCATTGCAAACTACTCCTGCAGGGTTATTGTGTTAGTCTGTTGCAGCAAAATTTAATAGGAGTCTTGTAAGCACCTTAAAGACTAACACATTTTTGTTCCAGCATAAGATTTCATGGATGAGAGTTCACTTCAGACTTTACTAGAGGGGACCCACAAGAAACATGCTGGGAGGGTGCATCCCTTCCCTCCCCCTTTAACTTCATTCCCATTCTGCCCTTCTCTAACAATCTTCTATAATGATCTGCATATGCAAACAATGCTTTTTTTATTTTGGGGGGAATTTAAACCTCCCAGTTTTTTGTTTTTTTTTGTAAGATTTCAGATTTTTCTGCAAACCTGGAAGGTCCTCCAAGTTTGCAGGAAAATCCATTTAGTGTCAACATAGCCTCAATCTGCAGATTTAGATATCTGCAGATGGGGGCCACGCTTGAGAAACAGATATATAGACACCAGAATAAAAACATGTTAGTGCTTCAAGTTTCCTGTTTATCAGTGAAAACCATAATATCCTACAGTAGGGCTACTAACCTTTATGTGGGTCCTGGGGTTCTTTCGTAATTGCAACTGATTGCAGATTGAAGAGATTAATTCCCTTAGAGAAAACAGCTGATTTGGAGGGTGGACTCTCAGGCTGAGCTCCACCTACTGAGCTCCCCCCCCCCACAAACACCACCGTCCTTAGGATCTACCCCCAGATTTCCAGGAATTTCCCAACCTGGAGCCTGAAGAGTTTAGAGTTTACAGAAGGATTTGGGATCCGGGCCTGGATGTAGAAAAGTGCAGTTACACAGTATAACCTGAAACCACTTATGTCTGGACATGCCCTTGGAAACCAAAGCTCCCAAACACCTTGCTGCAGATTTCAGTTCCATAATACAGCTCTCAATAGTTATCCAGTGAAGTGGGAAAAGAAGCGGGGGTGAAACTGGAGGTTTTCTTTTTTTCACAAAGTACTAATATCCCACCTACAGTCATTCAAAACCTTATCGTTACTTAGATAACACAAAGGACATTTAAAAAAAAAGTGCTGTCAGGGCAAGATTCCTTACTTGGCTCTGTACCTGACTACCTCCATATAGTTTAATTTTTTGCAGTCATTTACTGTACTTTTCCAAGTTATTCTTGCAACAATAGGAACATTGTTTGCTACAGGCTGCCTCCGGATTTTAATGAAAGGATACAATTTAGGCAATCAAGTCCTTGCTCTTTCAACGACTATTTGCCTGAAACAGAAGGCGTGCCATTACACGAATAACTGGAGCAGTTAATATTCAGTTAATATCTGTAGCGTATTGTTGTGTGGTTCAACATTAATTTCGACAGCAACAGTGTTAGCCATAAACCACCTAAACTAGCATATGCAGACTGACCATGGCTTGGCGCTGTTTCCAATCAATGGCTCAAAACCAGTTTATCTTCATCTGAGACACCAGCAGTGACATCCTAAACCGAGTGACAACTTTCTAAACCCATTATCTCAAAAGGGCTTAGAAGGGTGTCACTTAGCTTAGAAACACACATATGAAGCTCTATGCTAGCAGACGCTTCCCTATTCATTCCAAAGCATGTGTCCAGTAGAACTTCACAGCACAGTTCCTTTGCTCATGTGGAGCATTATTCAATATCAGAATGAGACATGCTCATCCATTATGGTGCATGCCCTGGTAACATCTACATTAGATTACTGCAGTGCGCTCTATGTGGGGCTGCCCTTAAAGACTGTGTGGAAGTTACAGTTGGTACAGAGTACTGCAGCCAGAATGTGGCCTGCAGAGGGTCATAGGAACCATATCATTCCAGTCTTGTTCTATCTATACTGGCTACCAATCTGTTTCTGGGTGCAATTCATGTTGCTGATATTGACCTTTAAAGCTCTGTACAGCTTGGGATTCTAAAGGACTGCATTCTCCTACATGAACCTACCTGTCTACTCTGGTCATCTTTGGAGGTCCTGCTTTAGGTACCCCTATCACCTTAGCCTAGATGGGTGGCAACCTGAGAAAGGTCCTTCTTGGATGTGATGCCAAAACTTTGGAACTCCTTACCTATGGAGATTCATCTGTATTGTTGTCTTCTGCCAACAGGTGAAGACTTTTCTGTTTTGTTCTGATATTGGCCTCCTCCTCCTCCTCCTCCTCCTCCTCCTCCTCCTCCTCCTCCTCCTCCTCCTCCTCCTCCTTCTTCTTCTTCTTCTTCTTCTTCTTCTTCTTCTTCTTCTTCTTCTTCTTCTTCTTCTTCTTCTTCTTCTAGCAGCGTCAGTTGCCCCCAACAAGTTTCAAACTCTACTCAAGCCTAGGAAAACAGAGCCAGTGCTCCGCTTTGACTAACACAGTAGCATGACCCTCACAAAATTCTTTCAGTGCCATGCCATGCATTATGTTACAAGAGGACAGAGCACTGCAAAGCACATTAAGGAGCTTCGGATTGTCATTTCACACAGGTTGATTTTTCTCTAAGCACAGACCAGAGATGGCAGCAAAATGAGAGGCATGCCACAGAATATATGTTTTGTTCAGCCAAATGATCATCTGGTTGCTGTCTAGCACAGCTGGCTGTCAAGTTAGTTAGGCCAAATAAAGATCTACTATCTCTTGACAGCGGGACCATTTGGAGTGTATTCTGACAATTATTTTCAAACCAACATATAGTCATGTGGAGATATATGCATGTATTCCAGTGCATCAGGAGGCGTACTGTCCAGAATCCCACCGGCAAACTAATTCTATATCAGCTGAAATTCATTTTGCCATATGCCAGAAGGAATGGATTCAATGGTGATTATTTGGGGAAGAGAATTCAATCTTACAACATACCCCATGTTGCAACTAATATGACCTGATCTTAACCTTCCCTGGCTACCTCAATGGAGACAACTCCAGGACCAATGTGAGCAGAACAATCAGTATGGCAGATGCCCTAGGGTTGCCAACCTCCAGTTTCTAGCTGGAGATCTCCTGCTATTTCAACTGAGCTCTAGCCGACAGAGATCGGTTCACCTGGAGAAAATGACTGCTTGGACTCTATGGCATTGAAGTCCCCCCTCCCCAAACTCCGCCCTCCTCAGGCTCTGCCTCCAAAATCTCCAGGTATTTCCCAACCTGGAGCTTGCAACCCTACAGATGCCCAGATACCTGACATGAAACTTATAAACATCACCCCATAGGAGCTTAGGGTTGCCAACCTCCAGGGAGTGGTCCCTGAAGAAGGTGTTAATCGCTGAAACAGAAAGATCACCGGGCTTCTGTTGAGAACAACTGCACTGCTGAATTGCTACTCTCAAGAAGCATATCTGTGGAAGAAAGGGAGGTTGGCACCCCCTTTCATGGACTTACCTATAATACTGTTATTTGTTTGTAACAAGGCATAGTCCTCTCTTTGGTGTTACTTTTAAGGCAATAATTAACAACACATGTTTTTGCCTATATACTATCAGTGGTGGATATGTTATTAAATACCACTACTTTATAATCATTGTGTCTAGCTTGTGAAGTGCTGTTTCTAGTTTGCTGAGTATCCTACAGCACGCTAACCTTTGTTTACCAAACCTCCAGGGAGTAGCTGGAGATCTCCTGCTATTACAACTGATTTCCAGCTGATAGAGCAGTTCCCCTGGAGAAAATGGCCGCTTTGGCAATTGGACTCTATGGCATTGAAGTCCCTTTCTCTACCACTTAAGGAAGAATCAGACTGGCTTACAATCACCTTCCCTTCCCCTCCCCACAAACTTTATTAGCACTGTAGGCAACGACTTCCAAAACAAAGAATGCTACTATGCTTTGAGAGCATCTCTCTCTTTCTCTGTCTCTTTCCTTTCAGAATTGTTCCAGAAACCTGCCCTCCAGAATTTTGGGTTTGCTCCTTACACTTCAGCCATTTATGCATAGCTGTTTCCTCGTGGTCACCCCACTGACTACTTTGGGGCTTTGCTTTGATTATGTTTGCATTTTCCGACAAGTCAGAGGTCGCCTCGCTCTCCCCATGCGTTTCTATGCACTTTCTTCGCATTTTCTAGATTCGTGTTTAGCCAGCATCCAGAAAACATAGGGAAAATGCGCAGAAATGCGCAAGTGATCATTCACATTTTCAATATTTCTTTTCACCTGAAAAACCTAGGCTTGTTCAAGCCATTGAAGTCCTGAGATTTATATGGGGAAGTGATAAAAAGTCTCCCAGAAGAATTTGTGATTAGATATTTCCCCCCCTTCCACTCTCCAACAATGATAGATGAGAAAATAAGACTCCTTTATCAAGTGAGCCAGATCCAGTAATAAAATTATTCAGGGCACTGGGGACTCCTGTGAAGAGCCGAGTGTAAATTCATTGTTGCAACTTTGTACACAATTATGCCGCAACAGCAAAACTATTGCCGTTTTTTCTTTACAGCAGTACGGCAACCCAAGCCTGTAAACACCTTAATTGATACAACAGGGAGCAATATATGATTGGAAAACAGCAATACATGAAGCTAAAAAATTAAGTAGGAATGTACTTGAGGCCTAAATGTTTTATATGCCATTGTGGTACAGTGGTTAGTGTGTTGGGCTAGTATCTAGGAGACCCTGGTATAAATTCCCATTCAGCAATGACGCCAACTAGGTGATCTCAGGCCAGTGATCCGGTCTCATCACACTATTTTTGAAGACAAAAAAGGAGGAGGGGATACATGAATGACAGCCTGAGCTTTAACGCCTACTAATGTTTCAACTGTATCAAGCCTGAACTGACCCGGGAACCTCCCCCACCGAAACACCAGCATGGGCCTTTATGCCGGTGGGACACTGGCGGAAGGCCCTGCTGGCATCCTGGGGTGGTGCTGCTGCGGCAGCGCTGGGAGACTGACATCCGGGCCTCCCTGCCGGCATTGGGGCCACTTACGGTGGTGTAAGTAGCTCGGATGCCGGTGTGGCGGGCCCCGACGCCAGTGCAGCCCCTTCCTGGCCTCCTGAGGACCTCCATCCTCAGAGGTCAGGAATGTGCTGTGAGTCCTTCCGGTATATGAATAATCCAAATAATCTAATAGGGGTATTTCCAGTGGGCTACTGCTCTGGTGGCTAGGAGCAAGCTATGCTGAGCTCGAGGTGTTGGAAAATCCGCCCTTCAAGGACGGTGTCACTTGCCTGCCCATTAAGAGGGGGAACTGACCACAGAGTCAGGTAAATAGACAGGACAGGGGGAGATCATCTCTAGTTACACCTTGCCCTCATTTCCTGCCCCTTTGATGTTTAGAGGATGTATTGTTAGGGAAACTTCCCTTCTCTCTCTCTTTCTTTTCGCCCATCATCCAAGCCAGATCTAGGAGCCAGACGCTCCGAGCGTCCAGGCCTTCCCACCCCCAAATGGAGTGGAAGGCAGATCCCCTTTTATACCTAGAGAATTAGCAAGGTAGCTTGATTCGAGCCACTGATGAAGAAGACATTGGCTTGCCCCATCATGTATTCATGCAAAGAAGTGACAGATGGGCCTATACCTGTCAACATTGCTACTGGCCATGGCTGAGTGACTCAGTTCATCGCTGGCCAGGGGGGCACCTTGTAACTATTCCTGGGCCTGTTGAACATCCCAATTGCCCCTGAATCAATTGGCTTTACTGGATGGTTTTATGCATTCCAAGTAGGGTTGCCAACCTCCAGGTACTAGCTGGAGATCTCCCTCTCTTACAACTGATCTCCAGCTGATAGAGATCAGTTTGCCTGAAGAAAATGGCCGCTTTGGCAATTGGACTCTACGGCATTGAAGTCCCTCCCCTCCCCAAACCCCACCCTCCTCATGCTCTGCCCCAAAATCTCCAGGTATTTCCCAGCCTAGAGCTGGCAAACCTAATTCCAAGTGGTATGTTGCTACTTGGTAAATGGGTCTCTGTATTCACTAGAATTGCCGGGTCCCTCTTCGCCACTGGCGAGAGATTTTTTGGGTGGAGCCTGAGGAGGGTGGGGTTTGGGGAGGGGAGGGACTTCAATGCCTTAGAGTTCAATTGCCAAAGCAGCCATTTTCCCCAGGTGAACTGATCTCTGTTGGCTGGAGATCAGTTGAAATAGCTGGAGATCTCTAGCTAGGACCTGGAGGTTGGCAACCCTAGTATTCACCAACTCCATAAATCAGGAATGGCCACATTTAGCTTTGGGGTAAGAAAGTTTATACCACTGAGTCAAAAGGTCTGGACGGGAATGGAGTGTTCTTATCTACATGACTGGTGAATTTGGTCCTTTGCTGACATTTGTTTGGGAAAACAGGATTCACTCATTACAGAAAAAAAATCAATTACTGTGGCTGTAAGCTTTATTTTCTTTGAGACAGACAGTAGCACGAGAGAGAAATTAAAACCATTTAACTTTATTGGATGTGGGGTGAGTGTGCCTACGTGCTTGAGAGGAACTGTGGGGCCGTGAGACAAGAAGAAGCTATTCCAGTGCTGCCCCCCACCCTTAGTAGCAGGTCATCCAGCCAAGACTATTTGTATTCAAGGGCTTTCTCGCTTCTCCTCTATTTATGAATGTCAGGGGGATCAAGAATTCCTATCGATTTCTTTTAAAGCACTATTTTAGGTTTTATTCCTAGGCATTGACTCCAGCCGTCGTTTTATATTATAAATCAGTATAGCTAAGTAATATCCATGCAAGCGGGTTCTCTTTAATAGAAATTAGCTCTAATGTTTCATCTTGATTAAATATGGCAGGCAGGTTGCTTTACTGTTTGCATGGGAGAAATCTATTAGGTGCTTTATGAATGACAGGGAATAGAGCAATGCCATTAATTCCTGAACTCTTCATGATTAATAGACATTTGGAAACTAATCAAAAGTGTTCCATTATTTTGCTGGAGTGTGTGCAACTCAGTTTAGATTAGGAGGTAGGGCCGCATGAAGATGTCAGCATTCCATGACAGCACATTGTGCATAGGAGTCGCATGTCTGCTAGAAGCATGTGAGTGTGCATGCACATGCGCCCAGTTCTCTATGTTCAAGGCAGAAATGGATACTTCTTAAGAATCACTTCACTAGAGGTGGAAGCTATGTGCATGTTTGCTATTTTCTTTATTGATTCCTATTTCTCTTTTTTCTTTCTAGCAGCTGTTTCTATAGAAGTTCCTCTGATGAAGGCCTTAATAGTCTCCTATATTGTTGCTGCAGTGGTTTCAGTTGTGTTATTAATGCTGAAGTGATCCATCAAATCACTCATGTATTTCAATATTACCTCATCTTGTAGTACTAATGTATTATTAGTCTCCATCTTCTTTCTTTCTTGTTTCCATTTTTTCCAGATTAATTCTATTGGATTATGATCTGCCAAAGTCTTTGGTAAGATTTCTGCTTTTGTAATTAAAGTTTTTGATACCCAACACATGTGTATTCTTGAATTTTATTGGCGTCTATCAGAAAAATACTTAAAATCTTTTTCACCTGGATGAATCGCTTGCCAGGCATCTTCCGATTCTAAAATTCCCATATACCTGAACACATTTTGTGGGAGTTATCCTCCAATATTTTTAGATCTGTCTTTTTTTTTTTTTTTTTTGGTATCTAACACCCCATTCATACCTCCCAAAATTAAAATCTCTCCTTCTAGAAAATCTAATAATGTTTGGTAATTTCCCCCAAAAAATTCAGCTTTAGAATTATTTGGAGCATATACTGACGCCAGTGTCAATACTTATCCTTCTGATAATCTAATCTTCAAAATCAAATATCTTCCATTTTGATCTTTTAATTCGTCAAATACTTCAAAACTTGGATTATTAATATGTATTGCAACACCTTTTGTTTGTGTTGTTGCTGTATATACTTTTTTTGCAATTTAATATATGTTCTTGTGTTTTTTTAATGTGAGTTTCTTGGACACGTAATATATCTAGTTTTTGTTTGTTTAGTCGATTAACATTGAGTTTAATCTAGTTAATCTATTTAATCTATTCAAATTTGTGGCAGTTATTTTAAATTCATTCATCCTCCCCCCTCTTTTTTCTTTTCTTTATTACTTCTTCCTCTTCCCTGGAAGTGTGGCTCCTGCGTCTTCTGATTCTAAGCTTTAGACTCTATCTTCCGCTAACAATTCTTGTTAAAGTAGTTCGACTTGTTCGGTCGTTGTTATTATTTTTCTGCCTTTTGTCAGAAATATTTCTAAAGCAAAGGGAATTTTCCAATGATACCTTATTTGCTTCTCTTACAGCCCTTGTTTCATTTCTGAAGCAGAACTGATGCACTAGGAATTTTCCATTGGTCTATTTTTTCTTTCTTTTCTAAATGTTGTGAAGAGTACTGTGCATGCATAACTTCCCACAGTATTCTGTTCCTTTGTTTCATAGGCAGCTCCCCCACCCCAGTGTGTTACTGACATGCAAAAAAGTTATTTTGGTATGTTTGTAAATACATTGCTGGGTCCAGACTAGTTTTTGTGTGGTGCTTTACCAAGGCACAAGAGTGCTTGCAGAACTCAATAAAACACTGCACAAAAAGAATCTTGATGCAATCATATGTGCAGTCACATCCAGGTTGCTTTTTCTTCAGGGTCTTATCGATGAACCAAGGGAACAGTAAGCTGCAGTAAAGCATGCATAATCACAGTCAGGGATTAAATCTTTTGTTTAAACTAAAATTCAACAGGAACGCAATGCAGCACAGACATTTGTTCAGGGAAATCCACTCATACCTCCTGCGAATGAAAAGCCTTCTGCATGTAGAAAACGAGTACCGGCAGCTCATAGCGTTATCTGTGCATGGAGCACTTTGAACGTAATAATAATATAATATTATATAATAATTGTTTTTAAAGTGCCTGAATAACTAGGCATTGCCTGACATGCCAATTTTCTGTGAGTAGCAGAACACTGTATATAAATTCAGACTGCAAACTGTAGCAGTTTAACAGAGCCATCCAACAGTGCCATGTGCTAGATCAGAGTCCAGAACACAGGGTGCATTCCACGCTACCTCTACGTCTATGATCTTATTCCTGCCTTTTCTTTTTTCAGATTGCAATTTTAAGGGGAAGACCAGGTCAAGGGGGGAGAGAATTTAACCCATGTCAATTTTCCTGCCCAAATTTGCCACCTTCAAGCTGCTTTTACTCCTGCTGGGGAAATTTATAGGCCCTCATATACTTTCCCTTTTTTTGCTGTCAAGTCACAGCTGACATATGGCAACCCCTGGTGGGGTTTTCAAGGCAAGAGATGTTCAGGGGTGGTTTGCCATGGCCTGCCTTTGCGTCATGCCCCTGGTATTCCTTGGAGGTCTCCCATCCAAATACAAACCAGGGTTGGGGTAAAAACTGCTCTCTCTATGGGTGGGTGTAATTCTGTACTAGAAAGTGAAGAAAGAGAAAAGGGTTAAAACTAGAGTTGCCAGGTCTTCCCTGGCCACTTGGTGGGGGATGGGGGATAGAGTTGTCATATCTGGGTTGGGCAACTCCTGAAGATTTGGGGATGGAGCCTGGGGAGGCCAGGGACCTCAGTGGGGGACAATGTCATTGAGTCCATCCTCCAAAGCATCCATTTTCCTCCAGAGGAACTGATCTCTATAGTCTGGAGATGAGCTGTAATTCTGGGGGATCCCCAGGCCCACCTGTATGTATTTATTCATACGGTCTGTTTGACCAGCCAAAAGTTAATACATAAAATTATCTGACTTAATAGAACTGCAAAGCTAATATAAAAAGTGTAGCAAGGTTTAATAAATTTTTTTCATCCTATTTTTGCGAGTTTTAATTGTGATGGTGCAAAATTTGGCATTTGGGAGTGAAAGGTGTGGAGCCTCTTAACTCTACTGGCTTTGTAAACGTATGAGTATGCAGACATGGCCAGACTATCCAATTGGCTTCAGAATAAGTGTACGGAGGAACACCAGCGGAAATGGCAGAAATTTTATGATAGAAATCTGTACAGCAAATACGGACTGGGAAAGCACACTGTACAGATAAATAGCTGACCTAAACAGAAGAAAGAAACAAGCATGAAAGTAGTAATGAGGGATTTTGAAATTAATGTTAGACTATACCTGTGGGCTTGACATGGATACTGACCCACTAATTATTGTTTTTTATATATTTTATTCCCTTATCCCCTCTATTCTTGTAACCCGTAAAATACAATAAAAATTTTTTTAAAAAAAACAAAAACTCTACTGGCTTATTGGGGAATCTACTGATCAGAGGAGTGATGGATTTAATATGGACTCATAAAATGGACAGCTGAACAATACATGTTGGGTGGTTGCGATGTCACCTGGCCTGCAAGGGCATAGCCTTTCTGATCTTGGAATCATCTTGTATTTTCCTTCTAGGCCCAGGCCCACCTGTAGGGTAGCATCCCTAGTTAAACCCCTTGTGTTGGTATCCCCCTTAAAACTGCAGGCTCAGGGGGTGCACTGTTTTCAAAATGAAGAAGCCGGGAAAGGGGATCACAGATGTCTATATAATGAGTAGTTCCACCCTCTAGAGAAGGGCGAGGTGCTGAAAGTCTGGGCCAGGTGGATATATTTTTTTAAAATTTTAATCAGTAAACTTATACATTACTTTTTACTCTGCCACCAGCTCTGTTGTTACAGACATGGGTGAAGAAGAGTTTTTATATGCCGATTTCCCCTACCACTTAAGGAAGAATCAAACCGGCTTACAAAATCACCTTCCCTTCCCCTCCCCACAACAGACACCCTGTGAGGTAGGTGGGGCGGAGAGAGCTGTGACTAGCCCAAGATCACCCAGCTGGCTTCACGTGTAGAAGTGGGGAAACAAATCCAGTTCACCAGATTAGCCTCCACCGCTCATGTGGAGGAGTGGGGAATCAAACCCAGTTCTTCAGATCAGAGTCCACCACTCCAAACTACCACTCTTAACCACTACACCATGCTGACTCTCTGGGTACCTGTAGAGTATCTACATCCACAATCCCCCCCCAATGCAGCTTTTAAGAAAAATGTGGACCACATTCTGCTACTCCTGGAAGTTTGGAGCATTGGACAGGGAACTTAAAAAAAAAAAGTTTCTCGTAGAAAGTATCTCTTCTGCATTGGTTCAGCTAATCAACTCCTGTACTTCAAATGCCCTTGTATTACTTCAGACTCAATTTCCCAATGGATATATTTATTTAAAAACACCCTTTCTTTAGTTTACTTCATCATATTTGAATGTCTTCTTTTCTCTGGGCTCTCGTCCAGGCAACTCCAGCAGAAATTGGCTCCTAAATTTTAATTAAAAGAGCTTTTGTTTGGCCCATAAATGAAAAAAAAAAAGCTCTTTTACTATGGCATACGCAGAGCCGTGAGACTGTCGCCAAGTAACAACCTACAAGACAGCATATACTGATATCCGCCTCCCATCCCGACCCTGTCGTAGCTTCCATGACCAGGATTCCCATGTTTGAAAGGTTAATATTCTCAGTTCAGTAAAGTCTCTGTGGAAGACTTTGCTCTTCTTGGATTTTGCATTTGGAATCTCAGGTTTCAACTCCCTGCTCCACCATGATATAGTATAGGACTTACATTACTTTTTTTGGCCAACAAGTCACATCTGACTTACGGCGAACCTGCGTGGCATAGTGGTTAAGAGCGGCAGACTCTAATCTGGAGAACTGGGTTCGATTCCCCACTCCTCCACATGAAGCCTGCTAGGTGACCAAGTTGGGTCACTACGATCTAGGAGACTGAGTACAAATTGCCACTCTGCCATGGAAGACTGGTGGGTGACCATGGGCCAGTCCCCCTTTCTCTCTCTCAGCCTAATTTACTTCATAGGGTGGTTTTGAGGATAAAAATGGAGAAGGGGAGAATGATATACAAATCCTTGAGCTCCTTGGAGGAAGGGGAAGGCTAAAAAGTACTAAATCAATACATTTGCTTGTTGGTTGGACCACCGAATAACTGGAAGGTGACATCAGCTGCAGTTAAAGCTCCAATTGATTAGATATACACCAAGCAACCTGTCAAACAGCAGCTTTAAATATGGGCGATAACAATACTGGTTTACCTTACAGGGGTGTTGTAAGGATCACCATGATAATGTATGTAAAACATTTCAAGCATGCAAAGCACTGTAGAAATGCCAAGTCCTACATATTGTTTGTCTTGAGGCAGTTGGCCAAATTCCAAATGCAGTGAAGATTCATTTCAGCTCGAAGCCTCCTTGGCCCTTGAGCAGAACAAATTTTCCAGCATGTCTCCTCTAACAGACAGCATATTGCCGAGGAGATTCTTTCTAGCATATCAATCTCACACAAAAAGCTGCATGGGTCTTAATGGGGAGCAATGATGACTCCGCATGCCATAAACTCTCACTTTTACTCCGATAAGGCATGTGCCAATCTCAGGCAAAGCTGAAGGTCATTTCATCGACTCCCTGCAGCATTATCGTACTCACATTAGCACTCCAAAACGGAATGAGTTTGGCATCACCCAGCAGGTGACACTTAGAACGCTTTACAGGTCCTCAGTCCTATATTTAGCTTTCTAGTCATCCACACACTGACAAATGTGTAGGCTATATAAAACGGGTGACAAGTTTCTTAAAATGCTCCATTCAGCACATTATCTTCAATCACCTGCATTTGTGCTAATCTATTTATTACCTGTGTTTGTGCTAATCTATTTAGAGCCAGTGTGGTATAGTGGTTAAGAGTTTGGAGCAGAGGACTCTCCATTAGTGGTGGAGGCTAATCTGGTGAACTGGATTTGTTTCCCCACTCCTACACATAAACAGCTGCGTGGCCTTTTGTTAAAGGTGGTGGGACTCTGGCTCCCTTCTTGCTTTAGAAGAGTTGAAGAAGAAGTTTTTTTTTTATGCCAACTTTCTCTACTACTTAAGGGAGACTCAAACTGGCTTACAATCACCTTCCCTTCCCCTCCCCACAACAGACACCCTGTGAGGTAGGTGGGGCTGAGAGAGCTGTGACTAGCCCAAGGTCACCCAGCTGGCTTTGTGTGTAGGAGTGGGGAAACAAATCCAGTTCACCAGATTAGCCTCCGCCGCTCATGTGGAGGAGTGGGGAATCAAACCCGGTTCTCCAAATTAGTGTCCACTGCTCCAAACCACTGTTCTTAACCACTACACCACGCTGGCTCTCACTACACAACACTTTAGGCCAGTAGTGTTGTTATAGCTGCTGCAGCGTGGCTCGTTTTGGAGCTGCTGAGAGAATGGGGAAAGTCTCAGAGTGCAAAAGAATTCCATACTGTGGCTCCACCCTGTGACACCATCACCCCATTTTCCATCATAAAGGTAATCCTGGCATTAGGAAGAAATGCTTTGCGGGCTCATCCTCCCTGGGGCTTTTTGCATTACCCTAGCAGCGTCAGGGCCCTAATCTAGATGGCCCAGGCTAGCCTGATCTCGTCAGATCTTGGAAGCTAAGATGGGTTGGCCCTGATTAGAGCTTGGATGGGAGACCACCAAGGAAGCGTAGGACTGCTACGCAGAGGTAGGCAATGGCAAATCAACTCTGAATGTCTCCTGCCTTGAAAGCCCTACATGGTCACCATACAGGGTAGCCCGCTCCGGGTTGGGAAATACCTGGAGATTTTGGAGGCGGAGCCCAAGGAGGGCAGGGTTTGGAGAGGGAGAGGGACTTCAATGCCATAGAGTTCAATTGCCAAAGCAGCCATTTTCTCCAGGGGAATTGATCTCTGTCGCCTGGAGATCAACTGTAATAGCGAGAAATCTCCAGCTACCACCTGGAAGTTGGCAATCCTATCACCATAAGTTGGCTATGACTTGACAGCACTTTCCACCAGCAGCAGCAGTGCTGGAAGGAGCCTGCCCTGCTGCTACTGCCAACAGCAAAACATGAGAAGGGGGAGCAGAATTTATTCTAAGCTTTCTCCCCTCATTGTATAACCAACAGGTGCAGTACGCGCACATGGACATAAACACTGGCACAAACGTTGGATTTTGTTTCAGTTCGAACAGGAAGGAAGGAAAAATGTATGAAGGAGGGAAAAGAACAAACAGGGAGACAGTATTCATCTTCCCCCCATCTATTTATTTTTAAGAAGCAACCAAGATTCATATTAAACCTATATGCTGAACGGAAAAAAAACCTTAATTCCCACAGTTGCAATTTTTTGCATAGAGCAACTGCCCGATGAGGAGCGGTTAAAACGCTTAGGGCTGTTTAGTTTGGAAAGAAGGAGGTTAAGGGAAGACATGATAGAGGTCTATAAAATTATGCATGGTTTGGAGAGAGTGGACAGGGAGATGCTTTTCTCCCTCTCTCATAATACCGGGACGTGGGGTCATCTGCTGAAGCTGGAGGGTGAGAGATTCAAAACAGATAAAAGGAAGTATTTCTTCACACAACGCATAGTTAAACTGTGGAACTCCCTGCCCCAGGATGTGGTGATGGCTGCCAACTTGGAAGGCTTTAAGAGGGGAGTGGACACATTCATGGAGGATAGGGCTTTCCATGGCTACTAGTCAAAGTGAACACTAGTCATGATGCATACCTGTTCTCTAATATCAGAGGAGTGTGCCTATTATATTAGGTGCTGTGAAACACAGGTAGGATGATGCTGCAGTGGTCTTGTTTGTGGGCTTCCTAGAGGCACCTGGTTGGCCACTGTGTGAACAGACTGCTGGACTTGATGGGCCTTGGTCTGATCCAGCAGGGCTTTTCTTTTGTTCTTATGTTTTTAACGGATGTTCCCGCTAGTGGAAGGATTTCCATATGACCTCCTCTCCTCCTGCTGCAGCTCAAAATGCCACCCCATGCAGTTCCTGGGGGTTCTTGCCCCCTAGGGGACAGCATTTCAGAGCTGCAGTGGGATGGGGAAGGTGAGAAAATCATTCACCCTGGGCCAACAGCCTCCCACTTGTGAAAACACTCCAAGCCAAGTGTGCCTAGCAGCACTTTAGAATCTGTTCTGGAAGTGGGCCTGAGGTTTAGGGGTGAGGGACAGAGACTGTCATTTGGAAAGTGACATTTTCCTCCCCTGCAATTAGGATGGGGAATCTATGCTTCTCTTTTCCCTCCTTTCCCTTACAACTCTGCCTGTTTACAAATTAGCTATCCTGGCTAGATGGTTTCTTTGATTATTATTTTTTTTTAAAAGCATTCCAACAACATGTTAGAACTCCAGGGGTTCAGGTCCTCTAATCATAGCATAAACGTTGTCATTTATCTTTGGTCTGTTCATTATGGTCTTTCAGATCTTTCACCTCCGAGGTTCATCCAGGTAACCGTTCATCAGTGAGTTCGAAGTACAGTGTGCATCATTGGAACTGACGGTCCTCATTAGTTCCAGCCCACTGTAAAAAAATGGATGGTGAAAGATGATCCACAAAAGGCGCTTCGCTGTCAGAACTCCTAAGGACTTTATGGTTGTCCATCTGGCGCACCATCTCCTTGCCAACATTAACAGGAACAGTTCTGCTCACAGAAGTTATTCCTGTGATCTCAGCTAATGGTGTGCTCAGGCCCATGCCACATCGAAATAATTAGTTGACCGTTGTCATGGTGACCAATACAGTCCTGGAGCATGCTGGGATTTCAGTTCTCTCATGCACTACCCATCCTAGAATGCGTTGCTATTGCTATATATATTGCTATATTGGAGCATTTGTTGTGTGTGTTCCAGGACAACACATCACCATGTTTTCTGGAGAGGAAGACAACCCTGAATGTAAGATGATCCAAAGAAAAGTTATACCTTATTTTTTAAAAATTACTGGACATAACTGTGACTTGTAGGCAAATGTAAGACAGCCCCTTCTTTTTCTTGGTAGCACCCCTGGGGGGAAAAAACTAGTCTTGCATTTGAGTAAATACAGTAGCAAACCACTGCCATACTCCCCAGTCGGCTTCTTGACTTGCTGGTGTCAGGTGTCCTGGCCCGGTCTTGAGTTGAGAAGAAGACTTCTCAGAGGGAGAAGAATATTCCTCAAGGGCCAAGAAGCCCCCTGTGGTCCTCACTGTACCTGAGGTTTGTGCCCGGGGCCTTCAGAGGAAGACCCCTTGCCATCTCTATTGCAGTAAGCACCCTTTGAAGAGCTGGTGGAACAAGCGGACCAGAAATTTTAATTCTTATATAGCGCTTCTAATAAATTATATATTTTCATTATTTATATGTATTTTTCATCCCACCCAACCTTGGGTACCGTACCTAACTTCCGTTTTCTAGGTTGGGTTCTATTCCCCTCTTTTTTCTTCTACCATTGCGTTCCACATTCCACCTTCATGCAGGAGGAGACCTACACTCTTTTTAGCATTTCCAGGGTCTAGCACCCAACTCTGGCAACAGGAATGGGTGGGGTTTTTTAGCTCCCTACATAATCCTTCAGATTAACTCTAGCCTTTGCTGGCTCAACAGCTCTCTATCCTAGCCCATCTTGGTCTTGGACAGCTCCCTGCAGCAGAGCTCTGGGTCTCCAGCTCCTATACTGAGAAGTCTGTTCTAGCCTGGCCTGATCTGGGCTTAGGGTTGCCAACTTCCAGGTACTAGCTGGAGATCTCCTGCTATTACAACTGATCTCCAGCCAATAGAGATCAGTTCACCTGGAGAAAATGGCTGCTTTGGCAAGTGGACTCTATGGCATTGAAGTCCCTCCCCTCCCCAAACCCTGCCCTCTTCAGGCTCCGCCCCAAAAACCTCCTGCCGGTGGCAAAGAGGGACCTGGTAACCCTTTCTGGGCTGCCTGCTGGAGACCCTGGCCTTTTCTGTATGGATATTTTGCTCTGCCTTGGAAGGATATAACTGTTAGTCTTTTAGCTGCTACATCACACCTGGCTACATTACTCTACACCAAACGCTAGGATGGAGTGATGGTCTCCCCTTCCCTCCCAAGGTACTAGAGAATGTACTCTGGGTGACTGTAAGCATGTGACAATTTCATTAAAACTACTGAGGGAAATAACTGCTTTTTTGTAGTTTTAAAAAAGCCTGTTAGCAAAACAAAACCAGAGCAAAATAAATGTGTACATTGGGGATTCAAAGATTTGGAAGGATAGTGCAATACATATATTTACTACCTGAAGGTGTCTCCGTTTTCTGAAGTAAGTTTTTCTGATTATGTGATTGCTTGAAGATATGGACTATCTGATCCAAATCCCAGTTTAATTAGAGCAGTCATGGTGAAATTTCATTTCATATCGATAAAAAAACTTACCTACCATTTCTGAAGTGACTGGAAGGTTTTTTTAACCACCCAAGCAGGTTTTTGCAATCATTTGAAATAGTGTCCTTTACACATTTCATTTGGAGTTCCAGGCGAGGGAAATGAGATTTCTCTTTTAATTTCATCTCAGTTCCATTTAATTAAAGCCTCAAGATTTGTTTTGTCTTTGAAAAATTTGTTAAATGAAAGTCTTCTGTTAAATCATTCGGCAGGAGCTTGAAATTTTCCAAGCTATGAATAAATTTGTAAATGCCGATGGTTCCAGAATGCTAAAAACTTTGAAGGCCAAGTCCTCAATTTTCCATGGAGAAAGCTGATCAATATTTTCAAAATTTCTTTATTAAACGTATGTTTTTGGGAGGGAGATGATTGAAAATACCCACTAATACCCCCCTTCCCTCTAACATTGTATCTGTCTACAGTAATGCCTCTTTTTCTCATGAAGTACTAGAAAAATTATTCACACGCGCGCACACACTTCATTAATAGGGTTGCCAACCTCCAGGTGGCTGGAGATCTCCTGCTATTACATCTCCATCCGATAGAAATCAGTTCACATGGAGAAAATGGCTGCTTTGGCAATTGGACTCTATGGCATTGAAGCCCCCCCTCCCCAAACCCTGCCCTCCTCAGGCTTTGCCTCAAACACCTCCCGCCGGTGGTTAAAAGGAACCTGGCAACCCTATTCATTAAGGATGGCCACAATTACAACTTCGCTAGTTTTATGCTGGTTTAACCAACGTGACTTTCTATAATGAAATCTGGCAAGTCTGGTAAGGGTGTTACAAATTCTTTGCTACCGAATTTAGAGCTCACAGAACTATGGGATTCCCTATGAAAAGGAGTGGCTATTAAGATACAAGGTGCAGGATATTACTCTTGGAGGCTCCATTCGTTGCTTCATGATATTGGCTTTCCATACTTTTGTAGGCAACCAAGCATAGGTCTACTGTATGCTGGTGATCCTAGTGTTGATTTCTGTTAACTGCAAATATATTATGGTTTTGCGGTAGTTCTGGTCCTTGCTGAACAGTGGGTTTCAGAAGGTGGTGCTTGGGAACAGCTGCTCAGCCCCTTATAGGGTTGCCAACGTCCAGGTGGTTAACTCAAAGAAAAACAGCACAAGCTCATATATGAAGAATACAATACTTTGTTTACAAGAATATGTGCAAAAAACACACACCAAAAAGACAATGTTAACACAACTGTATCAATGGCTAGAAAAATAACATACAAGAAACATTCCAGAAAACAGTCTTATGGTAACTCAATATACTATGTGACGATCAATTCCCAAAGATGGCAAGCCTGAAAGAACTTGGTTTCAGCAAATGCAAGTCCAACGGCCGGTTGGGTAAGTCATGCACAACAGGACAGCTGAAGGCAGTTTCAGTAATTAGCAACGAATCATGCGCAGTAAAGAAGTTTGCCCATCAATGAGGGCTAAATACATCCATAGAATTATCATAAAGCCATGATGCAGATAAAAAGATCACAGAATGGGGTCTCTAGATTATTTCATCACGTTTCGCTTGGGGGGCTTCTTCAGCCAATGCTAAATCAATGTAATACAGACAGTGCTGAGTTCAATGCAACCCGAAGGTTCAAGAATCGATCAGAGGATTGATTTAGCATCCTTCTGTTGTCATCTTTTGCCAGTGGGTGACAACCTTTTTTGCTTCATTTGACATTCTCTCAGTGATCCATCCTTCCTGCCCAAAGTTTTAATTGTAGTTGCTATGTGGTTTTAATTGTTTTAATGATATTTTTGTTGGTTTTAATTATTTTTAAAGATGTGGCTTTATTATATATGTTTTAAATTTGTTGGCCACCTTGATGGCAGAAAGGCAGAGTATACATTTTGTAAAGTAAAAATAAATAAAAAGAATATTACCAGGGACAGCACAAGGCATCAGTGGGAAATGAAAAAACCCAGTAATGACTGGTTGAAATTCCTTTGACAACTGGTACCTCTTCTTGTTCTGCTTCCAAGTTTTTGTCTACTATTTCTGGGGAGCCCACCAAACATCTGGAATTGACACCTGGGAGTCATACAGCTGCATGATAGACAAGCCACCACCACTTAGGTTCAAACCTCAATTTGATCCACACATACATTTCTAAGCTGGCCAGGAAACAAAATATACCACAACGCCATACAACTTTGAAGATGGAGATCTTGGAAAAAACAAGTGTGAACATTCAGGGGGGGAAAGGTCATTGGTTTCAATGCAACTTATCTTAGATTCAAATAACTGAAGTTGAATCATGGCTATCATTAAATAATAATTAAGTGCTATTAAGTCACAGCCACATGTCACACGTGAAGCTGCCTTATACTGAATCAGACCTTTGGTCCATCAAAGTCAGTATTGTCTACTCAGACTGGCAGCGGCTCTCCAGGGTCTCAGGTAGAGGTCTTTCACATTGCCTACTTGCCTAGTCCCTTTAAGTAGAGATGCCAGGGACTGAACCTGGGACCTTCTGCATGCCAAGCACATGCTCTACTACTGAGCCCCTCAACTTGTGGTGACCCCTCATGGGGTTTTCAAGGCAAGAAATAAACAGAGGTGATTTGCCTTTGTCTTCCTCTGCATTGATGGTCCAATTTTCCTTGGTGGTTTTCCATCGAAGAACTGAACATGGGCAACCCTGCTTAGTTTGTCAGGCTAGTCTGGGCTATTCAGGCTGCTACAGGGCTATTATTGCCACCATCGTAAACCTATCACCTCTGTAGAAAATTACTCGAAGTTACCTAAAAATAATAGGAAGGAATTAATGAAAATTCATGTGGTCAATTGTCTTCAATGATCCATTTTAAGTTTCATGGTTGTTTTACACAGTATTTAGTATCTGGTTTAACGTTTTATGGTGTATTATTGCATATGGTTAAAGCCTCTTTGGTTGACCAACAAACTGAGCTGAACTTAAATATTAATTGGACATAAAAAATGGTAGGAACAGAAGCCAACAGTCTGCAATATAACAGATATAAAATAATTGGATCAGAAAAAAGCACCTTATGCCAAGAATAATATCAGCCAATAGCAGAAAATGCATTTAGAAGGTGATGTCTTCATCAGATGTGGAAGGAAATAAAAAAAATCTCCCAGTGGATTTGCTTAGGAAAGGCATTACATAAAGTGTCTGCCACCATGAAGGAGTCCTCTATGCTGACAGATCTTACCCCGGTGAAACTGGCCAGTATGGAGGACAGCAAGACCTCAGTCTGGGTCCTGGAACCCAGCAAGACAGTCTGGGTATGTTGTGGGGAGGGGAAGGGAAGGTGATTGTAAGCTGGTTTGATTCTTCCTTAAGCAGTAGAGAAAGTTGGCACATAAAAACCAACTCCTCTTCTTCTTCTGCACCAACTACTGTTGTGCATATAGGGTAAAACCAGCCATAGAAAGCCATTTTAATTGTAAACATTTATTTCCTGTCCATTAATGCTTTCTAATGCACGGGAAAGATCACAGAGACCATGTACACAGCTGCACTCAAGGAGTGTCCAACTCACAAAATGCTTCATGAGCGAAATGGGTCAGGGCATGCATGCTAGGTCTTTCCATCACAGATTCATTTATTTTGATATTTATACCCTGCTTTTCTCCCTAGTGGGGACCCAAAGCAGCTTACAACTCATTCTCCCCTCCATATTCTCCATATTTTACCCTCACAACAACCACCCTGTGAAGTAGTTTTAGGCTGAGAGAGACTGGTTGGCCCTAAGTCATCCAGGAAGCTTCCATGATAGAGTGGGTATTTGAGCCTGGGTTTCCCCAAAACCTAGTCCCACACTCTATTGCCCCTTTATTTTCTTCCTAGTGGACTGGGGGAGATCTTTTTTTTTATTATTAAGAACTCCTTGTGATGACACAAGGACCTATTTGCCAGGTATAATCATAAACATGCCTTTCAAAAAATCCTTGTCAAGAGGCACAATCAAGGGTCAGTTCACCAAGTACAATTGTGATCTTTTTTTACCAGCCCGGGAAACTACTCTGCTCAGCCCTGCACTGCAAACCACCAACTAGCAGGCTATTTTTAACTGATTATTGACAGCCCATCTCTGTAGACATCTCATCGAGACAATTCTTGAAACACTCTCCTCTGACGGCCGCTTCCTAGTCGGACGTGTTCACCTGCCCTTTCCTAGGATGCTGCGATTGTTCTTGGCTGTTCTGTTTTTCCTTTGCTTTCCACTGCCAGTGAGAACACCGACACTCAACCTCAAGGTGGAAGACATCGTACTGATTATAAGCTGTATTAAGCCAGGTTTCCATGGTTCCATGCTACTACAGTATTTTTTCTTTTAAAAAACCCCTAACAAAACTAGGTATTGCTATTTATAGCAGTACATTAATTGCTAAGCAATGAAGAAACCGAGAAAAGAGCCTTTTTTTAAATAAAGCTAAACTGCATCTCACACTTACTGTAAAAATAATGTGCCTGTGGTTGTAAGCAGTAATGATCACAATTCCATCGACAAGCATGTTAGAATGAAAGGAACTTCAACTGTAGTGTTGGTTTGTGTGTTGAGGGGGAAAAAAGGCTTTGGCTTGTTTCCCAAATAGTAAGGATTTCCTCCCAGCCACCTGCCACAGGTTATTCTTGTTTCAAGTTCAGAGGTATGCTAGTTGAGCAGAGAGGCAATTGCTGCTTCCCTGTCCAGGTCCAAGTTTCTAGAGAGAAAAACGCCTTTCTTTCTTTCTTTCTTTCTTTCTTTCTTTCTTTCTTTCTTTCTTTCTTTCTTTCTTTCTTTCTTTCTTTCTTTCTTTCTTTCTTTCTTTCTTTCTTTCTTTCCTGCTTGCTTGCTTGCTTGCTTGCTTGCTTGCTTGCTTGGAGGCCATTTATGTAGGGGAAGTTTTGCCTTGGATTTGCCTCTCTCTAGATGCACATTTCCCCCATCCGAATTCTCAAAACTCTGCATAGGGGCTTATTGTTAAGTTTTGGGAATTTTGATGGGGAAAATGTGCATCTAGAGAGAGGCAAATCCAAGGCAAAACCTCCCATGCATAAATGGCCTTAGTCACCCTGGACAGCTCCTGATTCCATGCAGCCGTAGAAGGCAGGGGGTTGTTGGTTTGTGTAATACAGTGACCTCCAACCTTGTTGAGCCTATGGGCATTCTTTGGACTTTGTGAACAGGTAGTGGCACCACCACAAAATGGCTATCATAGGGCAGTGCGATCAACCACAAAATGGCTGCTATGAGGGTGGCACAACCAACCAAAAATGGCTTCCATGGGGATTGAGGTCAATCACAAAATTATTTGGCAGTTCCAAACCAAGTGCCCTCCTGTGATGGATGCAGTTGTTTCTGCAGACAAAAAGGAGATGCCTGCTGCTGCTGGGATCTTCTCAACCAACTCCTGTTCCAATGCAGTAGCGAACAGCTAGGACTGGCTGGGTTGGAGAAGAGAGGTTTTGAAGAAAGAAGTGGGCACTGGGAAACACCTGGGTGCCATGCTGAGGATTACAGGTGTATTAGATTAAAGCCCTGTCTTTTTGTCATACAAATAGAAACAAGGCAGCTCACAACACAAATTTTTAAAACTATTAAAAGGACATCTTGAAAAAATCTAAAAGGTCTAAAACAGCAGCCCACAGCTGAATAAAAGTGATCATAAAAGCTACACAAAAACTGTATAAAGCAGCAGAGATAAAAAGATTAAAATGCAGCAGCTGGTCATAACTTCAGCAGTCAGCAACATAATCTACAGAATAAAACTGCTCTGGGGAATAAAAATCGCAAATGGGCAACATCACTCCATCTAAGATGAGTGGATTCATTCCCTCTAGGATATATCAGCCTTTCCAACCAGCATCACCTCTGCCTCGTCTGGATTCAGCTTCAGCTTGTTCTGGCTTAGCCACCTGACCACTGCCTTGAAGCACCGGTTCAGAATCAAGATGGACGCATCTGGAGGCTTGGATCATGAAATGGAGAGGTGGGCGTTATCTGCATATTGATGACACCCAGCCCCCAAGCTCTAGACAATCTCATTCAGTGGCCATATTAAAGGACATGGGTGAGAGAACAGAACTTTGTGGCACCACACAAGATAAATGCCACCCAGTTAATTTTGCACCTCTGGTGGAGACTCTTTGCATCCAGTCGGACAGAAGAGAATGAAAGAACCAAAGGACTATCCCTATAATACCCACTCTAAATTCAAGTAGATGGATAAGCCAGCATGGTGTAGTGGTTAAGAGAGGTGGTTTGGAGTGGTGGACTCTGATCTAGAGAACCGGATTTGATTCCCCACTCCATATAAGCGGCGGACGCTAATCTGGTGTACTGGATTTGTTTCCCCACTCCTACACATGAAGCCAGCTGGGTGACCTTGGGCTAGTCACAGCTCTCTTAGAGCTCTCTCAGCCCCACCTACCTCACAGGGTGTCTGTTTTGGGGAGGGAAAGGGAAGGAGATTGTAAGCCGGTTGGAGTCTTCCTGAAGCGGTAGAGAAAGTCAGCATATAAAAACCAACTCTTCTTCTTCTTCTTCGAATAAAGTGGTCAACTGTATCAAACAGTATCAACCAGGAAGATCATCCCCTGTCCATCTTTAAATGAAGATCACCAACCAGTGCAACTAAAGCCCAGGCCTGAAATCAGATTGAAATGGGCAGATGTGTCATTCAGGAAATCCTGGATCTGCTCTGCCACCACAGGCTCTATCACCTTCCCGAGAAAAGATCATTTGGAGACTGGCCTGAAATTGGCCGCTTCATCCCTAGCCAATGAAGGTTTTTTGAGGAGAAATCTAATAACTGCCTCCTTCTAAGGCCTAGGGAGAGCCCGTTCAATCAGGGAGGAGTTGAGGATTTTCACTAATGGCTCCAGCACCTTTTCCTGGCAAGATTTTTAAAGCCCTGATGAGGGGCATGGGTCCAGAGTATCTGTGGTGGCGCTCACACTCCCAAGGATCCTGTCAGCACCCCTAGGATCAATCTGAAACTATCCATAATGAAAGAACAAGCAGGCAGCAAGCTCAACTGCACCTTCAGAAGATACCCCCAGCCCCCTGATCAGTTCACCAGCAAGCTGCTTGGTGCAGAAAAGAAGAAGAGTTGGTTTTTACGGTATATGCCGACTTTCTCTACCACTTAAGGGAGTCTCAAACCAGCTTACAATCACCTTCCCTTCCCCTCCCCACAACAGACACCCTGTGAGGTAGGTGGGGCTGAGAGAGTGTGACTAGCCCAAGGTCACCCAGCTGGCTTCATGTGTAGGAGTGGGAAACCAACCCAATTCACCAGATTAGCTTCTGCCGCTCATGAAGAGGAGTGGGGAATCAAACCTGGTTCTCCAGATCATAGTCCACCGCTCCAAACCACCGCTCTTAACCACTACACCACAGCTTACAATCATATGTCCTTTTTCATTTGTTAGGCCCATTACCATCTGAGACAGATCCATGGTTGTCATGGCAGCCATGACATCTTGACCCTGACCTGACAAGGCAGCCTTGGTACATTTATTGAAATCCCCCAAGGACAATCATTCTTGGAGTTCTCAGCACCAAGTCCGACACCACCCCTGTCAGCTTAGCCAGAGACTCTGCTGGTAAGCCGATGTGCTGTTGGGCTGAGCGCCAGAGGAGCAAGACCCTTTTACTCTTAATCACAGCTACGAGCTTTGATCAATCAATTGATCCATTCTAAAGGATGGCCTTTTTAATCTGTGAAGCTGAACGTTCGGTGTGCATTCATTTGCTTTTTGAGGTTCTTCTGGGTTTAGATAGCTATTGTAATAGGAGACACAAAAAAGGAAATAAGGTAGCTCTTCCTTCACTCCAATAATGGTAGCATCCCCCCCTCCATTCTTCACTTCTTTCAAAAGCTCACAAAGGCCCGCAATTTCAGTCAAGGCAAATTTATTTAAATTTAATTGATAGATTAATTTTGTTTTTTAAAAACCCACCCTGATGAGTCAGCTAATTCTTTTAATTGGCTGACAGCCTGCTTACTCACTTACTTTAATTTACATAACGAGGAAGAAATGACTCATGCTCCTTTCAACATAGGACGCTGCTGTCAGACCATTGGCTTCTCTAGCTAATGGTGTAACGTTTAATAGCAATTGCCCCGTGTTGCGGTACAGCTGACAATAGGCTTCTGCAGTCTACTATTGTTGCATTAAGTTTATTAATAAAACCCCATCAGTGACTGGAGCAATACTAACCTGCCATGCAGTGATTTGTTCCCACCACTAGGGGTGCTGTAGATCTGCCACTGGCTGCCTGAGAGAGGAGAAATGAACACATGAACACATGAAGCTGCCTTATACTGAATCAGACCCTTGGTCCATCAAAGTTGGTATTGTCTACTCAGACTGGCAGCGGCTCTCAAAGGGACTTAGGCACCTTGTGAGGTAGGTGGGCTGAGAGAGTTCGAAGAGAGCTGTGACTAGCCCAAGGTCACCCAGCTGGCTTCATGTGTAGGAATGGGGAAACCAACCCGGTTCACCAGATTGGAGTCCACTGCTCTTAACCACTACACCACACTGGAGCAATGACTTTGCAACTTTCGATTTTTGTTTTTGTGTAGTTTACATATATAGGAAATAATGTGTTTTTACTGGAATCTCATGGGGGCAGGAGGGGAAGGAATATTAGGTATGCAGTTAGATGTGGAGAAGACCCTGTGGTGAGTGGTAAGCTCCAGTACTGCAGTCGAAGCTCTGCTCATGACCTGAGTTCGATCCCAATGGAAGACAGTTTCAGGTGGCCGGTTCAATGTTGACTCAGCCTTCCATCCTTCTGAGGTTGGTAAAATGAGTACCCAGCTTGCTGGGGGTAAAGTGTAGACGACTGGGGAAGGCAATGGCAAACCACCTTGTAAACAAAGTCTGCCTAGTAAACGTTGTGATGTGACATCACCCCATGGGTCAGTAATGACCCGGTGCTTGCACAGGGGACTACCTTTACCTAGTTAAATGTGGACATCATTTTCAAATAGAACGTTTTCTTTGCAGACACAAGGAGGGTGTTGGGTTTCAGCAGGCCAAATGCTGTGCCTAGTTCTCAGGCCCAGCAATCCCACAAAACTACATGTAGCTAACTGTTGTCTGCTTTGATAGACAGTCACTTTCCAGGATCTCAGGTCAATACACCTGATATCCTGAGAACTTTTAGTTGGAGATGCCAAGGCTTAGACCTGGATGTCTCCATGCAAAATATGTCTGCTAGTGCTGAATGACAGCCCTCCCCAAATCCCTTCTTCCCTTGACATTTTCTGTAATGTGGAAGGGAGGACATGTAGATCTCATGTCTGGGAACATCTGGGAGGACAGGTGATCTCTCAGTCTTACTTTGGGAAGCTTGACTTCTGGGTCCAATTCATCCCCATAGCAACTGCAACATTTAGTTTATGATTAATAGTACGCCAGCAGCACACACACACACACACACACACACACACACACTTCTCCTGTTCTAATGGGTGAAGTAATCTATAAAGGTTATAAATATAATTCTACCCTAAACAAACAACTGAGCTATACCTCCGTTTCCAGATTTTCTGCTCTAAACTGTGTAATTCAGCCCCTCCTGGGCTATACTTAATTAGATGAGTTTTCAACCAGAGCTGCAAGCCGTGTCTCTTTCCATCACCAAATGATCCCCCCGCCTAATAATGGCTACACTTTGTCATTTCCTGCTTCTTCAAGGCTTCCAGAGTTTTGCCAGTTTTCTGAGTTTTGTATCATTTCATACACACACAAAAAACAGCAATGCTAGACTGAGCTTTTAGGACCCAAGGCAGATAACAGCAAAGGTTAAAAATAATGACAACAGCACATCTGAGACCAAAAGAACTTGGATCATACTTCACTGGCCTGACAAAATCATAGTTTCTTTGTGGGGACAAGCACAGTTCGGTGGAGTAGCTGGTATCATGTGAAGAAGCTGTCCGCATGAAAGAGTGCCTTTGTTGCATGCGGATGCTACAATTGCAGCTCTTGCCACTTGCATGGCCTTTTTTCAAACAGTCATGAATGCTCCAATGTCTGTGGCCATATATACAGACCCCCACATATGGATGCCTCCATACCATTCCTGGTGGATTGTGAGCCCAATGGAACTCCACTACACACACACACACACACACACACAGCTGCAAGTGATAAAAGGGGTGCTAGCTCTTACCACTCCTAGGATGCAGCTTTCCCACCAATTGTGTATGCTGTGGCATAATCTATATTTTATATCACATTTCACCCATGTAATTCATACATTCATTCGTTACTCTATATCCTGCTCTCCCTGGTGGAGCCGGGCTCAGAGCGGCTTACAATAAGACAGGAACATATTAAACTACTAAAACACATAAAACATTATATAACAATAAAATCCAGCCCCCAAATCAACAAGTCACTAAAATCAGAAAAAAATGCATAAGTGCATAAGATGGTGCTCCACAGTGGTATATGCCTGGCAGCCTATGGGCAGTAGTCCCCCCACCTAATAATTAAACTAAATAAAGATATTAAAGAGGGGGGGGAGATAGAGAGGCCAGCACTGATAGAAAACCGTAGCTGTCCTCAACCATAAGCCTGGCGGAACAGCTGCATCGTGCAAACCTTGCAGAACTGCTTGAGGTCCCGCGGGGCCCTGATCTCATTTGGGACGCTGTTCCACCAGGCAGGAGCCAGGGCAGAGAATGTCCTGGCCGAGGACAGCTGGACACTCTTTGGCTGTATTTAAAAAAATGTCTGGCTACATTTTAAAAAACTGAGCGCCAGGGCTATCAACAGGTGACAGCCATTATGCCTAAATGGAAGCCCCGTGTCCCTCTGAATACCAGTTACTTGGAGGAAGGCATTGACTGGGTGGGTGATACTGACTGAAACCATTTTCTTGGACACTGTGGGGAACCAGATGCTGGACTAGAAGGACCTGCGATCTTATCCAAGAGAACTTTTCAATAGGGTTGCCTATGCCAGCTTGGATAATTCCTGGAGATTTGGGGGTGGTACGTGGGAAGGTGGCATTTAGGGATGGGAGGGAACTCTGCAGGGATGTGACATCATAAAATCTACCATCTGAAGCTGCCTTCTCCTCCAGGGGAATTGATCTCTATAGTCTGGAGACCAGCTGCAATTCTGGCAGAACTCCAGGATGCACTGGGAAGTTGACAACCTTAGCTCTTCATGTGTTCTTATGTAGTTCTGTGTCTCAATTCAGGTTCTAAACCATGTCTGCTGTCTGGGAGGTCTAGTGCGGTTTGCTTTGATGCCTGGGTATGTGGAGTGAGAAAATAGGCATTAATACTTATTTAAGCTGGAATGTCATTGGCTTCTCCTTTCCCCATCTCTCCACTATCTTGTCTGTCTTGTTCCACAAGGTCAGAAACAGACAATTCTTTCTTCCAGCTGCTGCTTGCAAAGTTCCCATTCAGTGCTGCCGAAGAGGAAAGGGAGATAATGGTCTGATAATTCAGCAAGCATGCCTTGTGCTAAAACAACTGCTCACATAAGGCCCAGATAAATTATATCAATTGCATGGCCCTTATCTAACAAACTAATTATTCTGTCAAAGAAAGAAACCAAGTGGCTGAGTGGGGTATTTTTGGCCTTATAGTTCTAGACTCCATGCTGATTGTTGATGATAACTCCCATGGGGGGGGGGGGAACAAGCCAAGTTGCCCTGGCAGAAGATAAGAGTGCGTGGTACAATTAGGTTGTTTTGTCTTTTTTCCCTCAAGATTGAGGAGGATTCAAGAAGATGCAGCTGTTATCTAATTTCTAGTATTGGAGTCCATATTGTCATTTACATAATCAGTTTTTGTACATGTGAATCAATGAGATGGTCATCTGTCAACAAGTTATTAAGGATTAAGAAGAAGAATTCAAAATGAGTCTTGAGCATGGGGGACTTCTAATATTTTCTGTATGGCTCTTGTAGATTGATGTGTATTTGATCTTGTTATTTTTTTAACACGGAAAACGCAATTGTTTGTGATTAATATGATTTTTATGTATAACCATAGATGTTTTCATACATACTTGCAAGACATGAGGTGAAAACAGAGGGGAGGAAGATACATTTCATAAGCACATAAGAAAGGCCATGCTGGATCAGAGCAAGGTCCATCAAATCCAGCAGTCCGTTCACCCAGTGGCCAACCAGGTGCCTCTAGGAAGCCCACAAACAAGACGACTGCAGCAGCATTGTCCTGCCTGTTCTCCAAAGCACTAATATAATAGGCATGCTCCTCTGACCCTGGAGAGAATAGGTATGCATCACGAATAGTATTAATTTTGACTAGTATCCATGGATAGCCCTAACCTCCATGAACATGTCCACTCCCCTCTTAAAGCCTTCCAAGTTAGCAGCCATCACCATGTCCTGGGGCAGGGAGTTCCACAATTTAACTATGCGTTGTGTGAAGAAATACTTCCTTTTGAATTTCTCACCCTCCAGCTTCAGCTGATGACCTCGGATTCTAGTATTATGAGAGATGGAGAAATTTCATGAACATTTTCTTTCCCTGTGCCTACTCTGTTTGGAGATCTTTCAGTGGGAGGATAGTTCTTCATTGAGTTCTTTTATAGGAAGGGTATGCTGAAGAAACACGGTGAGTCACATCCAAACACTCATTCAGGCAACTTGTGTTCTACCTACCTGGCTTCTAGGTGGCAACAGGAAATTCCATGTGAGTCTCATCAAGCCTTCAGTTTCCATACCAATTTTGTTTGAATAATAGACTGTCTTCCTAGTAGGAATGATGTTACCATGCAGCCCATCATATCTGATTGGGCAACAACCTCATGGAAGTGAGCAAAGCTAATTCAGAGTGAGGGCAATACTAGTTCAGGAGATTCTGTCCTCACTCTGAATTAGTTTCCTTTGACATCACCCTGAATTATCACATTACTATGATGACGTCCTTGTTTCCAGAAAGAAAAAAATATTTTTTCAAATAAATATAGGTCCAATGATGCCATCAACTGGATCTGTGAGCAGTAGCAAATCAATCCCCAAAGATAAGGATTTTTGTTGGAAGGGTATATTTCAGGAAAGTTTTTGTTTTCTCTAGGAAATGAAGAAGAAGAGTTGGTTTTTATATGCCGACTTTCTCTACCACTTAAGGGAGACTCAAACCGGCTTACAATTACCTTCCCTTCCCCTCCCCACAACAGACACCTTGTGAGGTAGGTGGGGCTGAGAGAGCTCTAAGAGAGCTGTAAGTTGCCCAAGGTCCCCCTACTGGCTTCGTGTGTAGGAGTGGGGAAACAAATCTAGTCCACCAGATTAGCCTCCGCCACTCATGTGGAGGAGTGGGGAATCAGAGTCCACCACTCCAAACGACTGCTCTTAACCACCACACCACACTGTATACCCTTCCAAAAGAAAAAAATGCTTCTTTTTCATGCTACAAATGTTCAATGGAGACTACTACCCCTCATTTCTGGCCTATACCTGCCTTGCTGATGGTTGCTAATTAAATGTATGACTAATAATATACCACCTCTGGGAGAAAGCAATTAACCAGCTGGAAATAGTATTGTCTAAGAGGAAAATTGCTTCCTCCTTCTAACACAACATACAGAGAGGAAATTACCTATGAACCAAACATTGCATCTTATTACTGCTAGAACAATGATTATTATGCATCAGAATCATGCATTGTGTGAGATTCGGATGCAGAAACAATCACATATAGTTGTTATGTTGTATGTATCATAGTATCGCAAAGCTGCAGATGGAGGTGGCATTGCAAGAAAAAGAATATGCAATGCCGCTTGGGCCTTGGTGTTTTGCAATTGGATGTGCCTCAAACATTGTGAATTCTTCCAGATTTCCCTCAGTGGAAAATGGCATCTCTGTTCAACTAGCCAGTACTACATCTAATGAGACGCTCTTGCAGGACCCACAGGGCTGGGATGAAATCTCCTTGGTGGAGAAGGGCTCCCCCAAAGTCCAGACCCACCTAAGGTTCTGATCACAGCAGGATCGTCAAAAAGAGAACCCCAACCAACCATTCCACAGGAGGTTTTGTTTATAAACAAGCGGAGGCAGAAAGCCAGTAGCCTTCCGGTTGGACCAGACTGCCTCTAAAAACTGTATTCTCTCCCTGCTGCCCCAAAAACAAAAAATACAGGCCTCTGGAGTGGCAGCACATACATTTTCTAAATAAATAAGTCAGGACCAGACAGATGAGAGCATGCATAGTACACATGAACAAATGAAGCTGCCGTATACTGAATGAGACCCTTGGTCCATCAAAGACAGTATTGTCTACTCAGACTGGCAGTGGCTCTCCTTTTATCTGTTTTGAATCTCTCACCCTCCAGCTTCAGCAGATGAACCAGTGTTCTAGTATTATGGGAGAGGGAGAAAAACTTCTCCCTGTCCACTCTCTCCAAGCCATGCATAATTTTATAGACCTCTATCATGTCTCCCTTCAGCTGCCTTCTTTCCAAGGTAAACAGCCCTAAGCGTTTTAACAGGTCCTTATAGGGCAGTTGCTCTAGTCCCCTAATCATTTTAGTTGCTCTTTTCTGCACCTTCTCAAGCTCTGTAATATCCTTTTTTAGGTGCGGTGACCAGAACTGTACACAGTATTCCAAGTGTGGTCTCACCATAGATTTGTACAATGGCAGTATGATATAAGCAGTTTTGTTATCAATTCCTTGTCTAATTATGGCCAGCATGGAATTTGAATTTTTCACAGCAGCTACACACTGGGTTGAGATGTTCATCGAGCTGTCCACTACCACCCCAAGATCCCTTTCTTGGTCTGTCACTGCCAGCACAGATTCCATCAGTGTATATGTGAAGTTGGGATTTTTTGCACCAATATGCATCACTGTACACTTGCTCACATTGAATCTCATTTGCCATTTTAATGCCCATTCTTCCAGTTTGTAGAGATCCTTTTGGAGCTCTTCACAGTCCAATTTTGTTTTAACCACCCTAAATAATTTGGTATCATCTGCAAACTTGGCTACTTTGCTGTTCAATCCGAACTCCAGGTCATTGATGAATAGGTTGAAAAGCACCGGTCCCAAAACAGATCCCTGAGGGACCCCACTGCTCACATTCCTCCATTGGGAGAACTGACCATTGATTCCTACTCTCTGCTTCCTATTTTTCAGCTGGCTCTCAATCCATAAGAGGACTTCTCATCCCATGACTATGAAGTTTGCTTAGCAGTCTTTGGTGGGGGACTTTGTCAAAAGCCTTCTGGAAACCCAAATACGCAATGTCCACAGGCTCATTCCTGTCCACATGCTTATTGACACTTTCAAAAAATTCTAAGAGGTTAGTGAGACAGGACCTACCTTTACAGAAGCCATGTTGGGTTTTGCTCAGCAGGGCTTGCCCTTCTATATGCTTGACAATTCTATCTTTAATAATGCTTTCCATCAATTTACCTGGAACAGACATTAAGCTAACTGGCCTGTAATTTCCTGGGTCCCCCCTGGAACCTTGTTTATAAATGGGTGTTACATTGGCCATTCTCCAGTCCTCTGGTACAGAGGCTGATCGAAGGGACATATTACATATCTTTGTTAGGAGTTCAGCAATTTCCCATTTGAGTTCTTGAAGAACTCTAGGATGAATATCGTCTGGTCCCTGTGACTTGTTAGTTTGCAGTTTGTCTAGACGATCTAAGTCTACCTGCCTTGTTACCACTATTTGCCCCAGTTCCTCATTCTCCCCTCTCCAAAATATCTGTTCAGGAGAAGAAAAACCCCGAAATAACCCGTCTCTGGGGCAGCTGCTGAGTTGGCTTCAACAGCTGCTGAGTTGGCTTCAACTCTCCAAGACCTTGACTGCTTCCCCAGTGCCTGATCCTGCTGGATGGTGTAGGTACTTATCTAGTCTAAGCTGGCAGCCCAAAACCTGTATTTCCCTTGTTTGCATAACAATCCTGGTTAGTTTTTTGTGATGGGGAAACCCTGGAATATACCCCAGCAAATATAATTCTGTATAAGGTATGTCCTGCTGTGCAATTAATTCATATAATGTTGATTAGCGCATGCCATAGCCTGAAGGCTTGAGGCTAATAACTCTGTGAGAGCCACTGTGGTGTAGTGATTATAGTGGCAACTTACAAAAACCCAGGTTTGACTCCCTGCTCTGCCTCCTGGCAACCGGCAGGGGCTGGAGGGTAGTATAGGGGACTTATAGGCAGTAAGTGTAGTATGGAGCCTCCGGCATCCACAACACATTGACATCATTTCCAGCATGCACCAGAAGTGATGTCATTGAGTTGCCGATGACCATGAGGATGTTGGTTCTTGTAGGTTATCCAGGCTGTGTAACCGTGGTCTTGGAATTTTCTTTCCTGACATTTCGCCAGCAACTGTGGCAGGCATCTTCAGAGTAGTAACACTGAAGGACACCTTTGTTACTACTCTGAAGATGCCTGCCACAGTTGCTGGCGAAATGTCAGGAAAGAAAATACCAAGACCACGGTTACACAGCCTGGATAACCTACAAGAACCAATGAACTCTGACCGTGAAAGCCTTCGACAATACCATGAGGATGCTCTGGTATTTGGGCAAAACTCTATGGTAGAAGCCACTTTTGCCATAGAGTTTTGACCAAATACCAGCATTTCCAGAAACGATGTCACCATGTTGCAGACACTGGAGGTCTCATAAGTTCCCCTGCTGGCTGACCGAATGCTGCTAGGGGGGTAGGGTGCTAAAAAGGGGGATCTCCTGGTACCAGTGGGGGGCTGGCAACCCTAGGCCAGTCCCTGCCTCTCAGCCTAACCTATGTTACAAGGTTGTTGTTGTGAGAATAAAATGGGGGAGGGGAGAATGATGATGTAAGTCACTTTGGGTCACACTGGGCAGGCAAGTGGGGTATAAATATTTTAATATATTCATACAGTCACAGTAGATGAAATAAATGCATTTTTTTTGTCAATGTATGTGAAAAATAGCCCTGACCTAGATGGCCCAGGCTAGCCTGATCTCATCAGATCTCAGAAACTAAGCAGGATTGGCCCTGGTTAGTACTTGGAAGGGAGACCACCAAAGAATATCAACGTTGTTATGAAGAGGAAGGCAATGTCAAACCACCTCTGTTAGTCTCTTGCCTTGAAAACCCTACTGGATTGCCATATATTGGCTGCAACTTGACAGCACTTTACGTACACATGTGAAAAATGGTTCAGATTCTCTATTGAGTGTACCAGAGTACCCAAATGAAAACTGCACACAGAACTATGTCTATGCTCATGATACCCTGGCCTCTTCCTTTCTTCCCTCCCACTTATTATTGTCTCCCCCACCGTTGAAAGAAGGCTGAATACTTTGAAGTATCATTGATTTCAATGGAAGAGGTTTAAAGATGTGATTGATTACCCCACTGAAATCAGTGGTGTTTCAGAGTGCTTATTTGTGTTACTCTGGAAAGTATTATGCACAGAAAGTAGTATGTTTAATGTTGTTATTAATGTCTTTGATATGTTCTCAAAGTTGGGCTTTGCATAAATTGCTTCACACTGTGATCTCTCATATAAGGAGCATTTCTGCTCTCTGATTTATAACAACGAAGAGGGAAAACACATCCCGCTCACGAAGACCAAATGTTAAGTTCTTGTGCTCACAGTTTTTTAGTGCTGTTTTTTAGTGCACAGAAAGAAACTGATTGTTCAAGCGAGTCTTTAAAGCTAAAGTCCATGTGTCAATATTGTATAACTCTGAGACCACAAAGAACTAGATAGAATCCAAAATAAAACCTTAAGCTCTGTTCTTGGTTTCTGACTGCTGCTACTGTTGCTCTTTTTAGCATGGAAGGATAGAAATATTGCATTATAGATTTAAAACCACTGAACTGACTGCAGGATATGAAGCCATTAGCCAAGTTTGGGTTATTATCTATTGTATGTCTACTTTAGAGAAACAAATTTCATAAACAATTTTTTATGGTTTCCATTAATATAATTCACAGTTCTCTCTAATGGTGTGGCTTCTCTGTCATGGAAGTGGTCAGTGATGGAGAGTCAGAGCGGTTTAGTGGTTAAGAGTGGTGGACTCTAATCTGGTGAACTGGGTTGGTTTCCCCACTCCTCCACATGAAGCCTGCTGGGTGACCTTGGGCCAGTCACAGTTCTCTCAGAACCCTCACAGCCGCACCTACCTCACAAGGTGTCTGTTGTGGGGAGAAGAAGGCAAGGTGGTTGTAAGCTGGTTTGAGTCTTCTTAAAGGTAGAGAAAATCATGGTATAAAAAACAACAATTCTTCAGATCAACATACTTTGCTTAATCTAATATAATATTTGGATTCTAGTGATGAATTAGAATGCAGACAATGGCAGGGTTTTAAGGCAAATTAGAGAGCATTCTTCACATGAATTGTCAGTCTGGCTTCTATCTTGGACACAAACATACCAAGTCAGTCCTCACTTTTGCCCCACTATCCATCAGGCATACCTGCCCATCCTTTTATCTTAATTTTTAATGTGGCACTTGTACATTTATTCACATATATATTAATCTTTCACCTGACTCAAAAAAAGTCCATAAATTGGTATGTCTGTATAGGTGATATCACATGGGTGCTGGCTAGTCTCCGTTCAAATTCTCCACTAGAAAACCTTCAAAAACTGGTTTATCGTTTGATCATCCCTGGACAGAAAAGGTACAGTTGCTTAGAGAGCAGTAAAAGTATTATCAAACAATCACTGCACCCTTTAAAATGTTACATTTGCCTTCAAGGGTTTAAAATGGGTGGAATTCACTAGCACTTGTCTTCCTTGAACACATGAAGCTGCCTTATACTGAATGAGACCCTTGATACATCAAAGTCAGTATTGTCTAAGACTGGCAGCAGCTCTCCAGGGTCTCAGGTAGAGGTCTTTCATATCACCTACTTGCCTAGTCCCTTTAACTGGAGGTGCCAGGGATTGAATCCGGGACCTTCTGCATGCCAAGCAGATGCTCTACCACTGAGCCATAGCCCCTCTCCTAGACTTCCTTGAAGTCTGGAAACAACTGAATATATTCCTCACCCCTCTTTCCTACACTACAAGTACACCACTGTTCTCCCCCTCCAGCCAAGAGTCTTCATCTGCACTCAGATGTTGACCCATGCTTATTCACTCAGCAGCAGCACAGATTTTTTGTGTACAATATTGTCAGCAGCTTGCCCATGCATGGAATGACGGTCTGCCAGTTCAAAGTTTTCAGCGACACCATGTATGAAAACAGGCAGCTGGGCAGCTTTTGGGATGCCACAGTTCTAATCTTGCCCCAGTGAGTAGTGTCAAAACTGAAAACATTTCATCTTCGCTCAAGAAAATGTAAAAGGAATGATGTGTCACCATCCTTCTGGATTAGCTAAGGTCTTGCTTTTGAAATGCATAAATTCTCCATTGCATATGGGAACGTAATAGCAGTCTTGCTTGGTCAGACAAGAGTCCACCAGGTCTAGCACTTTATTTCTAGCAGAGGTCAACCAGAAACCTCTGGAAACTCAGATGTAATCAATGTGGTTAGAAAAATCTTCTAGGCCATTTTTGCATGGTCAATTTTGATGCTTGCTCAAAGCTCTTTTTAAAAATGCCTTTTCAGGGTCCCAATGCAAAAGGAGAAGTTCCACTCCCCACACTTGCCTGCTCTTTTGTTCCTGTTTGCATAGCCATTAGCATATGCATAGCTAACGCGTTGTTTTGCATTGTTCCTTGAGGGAGATTTTTCACAGCAAACACCAAAGGTCGCGTTAAATGGACTCTTTTGTAATGCAAAGCAGGTATGCGCCAGCTTTGCAGTCACTTCCAGAATGACAGTTTAGCGTGCAAAATTTAAAAAAATAAGCGGGGCAATTCAGCCTGGGACACGCTGCTAATTACCATGCAAAAATGGCCCTAGTGTCTTTAGGATTAATTCATTTCTGAATGTAAACAGGGGGTTGTATGTTAGAAAGCTCCTCCTAATAAAAGATCTTTCCCTACGTGCTGCAAGTTTGTTTCTAAGGAAGAAGTATTTCCCCTAATTTCTACAAGCAGTGAAGATTTTTTTAAAAAGTGGGGTGCATTCAAACACTCAACCTCTGCCTGCTTAAGGAAGCCGTTCAGTCCTGAGACAGCTGCACCATATGACTTGTTTTTAATACATAGGTTGGATGTGAGGGCCATCTGGCTGCGACATCTGTCACCCCATTGATCGCCAGGGTTGATTCGGCTGATCTGGCTGGCTAGGCGAGTGTCCCCTACCTCCCTCACCGCTCCATGTGTGTCCCTCCCGAAGCTGCACGCTCTGTGAAAGAGGACGACCTTCCCAGATAGAAGGAGTGTACCGTTCTTCGGTCAAGGGTATACGATAGCTGCGCTCCCCTGCTAGAACCTCCAAACAAGAATACATAGGTTAGCTCTCAAGGGCCAGCCCACACATTACAAAGTCCTTGTGTCCTCTGCAAAGTTTGGTCAACAGAAGTGGTATGGTAGTAGGGTTGCCAGCTTTGGGTTGGAAAATTCCTGAAGATGTTGGGGGTGGAGTCTGAGGAGGATGGAATTTGGGGAGGGGGGGACTTCAGCATGGTATAGTGCCATAGAGTCCACCTTCCAAAGCAGCCATTTTCTCTAGGGGAACTCATTTCTGTCACCTGAAAATCAGTTGTAATAGCGGGAGATCTACAGCCACCACCTGGAGGCTGGTGACCCTATATGGGAGTGCCATGCCTAGAATTTCTTTCCCTCCTTGTATCTGACGAAGAAAGCTTTGACTCTAGAAAGCATATATTGTTGAAATGATGTTGGTCTTTGAGGTGCTACTAGACTTGAATCTTGCTCTTCTACTGAAGACCAACATAGCCACCCACCTAAAACATGCTTTGGGATAATGTTTTAGGAATATATGGGCTACTTGAAGTAGAGAGTGCCTCTGGCAGTATTTGCCTGCAATTGAGGGCCTCTTTGCATGTTATAAAGTCCTCATGTCTTCCTTGTGGCCACCACAGGTCCTGTTGATCAGATGAAAACTGTGATTCTGTGCTTGACGCACATGGGCCCAATTTGGATTGGGACCATGATGTGTCAGGAGAGGGAGTTGAGATGATACCCACACTCACTCAGTTTTCCTGGCTGGAAATAGACTCATTGGGGAAGCTTGCATGTACTGTTGACAACATATAAGTTTCCCCAGTAAGGCAAATCGTATCTCTAAGGAATAGTTTCAAGCTGGCAAAAGAAAATGGTGGGAAAATCTTAAGCTCCTTCTTCCTACATGCTCCAGTCCCAATCTAAATTAAACTTGTGCAGACCTTCCCCAGATATATCTGAATAGTGCCTTGATTATCCACTTAAGCACCCAGTGGTAACATTTTTATCCTGTCAAGCATTTGATTGAGTTGTTTTAATATTGTTGGCTAATATTTGTTTCTGCTCATTGGTTTATAATTGCTTTGCTGTTTTACACTTTTGTAAATTGCTGTAGTAATTGCATCATTTCTTAATTGCTTTGGTAATGGTTTTATGGGGTTTTTCCTTTAGCCACATATAAGGCTTTTTGGCAGGAAGATAGAAGAGGAATCTTTTAAGAGAGCAAATAAACAGAACCTGGTACTTTAGCAGAGACATGCCGGGGGTCAGAAATGGACCTCAGAGGAAACATTCTCTTCCTCTGAGATGTAGGGCTGTTACATATGCTTACAAGTCCTCTGCTGCTGAGTGGTCCTGTCCACAGATATCAAGCTGCCACCACAGATCAGCCCAGCATAATCCAGACTGCAATTTGGTCACAAGTGCAAACCTTAAAAGTACATCCAGAGCAGACAGGTATGCGTGTTCACTCACAAATCCCATCTCCAACAGGTCAAATACATGCAGCATAGTTGAGGAACTAAAATCCTAAATGACATTCTAGAAAACATTGACCCACTTTACAGATGGGAATCACTGAGACTGAGAGGGGTTGTGGCTCAGTGGTAGAGCATCTGCTTGGCATGCAGAAGATCCCAGTTTCAATCCCTGACATTTCCAGTTAAAGTGACTAGGCAAGTAGGTGATGTGAAATACCTCTGCATGAGACCCTGGAAAGCTGCTGCCGGTCAGACTAGACAATACTGACTTTGATGGACCAAGAGTCTGATTCAGTATAAGGCAGCTTCATGAGTTCATATGAGACTAGTCCCCAAGGAAATCAGAAATCCAGCGGTGCTGAACTCAGACCTGCTGCCACCGCCACAAGTCTCAGTGTCACCATTGCTGCCTCTCTTCACTTCTCCTCATGGCCACCATCATCCATAGTGGGAAAGAGGCTAGGAATACGTGGCCAGGCAAACTGGTAGACCAGGCTCCTCCTTGCTGCTGCTCATGGGATTGGGGGCTCAGCTGGAAGGGGCAGCTGTGTTCAATTTTGTGCTTGGGTGCTGAAGAAGAAGAAGAAGAGGAGAAGGAGGAGGAGTTGAAGTTGGAGTTGGTTTTTATATGCCGACTTCCTCTACCACTTAAGAGAGAATCAAACCGGCTTGCAATCATCTTCCCTTCCCCTCCCCACAACAGACACCCTGTAAGGTAGGTGGGGCTGAGAGAGCTCTAAGAGAGCTGTGACTAGCCCAAGGTCACCCAGCTGGCTTCATGTGTCGGAGTGGGGAAACAAAGCCAGTTTACCAGATTAGCCTCCGCCGCTCATGTGTAGGAGTGGGGAATCAAACCCGGTTCTCCAGATTAGAGTCCATTGCTCCAAACCACTGCTTTTAACCACTACACCATGCTGGGTCTCTATTCACTTTCTGCCTATACACTTTCTAGCTGACCTTTTGCATAGGTCTCATTCATTTCATTGGGGCTTGTGGAGGCCATTTCCTACTGGAAAACATCCATACCCATAAGAGCCTGCCAATGTAAATAAAGATTTAAGGCATTACCATGTTAGGGACAATCCTTTGGTTGACAGATTGCCCTTCATATTCCTGTAGAACTGGAATAGCTCTAGCAGGCAGTAGCTATGGCAGTTACCTCATTTTACACATTCTGGAAACAGATTCCGGGATGAGTTCCTGCAAATTCTGAGTCTTGCATGAATGACTTGGATTCCAGCCTCTGTCATTCTTCTCGTTGACAATACATGGCTTTCTGTAAAAATGGGAGGCACATAAACGGACTGCACCTGGACCATTTTAAATAGATGGAAGGCATGCCAGTGTGTTTCTTTATCCTGGTTTTCACTGCTTAATTTTGGATAAGCAAAAAAAGAGTGGTGGCCTAGTTCCATATTAACAAAAAAAATTCCCATTAGATTTTGTGATTCTTAACTAAGCAACCGTCTTGGTCTTTCATGCCTGTCCTTGTCTTCTAGGCCAGAGCTAGAAAATTCTGATGGACGACTGTGGACAGCAGCAGATTCTTGTTAACACTTTTGTCTTCTAATCCCCTGGGAGTGCAAGAGAGCCGGAAACTCTGATAGATGTCTGAAAGGTAGCCCAATCAGGCATCTGTCAGAATTTGTCTGCTAAGCCCAGGGGGAGAAGCAAATGATAAGGCAGTGAAAGTTGACAGGGTTTACAGGGAGCTGTCACAAGTTGCTGCTTCTGATCCAGCCAAGGGAAACAATTGAGCAGATATACAATACAATCTGGGCAGAAATTGTTCCATCTGAATTTGCAGCTCCAGAGAAAGGAGCTGAACCTGAGAACCCATTAGGAGTAAGAAAGAATTCTCATGATTCCATCTGATTTGGGTTGGAGACAGACAATAGTTTTTAAGAGTGTTGAAGGTAGTAGGATAAGGTCTGTTTGGCACATTATGTTTTTGAAGTGTACACCCAAGATTTTGTTAAAGTATGAAAAACAATAACATATGCTTGGAAATACATTTTAGGCATAATTAACAGAATCATAGCAGCATCCAAGACACGAGAAGCAATAGTTCGAGTTCCATGCTAGTCAGACCTCTGAATTATTCTGTGTTCTGGGTACCAAAAGATGTAAACAAACTGGAACGGGCAACAGAGATGGCTAGAAGTCTTGGAAACAAGTCATCTTAAGGAAAGTTTGAAAGAACTGGGTATGTTTAACTTGAAAGAGAGGGGAATGAGGGGGAACGTGATCTTACTCATCAAATAGTTGAAGGACTTTCACATAGAAGAGGGCAAAGATTAGTTGTTGGTTACAGAGGGCAAGACTAGATGCATTTAAGTTACAGGAAGGTAGATTATGGTTGAGTATTGGGACAAACTTCCCAACAGTAAGAGCAGTGAAGAACATAAGAAGAGCCATGCTGGATCAGACCAGTAGTCCATTTAGTCCAGCATCCTGTTTCACTCAGTGGCCAAACCAGTTGCCCTGGAGGGCTAACAAACAACAATAGAACCAATTATCCAGGGTGGGTGGGGCTCTCCCTCACTTCAAGATCTTCAAGCAGAGACTGGATAGCCATCTGTCGAAAATGTGGCTTTGGATTTCCCTGCATTCATCAGGAGGTTGGATCAGATGGCCTTTCCAATCCTTTCCAGCCCTATGACCCTAGGCTTTTGCAGACATTATGTTCATGCAAACTGAGAGCTCACCAACCACATTTACTGGGAATGTGCAATCCTCACATTATACCCCATATGTGTAATCACTATGTTATGTGACTTGGACAATGCATGGATTTACCACATACCTACTGCCCCCATACACATGAACCAGAACTAACCTGTCTGTACAGAGGCAGAATGTGCATGGAAAATGCAAACACTGCCAAATTCACACAATATGGAGAGCGCATGAATGGGGTGCATTATGAAGGCACTGAACTCCCAGTACATGCACTTGCACGAATGTAACATCTGCAGAAGGCTTCTATGACTATGAGAAATGTGTGTGTGATTTTGCCGTCAAGTCACAGCTGACTTATGGTGACCCCGTAGAGTTTTCAAGGCAAGAGACACTTTGGAGGTGGTTTGCCATTGCCTATCTCCGCCTGGGCTGAGAGAGTTCTGAGAGAATTGTGAGTGGCTCAAGGTCACCCAACAGGCTTCACGTGGAGGAGTGGGGAATTGAACCCGGTCCTCCAGATTAGAGCCCTCCACTCTTAACCACTACACCACACTGGCTCTGATTAGGAGAAATACTATACAGGAATACTAACTAGCCATAGAAGGGCAAAATAATATAGAACAGGGGTGTCAAACTCAATTGTTACGAGGGCTGGATATTACATATAAGTCACTTGGTTGGGCCGGGCCATCCCTCGCCAGCCCAGATCGAGAGTAGGGGGGGGGTAGCTGCCTCGGCTGGCTCACGGGCTGGATCCGGCCTTCAGGCCTTATGTTTGACACCCCTGACATAGAAGTTGCTTTAGGAAACAGGAAGCTATATTAAGTCTTCTTCAAGCAGCTTATGAAATGGAGAAAAGAGGGCTGTCCCTACAATGGCTTAGGATAAACACTGGGCCCTGTGGTCTTGTAGATACACGTTCATTAATTGGTATCACATCACTCAGTGACAGTCAGCTGAACGAGAGGATTGCTTGTCTTGAAAAGCATTGTATATTATTTTGATGAGAAATAATTTGATATGATATGAAGGTTCTGGTGTATCAGCTTATAATGACTGTTCTCCCCCTTCAGATGTGCAAGTTGACCCTGCAGCCCCATCATTGCTAGTTGCAAACATTACAAAGGGACTGCCTGTTAGGCAACCATAAGTCCTTCTCTTTCAGCTTTAAATCGGTCCGCTTTTAGAACCAATATTATCCCATCCACAATCTGTCAGTTTATCTTTTGGGTTATTTTCTGAGAAGAGCTTTAGAAATCCAGAGTTTTGGTTCTGTATTTTGTTAACACTTCTGGTAGCTGGAAGGATTTATCTTTTAAAGTTTAGAAGGTTGGAATTTTTTCCCAATATACTTGAATAGTGCCTAGAAAACAGGGTGATTTAAATAATCCACCTAGTTTTTGCAAAGAGTGTATACATTGGTTCTTGTAGGTTATCCGGGCTGTGTAACCGTGGTCTTGGAATTTTCTTTCCTGACGTTTCGCCAGCAACTGTGTGTATACATTGACTGAATATTTGCCTCCTTTAAACCTTGAAAAGTCAAAGTCCTTCCTCTGAAAAGAATTGGATGGTGCATTGTGTTTGATCGCGAGTGTATGGGTTAATCGGTCAAACTAATTCAAATTAGCACCAGACCGCACAATTATTGCCATGGAGTAGATTGTACCTAGTATGGCACAAGCGTTTTTCATTAATTTTATTCTCGACTATACGCCCAGTTTTCAATATAAAGCCTCTGCTCATAAAGAGATATGGGAGTGGGGAGGGGTCATAGCTCAGTAGTAGAGCATCTGTTTTGTACACAGAAGCTCCCAGGTTCAACCCCAGGCGATCTCCAGTTAAAAGGACCACCTAATAGGCAATGTGAAAGACCTCTTCCAGAGACTCTAGAGAGCTGCTGCAGTCAGAGTAGGCAAAACTGACCAAGACAAACTAATAGTATGACTCAGTAGAAGGCAGCTTTATGTGTTCATGTGATTTTAAACTTGAATGTCAATGGCACCTGGACCATCTCAGGGGTTTTTTCCCACCAAGCTTAAGTTACTGATTATTTTTAACAAGGTTTTCATAGAGAAACATCTGCACATTTACCCTGTAGGATAAGAAGAATGGTTATTTTCAAAACTAAACCTAGCTTTCAGATTTTTGTTGAAATGTTCGCTGTTATAAAGCTGCTGAATGCTTTAGAAGTGCAGCTCTGAAGCTGCAAATTTGCTTATAATAAGCATGATTTGGAAATGCTGGTTTTTTTTTTAATGCAGCTCCCAATCTAACTTTGGAGTTTATGACCCAGTAATTAGCCATAAAGAGGCAGTTGACCAATGTGTTTTACAGGATGCTGGAGCATAAGGGCCACTGGTCTGATATTGCAGGAAAGGTCCTTTCTTATGGGTCTGAGCGAGAAATCCGAGACAGGTCTACTCAAACGTTAGTCTCATTATATTCTATGGAGCTTATGCTCAGCAAAATGTTCTCAGGACTTTAGCCTGAGCTGCAATTCAGGACCATGGTTAGATCACTGTGAAGAATCTGGAAGCAGATCACTACAAGTGAGAAGATTAGTAAGGGTGCTTCAGCGATGGTCTGGAATGGACTGAATGTCTCTGTAGTTTTCCAGAACATGTGTGGTCCAAGACCCAGCTCTCTAGGAATTGCTCGATGTTAAAGGGCCAACTGTCCTATTCTGGAGCAATAACCACCAGAGTTGGATGACCTCCTGAACGTCGTAGGGTATTATCCAAGGGCCTTCCTGAGCTGCAGATGGTGGTGGTGGAAAGTGCCATCAAGTCACAGCCAAATTATGGTGACCCCATAGGGTTTTCAAGGCAAGAGACAAACAGAAATAATTTGCCATTGCCTGCCTCTGCGTAGTGACCCTGGACTTCCCTGGTGATCTCCCATCCAACTACTTACCAGGGCCAACCCTGCTTAGCTTCCAAGATCTGACGAGAGATCAGGCTAGCCTGAGCTGCAGATAGTCATTTTTATTCGTTTAAAACCAAACATTATCACACATTGCTACATAGCCAGCAACAGGCAATACAAATAAGGGCCAGATATTCCAACAAAATAGCTGCAGATTGTTCTGAGAATGAAAACCCAGATTCTGAAGAAGATGGCAAAGCTCCTTCCTCAGAGAGGGAAGGGGGGACTTACTGTTCCTCCTTCTCCATGGTAGTCTCTTAAGGCGGTTCATGCAGCACCCTACTGTGGATGCCTCCACTGATAATGGGAGATCAGGACTCCTGGGTCCCAACCATTGTGTAAATTGGTTCTTCTTCTGGTGTGTGACTTCCTGCATAGTTTCACACTCCATATCCATGGGATGCTGCCTTCTCCCACCACCCAACCTCACCCTGCAGTGATCACTGAATATGCATTAACCCGAGAACTGAATGTCAAGATTACTAGCAGCGGAAATCTAGGAGCTCTGTATATCTAGAATCAACATTTAAAATTCAACATTGAGTAACTTGAAGGATACAACTGTATATGACAGTAGCTGCTTTCAGTTATTCTAAAATTAATTATTGCAGAAGTTTAGTGAAATATAACCCCAAGTACATTTTAATTGAAGTCTAATGTTTTACTTTTTTTTACGCTGGCAGCTGGAGTCCCATCTGGGTTTGTATCTCGCAACACAATCTCTTCTGTATTATAACGCTTCCAAGCTGCTTAGAGCTATTGTTGTGGGGGGAGGAAATCGTACAGTTACCAGCCTCCATAATTTCATTTTCTATCAGCATAAGAATAAGATGATTTCTATTGCAACATCTGGAGAAAGTTTGGATGAAAACGCAACAGAGTGCTTGGGGAGATTACTCTCCTCTCATTAAGTTAGTGTGCTTTTTAAATTTTGTTTAGGATATTTCTATGCTGTCTTTCCACCCAAATAGGGTCCCAAAGGCAGCAAACCTCAAAAGATTAAAACACTAGAACAACATTTAAAACAATATATTAAATAGTTAAAAACATAAGAACAAAAGAAAAGCCCTGCTGGATCAGACCAAGGCCCATCAAGTCCAGCAGTCTGTTCACACAGTGGCCAACCAGGTGCCTCTAGGAAGCCCACAAACAAGACCACTGCAGCATCATCCTACCTGTGTTTCACAGCACCTAATATAATAGGCACACTCCTCTGATATTAGAGAACAGGTATGCATCATGACTAGTGTTCACTTTGACTAGTAGCCATGGATAGCCCTATCCTCCATGAATGTGTCCACTCCCCTCTTAAAGCCTTCTACGTTGGCAGCCATCACCACATCCTGGGGCAGGGAGTTCCACAATTTAACTATGCATTGTGCAAAGAAATATTTTCTTTTATCAATTTTGATAAGTAAAAATATATAAACACACAAACACCAAAACAAGGGAGGAGTGCCAATATAGGGAAGCCAGCCTGCAGGTGGGACCTGGGGATCCCCCGGAATTCCAGACTACAGAGATCAGTTCTCCTATAGGTAATAGCTGCTTTGAAGGGTGGATTCTATGGCATTGTTCCCCACTGAGGTCCCTGTCCTCCCCAGGCTCCATCCTCAAATCTCCAGGAGTTTCACAACTTGGATCACAGATCCTCATCTGACACTTTAACCGCTACACCATGCAAAATGGAAAAACCTGCAGACCAAAAAGCCAGAAAGGGAAGGGGAAAGACAATGGCATGAATTGTTTATTTGTAAATAATATGAAACGAAATTTTCTGTTCTGGTTTTATCACAAGACAGCAAGCTGTATAATATCTCCCTGGAATCAGAATTTTTGTTCGTTTTTGACATAGCTCATTCTTGCTCTAATGGCCTCCTCAGATTTGAAGGATGGAAATGTAAACCCTAAGGTGGAAGATTCTCTTCTTTTCATTTTAGGAACTGAGAAGAAAAGAGGGAGGAAAAACAATCTACATATTATTTCGGTGGCTGTCCTAGCAAGTATTGAGGAAATAGGATTATTTTTCACTTGTCTCATAGTCTCTGTATCACTGCTGTATCACTGCTGTACAAATGTGAGCTTCTTGCCAAAGATCTTTTATGGTAGACAGGGATTTATCCTCTTGGTCAATTTATTTTGAATCGGAATTAGAGATGCAACGTTGTGTTGCACTCTGAACAGAATTAACAGAGATGCCCTGAGACATGATCCAGCCTCTAGGTACTCACCAGTAGAAATCTCTTGGGAGAACACAGTTCGTGTAATTAGCATTGCCATGCTCCGAACATCTCTGTTGCTAAACATGAGTCTTTGACTTTAAAAAGTCTGCAGGCAAATTAAGCGGGGAAATGTGCATGACCTAGAATTATATTCTGAGAACCTACTGAACATGTTGTGGGATCAAGGGGACGGGTAAGAATCCAGGCTTCTGGTTCCATTCCCTCTTCAGGCTTTCCTTCTTGTTATCCCCCCTGCTTTTTTTTTCCATCTTCCTCCTGGGCTTTCCTCATTTCTTTTTATCCCCTTTCTTTGATTTTTTTGTTGTTGCAAAGTGAGGGTGGTGTGTTTGGTTCTGCCAAACAGACTTTTTGTTTGTTTGGCCCCACCTCCTGTGGAAGTCATTTTGGTTTAGGCTCCACCTCTTGCCGCAGCCATTTTGGTGTGGTGCTCACTGCCCTCTCTCAAAATTGCAAAGGTGTCTCAGGCTCAAAAAGAGGGGATCCCTGCTGTGGGGCTCCAGCCTCAAGCTTAAATCAGGCCCCTCTGCTGATTAAAGGCTTAGTTTGGGTGTTCACGTATCCCTCTCTTTCACACTCACTACCGAGGGAACTAACACATTTAGTTGTGCACTTTAGGGGAGTAGGGTTAACCGCTGCCCCCTCTCCATTCTGCTCTTGTTACATGTTGAGTGAACAGGGGCTTTAATGTGGGTCACAGAGATCAGACTGACCCCATTAGAAGTGAAAAGAAGTTCAGTGAGAAAATAAAAAGCACAGCATATGTAAACACAACAGACTGAGCAAGGTTCAAAAGAAAAGGGGTTAACACAAAATCTTCTGATCACTATATCCCTACAGACTGTAATTTGAAATAGATGATATCATTATTAGAGTTGTAGGCATTTAGAAATCTATTACCTTGGTTTCAGTGTTCAGGGTTTCCCCCTTTGATATCTCAGCACCATGTGGCCATGGCTGCCTTCTGGTGACAGGATGGATTCCTTCCTTCACCTTGGTGTGTAAAATGGCCAAGAGTTCCTTCAACATACTCAAGGTTTCAGTATCTGCCCTTGGTCCCCCACTTCTTGCAGATCCTTTTCCTCTTCCTGCGTGGAGAAAAGTCTCATCTATACGTTGGCCTCCTGAAGCTCTTTGCCTAGGAGTGACTATGACTTTGGGTGGGACTCTGGCTGCCTATTGTTCTTCTCTGGCCAGGGTCATCTACATTTCTCTGGCATTGGCTAGCTCTGGAGTGACCCCTCAAAACTTGTTTCTCCACATCCCTCTGCTAGTCAGCAAAAAGTTTATCATAACCTCTGTGCCTGTGCAGAGTGCAAACCCAAAAATTATCCTTTGGGGCTGAAATCTTTGGCATTAATCCTGGGATATATGGCATTTGCCACATGTACGAAGCTACTTTATTAACCAAATCATGCCATTGGTACATCTGTCCCAGTACTTCTATTCTAAATGGCAATGGCTCTTCAGACCTTCAACCAAGACCCAGATTTAGCCCTCCTATCCAATCAGAGCGCTGCTGAAATTTTTCAGAGGGAACCAAAGTGGTTTTTGCCCAGCTTTAGAATGAACTGGGGTGGGGAAGAGATAGAAAACAAAATGGAGAGGAAGAGAAGTGAGATTCTTAATGGCGCATGTAAGGGGTGTTCCTTTTCATCCAAAGGTTACTAGCCTCAATTATGGATGCCATATTCCAGCAGCACAATTTGCATAATATGCACATTATACAAATCGAGTACATCAGCGGCTTTGTGTTTGCTCCTGGCACCTATCACAAAAAGCAGGGAAGGTATTAGAGGAGGAGTCTTTTTTTTAAGCCTGATGTCAGGATTTGCTTTCTTCTCAGCGTTCTTGCCAGGGAGCATGTCAATCATAGCCATGACTTCCTTTGTTGTCTGGAACAATGGAAAGTGGAAGGAGGCCAGAAGAGTGTCTGCACATTCTGCTTTGTATCTCTGGGTCCGCAAGGGTGATTGGTTTACTTTTGAATTATTAAAGCTGGGAATCAAGGCTAGCAAATGCCCCAAGAGGACACCAGGTGGTGTGCCAGGTGGCAGCCCTAGCTCCTTAAACCAGTGAAAATTAATTGCACTTAATGGCACTTAAGTTAATTGCAGAAAAGTTGTCCTATTACTAGTGCTGCTGGTGCTGCTGGTACTGCTGCCTTCCTTTGGGCTAGGGCATACTCCATTCATGTCAACCAACAAGGAATCTACTTTCCTGGACTGCCAGATTACCTGTGAAAGCATTGAACAGTAACTGGTGTGAAGCTTGAACAGCCTAACACATGACGATGCCTTCTACTGAGTCTGTCCATTGATCTATCAAGATCAGTATTGTCTGCTCTGACTGGCAGCCACTCTCCAGAGTCTCAAGAAGAGGTCTTCCCACCTACCACCCGATTCTTTTAACTGCAGATGCCAGGGATTGAATTTGGGACTAGAGCCATAACACGGGCAAAGCAAATTCAAATTTAATCAACCAAGCAGGGATGGCTGGTCCATCAGGGGCAGAAGGGGCAGTGCCCTACCAAGCTCAGCTCCTTGCTGCTTTCCTTCTTATAGTAATAGTAGCTGAACTAACTTCCAGTCCAAGGCTGATTTTTGTGCCAGAATGTTCTTGGTTTTGAAAGGGATAAAGATGGAGATGAAGGCCTTTTATGCTTGGCTGTTTCCCTCATGGTCACCCCTCCAATGACTTTGGGTCTTTGTTTGGATTATGCATGCTGTTTCTGACTGTCAGAGGTTGCCTCAATCTCCCCCTGCATTTCACTGCATTGTTTTATCTTCAATTTGAAAATGTGAGCAAAATGCGGGGAAACGTGCGGGGAGAGCGAGACGACCTCTGATGGTCGGAAACAAATCAAAACAAAGACCTGAAGTCATCAGAGGGGTGATCGCGAGGGAAACAGCTGAGCATAAAAGGCCAAAATCAGAGTTAATTTGCTGTGGCTCTGATCACCATTTGCTGCCCTCTGCCCCACCAGCCCCCCTGGGCTCCAGCCGCCACTGCAACCAAGGATTATGAATCCTTGCATGACATCGTGTATGTTGATGGTTATGCACTGCCGGCTTCCCCACTCTCCATGCTCTTTTTTTGAGAAGAAGTGATGGGTTGCTTTGGGTCAACAGAGAACATTTGAAATACCAACGGTTAAGATTGCTTCAGCCAGAAGTACTAAGCAGCGCATGTCTGGTGGTAAATCGACTTTAAAAATAAAACATTAATGTTAATATTGACTCTCACAGCCCATTCCTGAAACTACGGTGTGCGGAGTTGGCGGGGAAGAGGTGCAGTGGCGCCTCTTCCTAAGCCAATTTGCGCATGCCGGGGGAATGGAAAAGCCGTTTTGCGGCTTTTTTGTTTTCAACGGGGCTAAAAACCCCATTGAAAACAGCGAGGCTGTGCCTACTAAAAAGCAGTTCCCGGCGCCGGCGTACCACGGCAATCCGGGATAGGAAGCCGCCTAACCGACTGGGACTAGCCTTGCAGCGGGACTGGCCTTGCTGCCAGCGTAAGTGTGTGTAAGCGAGCGATTACACGCACTTATGCTGGCGGTGAGGTCATGCTACCTCCAAAGAACTTTTGGCCCAATTCTCAGGAATGGGCTGTTTGCTTATACTCTGAAACTCTTGTTGGTCTCGAAGGTGCTGCTGGACTCGAATCTGACTGTTCTACGGCAGAGCAGCATAGCCACCCTCTGAAACTAAGGCCATTGAAAGCACTGAAAATTGAATTGTACAAAAATTGTGGTACCCGATGTCGTTTAATTTTGTTTTTTTGAATAGTTTCTTAAATACTCGCTTATGCATTAGCTGATTATATATGCAGATTTCATGACTAAAACAAATGCTGTGGTATTATTCTTTTTTTTCTTTTTTCTTTCTTTTTTATTAGAAACATTTATTCTTACAATAAAAGAAAAAGGAAAAAAAACCTAGATATATCATTACTTTGAAAAAAATCAAATACTGGTGATACAAATTATTTTAAAAAACAAAAACAAAACAGCGCTAATATAACTAAAATACCCACAGCATTTAATCAAATAATACTCTATTTGTCTATTTAACCAAAATCCGCATTATTATTATATCACTCCCTCTATTATTCTTGTTTCTTGTTATTTATGTATTTACCTTTTTAACAAAAGAACTACTATGAATGTATTGGGGGTGCAATTTTATATTCTTTCCTCGTCTGCAAAATTAGCTAGTTACAGCTCTGCCTGGGACCTTCTGCATGCAAAGCAGACAATCTAACACTGAGCAATGGCCCCTCCATTCTTGGCCAAGCAGGACGTAGAAGCTGTGCATCATATGCCTTACTTGATTATACACTAGTTCCATTTACCAAGATACCAGCCTGTTTTCCAGCTTTCTAAATTTAGAGATAGTTCGTTTGTTTATGACTTCCAGACCTGGAGAGCGCTTAAAGGAACTGGTGCCGGAGAAGGCAAACAACGCTTCTTTTTATTTCATTTTTCAACTGACAGTAGCCAGTTTTTGAAGCTCGCCTTTTAGACACCTCTTTTATTTCTCATGCTCTTTTCCTCTCGCTCCCAAGACTGCAAGCCAGCTTGCTCGGGTGGCTTGATGAATTTTCCCCAATGCACACTGGAACCAACAGAAATAGTTCTGGTCATCTGTAATGGGCTTCAGAGCGGCTCTGCAATCTTTCCAAATTAGTGTATCTGATATAAAAGTTTAATTTGTCCTCAAATCTCTAGCAGCGCGGGTATGAACAGGGCGATAAGATACGTTTCACAGGATCCCTGACACAGCAGAGCAGAGTTATTAGACTCACAATGGATGTTTCTGTATGTTTTATGGGAAGTGAGAACAAACTGCAGCGCTGGTATACTGTTTTTTGCTCATTATGTGGAGCCCACTGAGGCCAAGCTATTATCTTGGCTCGATTTCAGTGAGCCCTTTCTGGTCCCTGAGGGTGATTTAGAAGAGGAAGGGGGACCCCACTGCAGATCATAGCACTTCCTGGAACCAGGAGTACTTTGCTCCCGCTAGTGGGGACACTGGAATTACTGCTATGGAGCATCCTTTTGCCTTTATACCCTTTTGATCCCAGGGATTCCTAGGTGTACCCTTTGCCCTATATTTGGCTCCTCCCATGCTACAGGGACCCCCACACTCACCCTGTCAACTGGAGAAACAATGGCAATGGCAGTCGTGGATGGTGGTGGAGTGCTTGACTGGCATCTCCTCTCTCTTCTGATCCAGAAGACAAGATCCTGCCTCAAGTGCTTTTTAGGATCAGGGCTTCGACTTGTGTACCAGGAAGGGTGGGGCCTACTATGAATCCCTTCTGTTGTTGCTTGGAAGACTTTGCTGCAGTACCCATACTGCCTTCCATGTTCCTACTGGAACATGCTGTTTTAGTAACCAGGTCTTCAGGTTTGGGCTAGGGTTGCCAGGTCCCTCTTCGCCACCGGCGGGAGGTTTTGGGGGCGGAGCCTGAGGAGGGCAGGGTTTGGGGAGGGGAGGGACTTCAATGCCATAGAGTCCAATTGCCAAAGCAGCCATTTTCCCCAGGTGAACTGATCTCTGTTGGCTGGAGACCAGTTGTAACAGCAAGAGATCTCCAGCTAGTACCTGGAGGTTAGCAACCCTAGATTTGGGCCCAGATTCTTTGCCTTTCCCTGCTGAGAGGCTCCCATCTTTCTTGTTAGTCCTTAGATTCCTGTGTTGGCAGGATTGGGACAGATTTGTTTGCATCTTGACCGTTTCACTTAGGTGTGGTAAATGGGTGGTGGCCAGCAGGCCAGATCCAGCTACTAAAGCAACTTTGTAACTTGGTGATGCCTCCATATTTTAGTCAGTTTGGAAACAATTCTGATAAAAGTGCATGGGAAAGAAGCCTAGAACCCTGGAGCTGGAACAAGTCTTATGGGCTATAGAGCCAGTGTGGTGTAGTGGTTAAGAGCAGTGGTTTGGAGTGGGTGGACTCTGATCTGGAGAACCGAGTTTGATTCTCCACTCCTCCACATGAGCGGCGGATGCTAATCTGGTGAACCGGGTTGGTTTCCCCACTCCTCCTCCTCCTCCTCCTCCTCCTCCTCCTCCTCCTCCTCCTTCTTTCCCCTGCTCAATGGATAAATTCCAAAGCTAAGGCTTGTCCAACAGAGGACTCTCCTGCATACGACTGAAGAATTCTAGTGAAGAAGACCCCCCCTTGGGTAATTTAGTTCCATTGTCTAATTGCTTTTCTCTTAATGCTCAAGCAAATCTACTTCCTACCCATCCCCATAGCTTAAGCTAAGTAAACCTTGTCTTTCCCCTGGAGCAGCAGAGATCAAGTCCTTGCCCTCTATGTGACAACCTTTCAGGTATGTGAAAAGGGCAGTCCTGTCTTCCCTTCAGCCTTTTTCATAGGCTAAATGTACCCAGTTCCTTCAGTCCTCATAAGACATGTCTTCCAGATTCCTGACCATTTTTGTCACTCTCCTTTAAACCTATTCCAATTCATCTGTCTCTTTCATAGAATCGTAGAGTTGGAAGAGACCATCAGGGTCATCTAGTCCAACCCCCTGCACAAGGCAGGAAATTCACAACTACCTCCCCCCACATACCCCCATTGACCCCTACTCCATGCTCAGAAGATGGCCAAGATGCCCTCCCTCTCATGATATTCCTAAGGTCATAGAATCAGAATTGCTGACAGATGGCCATCTAGCCTCTGCTTAAAAACCTCCAGGGAAGGAGTGCTTACCACCTCCTGAGGAAGCCTGTTCCACTGAGGAACTGCTCTGTTAGAAAAGCTTTCTTAAATGCCTCTCTGCACACATTCTTGAAAAGGCTGCTGCCAGCCTGCTGTCCAATGGGACCTCTTGGAAACACATTTCATTCCTCTGCTCAGTGCTCACTAATCAATAACCTCACCCCACAAAGCACATGTTCTGTGTTCTGAGAAGCTCTTACTGTTGATAATGCAGTAAGATCCTGAATATCCACTGCGGGTTGGCTTGTCTAGTGATGAGAATAGAGAGGTCCTCAAGAGTGCAGGATCCCCCCTGACTTAACTCTTTTTTTTACCAGCAATGTTGTAAAATATAAAGCAAAGATCTCAATATATTCCCAATACAGAACAGAGGTATAGACTTTGCCTTGTGGCTGCAGACTATAAAATCCTCTGAAGATCATTCATCAGTGATGATGCATACTTGTCCAGCATGCTGATGTTTTTCATATTTTTAGGGTGCCTTCTCAATAAGCATGTAGAGGAAAAATGATCTTGCAGTGCAGCATTCAGCACTAAAGGATTATGGGGTTGTACAATTTGGTTTTACCATAGGGTTTCCTGTGATTCCTAGAGAAGAGTGAAATCACTTCTAGATTTTTCACAGAAGTAATGGCACACCATTGGCCCGACTACCATTAAAAAACATAAATTCCTGCTGCTGCTTAGATCAGTAGAAAAAGAAGAAGAGTTGATTTTATACCCCACTTTTCTCTACTGTAAGGAGACTCAAAGTGGCTTACAATCACCTTCCTTTCCTCACCCCCCCAACAGGCACCTTCTGAGGTAGGTGGGGCTGAGAGAGTTCTGAGAGAACTGTGACTAGTCCAAGGTCACCCAGCAGGCTTCATGTGGACTGGGGAATCAAACAGGTTCTCCAGATTAGAGTCCGCCACTCATGTGAGAGCCAGCGTGGTGTGGTGGTTAAGAGCGGTGGTTTGGAGCGGTGGACTCTGATCTGGAGAACCGGGTTTGATCCCCCACTCCTCCACATGAGCGGTGGAGGCTAATCTGGTGAACTGGGTTAGTTTCCCCACTCCTACACATCAAGTCAGCTGGATGACCTTGGGCTAGTCATAGCTCTCTCAGCCCCACCTACCTCACAGGGTGTCTGTTGTGGGGAGGGGAAGGTGATTGTAAGTCGGTTTGAGTCTCCCTTAAGTGCTAGAGAAAGTCGGCATATAAAAACCAACTCTTCTTCTTCTTCATGTGGAGGAGCCGGGGAATCAAGAAATGAGAGGTCGGGATGGGGAAGGGGAATCACCTGTCCCTCCAGGGGATTGGCAACGCTAGCCACACCAGTCACCAAAACAAGGAAGGGCAAAAGAAGCCAATAGTGCAGTTTATTAATGATATGACAAAAGCTTGCACCCTGTTATGTATTATTAGGCTGGTCCTAATAAAGGTTTTACATGGATTGTGTTCTTTACTTTTTGCAAAGGTTCAGCAAACTATTCACTAATGCGATGAGTTGGTTATCAAGAAAAAAATCATCATCAAACAGGAAACAAATACCTAACAATAGTACAAGAAAATATGTACAAGAAATCTATGTCCAGGTTTCCCTCAGAGTCCAAAAGACACTTCATGTGACTAAAAAGTCCTTGTAAAGGCAAGCCCTCGAAACCAAGGAAGGAATCTTCTTCACAGGTCTGTACTGGTGAACAGACGGTTGGAACAGCAATCCAAACGGTAGCTGTAATGTTTTTTTCTGACGAGGAACCTGCTGGCATGAGTATCTGGAGGTTGGCAACCCTAGGCGGCAAGTATCATATAGCAACTATGTGTTGCATGAAAAACTACTCCTTTCTGTGTGTTTTGAATCTACTGCCAAGTCTTTTCGAAATGTTGTGAGAAAGGGGGAAAGTTTCTCTCTTGTCTGCTGGGCTTATGCCTAACAGACACAGAACCAGGGAACTACGAATGTATTTGCATTGCCATTTCCAGCATTCAAAAGAATAACCTCTGTACAAATGCTAGCTCATTTTCCATGCATTGAGACAAGGCGTGTTGTTCAGGCACAGAGTAGGCTAGGCCCCCACAGAGAGAAACATAATATAATGTGAATCATTTGTTATGAAAAATCACTCTCTCACTAGGCTTGATGTGTGCTTGGGAGGCAGAAGGAAATGCACCGTTGCTTGTTCCAAGTATCTCGATGTGATAGGGTTGCCAGCTCTGGCTTGGGAAATTCCAGACATGGAGTTGGGAGAAGGGGCACCCGGGGCCCAGCGGAGGAAGGGAGTGTGCCTTGCATGCGCATGCTGGGACCAGGTGCTGGGGCAGAGACTAATGCAGGGGCCCCTGCAGAAACAAAAAGAGAGGGATTGCAGCGGCTGGGCGGGCAGTGTGTGCACCAGCGGGGCCATGGGCAAGCAGCTGTGCCTGTGCCATGGCAGCGCTCCTGCCCTTGCCCGCACTTCCCATGCCCATGCTGGCACCCCCTCTCCTTGCGTCGGGGGCAAGTGCCCCTACCAGACCCCCCAAGATCCAGCCCTGGGAAATTCCTGGAGATTTGGGGGCAATGTCTGAGGTAGGATTGACAGGTCCCTCTTTGCTACCGGTGGGAAGTTTTGGGGGCAGAGCATGAGGAGGGGGGTTTGGGGAGGGGAGGGACTTCAATGCCATAGAGTCCAATTGCCAAAGCAGCCATTTTCTTCAGGTGATCTCATCTCTATCGGCTGGAGATCAGATGTAATAGCAGGAGATCTCCAGCTAGTACCTGGAGGTTGGCAACCCTAGTCTGAGGAGAGCAGAGTTTGGTGAGGGGCGGGAGCTCGATGGGGATGTAATGTAATGCAATAGAGCCCATCCTCCAAAACAATATATGCAAATCAATATATAGATTGTCACAGGGATGTCATTAATCTCTTGACGCCACTCCTCACAGGGAAACTAACAGTGCAATCTTAAGTAGAGTTACATTCTTCTAAGGCAATTGAAGTCAATGGGCTTAGACTTCAGAACTCTGCTGCATAGGTAGGGTTGCCAACCTCCAGGTACTGGCTGGAGATCTGCTATTACAACTGATCTCCAGCCGACAAAGATCCGTTCCCCTGGAGAAAATGGACGCTTTGGCAATTGGACTCTATGGCGTTGAAGTCCCTCCTTTCCCCAAAACCCTGCCCTCCTCAGGCTCCATCCCAAAACCTCCTGCCGGTGGTGAAGAGGGACCTGGCAACCCTATGCATAGGACTGCACTGTCAACCTTCAGATGTTGCCCTATACTGTGCTCCATTTGGGGAAAGCGAAGTTATAAAGATTATATTTACGACACATTACTCTGAAATTGAAAAAGAACAGTAACAGAAATAGCTCTGTTGTTTAATGTCAGCTATATTTCTTTAAGAATAGGCTTAGGACTTGTTTAAGAAATCCTTTCCCAGCTTCCCATTTCATTCATTAAATTGGAACAGTTTTTGTGCCCAAGCTGGCTGGAGGATATCTCTGAGCATGTGGAAAATACTTTCCCCCTCACAGCTAATTTGCATACATTTAGGCTTTGTGACCAAGGCTGGTATTAAGCCAGCTTTCCATCAGAGAAACCCAGGTGTGTGCAGAAATCCCTTACATTGCCCTCTAGTTAATTTGACAGGTAATGTAGGCATGAGAGGAAAAGGGATATTCTGTAATGAAGAAAAAGAGCTCGGGATCCTTTTTCAGGAGAAAAAAAGTCCCACACTGCAAAAAATATACATGAGCAAATTAGAAACAGAAAAGAACAGGCTAAGGCGGCAGGATTGCCAACTCTGGGTTGGGAAATACCTGGAGATTTTGAAAGTGGAGCCTGAGGAGGGCGGGGTTTGGGGAGGGGAGAGATTTCAATGCCATAGAGTCAAATTGCCAAAGCGGCCATTTTCTCCAGGGAAACTGACCTTTATCACCTGGAGATCAGTTGTAATAGCGGGAGATCTCCAGCCACCACCTGGAGGTTGGCAACCCTGAGGCAGTGATACTCAGTGGCTGAGGAGCCACATGCGCAAATGGACTTGGTCATACTGGCACCCTGGGCAAAAGTCCTGACTGAGGCCCCAGAATCTCTGCCACCCACTCCCCCCTGCCAGGGCCAAGCACAGGGTGGCCCACATCCTGTGTGAGGTGGATTGGAGCCATTGCCCCTGGAAAGGCAGTTACCCGGGTGCCACATGAGGCCAGGAGCCTGCTCTTCTTCTCCACCCTCTCTTCAGGGGCTGTTGCCATGGGATGTTGGGGCCCTCCCAAGAGTAGGGCCTCAGGGCGCTGCCCCATTGCCTGTTGGCTAAGGCTGCTCCTGGCCACCTGTGGCTGACGTGCCTCCTCCTGTGCCTCTTATAAGCACCGTTCCCCATGGGGGGATATCTGTCCCATGTTTCAAGAAACTGGGCAAGGCCACTGAACACTGGACCATGGAAGTTGTTTCCCACTAGAAGAAGAAGGAGGAGGAGGAGTTGGTTTTCATATGCCGATTTTCTCAACCTTTTTAGGGGGAATCAAACCATCTTACAATCTCCTTCTCTTCTTCTCCCCACAACAGAAACCTTGTGAAGTAGGTGGGGCTGAGAGAGCTCTAAGAGAGCTGTGACTAGCCCAAGGACACCCAGCTGGCTTCATGTGTAGGAGCGGGGAAACCAACCCAGTTCACCGGATTAGAGTGCCTGGGGTGGGTTGAGTTAGCACAAGATGTGAAATCACTTCAAGGTGACACTAGAATTTTCCCCTAATTGTGGGGAAACCATAGAGGCATGGAAGCCATTTTTCAGCCATGTCTTCTCCCGCTCAGTTTCTTGACAGTGGTGGATTGGGGCCAAGGGCTGGGATCAGGTAGCTAGCCTTACTGGCCATTAATTCTTGTTACCGTGAAGACCTGTCCTCCTTTTACAGCCCACAATCTGCAATCCTAAGTACACTTTCCAGGGGTAAGCACCACTGAATAAAATGGGACTTACTTTTTGGCAGACCTGCTGAGGATTGTTCACACGGTCACATCCAGCCTAGTAAAATCAAACTCAGCCACTTTCTAGAGGAAGCATTTAAATATCTCCTGCTTGCAATACTTAAGGGTTTCCCTCTCTAACTTTACTTTAGTGTATTTATTTTTTAATACTCTAGTGAGATAAAGCCAGGGGTAGAATTTTCCACCCCTACAGAGTTAGCAACAGTACTTTCAATTAGAAATTGAGTGATTCTCAGAACTATGTCAAGAGTTTGCTTTAACCTTAATCTTAAAAGAGGCCATTCCCAAAAATGTGCTTTGGTCCTTCATTCCTATTGAGCCTTTGCACATTGGTTTCCTCGCTGGTGACTATTGATTAAATAATTTTCTCTGTAGCCTTGCTAAATCAAAGTCAGGTCTCCAAAGGTGAAACACCAGGATCCAACTTGATTTTCAATGAATATATGAGCAGCTACAGAAACAGAGGTTGTGTGTTCTGTTTAAGAAAGGCATCCAGTTAAAAATAATCAAATCACATATATTAAGTTTATGCTGGGCAATCCAGGATGAATAGGCATGGAGCCCTAGTGGGGGACAATTTTCGAGACCTCACAATTATTTTTCCCATACACAGCGCACTTCCTTTTCAGTCTGTACTCTGAAGTCAATCATTTATTTCACCCTGTCCTTCTACTCCAAGGAGTAACCAGGGGTAGCTAACAAGACAAAATATAAATATAGAGCACAATCAGATCCAAAACCAATAACTGAATTAAAACCCATTAATACCCGTGGCGCAGAGTGGTAAACTGCATTACTGCAGTCCAAAGCTCTGCTCACGACCTGAGTTTGATCCCAACGGAAGTTGGTTTCAGGTAGCCGGCTCAAGGTTGACTCAGCCTTCCATCCTTCCGAGGTCGGTAAAATGAGTACCCAGCTTGCTGGGGGTAAAGGGAAGATGACTGGGGCACTGGCAAACCACCCCATAAACAAAAGTCTGCCTAGTAAACATCGGGATGTGATGTCACCCTTTGGGTCAGGAATGACCTGGTGCTTGCACAGAGGACCTTTACCTTTACCTTTTTAATACCAAAAGCAGCAGATTTACAGTAAAACACTATAAAAGCCTTCAAAAGCATCTATTATCCTCATCTCAGTAACAGTGAGGTAGCTTGCTCTTCATGCTATAACTTTCCTCTGGTCATCTAGTGAATTTATGGCTGAACTGAAATTTGGACCCATTGCATAGGTAGCCCTCTTCATCACTAAGCTACACCTGTTCTTAAGCCCTTAAACCACTGGACTGTAAGCTCTACAGCAGGACAGCCAACATCTGTATTATCGGAGGCAAAGTCTTCGCCAGATTAGAGACAGAAGTGTATTTGCTGTACAAATTAGCTCATCTTGAATGGTTAGGAGTTTTATAACAAATATGTCTGTCTAAAACAAATATGTGTGTGTGTGAGATATATATATATGTATATATATACTAGCCATCTAGAAGAATCTTCCTCCTCTGCCATAAGTTACAGTTTATCTTTTTTTTTTTATTATTTCATACATAGATATATTTATGAATATATTGCCCAAAGGTGCAATTTCTTGGGCTCAAGCCTCTTTTCCTGAAGGCCATAGCCTTGAGCCAGGCAGAAGTTCTTCTGGAAGACAGAGAGAAACATTCTCTACTCTTCGTTTCTGTTTTAAGAGACATTTTTGTATTATAAGCTACTCTGGGTCCCATTGGGGAGAAAATCAGGATATACACCTATATCAATCTATTTATGGAATACACGGAGAAGCTTTTTTCCCTCTGTCATAATACTACAACGCGGGGTCATCTGCTGAAGCTGGAGGATGAGAGATTCAAAACAGATAAAAGGAAGTATTTTATCACACAATGCATACTTAAATTGTGGAACTCCCTACCCCAGGAAGTGGTGATGGCTGCCATCTTGGAAAGCTTTCAGAGGGGAGTGGACATGTTCATGGAGGAGACGGCTATCCATGGCTATTAGTCAAAATGAATACTAGTCATGACGCATACCTATTCTCTCTAGGATCAGAAGAGCATGTCTATTATATTAGGTGCTGTGAAACACAGGCAGGATGGTGCTGCTGCAGTCATCTTGTTTGTGGCTTCCTGGAGGCACCTGGTTGGCCACTGTGTGAACAGACACATGTGTGAACAGACAGATGGATCTTGGTCTGATCCAGCATCGCTTTTTCTTATGTTCTTATGTTTTTATGCAATAACTTCAATTTCCCCAACATTTTTCTTTGACTTTTGAGTATAACTGTGGGCATTTTATTATAGCTTTTATTTTATAACAATTTATTATAACTTTATTAAAATCAGCTAGGACTGCTGCGGGTCAGAACGAGGTAGACTGTCCCTCCCAAGTCTGCAATCCTCCATTCAGTTTTCATTCAAAAAAAGACTCTGGCTAGCTGAAAAACTGGAGTACAGATAACAATCCTATTGGATATGATAGCCAGGGGGAAAGTCCTAAATGTAGAAGGGAGAATTATGGTGGCTTGGTATATTCTTATTCTAGTCAGTGCATCAAAGGTAGAGGAACAAAAGACAGTTCGTTCAATGGGAAAGTTCAGCAATATGTAATTAAGAGCAATGGTCTGAGCCGCTTTCTGCTAAGGTATATAAAAGGTATATAAAATTTAAGTCCTTCATTTCTCGTGCTTCTGTCTTGATTTGAACTGCACAGTCCTTGCTTTGGCTGTGGGGGAGGGGAAAGCTACAAAACTGTTTCTATGGGTAGGCCAAAAGATACTAACAATACATACTAGTAGGGTTACCAGGTCCCTCTTCGCCACTGATGGGAGGTTTTTGGGGTGGAGCCTAAGGAGGGCAGGGTTTGGGGAGGGACCTCAATGCCATAGAGTCCAATGGCCAAAGTGGCCATTTTCTCCAGGTGAACTGATCTCTATCGAATGGAGATCAGTTGTAAGAGCAGGAGATCTCCAGGTAGTACCTGGAGGTTGGCAACCCTACACACTAGGTAAAGCCAATACAATCTTAAGTATTGGTTCTTGTAGGTTATCCGGGCTGTGTAACCGTGGTCTTGGAATTTTCTTTCCTGACGTTTCGCCAGCAACTGGAGGTTTTTCAGGGCAGGAAGCCAAGCCTTATTCATTCTTAAACTCTCCTCTTTTCTGTTAAAGTTGTGCTGATGTTTATGAATTTCAATGGCTTCTCTGTGCAATCTGACAAAATAGTTGGTAGAATTGTCCAGTCTTTCAGTGTCTTGGAATAAGACCCTGTGTCCTGTTTGTGTCAGTCCATGAATAAGGCTTGGCTTCCTGCCCTGAAAAACCTCCAGACAAAGACAACATTCAACAATAGCCATACAGATTAGTTTTGGATTACACACATTAACAGATCACTTCAGGATACAATGGTTCCATATTAACATACCATACCCTCATTAGCACATTATCTTGATACTTACAGGACAATACTTTTGCAGGATAATACTCAGCTCAAACCCAACCCCTTTCTGACTATATATTACTCTTTCTACACCCTTGACACTGAGAGACACTGTCCTTCAGTGTTACTCCTCTGAAGATGCCTGCCACAGTTGCTGGCGAAACGTCAGGAAAGAAAATTCCAAGACCACGGTTACACAGCCCGGATAACCTACAAGAACCAACGAACTCTGACCGTGAAAGCCTTCGACAATATAAATCTTAAGTATATTTTCTACCTTTATATCTCAGTGATAGCAGATGTGTGATGTTCAATTCTCTGGGTACAGCAAGTCGCGAGCTTTCTGTTCTGACTGGGGAGGTCAGAAAAATCAAGACTAATGTCTGATATATGTAGATACAAATCTTGCAGCCTGGCAAATTATTTCAACACACACAGATAAGGTGTATCTTATTATTTATTAAAGAACGTACGTATAGCCCTTTCTTCTTGCAAAGCAAAAGGGGGGGGGGTTGTTCTGTATAATTGCCCGGATAGCTATTAGCGTCAGATAGCATCACCCTTCAGGTAGCAAGCCGGTACATCAACCACTGATTACACCATTTTCCAGTCAGAAGCCTGAGCTTTCCCTCAGAGGAAAAATAAAACCCGAAGGGTGACTTTTACTTGTACTCAGCTATTTCAGGAGACAAATTGGACCGTTAAAATTCAGCGTGCTTCGGTCATCTGGGAACTGGGGACACGGTGCAAGGAAACGATAAAAGCGAAATTGAGGAGGGGGAGGGGAGCAGCAGTGAGATTATTAACCTGAAGAATTATATGAAGGCTTGGACAAGAATAAATTAAGTGCACTTAAAAAAAAAAACCTATTCCAAAGTCAAATACTTGGTTTACTTGACGACATCCAGTGCTTGAACGTTTGCATATCAACTGAGCTTTTTGCATTTAGCCACCCCCGAAGTGCTACCTTGGGCATCCTGCTGCGTAACCCACTCTTTCCAAAGGTCACTGAGTTCACAGCCAGAGCTAACAGTCCCTGTGGTCTCATTGTTCTTTTGCGTCTCTAATTTCTCTGTGAACTTGAAACTTCCAAAATAGGAAATTAAACATTGACTGCTGCTTATAAAACACACATTCTTCCTCCCTCTCCCACAGCAATTCTCTCGGCTGCTGAGGCTGTCAAAAATGTCCCGCGAGATGTTCAAACGTGTCCAAATGAGTTTGGATTTGTCCATTTGCATGATCACAACTGTTTTCTCACACAATTTGATTATCTCATCATCACCACCTACGCCACCCATCTGCCACTGTCCCCACCTCCAGTTTTCGAAAGGGCACCTAATAAAGGGGGGGGGAATCAGTTTGATATTTTTGAGTTGAGACTTACTACTTAATGTATCTGTGTGCTTCAGTGTCTTCTCAAGAACCCAGCTAATCTTGTGACCAGTTCTTGAAATCACTTCTCTAACAGATGTCACTGACTGCATAGGTGCAAAAAACAGTCAATGCAATCCAGTCGATGGCGGTCCATTAAAGGCTGCATCCAACTGCATTCTCTTCTCCATTAGAAAAGACCTTGCTGCCAGCCCTCGCAATGTCAAGGTCTCCTTATTCCCCTGTTAACCCAACCTTTCCATCTTCCCTGAGCAAAGCCCGGGTGAAGTCCCCATGCATAAGGCAAAGTGTGGGGCACACAAGCTTGGTTTCGCTCACAGCCAATTACAAAGCAGCATGTCCAGAGGTGGGGATTCAAATGCTTCCTGCTTCCTGTGAGCTCTTTCTGAGCAGAAGAAAGGCTTTTTAAAACCGAGGCTTGGATTTCTCCCCCGCCCCTTCCTTTCAGATTGCTTCATTTTCATGTTGTTGTTCTTCAAATGCTTTTTTATGTGGCTATGGGGGGATTTTCTCTCACCATAAGCACTACAAGTAAGTCAATTACAAAGCAGCATTTAAAGGGGTAGGTCTTGATTTGAGCTTGGAGACTTCTGGTGCAGAGATTCTCAACAGGAAAATGTTGGGTCCAGCCAGCAACGAAACTCAGATAAAACTCCCATGCATAAATGACCATAAAAGCCTACCCCCTTGCCTTTCTGTTTGAATCACTATTCTGGGTATTCCTTAAAATTAGAAGAAAGCCCACCCAGCACAGGGACATGAGCAGAGGCACAACAGACGTCTTCCTCCCAGACTACAAAGAATTGTTCTACATCCCTATATTAGGTGTAACTGAATGTTCCAATGGGCCCGATGGAGAGACTCAGCACAATGACCTATCCACAACAAAGTCAGGTTAGAAGACCATTCTGGAACAGTGACTCATTCAGAGACACAACAGGCTATCTCCTCTGAAGGTGGGCTGACAGGAACGGTTCATTATTTAATTGGCTTGTGTTTCACACTACCGGCTGCAGTGTTCATTAGCACCCAGTTTGGGAATTCAATTACTAGTCCGGAAGCAGAGAGAGAGAGAGACATGAGTGGCATACGCTGAGGACTGCATAAAAGCATGCCCACATAGCCGTGGGTCATCCAGCTCAGCCCATTGATCTCCAGCTGCTTTGTGGAGCGGCAAATACCAAGCTGTGATTCTTAATATTGGTACATATGTAGCCCAGAGCATGAAACATTCCCTGCTGCGATTAACCTCCATCATTTACCATCTCCATCCCATTGCAAAAGGCATTAAGCATGCTCATGGAATTTGCTTTTAAGTTAATACTTATAACATAAAAGTAGCTACAATTTCCTGCCCTCTTTAAAAAAAAAGCAGTGTATCGCCATTTAGCTTGTTTCTTACTCCTCTCACTACTGTTTGTTTGATCGTGGTTTAAGTAGCTTTCAGGAGCTACCTGATGTCTCATCCATGTCTGTCTATCTGTGTTTGGAGCACAGGATTAAGGGAGAGTGGTTTCCGCAGCACTACAAATGAGGTTTGAGCTGGCTTTGCCCATTGAAATCCAAATCCCTGTCAAGTTGCTTCCTACTCATGGCGACCCTAGAAATCAATGTCCTCCAAAATGTCCTATCATTAACAGCTTTGCCCAGGTCTTGCAAACTGAGGGCCGTGGCTTCCTTTATAGAGTCAAGCCATCTCTTGTTGGGTCTGCCTCTTTTCCTGCTGCCTCCAACTTTTCCTAGCATTTTTGTCTTTTCCAGTGAGTCTTGTCTTCTTGTAATGTGACCAAAGTATGTATCCATAGCCATTTATGTTTGTACGAGGAAGGGGGGGGGGCTCAACTAGGCAGCTCTCAGCCAGGTTGGAAACTTGCAAACACCTTTCTCCTCCCCTCCCCCTTTTGTCATCAAGTTGTCCAGCTTATGGTGACCCTGTAGGGTTTTCAAGGCAAGAGATGTTCTAGGGATCAGGTTGCCAACTCTGTCTTGAGAAATTCCTGGAGATTTGGGTGCCTGGAGAGGGTGACGTTTGGGGTGGGGAGGGATCTCCACAGGGATGTAATACCATAGAGTCCACCTGCCGAAGCTGCCACTTCCTGCAGGAGAACTGATCTCTGTGGTCTGGACAGGGTTGCCAACCTCCAGGTACTAGCTGGAGATCTCCTGCTATTACAACTGATCTCCAGCCGATAGAGATCAGTTCACCTGCAGAAAATGGCTGCGTTGGCAATTGTACTCTATGACATTGAAGTCCTTCCCCTCCCCAAACCCCACCCTCCTCAGGCTGCACCCCAGAAACCTCCTGCCGATGGGGAAGAGGGACCTGGCAACCCTAGGTCTGGAGATCAGGAGACACGTGAACACATGAAGCTGCCTTATACTGAGTCCCTTGGTCCATCAAAATCAGTATTGTCTACTCAGACTGGCAGCGGCTCTCCGGGGTCTCAGGCAGGGGTCTTTCACATCACCTGCTTGCCTAGTCCCTTTAACTGGAGATGCCGGGGACTGAACCTGGGACCTCCTGCATGCTAAGCAGATGCTCTACCACTGAGCCATGGCCCCTTCAGGAGACTTCCAGGTTCCATGTGGAGGCAAGCTAAAACTCTCTGCTTTCTTTGCTTGCATGTTCTGTAAGTGGCTGTCAAAAGTTTTCACTTTGGAAGAAAACCAGCAGAGCATGCCAGGCAGAGTGGAGACGGTATTGGCAGAGCCAGGAATCCGCTCTCATTTGAGCAAGGCTACTTCAAAGCGGAGGACTCTCTCTGACATTGTCCCTTTAATGAGGCCCCAAGAGCAACTTGAATTGCTAAAAAGGATTACACTTTGCCCTATTAAAGTAGCAAGGAACCAAATGGGAACCTGAGCGTTCTTCCTTTTAAAAAAAACCCAAATCCCTCTTTTGCCTGGACTTGCCATTGAAACCAAGGCAATTTATATCTGTAATAAAATAATCATAAAATGCAACAACCAAGCAGTGCTTTGGGTCATCAGCCAATATACTAAAGGCCGAGGGATTAGGTGTCCCCCCCTTCTTCCTATTCATTTAAAAATCAGCTGACATCTAAACATTTTTTTAAAGAACAAGTGATACTGGAGGGAGAGGAAAACTGTTTAAAAGCAGGATAAGGCAGGTTTTATTGCCAACTAATTCTGGACTGTTTGGATGTTTTGCTTCCCTTTTTATAGTTCTCCAAAAGGGCACATACTAAAGAATTTAAAACGACTGGCAAACAAGCAGGGGAGGGTGGAAAATGGCATTTTTTTTGTACCAAGCAATATAGAAAAAATGGCTAAGGTAGTATGGTATAGTGGTTAAGAGTGTCGGACTAATATCTGGAAGACCCAGGTTGGAATCACCACTTGTGCCATGGAGAAAATGGCTGTTTTGGAAGGTGGACTGCATGGCATTATACCCCACCAAGGCTCTTCTCCTCCCTTAACCTAACTCCCCCAGGCTCCACCTTCAAATTTCCAGGTATTTCTGAACCTGGAGTTGGCAACCCTATTCTGAGATCTGACGAGATTGGGCTAGTCAGTTACTATCCTTTTAATGTACCCTGTCTAATTCTATAATATTCCCCCCTTTGACATGAAGTGCACAGAGTATTATAAGATTAATAAAATGATAAATAAAATAAACAGGCCCCCACTAGAGGCTTATATAATGTCTTTCATGACGCCCCTTAGGTAACAAAACAAAACCTTATAGATTTAATCTCCCATGCTACACCCTCTTTCCAGAAATGTGTACATTTTGAACTCTTTACCTCAGATTCCACTCAGCATTTGTTTATGGCTGAGATTAAAAATTCAGCAGTCAGGCAGTGCTATAACCAGACTGGCAGACCCCCATAAACTTGCTGCTTTCACTGTTATGAGAGAAGAGTTCCCTCATTATCCTCGTATTGAAATTCAGTCAGTGATCAGAGTTATTGTCCTGCAATATTCATTACCTCACAGAGAGAGGGAGAGAGACGGAGAAGAAAATTAATATGTATTGCCCTATTGAATATTTATTGCCCTAATTAGCAAGTTGTAGTTCAACAAAATAAAGATACTCAGAGTTTTCTTCTTCTTTTAACTCATCCATTTAATAGCAACTGAAGGAAACATGGTATTTCCTTCTTTAGATTCTAACTTCCTAAGTGCTCTAATAAGCCAGTTGAAGTGCTCTCTGGGCGGTTAGCAAGGTAAGTATGTCTCAGTACACTAGCATCCTTGAAAAAAGGTGGTTCATCTTCTGGCAGGTTGAATAGTCTTTGGTGTAACATATTTTGAGGGGGCAGAGAAACCACTGTAGCTTTCAGGGACCCAGACACACAAATCTACAACAAGATAATTAAATGGCAGCCATTTACTCCACTTGCAGTCAGAATCATAGGGGTGGCTGACTCTTGGTTAGTGTGGTTTTTAGATGAATGCCGTTGGCCTGGCTATGGCAGGATGTTGTGTGAGAAGCACGGCATGAAGAGAAGTTAAGAGCACATTCTTCGCGGAGCTTCTTGACCAGAAAGGACATCACCACAGCAGACTTTTGGCCTCCCTGCCTGTTTCTTCAGAGAGATTATGACGGGGACACAAAACAATAAAAAGCTAGCAAAGGTGGGGATGTGTTTATGATTGGACATATGTCTTAGGAATCATCACCTCCTAGATGTTTCCAACAACATGCAACAAGCAAGTTTGGGGTTGTTGTTGATTGCTGATGCCTTTTTCTCCACAGTGTTTCCATGAATCATTGAGAATCGAGGAGGGTTTTTTCATTTTATATAAGCAGCACCCCACCCCGACAACATCTCTTTGCCTGAGCTAGTAGTCTTCTCTTTCAGGCTGAGAAGTTATGGATTCTGATCAGTGCTTTGCAGGTATTTCCCTCTCCTTCTGCAAGGTCATACCGTCATTCTTTCTCCCTTTCCTTCTACAAGATAGCCACTGATACAGTCTGAAAGTTGCCTTTTCTTGTCTCCTGGACATGTTAGGCTACACATATTTCTTCACAATCAACAGCTTCCTGTTGAGGTCCTCTCCTCTGAGATAAAACTCTGCTGTCAGTAGAAACGCCCTTAAAGAAGCCATGGCAAAAATGTCAGTGTTGCATTCATGATTCATGTATAACGTTGACATTATTAATTCTGAGCTCTTAAAGTCTTCTCTGGGAAAGACATTTATAATATAAAGACAATAAATGTGTTAAAGTTGATACACTCAAAGGAACAGTCAAAAGCATGACAGGCGCCCTGCCAAGGCTTCACAATATGCTTGGTGAGCACTTGGGTCTAATCCAAGACTCATTAAATTCAATGGAAGGGCTTTCATTATCTCCAAAGTGTTCCGGTTAAAGTGTTCATCTGCCTCCGTCGTCTTTTTCATGAGAGAACTTTTAGAATCTCCTGAAGAATCTTGGTATCTGAGAGGATTTTGTGGATGTATTCTTTTTTTCCTGTAAATGATGTATATCTAAAATTAGAACAGCCACATCTTAAGTCAGCAATGCCAAATTGGCTGGTTGAGAAGAGAGATTGCCAGCTTTGGCAGTGCATAGTGTGACATGGAGGGAAGTGGAATGGAAGGTGAATTTTGGAGATGGGCAGAAAGACAAGGGAGGCCTAAGCAAAGTGAGCTGCACTTCTTCAAAAACACATAGGTTGCAATGCTAAGAGCTGCTTCAGTAGTATGACGATCATGCAAGGAAAAGCTGAAGGCAGCAGGAAAAGAGGAAGACCCAACAAGAGATGGATTGACTCTATAAAGGAAGCCACAGCCCCCAATTTGCGAGACCTGAGCAAGGCTGTTAAAGACATGGAGGACATTGATTCATAGGGTTGCCATGAGTCGGAAGTGACTTGATGGCACTTCACACACACACATTTGCTGTCAAGTCACAGCTGACTTATGGCGACTCCGTAGGGTTTTCAAGGCAAGAGACGTTAGGAGGTGGTTTGCTATTGCCTGCCTCCGTATCACAACCCTGCTGTTCCTTGGAGGTATTTTCCAACCAAATAGCAGCCAGGGTCAGGGCTGAGAGTGTGTGCCTGGCCCAAGGTCTACGAACAAGCTTCCATGGCACAAGTGGGAATCTGAACATGGGTTTCCCAGGCCCTAGTCCATCACCTTAACCACTACAACATGTTGGCTTTCTTATATACAAAACCTTAATCCTAAAAGTCAACTGAACGCTAAGATAAATAATCATATTAAGGTCAAAAGAACATACAGTCTTACCTCATCATGAAATGTATAACTCCAAAACAAGGGAAAGCCCTTTAAAAAAAAAATTTTTTTTAAATTGTAAATATAGGGTACAGGAAAGGAAAAAGAGGGAGGGGCAAAAACAATCTGTCTGCAATAGACAAGCATTATTATTGGTCTATTATATTCAGAAACATTTTACATTTTCATACCGCAATAAACGAACATTCTTAATGGTCAAGTGTATTCAGAAAACATTTTACATTTTCATATAACTGATTATGTTGTCTAATATCTTATACTATATTTATCTATAAGTTGGCTGATATATAAGTATGGAAGGGCAACCATTTCTCATTAAACTGTTCCACAGACTCATTGTCTGTTAGATTCATCATAAAAGTCATTCTGGCCATATTTGCATAGTCAAGCATCTTGTCTTTCCATTCTTCAATGCCAGGTACAGACGTTTGTTTCCAGGTTCTTGCCAAAACCACTCTCGCAGCCGTTGTAGCATATTTGAACAGATCTTTAAATCTCGTAGGTAGGTCCAATGGTGTTATGCTTAGTATCTTGGGTCTAGATTTATTTTTAGTTTAAGCGTGTTTTGTATTTCACCTTGGGAAAGTCCATTTTTGAATGAATTTGTTTGGTTCTTCCTTCTTGAATTTCATGATATTTTGGATACTAGCACTAGATCTGTAACAATGGGTGGTCTGTAAACATGTGGGAAACATCTTGTATGAGTGAAAGTGAGGAAATGGAGGAAAGAAGAATGATGTAAGCCATTGGGAGCCTCCATTGGGGAGAAAGGAGAGGTCTAAATGAAATAAATAAAATTCTGAAAAGCTTTTAGTTTAACAGCTTAAGGGTGTGTGAAAACATTTGTTCACATATGCCCTGAGTCCTCCCTTCCTCTCCTTCTATTGTCTACCCTCCTGTCAATTGTAGATTGTAAGCTTCTTGAGGTTATGAAACCGTGTAAAGCAGCATATACACTGATGGCACTATCAATTAAAATGGTCATCATAAAGTCCGCATCTTGGACCACTGTTGAGAGAATACAGCAGCTCCAGAGTTAGGCCACTGTGAAACCCTGCAAATGTTTTGCCTTTTCCCCACTTCCACTCTTGAAAGATAAGTGGCTCTTCTCTTGAGGCTATGAAGAAAAGAATTACATAATGTGAGCAGCAGGATGCTAAAATAAAAACTTGCCCTGTTGAATTCCCCCTCCTAATGCATATGTGCATAATGCAAGATGTTTTGCATTGAATCATTTGATCATGGTCTCTTTTATGTTTTTTTCTTTTCCGCAAATGGCTGCCTTAGACTTTACTTCAACAGTCAAGGACTTTGCCAGAACCACTTCAAGGAGAGTGAATCAGTATGAGGAATCTACATTTTTGTCTGTCTGTACAGCGGTAGCAATGGTGCTTCCACTGTTCTGATTGTAGTCATGTCCAATTGAGTTTGTACATGTGTTATGAATATTTATTTGGTAATTTAATTATATTGGAGTAGCTGGATCAATAGCAGAGAAAATTATTATGCTCCTAATGCGTGTGATCGAAGTACTAAATAGCCATTACCTAATGAAGCTTTAAGGCACTCAGTGGTTGGGAATACCTTTTTTAAAATTTGCTTTGCACAATGAAATCCTGGAAGGCAAAGAGAGGTTCTAAAAACTACAGAGCAAACCAGTGGCGGCAAGATGTCATTCTTTCCACCTGTGAATTGCATTCCTCCTCATTGGTCTGGAGCCAACCTACAATGAGAACTGATTGACTAAAAAAGCCTTAAGAATTTGTGAGGCACCTCTGGAAATGTCATTTATCAATACAATGTAAATTGTATCTTCTGTGGAAGCGTCTTCAAACTGGTTGTGCAGGGAAACCCTGTGAGGAGCAGCAGCTTGTAGTATGGGATCTATCCAGGGTGCTGAAACTAACAGTGCATTCCTAAGAAGAGTTACTCCAGTCTAAGCCAATTCATTTCAATGGGCTTAGATTGGAGTAACTCTCCTTAGGAATGCACTGTAAATGTTCTTAACCCAGGACAGTTTGCATGGCGCTAGACTCCTGCGGTGGTAGCACTGTATGAAGGACAGACTTTGCACCAACATAACGAACTTCCAGATAAGTCTAAATACTGAGGGCTGGCAAGAATGCTATTTTCTTTTTATTTGTAATTGCCTGTTCTTGATGTTTGTATGTGTGTGCTCTGACAAATGCTTCCTTGTTTTAATACACTAGTTCATGCACTACATTCTTCCTGACAAGTCTAAGCTAATTCAATAAGCAGTAATGCAATAAAGTGGTTAAGTTAATGCAATAAGTACTATTCTTTCTCAGGACTGGGTTGAGTGGGGTTAGAATGTCCTGGATTGTAAGGACACGCATTGCCTTGCTAGGCCCACGTTCTATCTATCTATCTATCTATCTATCTATCTATCTATCTATCTATCTATCTATCTATCTATCTCTGTCTGTCTGTCTATCTATCTATCTATCTATCCATCTATCTATCTATCTGGTATGAAGCTTCCATTGGCCACTTTGACCTCAGTCTTACTACTCTGGCAGCAGCTCTCCAGGTCCTACGCAGAGAAAAGTCTTCCCCAACCTTTGATACTTCAGATCCATTAATGGGAGTTGCCAAGGAGCTTCTGAGTGCAACCCATGTGCTCTACCACGGAGCCATAGTCCCATACCCCTGGCTCTGCTTTTTGTCCTCCAAGTTTTCTAGTCTGAACCAGAGATTGATGGGAGGAAGTATATTTCTTGGTTTTGAAAAGTTAGTATGAATTCCCCAACTAGTTTACAAGGGGAATTAAAGATGTGGAAGGTATTGCTCAGAGCACAGCCATTGGATCGTTTGTACTCAGAAGGAGTAGTCCCCATTACACTTGTTGGTCTCAAGTCAACTGAATATTGGCACCTGCTTTGTGCCATACTCTGCTTTGAAAGCATCCTTAGGGTTGGTAGAATTAGCCAAATGTGAAGAAGGTCCCTCTTCTGTGGGGAAATAGATTATAAGCAGTGCTAGCCTGTGTATTTTAATTAGCTGAGAGCTGGAGTAACTCTGCATAGGATTGCATTGTAAACTACTTTTAAAAGATCTCTTTCCATCCAGGGATATTACAACATCCCTCCTGATTAGACTATTGTATACTTAGGAGGCTGCTTTAGCATTTAAAAGTCCTGTCACAGCAATGTCTGTAAAATGATTGTCTGACATCACACCATCTAAGTCACAGACAAGTCCCCTTGGCCACAACACACCACCCTGCAGCAGCAGACCCAAGGAAGCATGCATGCGAGGAACCCAGTCTAACGTTGCTCAGCTGACATATTGTGGATGTTCTAACATACAGGAGTATTGGTGATTGCACATTTGTGTCCATCAAAGACACAGATGCACACAGCAATGCAAAAGGAAGGTAAAATAGGATTAACTAGCTGTTGGAAAAAATAATTAGCTGACAAGAGTATAGCATGTTTTCTCAGTGCGATGATGGAAAAGAATTGTGTGGTATAAATTTGTGTCAAATAAATACATATTTGTAGGTTCAGAGTTTGCTGTTTGATAAACCGCAGTAAATGTATTGCACGAAGTCAAGCTTGACTGATTTACTGCTGAAGTTGGCTGTGTCTGATTTTATTCCCATTCATATGCATGAAAGGATGAGACGGTTCTAAGTCCCCTGAGCTTTCTCCTCCGTTGATCTTAACTGTGAGATTGACCTACCACCACTGATGCCAGCCCTTTCTTAACTCAGTCCTGCCACTGCTAAGAAGAAGAAGAGTTGGTTTTTATACCCCACATTTCTCTACCATTACAGAGTCTCAAAGCAGCTTACAATTGCCTTCCCTTCCTCTCCTCGCAACAGGCACCTAGTGAGGTAGGTGGGGCTGAGAGAGTTCTGAGAGAACTGTGTCTGGCCTAAGGTCACCCAGTAGGCTTCATGTGGAGGAGTGGGGAATCAAACCCGGTTCTCCAGAGTAGAGTCCATTACTCTTAACCATTACGCTAGGGCTGTTGAAAAAAAATTCGATATAGTTCAGATTCGGCCGAATTTGGCCCATCTGGATTCGGGATATGCCGAAGTCCGAACTCCCTCGCTTCGGGTCCGTGCAATTCTGCGCGAATTCAAAGTTCGGGGAAAAAATTCGGCCAATAAAGCTATTAAAAACACAACCGCGCCTTTCCGCGGCTCCTGGGGGCATTTTTTGGAGTAGAGGTCCCAAACTTTCAGAGGAGCCCATATCTCGGGACCCCCTGACCCAATGTTTACAAAACTTGGGGGGTCTCTTAAGAAGGCTCATCTGAAGCTCCACTAAAAGTTTGTGGTCTCTACCCCCCAAAATGCACCACCTGCAGCCACGGAAAGGAGCGAATGTGCACACGCACCCCCCCACGAGGATTTCTCTCTTTCTCTCCCCAGCTGGGCCGCGAAGCAGCTGATTCCTCCAGTACTCAATCCTGACTGATTGGCAAGAAGAAGACCCAGCTTGGCCACTGATTGGCCGGGGGAGAATGCTGCTTACTGACGGTTATGCTGCTGTGCCCCGAATTTGCTGAATTTATTCGTGAACTCTCGAACTCGCTGAATTCGGCTCCCCCGTTTTCTCGCCATTTTTGAGTTCAGTTCGTCCCGAACTAAAAACCGCCGAATCGGGAAATTCGGCTGTTTTTCGGTTTGGGCCGAACCGAATCGACAGCCCTACATTACGCCACACTAGTTCCCCAGTAGTCAACCCCCAGTAGCTCTGCCACTGGTGCAGGGGCCACTTGGCTTGAGCCTTTCAGCAGAAACAACAGTTGGCATTCACTCACAGTTGGCAGTGGAGATACAGGAGGAGGCAACAGGTGAGCTAATTCCCTTTGTTCATGTGTAGGAGTGGGGAAACCAACCCGGTCCACCAGATTATGAGTCCACCACTCATGAGGAGTGGGGAATCAAACCTGGTTCTCCAGATTAAAGTCCTCTGCTTTTAACCACTACACCACGCTGGCTCTCAGTGCTGGCTTACAGTGCTAGCTGCCTCTAAGGGCCAGTCATAATGAATTTTCCCCCTATGAACATATGATTGTCAGAAACATGGGCCAGCAGCAACAGAACTATGATTCCATATTGACTGCAAAACAACTCAGTAGATCATTATCAGTTTTCACTGCTTAGGAGAATTAGGGCTGAATTCAAACCAATAATCATATGGTAAAGGAAAACATTCAGTTCTGATGCACACAAATATAAGCCGGAGGAGTGAGGGGTGTGTTCTGCAGCACATCTTGAAAAAGGATTACAGTGCATTTCTAAGCAGAGTTACACTCTTCTAAGTTCACTGAGGCCAATAGACTTAGAAGGGTTTAACTCTTCTTTAGACTGCGCTGTAAATTACCCAGCAGACCTGAACCAGCAAAGTCTTATCATCTCCCAGTTGGTGGAACCATGCAAATAAAACATGCAATGTAAAAATCCTGTCAAGATCCATTCATAATGTCTCCATCTCCACAGATCATTTATTCTTGCATTTCATAAAGGGGAAAATGAAAATGCAATATTGTGACATGCACATTCTCACCTATCTCTGAAAGTATTTATAGGGAATCCTAGTTTGGCTGCCAATGTATTTCTCAGTTGGGAATTTAAAAAAATTCTAACATTGGCAGTACTCGGGTGTAAAAAGATCCAAAGCCTAATGAAGCAGCCTGTGAAAAAATCCCCCTTCTATGAGGCCAAGAGGCTGCAAAGCACAGGTAAATCCCCGTCCTTCTGTTTCTTGCTCACATCACTGCCAGGTCCATGACTGCAACGTGAACTTCTCCTTCCAGGTTTCTCCTTAAGAGAGGAGGAAGTGCAACTCTTGCTTCCTCCCATTGCTGTGGGTACTTAGGTTGCAAACAAGCCTGGAGAAAAATGTCTGTTCCCTTTAGCAGAGGCTTAATGTGTAGAAATGGGCAGTGGAAGCTTTCCATGGCATAGAAGTAACATCAATTGGTAAATGACATCCCATTTAAAAAGGTAAAGATAGTCCACTGTGCAAGCACCGGGTCATTCCTGACCCATGGGGTGACGTCACATCCCAACATTTTCTAGGCAGACTTAGTTTACGGGGTGGTTTGCCGTTGCATTCCCCAGTCATCTACACTTTACCCCCAGCAAGCTGGATATTCATTTCACCGACCTCGGAAGGATGGCTGTCAACCTTGAGCCGGCTACCTGAAACCGACTTCCGTCGAGATCGATCTCAGGTTGTGAGCGGAGCTTTTGACTGCAGTACTGCAGTTTTCTACCCTGCACCACGGGGCTCCGACTTCCCATTAAGCCTCTATTAAAGAAACAGGGCCTTTTCTCCAGGCCTGTTGGCAACCCTAGCAAGGACGTCTGTTTTCCATCTGTCTGTATTGAGCTGACAAAGGCCTTTTAAAATTATTTCCTGACATTTTTTAATTTGTCGCGGTATGACAGACGAATCATTTCAAATTACTCCCGCTTTTTTAATGCTGTTTTATTGTTTTGTACTTAAAATTGATTTGTATTTCATCATTGTCACTGCACTGATATTTGTCATGAGCTGTTCTGAAGGCCTTATTAGTGGAGAACAGGATATTAATGTAAAAAATGAATTAAATTATCCCAGTTTGGGTGTTATCATACATACTCAAAGGGAGAAAAGAAATTATTCGCCATCCACAGCTCCTGGTCACAATGAAAAAGGTAAAGGTAGTCCCGTGCAAACACCGGGTCATTCCTGACCCATGGGGTGATGTCACATCACAATGTTTAATAGGCTGACTATATCTACAGGGTGGTTTGCCAGTGCCTTCCCGTCATCATCCCTTTACCCCCAGCAAACTGGGTACTCATTTTACCGACCTCGGAAGGATGGAAGGCTGAGTCAACCTTGAGCTGGCTACCTGAAACCAACTTCCTTCAGGATCGAAATCAGATCGTGAGCAGAGCTTTGATTGCAGTACAGTACCTTCTGATTTATAAATCTGACATTTCTAAATATTCTACCAAGATTCACAGCCATGCATGGGGTTTGTGGTTTAATAGTTTCTCTTCTGCAACCAGGGATCATCTTAATTCTGTAATCACACATGTTTGGATGGAATTCTTGTTTGTAAGACTGGAGGTGCGTCACTTCAAATCCTCATTAAAATGTTATTCTTTTTAAAAAACAGAACTGAAAGTATTTCTGAGTCCAGTGGGAGCTGGAAAATGTACAACTTTCTCCTACTCAGCCCATAGGATCTGTATTGACAGTAAAACAGCCTGCTTTTGTATGCAGTGCCGATAAGGCACCCGGTCCTCCATGTGGAGTAGTTCCTAAAAGGAAAAGGATGAGGTCAGACAGATATTTCCTCCTCAACTAGCAGAAGTCATTGTCCCATTTTGGAGCCAACTATGATTTGTGGAAAGTAATCTGTTGAACTCTGCCTCCTGAAACCCTCTTTTGATACTAATGGGGAAACTCCCCTTTAAACTCAAAGGATACATTAATAACAACAGGCAAGTGTTTTGGAGCAGTGGACTCTGATCTGGAGAACTGGGTTTGATTCCTCACTCCTCCACATGAGCGGCGGACGCTAATCTTGTGAACCGGGTTGGTTTTCCCACTCCTACACACAAAGCCAGCTGGGTGACCTTGGGCAAGTTACAGCTCTCTTAGAGCTCTCTCAGCCCCACTTACCTCACAGGGTGTGTGTTGTGGGGAGGGGAAGGGAAGGTGATTGTAAGCTGGTTTGATTCTTCCTTAAGCAGTAGAGAAAGTCGGCATATAAAAACAAACTCTTCTTCTTCTTAAGTTCTACAGTGAATATAAGAAGAGCCTTACTGGAGCAGACCAAAATTATTTCTTGCTCAGTATCCTGTTTCCACAAGCATACCGTAGTACCTCTCATCAAAAAATACCATTGAATACCATTTTAGATTTCTGACATCCATCTCTTTAACTTAAACAAATAGAGAAAACAGATAATTCTTCATTTTCATGAAAACAAGTAAAAACCCAGGAACTTCTCTTGAACACCACCTGTGGAATGTACAGCCTGTACTTGTTGGATAACTATATTTTGAATATTAACTTGTAACTTGAACTTGTTTGACTTATCTACAATTGGAATTTGTTGAATTTTCTCTAAGCATTTGTTTATTTTGGAACTTTACCTGGTGAATTGACAACCTGTATTTTGTTTAAGTTAGAGATTGATGTCAGAAATCTAGTTGTATTCAATGATATTTTTTGATGAGAGGTACTACTGTATGCTTGTGTATATTTGATATTTCTAGTACCTTCATTCCCCCTAGATTTTATTGTTTACAGTATCCTGTTTCCAACAGTTGCTTACCAGATGCCCATAAGCAGGATATGAAGACAACGCCCCCAGCATCCAACCTCTGAAAGCAGAGGTTTCATTTAGCTATCGTAGCTGATAGACCTATCCCCCATGAATTTGTATTTTTAAAAAGATGTCTAAGCTAGTTTCCCTCGCTACATCTCCCGAAAGAGCATTCGTAACTAAGCATTATGGCTGCTGTTTCACTTTGGTTAAACTATATTAACATCCTCGTCTTGCAAACTGGGTCAAACAGTTCTCATCTAGCCCTGGAAATTAATTCCAGAGTGGTGGCTGTATTTATTTCTTGTAACAAAACAAAACAAAGGCAAAACATCCTGCGGCACCTTGAAGACCAGAGAACATACGAGCGTGGTGTAGTGGTTAAGAGCAGTGGTTTGGAGTGGTGGACTCTGATCTGGAGAACCGGGTTTGATTCTCCAGTCCTCCACATGAGCGGCGGAGGCTAAACTGGTGAACTGGATTTGTTTCCCCACTCCTACACATGAAGCCAGCTGGGTGACCTTGGGCTAGTCACACTCTCTCGGCTCCACCTATTTCATAGGGTGTCTGTTGTGGGGAGGGGAAGGGAAGGTGATTGTAAGCTGGTTTGATTTTTCCTTAAGTGGTAGAGAAAGTCGGCATATAAAAACCAACTCTTCTTCTTCTTCTAAGGCAGGGGTCCCCAACATTTTGGAATCTGGGGGCTCCTTTGGAATTTTGAGAGGGGTGGTTGCCACCGGAGGCAAAGCCAAACTCAAAATGGCTTCCACAGGAGGCGGAGTCAAATGGGATACCTCTCTCCTCAAAGCTCCTGAGAACAAGAAAAGCCTGAAGGGGAATAAAACCACAAACTGACTAAAAAAAAGCCCAGTCCTCTCAATCCATCAGAAAACCTTTTCATTTCAATGAGGTCAGCCAAAAACCAGCCCCGACTTACAAAAGCTTGGTGGTGGGGGGGGGGGACGCCAATGCAAGTACTGGCAGATGCCACAGTGCCCATGGGCACAATGTTGGGAAACCCTGCACGAAGGTGTCAGCTTTTGGTGGGCCAGAATCTAATTTATCAGTGAAGTGGTACCATAGGTTGGCTTTTATATATACACATGGAGTACAATGAAGAAACGGGGTGAGGGAGGGGATTGTAAATCATATGCCCAACTGGCCATGAAATGCAATGTGTTACCAGCAGTCTGTCACAGTTCTATGCACAGGCAAAGAACTTCTTTGCTGCATTGGACAAATTAGGTTGTAGCCCATGAAAGCTAACGTCACGATACATTTGTTAATTTTTAAAGCATTTCTCTTCTGAGAACTGCAGCCCCCACTAAGTACAAAGGGTTATATAATTGTTACTCTAAATTCTTCTTTCAAAAGCCTTGTGAGTTAGGTCATCGTTATCCACATTTAACAGACAATGAAAGCAAGAATGAAAGACAGAAATTCTCCCATTGTTACAATGGCTGTGTTGGGAATGGATCTAAGGATGCCTGAGGATTTCGCAAAATGAGAGGTGTACAATAGCCACTTAGGCATGGACTATATGTTCAACACAATGGGCTGGGAGAGCCCTGAAGTGGAGAGTAGAATGTACCACTACAGACTTCAGGTGGAGGAGCATTGATTTTTAATGCTCTTTACAACACACACAGAGACAGACACACACACAACAGGAAGATTCTAGTCCAGCTGACTTCGCTAGTTTCTAAAAAAATCTACCTCAGGACTCTGCCACTTCTGTCTCCTGAAGGTTTATATCAGGCCTTTGAAACTTATCCATATGGCACCTGTGACCACAAGAGAAAGAGGCCTTCTGGTGCCTCCAGCCAGAGATGAATCCAACACCCCTGCCCAGCCAACTAGGAAATTCAAGGATGCGAAAACCTGCAAAACTGGGCTTGTGGCTGGTATTTATAGATGTCCACTTCCCTTACACCATTATAGGTGCCACATGGTTGGCTTTTACACTGAATGCACCATAAATTAAGGGACAACGGCACAGGGAAACTTAGGTTATGTAAAGACAATCATTTATCTGAGACTTTGAGGAAGAATTTTCCCCACTTATATCTACCATGTCACTAGGGTTGCCAGGTTTTGGGGGCGGAGCCTGAGGAGGGCATGGTTTGGAGAGGGGAGGGACTTCAATGCCATAGAGTCCAATTGCCAACGCGGACATTTTCCCCAGGTAAACTGATATCTATTGGCTGGAAATCAGTTGTAATAGCAGCTCTCCAGCTAGTATCTGGAGGTTGGCAACCCTACGTGTCACTAGCCAAGACCCAACACCAGTAGCTCAATAACTCTACAAGCCTGCACAGCTTGAAAACCACCAAGGCTTGGATATAGTTCATCAGCTATGAATTGTGGCTTGCCATAACTCGAGAGATATCTTGGGTTTTCCTGTCTGCTTGGGACTGCAAAAATATCTGATCATGCAGCTGGCAGGGTAAAAACACATGGCTGGTGAGCTGCATTTCAAGGTTCAAAAATTCTGCTAGATAGTTATCATATCACCTTTTATAAAAACAATCTTCAAGTACTTGAAAAGCTGTCGTATAGATGGATGGTGCCGAGTTGTTTTCTGTTGCCCTGGAAGGTCGTACCAGATCCAATGGGTTGAAATTAAATCAAGTTTCCGTCTAAACATTGGGAAGAATTTTCTAACAGTTAGAGTGGTTCCTCAGTGGAACAGGCTTCTGCGGGAGGTGGTAAGCTCTCCTTCCATGGAGGTTTTTAAGAGGTGAGATGGCCATCTATCAGCAATGCTGATTCTATGACCTTAAGCAGATGATGATGCCCTGACCTGGATGGCCCAGGCTAACCTGATCTCGTCAGATCTCAGAAGCTAAGCAGGGTCAGCCCTGGTTAGTATTTGGATGGGAGACCACCAAGGAATACCAGGGTTGCTGTGCAGAGGAAGGCACTGGCAAACCACCTCTGTTAGTCTCTTGCCATGAAAACCCCAAAAGGGGTCGCCATAAGTCGGCTGCGACTTGAAGGCACTTTACACACACAAGCAGATGATGAGAGGGCATCTTGGCCATTTTCTGAGCATGGAGTAGGGGTCACTGGGGGTGTGGGGGGAGAGGTAGTTGTGAGTTCCCTGCATTGTGCAGGGGGTTGGACTAGATGGCCCTGGTGGTCCCTTCCAACTCTATGGTTCTATAAACAGAATGGAGGAAGAAAAGGAAATCCTCACTGTGGGAAGAAATGCCTGTGCACATCTTTTTCCAACTTGCTGCACCTCTCCTCATCCCATTCAAATGGTGAGATGGAAAGACTGCCAAAGCCTCCTAGTCTAGCCAATTTTGTCTCAAGGGACCCTTTGTAGCCTTTCTCCCCCTTCACTCCACAAAAGGCTACATGGATGCCTATTTGGATATGCACCAATCTTTTCACATGCAAGTTGTTGTTTTTTAAGCTTTAAAAGCATTTTTTTAAAAAACATATTAGTCAGTGGAGAGGGAATGTGTTATCCATCATGGGCTCTCTTCCAAAAGATACCACACAACAAAATGTAGTTATGCTTCTGGGGATTTGGTTTCTCTAGGGTAAACCCTCGAGCACCACAAACATACACACACACAGAGAGAAAGCCACCCCAAAAACCATTTGACCGCAGTGAGATAGGAGCCCCCAATAATCTGTTATCATAAGCAATGTTCCAGCATTGTGCTGCGGTCTCCCTTGAAAGCTGCAAGTGACCTCAGACTCCCCAAACAGTTAATACAAGCCCTTCTTCAGCTGTTCTGATTCGGAGAAAGAAAGAGAGCAAGGCAGCAAGCTGAGGAATTGTCGGCCTTATTAATACTGAATGCTAAGTGGAGAAGTTTCGTTGTAGCTGTAGGGTTTTGAAGCAATTGATTTGACAGAACCTCTGCGCCTTAAATCCATTTGGGGGGGGGGAAGCATTCTAGATACTCTTCTCTTAGTTTGTGCATTATTCCATAGAAAATGAAAAGAAAATTGACATACCTTAATACCATGATCTTGCTTTCCTAAAACTGTACAAATTAAACATTTCAAAGCCAGTCATGCTTGGAAATTATTTTTATAATCCAGAAGACTTCATTAACTTTTACTGCCTTCATTTGTTGTAATAATTTGCATGCCTGGCATCTTGTGTGTGTGTGTGCGTGTGTATGTTTTAAACATTCTGGGTTGCTTGTTTATTTTAAAGTAACCCTTGAAGTAACAGACCATTTCTCTGCGAAATAAAGCCAAATTTAGTCATAAACCATTTTTATGCACACATACAAAGATATTTTAAAAGCTAACTAACAACCCAACTTTTTTTGCTAAGCTATAAATGCTATTAATTGTTATCATTTCCATTTTAAAATGCAGAGCTGTCTGTATGTTCTGAGGTATCTTTTTTTGTCCCTTCCTCATAAATGGCACACATTTATAATTGCAATAAGGGTTAACAGGCAGTACACCTCTGGTGAATTACTGAGTGCATAAAACAGGAAGGAAAGTGATTGATTTCATGCACTAGAAGGACAGAATCGCCAGCCTGAAATGCCCTGGAGTAATCCAGAGCTTCATATTGCTTTTTATTGGTCCTTGGATATTATGGAATATAATTATTCATAAGCAAAACATACAATCCATGGGGAACATAGTGGGTACAATGTAGCCAAAAAAATAAATTTAAGCACTTTCAAGTGCTATTGCTATCAGTGGGAGGAAGTAATGCATATGCTTAATTCTCAAATGGACAGTGTTTAGTTTGTGGCTAGGAATATTAGACTCAGTCCAGCCTTACCTACTACTTTCAGGCACTTCATGAGCTCATACATGCATATACACTGTCCCAAATCCCATTATGACCTTTATCCATATCATGCTGAGGTGGTGAATCTTTACCTAAGCTGCCCCAGGGCCAGTGAAGACACACATCACTTAATGCAAAAATAAATAAATAAAATAAACTCACAAAAAACCCATAATTCCCTGAATTTAGAAAGTTCGCATATCAGGGATTAGGCTAAGCTGGTCTTTTTCATCCCAACATCTAGGTTTCTACATGCAGGGATTCTTTTTTGTACTGAGAAATATTTAATTATTGAAGCCCCTATCTACACTCTGCACTGGTACACTCTAGTCATGTGTTTGCTATCACCACCGCTGTTCACAAGGAGTAAGCCTAAATCCCGTTGAAAATAACCGAATCAGGCATGACTACATTGTTCTGTTAGATTCAATGGGACTATGCCCTACCTCTCATGAAAGCTATTTCTGGGATACAACCAGATCAGACTGCAGGAGTATCTTGCACAGAATCAAAATGGACACCATGCTTTTGGGGAGGGGGAGAAAAGCAATACCATCTGAGAATAACCTGCCAGTTTTATACTGCTGCGTTGCTTTAACATAACTTCCAAAGTATATTTGGCATGATATACCATTCGTGTTTCTGAAGCTTCTTCCTCTGGCTAGATGATAGAGCTCTTGACTAAGATTCTGGAAGCTCAGCAGCAATATCCAATTAGCCAAGAGTGGAAGAAAGAAGAGAAAAATATGAAATAAATCCACTAAACACAGATTGTTGCCAGTTGATATCACAATCACACTGCAGTACAACATGCTGGAACCTGTGCTGCCCATGTACCAAGGCCATCTTCCCTTCTCCCTCTCCAGAGATCTTCTAAAGTCTACATACGAGTTGTCTAAGTGAGCAGAGCATACTTTCAAAAGAGTATGCTTGCCACTGTCACTAGGGAAAAGTGGGAAGAATGTAAAGAGAACATAAATTAAAGATAGGCAGAAAATTACATCCAGTTGGGTCTTTACTTTTTAATGTGTGTCTGGGAGATGTCTTCTTCTATTTATTTCTCTTCGTTGTATTTGCTATTAATTAAAATGTACCTAAGAGCTTCTATTTCTCCTGAAGTTCAGTCATTTGGTTTTAGCTTTAAAACAGCCCACTTCCTTAAGGCAGTTTGCACCCAAAAAAAGGGGGGGGCCTGATATTAGTTGAGCCAAATAAACTGCATTTCCTGCAAGTAACGTTTCTTCTGCTTGAAATAAAGGAGATAAATATTTTTAAAGGCCACCTTGGACCACAATACAGGCAACTTTAAGTACTTTTAAGTTCTAGGGAGAGGTAAATACATAATTATTTCCCATGGAAACAAAGGGGACTTTTTAAAGTATTTAACGATGGATGGAATGCCCCATTTGTTAATCAGTCAAACAATATCAAGCTCAAGCTGTCCCTCAGACGCTTTACTTCATGGTCAAATAATTTGTGACGTTATTCCTTGGGGAAATCACATCAGGCTCTTCTACCAGACTTTTTAGCAGGTGATTCCCAAAAGGAGGACAGGAGGTAAGGAAAAGGTGGTACACTGTCACTACGTAGCAGCCTAGTGTAGGACAGGATAACACCAACAAAACCATATCCTCATCAGAATAGCAGAACATTGCTCTGTGCTGGACTGATGGATAAATTCAGTTTTCAGTGGGGCACACTGCAAATTAGGCGGGACTAAACTACGTCAAAAAGGAATGTGCATAAGGTACAGCATGAAGTTGGTTTCCTTCTATACCAACAAGGTGATTACTTCTTCTTTTTCTGTAATCTGATGATGAAATAAATTACTGCACATCACATTGGCCTCGCTCATCACAAAAAGGTACCTTATTCCAGATTTAATGTAAGAAAAAGGCTTGTTACACTTGAAAATGCCTTGAGAAATAGAGAGAAACAACCCAAAACATTCCTCTGGAGCAACAACCCCACCCCCTCCCATAGATATAGATATAGAAGCATAGCTAGACTGTTCAGAGTTCGCAGCTTTGCAGGGCACAGGATAGGTAATACTGCAGAGAGAAGGAGAGAAATTAACAAGGGGGGAGGAGCATTGGGCAGCAGGGAGGTCAATTTGGACTTACTTGACTTCAGTGGGGCAAATGTTTCAAAAAAGGAAAGAAAAGCAAAACAGTCTCTTAAACAGGAAAGCATGGTAGTGTTAGGGAAGAAAAAGGAAGAAGTGGGTGCAGTTTCTAACCCGAGAAACCTTACAAGAAAGGTCATCTTGCTCTTCAGTTGTAGCAAATGGGGCAAAAAGCCAGCCCCCTGCCCAGTGCCGCTGAACTCCAAATGCGTGTTCAGAATCAGTCTCTTCCTTTCTGTTATCTCTGCCCCCTGACCTCCCCCTCCCCACACACACACCCAGATTTTCCTTCCCCCTTTCATTCTTGGCATTGCTCTTTTTAAAAAATGGTCCTTTAAATACTATTACAATTACGTATAATCCTCAGCGCAAAAGGGTAGGGAAATATTTGAGATCTTTTATATATGTACATCACATCTGTACTGCCCGCATTGTTTCTTTTAGTGCAGATGACTTTATATTTGGTGGCAACTGTGCAGCTTTTCTTTTTCTCATCTTCTCTTAAAAGGGGGGGAATACATAAATGAAGAGATGCATCCTTCCCTTTGCAAAAGTCAAGAAACGCAATACAATTTGTCATGCTCTTGAATTCTGGCTGGCTCGTTCTTGCATTATTAATCGTAGTAATAGTAATAATATTTTTCTTCATCATCTTCTTCAGGATTATAATAATCACTCAAATATGTACAAACCCCAAACAGTGTATTTTGGTGAGGTCTCCACACACACAAAAATAATAAAATCAAGGAAATCAAGACAATACCACTGTTTGCAAGAGCTCTGGAGCATCTGTGTCCAAACAGGATCTTGCAGGATGGGGGTTCTGAGGTTCCAGGGCAGAAGTACACTGGATATTAGAATCCTGGTGGGTTCTTCCGAGGCCGGATGCTTCTCTTCCTTGGGGTATTTCACATGGATCCCCTGACCCTGGGCTGGTGGCGCTGCAGTGGTCCCGCTCGTATTCCTCCTGGGCTTTTTGCATTTTCCGCTTCTTCATCTTCCGCTTGTGGACGTGGAAAGTAATGAGAGAGAGCAGGATGAGGCAAAAGATGAGGACGACCAGGACGATGAGCACAAGAGTGGAAGATAAAGACTGGAAGAGCTGCCCCACTTGCGTGATGCAGGTGCTGCTGGCATTTGAAGAGCCAGATGTCCTATTCAAGAGGCAAGGCGGCAGGGAGAGCCTCAACTCCTTGGAAAGCTTGGCACTCATTGAGGAGGCTTTTAATTTTTTTTAAAAAAACGGAAACCCAAGGAGGAGGATCGTGTTTCTTTCGCTGCAGAACGCTTGAAACTGGGCCGGCAGCAATGTTGCACTCGCTGGAGCGGTGTTGGGGTGGGGGGAGATGCCTCACCTTCAAGCAATCCTTCACGCTCCCTCCCTCCCTCGTTTTCTAGGAGGAAACGGAGATCCAGCCTGCAAAAAGGAAGGGGTGTACCACAGCTTCAATTAAAAAAAAAAAAAGGAGACGAGACACACCCCAAAGCGACCCTCTCAGCTTCTTCGCCCCGTTGCCCCCCTCCACGTCCTCCTAGCCACCCATTCGCCCCCAAAGTGGTAAGACGCCCGTTGTTCTGTACCAGGAACAAGGGATCATTCTGCATGCGGAATCAAGGGACGGGAACCCATCGGGAGACAAAGCGATGGACACCGGCCACCCTATGCAGAGTTGCTCCTGTCTAAACCCATCGATCCCATGGAAATCCAAGTCTGCATAGGATTGTACGGGCGGTGGGGGTGGGAGAGAAGGCACAGCAGTGCCCTGGCTCGAAGCCTGCATCCTCCCAATCCCAGGAGCTGATTCCCTATGGGCAGCCGCCTTAGGCAAAACCAAGTCCAGCGGGGAAGGGAGCAGGGTGGGCAGGGTCAGGCTCGGCAGCCCGGCCGCCTCAAATTACTCAGCCCTATACATATTATCTGACAACTCCTCGTCTCTGTAGAGCTTTTTGCTTGGCTAGATTGAATGCTAACCCTTCTATGGTAATGCAGGGCAGAATTCTGAATATCCCATACTCAGACAGGATCTGCCCTTGCTCTTCTGGCTCTATTGACACATTAGCCCATGCCCTTTTGGAATGCCGCTTTGACGAGGAACTTCGATCGCACTATATTTTCCCCCTTTTAATATACAAATCCAATGCCTCTGTGACTGACATGATGCCTGTTTTACTAAGCGACAGGGACCCCAAGGCTACATTGTCAGTGCCAAGATTGGTTCCAGTCCTTATATCCCTCCAACACTAGACCTATGCTGCTCAAGATCAATGGATCAAGGAGCTTCTAAGGGATAAAAGGGAAGGGACGAATTACTCAGCAGCTCGCGAGTCCCCAGGCTTCCTCCTACCCCGACTTCCAGCGCCGGACAAAGTTTGGACTTTGGCCGGTTCGCGCCCCCCCCCCCAGGGGGCTTCCCCAGGGCAACCCCCCCCTGCCCCTCTCCCCCACCGGGCTGCCCGAGGAGGGAGACCGCTTATGCAAGGCGGAGCAACCCCCCCTTGCTTCCTTCCTGCCCCCCCCCTACCTGGGCTGCCGCTGGCCGTTGACGGGGGGGGGAGCCGAGGGAGCCCCCAGCTGCCGCGCTCGCACAAGGCTGCGGAAAGCGCCGACTGAAGCGGGCAGAGCCGCCGCCGCCGCTTCGGGGAGCTCAGCGCGCAGCCTATAGGCGGGCCGGGCGGTGACGTCACGCGGCTGGTTCCCCACCCCCCCCTCAATCCCCCCACCCCACCAACGGCCGCCCTGCCTGCCTGCCTGGGCTTCTCTCTGCTTTCCCGCCACTCCCCCCCTCCCCACCCCCGGCGGCGCCTCAGCAGCCGCGTTTTGGCGGGCTCCCTCGCGCGCGCGTTTGCGTCCCCCTCCCCCGCTCCAACGGCCAAGCCGGAGTTGCGGCCCTTGGCGCGCGCGCGCGTTTAGCCTGAGGTAACTCTCTTTGGGATGGCGCTGTTAAGTCTGCAGCCCCCCACCCGGGTCAAGCCAGCCTAACAATTCGGTTTCCCTCCTTCACAACAATCCCACTGATTCACGCCACCCCTATCCTTTCCCTCATCATTTCAATCAACAGCCTAAAAGCTGTCGAAGTCTTTCACGGTCAGAGTTCGTTGGTTCTTGTAGGTTATCCGGGCTGTGTGACCGTGGTCTTGGTATTTTCTTTCCTGACGTTTCGCCAGCAACTGTGGCAGGCATCTTCAGAGGAGTAACACTGAAGGACAGTGTCTCAGAGGAGTAACACTGAAGGACAGAGTCTCTCAGTGTCAAGTGTGTAGGAAGAGTAATATATAGTCAGAAAGGGGTTGGGTTTGAGTTGAATCATTGTAATATATATTACTCTTCCTACACACTTGACACTGAGAGACACTGTCCTTCAGTGTTACTCCTCTGAAGATGCCTGCCACAGCTGCTGGCGAAACGTCAGGAAAGAAAATACCAAGACCACGGCCACACAGCCCAGATAACCTACAAGAACCAGCCTAAAAACTCCCCTCATATACAAAGTGCTACACATTTTATGCATTTGGGGGTATTTAGTACCTACCTTCTCCCCCTACCTTCTGCATCTGCTTGGTATGCAGATGGTCCCAGGTTCAATTCCCTGGCATCCCCAGTTAAAGGGTCCAGGCAAAGGGGTGATGCAAAAGACTTCTACCTGAGACCATGGAGAGCCGCTGCTGGTCAGAGTAGACAATACTGACTTTGATGGACCAAAAGGGTCTGATTCAGTATAAGGCAGCTTCATGTGTTTCCCCCCACCCACCATGATCAAAGTGGCTTACAAAATTTAGAAGAAATCTGAATAAAAACATAAAATTGCATAAAACGACCAAAATCATTGAAACCCTTAGCAGCAAAGTAAAAACACCCAAATAAAACAGGCATTAAAAATTTTTTAAGTTCAAGCAGTAAAAAAACTTTCTAATGAGAAAGCAAAGGCCCGGAATTATAACAAAGCAATAAAAATATAATCAAAACAACTCAGCATATGGCAGACATTAAACTTTCTAAGCATTAAAATGAGGGGTTGCAATAAATAAGAGAACGCCTGGGCAAATGGAAATGCCAGTTTGGGCTTTACTTAGTACATACATCTACAACTTCACAAACTGCATGCTAGGTAAATTGCTATGGGGAGGGCATTCCATAGCCAAGGTACCACCACAGAAAAGTTTCCAACTGCCTCCCACCTTGCTATACCATCCATTCCCCAATCCCCAATCACCTCAACTAAACAAACATATTTTCCCAATACACAACACTAAACTTGCAAATCCACCTAAGACTCCAAAGTCCAATTTCTAAAATGGAACGTACCAGTCAGGGCCAACTTTATGTGAACAAATGGAAGGGCTACCCAGGTTGTACATTTGGGGCAACATTAAAGGACAACAAATATTTATCTGATTTTTTTAAATGCCAATTTCCAGTTTTTAAAAGTCTGGTGCCTGGATGGACTCAAGAAACAATGTCCAGTAGACTCTGGTGGGTTAAGATGGAGGAGATGCACAGGAAAACAAATGTGTTAGCAATTCTTCTGCATTGTTACGCTGCTACCATCTCCTTGTTTTTAAGTCTCTTCAGCCACCCTGTTTCCATCAGATCAACAAAGTTTGTGCAAGAATCGCTCACACATATCTGAAAGGGCAAACTCAAAAATTTGGTGCCCTCGACATACTGCATGGTTACACAACTTAAACAATATCATTCAATAAAAATGCTGCTGTAAACATTTACACACCCAAAAATCCAGCTTTACTAAATAAATTCTGGTTTTCACATTTTAAAAAATCTGGTAACTTGCCAACCCTACTTCCTCCCTTCCTGAAACAGTTGCACTGTGTGAAAACCCTAATACCCACTTGTCTCCATATACACACTGTGCTTCGTCTAAGGTAAAAGGTAAAGCTCCCTGTGCAAGCACCGGGTCATTCCTGACCCATGGGGTGACGTCACATCCCGATGTTTACTTGCAGACTTTGTTTACGGGGTGGTTTGCCAGTGCCTTCCCCAATCTTCTTCCCTTTAACTCCAGCAAGCTGGGTACTCATTTTGCCAACCTTGGAAGGGCAGAAGGCTTAGTCAACCTTGAGCCGGCTACCTGAAACCAACTTCTGTTGGGATTGAACTCAGGTCGTGAGCAGAGCTAGGACTGCAGTACTGCAGCTTACCACTCTGCACCAAGGGGCTCTTCAACTTCCTCTAAACTGCTCCCCTAAACCCTTGCTACCTCTTTATAAACATCAGAACCATAATAATACCTTCATTGTCCACTGACACTCTAAACTTCCTTTGTTCAGCTACCTTTTAGCTTAGAAAATGATTTCATTGTGTGTAGAGCACCGATTAATCAATTAATGTCCTAACTGAACTCATTTCTCATGTAGGCAGTTTCCAAAAGATCATTCACAATGAATAGAGATATCTAGGCCAAAATCAAACATGCATTTTAAAGCGCTTTAATTATCACTTGGGATACCTCAGCTAATGCACATTATCTCCACTCACAAGTTATGCTTACCCTAATTTAAACGTAATAATGCCTCAGTACAGCTAGCACAGCTAACATTTTGAACCCCATAGCTCTGATGAGTTATGCATGCCGCAGATAGCCTTAGCTTTTATAACAAATAGGATGGGGGAGGCTTCTGACGATAAATGGGGCCAATATTTCCCAGCTCGCTTCATTTTTAGCTCTGTAACCTCCATCATCATCCTGAACTTGGTGTCCAGTTTTCAGATTCCTAGCTTTATATTCTGATGAGTTACGCCTGCCAGAGGAAACTTTAGCTTCCAATGGAAGAAACAAGGAGGGAGGTTTCTGGAGATGATGTGGGCCAGGATATTCCAATGTCCTTCATGTTTCGCACTGCAAATCCCATAACCATTGGAAAGCTGGTGGCCAGTTTTGAGCATCCTAACTTCATTTTCTGATGAGATATGCATGCCACGGACAGACAGATAGATTGACTGACAGATCCATATTTATTATTATAGATATCCTCCTGTACTGGTAGGCACACATGTTTTTTTTAAAAATAAACAAATATTTTTAAAAGTTTTAATTGATTAGGAATGTTGATAGAAGGAAGAGGGGAAAAGACGTGATGATATTTCTAACTATATGATTGTGGATATTTTATTTATTTATTTATTATTTCAACTTACTACCCTGCACTCCCCAGGCGAGGTCGGGCTCAGAGCAAGCATACAAGGTGTAACATCCCATTTTTGCCTTATTTATTTCCTTTGGGAGGGCAGTGTCTATGGATATCCTCAGCAGAGCAGAACATGACTAGGTGCTGTGTGCTCTGAATTCCTTTGTTGAACTTGCAATGTTTTTTCTGTACTGATACACACACACACACACACGCACTTCCTCTTCCTACCTCACAGTGCACAAAAGAGTTTGGACTTTATCTTTTTGCTTCCTCTTCTGTTTTTCACTCTGGTTCAGTGACAATTCTTGCATGGTGCTGGTGAAGTCTCTTCTTTCCCCTTCCATCTCTACTGTGTGTTGTGTGCAGCTGTTAATTAACAGCAATAAAAGAGCTTCCAAAGTTCTTCAAATCCAGAGATCTGCAATTCAGAGCTATTGAAGTAGAATCCATTGCTAAATAGACAAAAACTGAAGGCACCATTTCCTAACATTTAAGTGACAAAGAGACTTTCATACCAGGCAGACAGGGTAAAATGTAACCACCACCCCCCCCCCAAAAAAAAGAAAATTCCAAACAACCTCAGAAAGCTATTCCAAAATGCCTACAGTTCTGGGGGAAAACATGGTGGGTGGATGACTAAATACATATTTCAGACAGAACACTTCTGTTTACAGTTGACTTGAAGGTCACATGGAAATGGAAATGGGAAATTCACCTCTTTGCATGGCAATCAATTAATTTAAAACCTTGAGACTTGTATTTTAAAAACCAAACTTCTGATTTTCACTAACAGCAAGAGGGACAAACTGTAGAAGAGGTTCACAAATAGCCCCCTGATTTTATTTTTAGAAAAGCAGGTGTGGGAGGCTTCCCCTTTTAGCAGAGAATGGATGGAAACATTTCTCTCCTGCTGAAGCTTTCTGTCTCCTTTCCTCCCCAAGCTGTTTTTCTTCTTGTAAGGAAAAAGTTAAATGGTCTCTCTATCTGCACAGGGACTCTGTCCCTTGCTGCTAACAATGCAGTGGGAAACAGTTGGGAGGGATAGGGTTAAGCAGCTAACCAACAACTCTTGAGAGCCCCGTGGCACAGTGGTAAGCTGCAATACTGCAATCAAAAGCTCTGCTCACGACCTGAGTTCGATCCTGACGGAAGTCGGTTTCAGGTAGCCAGCTCAAGGTTGACTCAGCCTTCCATCTTTCTGAGGTCGGTAAAATGAGTGCCCAGCTGGCTGGGGGTAAAGTGTAAATGACTTGGGAAGACAGTGGCAAACTACCCCATAAACATAGTCTACCTAGTAAACATTGGGATGTGACGTCACCCCATGGGTCAGGAATGACCTGGTGCTTGCACAGGGGTCTACCTTTACCTTTAACCACAACTCTATTCTCAATGGGTCCTGTGATGCTTGTTTTCATTTTAAAGAAAAGTGGAGATACTGTTAATGATCTTCCATCTAGTAGCTAGTGAGTCCTTACTTAGAACTATTTATTATTCTAGCTGCAAAATCTCAGTACACCATGTGTACAATTAAACTGGTTGTTTACATGCCGAACAATGCATCATCATCTTTGAAAAGAGATTGATATCATCATTTGTCAATCTGCCTAGCAACTTGCTGAATGTCAATGACCCTGACACTGATTTGTAACCTCCCTAGGGGTTTGGCATCATTTGTTGAAAAATAGCTTTAGGTATCTGCAGAAGCAATTGCTACTCCAGGTGAAACCAAATTAGGTTTTAAATGGCCTGAAAATCAAGAGCTCCCACATAGATTTACTTTGGGGTGTGAAATTTAGGATAAAGGGTTGTCAAAAGTATGAGTAGTTGGTAGGCATTCTGATTCTAATCTTATAGCTTGCAGAAAAGAAATTACAGTAGAATCTCCAGTTATAATGGTAAAGTGGCTGACCCCCTGTATGGATGATGAAAAGTACAAAAGTAGGCCACCCACAGACAAAGTGAAGGTTTCTAAATTATTGGGTAACACCCTACATATGCAGATAAATATGACTTTGTCATTTAACCAAAAGGCAAAAGTTGGGAGCCCTTTAAAATGGCTTGATGAGGACTAGATATACCTCAGAAGGGATGGAATGTGGAGAGCAGCTGAGTCGTAGGCCCTTTATGCAGGGACATTTTCCCGCGGTCACCCCCGCTGACTTCTTCTGGGCTTCCTTTTGATTATGCATGCCTTTTCCATCCGTCAGAGGTCACCTCCCTGCAAATTTTGCTTGTCTTTTTCAGATGCTATTTATGCATGGCTGTTTCCTCGCTGTCACCCCCACACACACACTCTGCTTCGGGGCTTTGCTATGATAATGCATGCCTTTTCCGACTGTGAGAGGTCACCTTACTCTCCTAGTGCCCTGTGGCACGCCACAATCCAGTGGACAAGGCACAGAGCTCACCAATGACTACCCTCTGAGTTCATCCCTGGAGAAAGGAAGTAAACCAATCCAAGTAAACTAATTGTCATATTTATGCCCAAGGCAACTGATTCCGTGCACTTGTTTATACAAGAAAAAGGCACTATGTACTAGTTATGGATGCAAAAGGCCACAAATCCATTTGCTGGAAAAGAGATGACAAACAGACTCGCTCTGACATCTAAGCTGCTACTAGAATCTGAAGTAGTGCCTCTGGTTAAAGGGTGTTTTTTTTTTGGTCTCAAAATAACAGTACATTCTGGCACGCTAACGTACTCTTAATAACCTTTCATAGCTTTTTAACAGATTGCAGTACTTGAGCAGTTTCAATGAAGCAGGATCCTTTTGCTATAGGGGGCAGTTTGGCACTCGCGCCAATGTTGCATTAGTCAAACTGAGGCTTCTGAATGCTGTATCTTCTGCCAAGTTATTTTTCTTTGTTTCATTGCCATTCCTTAGAGTTCAGGTAACACCTACAACCCGAATGCATCACTGCTTTTATTTGGTCCGGTGCTGCACAGACCTGGCAGCGTAATGATCCATAATGCGACTCGGATTTGTTAACAGCCCTTCATCTGTTTTTCATAATGCACTTGGAGTGCAGCTCGGAGATAATTCTGTATATCATTCACTCTGACATTTGGAATTGGTAAATACTTGTTTAGGTCAAGTTCTGTGCTTGGATGCATGTGTGGAGTCCTCATTACCTTCAACAGGAGCATCGTGCACAGACAGCAAAAGAAATTTTGGCCGATGATTGCCCCTGCAGCTGTACAGCAGAATTTGACTACGTGAACAGGGCGTTAAAGCGCTTCAATAAAGTAATGTCGAGGGCAATATGACCCTTCCAAAACACACACAGTAAATTCCTCCAAGTGAGGACAATTGTTCTCCTATGCAATTTTTTCCTACATTGGATAAAGAAAACATCAATATTGAATGTGCCAATTCCATCCATTTGCGATGAGTGACTGTCACAGAACCAGGGACCTAGAGTAGCCAATATGCTTGCCAGCCAGAGCCCCTCTAGAGAGAATTTATAATCACAAACAAGACTAGGGCATCCACATTTCCTGTTAAGTTTAACACAGGTAGTACCATTAGCCATCACCAAAAACTTTTCTTAACACAGACAATGCATTACTGAAGGTGGGGTGCCTTCAAATGCTCTTTGAATCCAGCATAACCCCTATGCTGGCATCTGTGCCATGCAACACCATGCAAACTGGCTGGAAGCCAGCATCAGGGCACTTATGCCGGCCCCCCTGGACCATGGTGGTAGCGTGGCTCTCGGACACCGGTGCAGCCTCCCGCTAGCATTCTCCCGGTGCAATTCTCCGCACTGATGTCCCAGGAGGTGTTCCAAGGGCATCCTGGGAGGCAAAGCTGCCATTAGGCAGCTTCCTAACCCCTTTTGCGCTGGGAACACCCCCTAATAAAACAGCGTTACTGCGCCAATTTTTTGGGTGACTCAGCATTGCTGTTTGCAATGGGGCCTTTCCCCCTCATTTTTGGGTTTTTATAAATTTAAAACCCTTTCCCCCCCACAGCGGCCGCAAAACCTCAGTGGAGGCACCGTGGCCGTGCTGCGGCCATGCTGTCCCCGGCAGCTTCAAATTTCAGGAATGGGCAAGGTCTCATGGGAATTCAAAAACAGTCAGAAGTAAAACTGTGCAGCCTTCTTATATGATTCCAAACCATAGTGTTTTTTTCTCTCTCCCCTGTGTTTATAAAATGAGTCTGGATGTCTGGAGCTTTGAGCAACACAGGTGCAACTATATAAACTAAATGAAACTCAGGTTTAATTTTTTTTGGGGGGAAGAAAAATTCAGGAATGTGATAAAATACAAAACATAAAATAGTATCCTAAAAAATAGCCTGAGTCAGTTTTAGACATTTAAAAAAACTTATATAATGTAGAACTTCGCTTACAGTGTCATCCTAAGCAGAGTTATACCCTTCTAAGTACATTTAAGCCAATGGGCTTTGAAGAGTTATACTATACTTAGGGTGGCATTGTTAGCTCCTAAATGTCATGAACCATATTGTTATAGGGTTGCCAACCTCCAGGTAGTAACAAAATAATGACACTTCTGTGTAAATAGTAGTAACACCAAAGCTAGCACAGAAAGGCTACACAATCCATAAAGATGCATGAAATTATATTATCTATCAACAATGTAGACTTCAATTTACAAACTCATATCCTTAGTACAGAATAGCTATAACTCAAAGTTATGAATTTGCCAATGACAATTATACAATTTGTAGTAATCTTATTTCTATTCACAGGTATGACTCAGGTAAGTCCACCCCAAGGTAGAAGAGGAAGACGGCCATTTCTATTCTTCATCAGTTCCCCTTCATGGTCCTTCCATAAACAACAATGTCAATACATCTCTGAGTGATTAAAATACTGTGGTTTACAAAATACCAATAAATCTACATTACCTAATAATGCATTTATGCTTCTCCTTACATTCTTGTCTTACAGCATTGTACTTATGCACTTCATGGTCCTACCATAAACAATAATAATAAATAGTAAACTCCTAGGTTTGATATAGTGTTTAACACTGCAAAATGGCAATAACAATACAAAATTAATAATCATACATTACCTAATGCCATACTTTATACTTGACCCTGTGTTTCTCAGTTTATAGCATGTAGGTTCCCTGCAGGGATACCATTAGTGTGCATCAATTCAGTTTCCTATTCTAGGTTTCGTTTAGCAAATTCTAGTTGGTGATCCAATAAGGCTCATGTCCTTCATATGAAGGCATGATTGAGTGAAAAGAGAATCAGAAGATATGTATACAGATGTCCATATTTACAGTCAGGGCAGCTACAAAATGTTTTACATAATACAAATACATCCATCTTTTTGATAAATAGAAATACAATAGCACAATGATAAAATCGTGCTTGTACTCCAGAAAACAGAAAAAGTTTTATTCTGTCTGGCATCGATTTGTCAACCATGCCCAATTCTGGCCCAAAGTCACAAAGGTTATGGTGAAGAGACATGAATATACTGAAAGGGGGGTTAATGGGTGAGGCTTGATAATGTCATGTGGTGGGGTCCTGTGAGGTCATAGGTGAAACCTAGTGATGTCAACTTGAATGGCATTCTTAATAGTACTCCTTGTCCACCACTAGGTATCTTTCTGTAGTCACACTCATGTAGCTTTGAAGAGATGAGCTATGCAGCAGACTGAAATAAATTAAAATGTGGAAAGTAACTATGTGCTGAACGTAAAATATAGTTGAGCTATATTAGTACAAGATTATTGCCTCTCATTTCCAATTTAAATGTGCAGTTTAGTACCAGCGTGCAGACATACGAAGAAGAAGACATATATCTGCAATCGTATCTATATTCTTCTCCTAAGGGTTGTTCAAGGGATAAAACAAGGTGGAAGTTGGGGGTGGTAAAATTCAAAATGTGTTGGGAAATTTGAGGGGTGGGAGACAGTGCTAAAATTAGACATTCCTAAATTATACTTGCTGGCAAATCACTCTCTCCAACCTAGAAAATACCCCCTGTTACATGTGTGGTTACTGTGTAGGGAGAGAAAAAAGCACTGTGCATATTGGTTCTTGTAGGTTATCCGGGCTGTGTAACCGTGGTCTTGGTATTTTCTTTCCTGACGTTTCGCCAGCAGCTGTGGCAGGCATCTTCAGAGGAGTAACACTGAAGGACAGTGTCTCTCAGTGTTAAGTGTGTAGGAAGAGTAATATATAGTCAGAAAGGGGTTGGGTTGAGCTGAATCATTGTCCTGCAAAAAGTATCAAAGGTAATGTGCTAATCATTGTCCTGTAAGTATCAAGATAATGTGCTAATGAGGGTGTGGTATGTTAATATGGAACCATTGTATCCTGAAGTGATCTGTTAATGTGTGAAATCCAAAGCTAATCTGCATGGCTATTGTTGACTGTAGTCTTTGTTAGTCTGGAGGTTTTCAGGACAGGAAGCCAAGCCTTATTCATTCTTAAACTCTCTTCTTTTCTGTTAAAGTTGTGCTGATGTTTATGAATTTCAATGGCTTCTCTGTGCAATCTGACAAAATAGTTGGTAGAATTGTCCAGTCTTTCAGTGTCTTGGAATAAGACCCTGTGTCCTGTTTGTGTCAGTCCATGTTCAGCCACTGCCGATTTCTCAGGTTGGCCAAGTCTGCAATATCTTTCATGTTCTTTTATCCTTGTTTGTTTGCTGCATTTTGTTGTCCCGATGTAAACTTGTCCACTTGTAGGTTACGGATAACCTACAAGAACCAATGAACTCTGACCGTGAAAGCCTTCGACAATATTTTGCACTGTGCATGTGTTCAGTCATGGGATTCAGAGAAGGGATTATTCTTTACTCGAATGTATTTAGGTCCTTCCCAAGACTGTCTGGATATTGTGCTCTCTTGGCCCTGAAGCCTTCTGTATAGGGTTGCCAACCTCCAGGTACTAGCTGGACATCTCCTGCTATTACAACTAATCTCCAGCCGATAGAGATCAGTTCCCCTGGAGAAAATGGCCACTTTGCCAATTGGACTCTATGGCATTGAAGTCCCTCCTTAGGCTCTGCCCCAAAAACCTCCCGCTGGTGGTGAAGAGGGACCTGGCAACCCTACTTCTGTAACAAAGTCCTTCTTTTTCTGTAGGTTCTGATGTTTATACCTGCCTCAGCATTAAGCCTCTTTGGTTATTTAGCCCCAATCCTGTAGCTGGGAGAGGTGAAGATAGGAACTTGGCAATGGTTATTCATTAGTGCAGGGGTCCTACCCTTGTTGACCTTATTCTGACACAGGGTACTGCTAGCCGCAACCCCAACATGGCTGCTGCAGGAGGCGGAGTCAACCACACAAGGAAGGGTGATTTTTAAAACACACTGCCAAGAGGAGTTAGAGAGAATAAAACAAACAATGTGGTGGTAGCTGCTACCAAAATGCTATTTTAATCTGCATAGCCAATCAGAAGCCCTGGGGACAAGAGCCCCACCTGGCCCCACCCACCTTCTAAAAACATTTAATGGGTGCTGAGAAAGGTATTGGTAGGTGCCATGGTGCCCATGGGCAGTAGATTAGGGATCCCTGCATTAGTGAGTAAAACACCGATGCTCTAGCAATCTCTGCTGAAACTCTAGCTAGCTCTCTTTTGCCCGCTGTCCCTCAGCTGGTCGGTGGGCAACCCGGTGGATTGGTGGGCTTTTGCCGGCCCCCACCAAGCAATTGGTAAGCCTAATTGCAGGTCATTGATGATTTTTGTCTTTATCAGTGATTATAATTCTGTAATCTCAGTACTCTTTTCTCATTGGTTTTCTTATTTGTATTTTAAAATAAAATCCATGTAAAATAAAAAGTTATACTTTTTGAAAAATATAGTGGCTGTTCACTTCCATTTTTTTTTAAAGTATACCTTTCACAAAATGTAGTTGCTGTTCATCTGGTGATGAATTTAAATGGTTTGCTCTGAGCAAGCGCGAGAAATGTGCCACTAGAGCAAATGTCGCTAGAAAGCGCAAGCCTTACTACTTCAGGTGCCCGATTCAGTCAATATCTTTTGTGCATACTAATGGCTCAACGAGGAACAGCTATTTCAGAAGAGAGATGCCTCAGCCGTCTACAGCAGCCCCTGAAATTGCTGAGGTACAGAGCAGTGTAGCAAATAGCATCCTTCCCTTCAGTGTTACTGCGTCTATATGCTGGTGCTTGAGTATGCTGATATAGAATCAGACATTCAAGTGAAACTCCTTCCAGGAGCCTTCGGTTTCATATCCATGCTCTCCCTGGTACACCACCAATTTCCCTTTTGCAGAATTTATTTTTCTATTTTATAGCAATTATTTATTTTACAGCGATTATTTATTCTTCACATCCAATGTGCAAAGCACTACATCTCGTTTCATCTCTCTATTTAGGTTCCTGTACTATACGGTCTTCATCACCCATTCTTTAAAAAATCCCTGATGTGAAACTACTGCTGGAAATGTTTGGCAGTTATAGGAGAAAGCTTTATGTTTCCGAAAACGCTTTTGGCTCTGTTTTGCCTTTGGAATACTAATGAGTGACAGTTCTTTCCAACTGTTCCAGCATAAATTTTAATGTATTACATTTAAAAAGTGAGCTCTGGCCAATACTAATTTTAAAAAAATCACTATTCTTAATATTATATACTACGCTTCATAATAAGTGAAGGAGAGTGGTCTTAACTCAGTGGGAGAACACCTACTTATTTATTTAATCTCAGAGTTAGAAGGGACCACCAGGGTCATCCAATCCAACCCCCTGCCAATGCAGGAACTAACACATGAAGCTGCCTTATACTGAATCAGACCCTTGGTCCATCTCTTTCTGTCTCTCTCATCTATCTATCTACCTACCTATGCTGTCAAGTCGCAGTCCATCTTAAAAGGGAAAGCCACAGGCATGCCACAAGTTTTGCTCAGAACAAGCACAACGTCATGAGGATGGAGGAGCTCCATGCCCTCCATGTAGGGAAGAATCCCTGTGCAGAAACAGCCTACGCAAGATTATTTAAGAGAAAAGATGCAGCCCAATTCTGTGGGGATTTATTTAGACGCATGCCCCACTGAGTTCAATGTGAGTTACTCCCCCAAAAGTATGCTCAGAATTACACTCCAAGGCAACATGAACCCTTCCTGTGCTAGGGTGCAAGTGTGGATGCTGGTGTGGCAGTGACCATGTCACCAGTCCCTCCCCTGTGGTCCAGGGCTTCGAATGTTGCTGAAGCAGCACTGGAACAATTTACCTCCACTGATTTTAGGGATCATGGTAAGACATAAGAAAAGCCACCTTACATTAGGGCTGAGAATTCTTAAGATTGCATAGGTAATCATCAGGAATCATGCCTGAAATAGTAGTGGAAGCCAATGCAAAGTCTAGAACACAAGTGCTCCCAAGGTGAGCTGCTGTGCGCTGTATTATCTACAACTCTCAGTAGGCTTCAAAGGACTGATTCATATATTACTTCAGCAGTATTAATGTAACTTCTCAATGGGCATGATGTCACATAACTTTTTTTTAGTAATGTCTGTAATGAGGAACCACATAGACTGGGTGATTAATGCAGTGCCATCTCGTTCTAGTGTTGCCAGTCCTCAGGAGACCACATAGCCCCCATAATGCTGGTTCCTCTCCCCCCCCCCACTCCATTAGTATTAGAACATTTGCATATAAATGAATCTGATCTGGCACAAGTCAATCCTTCAGAAAGACTAACTGGAAATTGTCAAGGTTTAAGGAGCAGGAAAAACAAAAGGTAACTCTATAAGAGTTCATGACTCAGCAAATGATGCTCCATGCCCAACCTGAGGGTCCCGGCACAGTGTTGAAGACCACTGATCTATATGAAATGAGGGTGCCCCATTGCAGGGCTGCACATGGTCTGAACACTGCACTAAAAAAACTACTCTGAAAAGTCAGGTCTAGTTTGAACCTAGGTTTGCTTCCATGGGTTGGATCCAGTAGAAAATTTCCATTGATGGAACGAGAAGTGGTTTCTGCCAATTTCCTCCTTTTCCTGCAAAGGGGCAAAGCTCCAACCTTCCCATTGTGCTGTTCCTGTGAGTCCCCTGTCCCCTAAGAGCAGCATTTGGGAGGCATTTTGGGCTGCAGCAGAAGGAGCGAAGTTAAAAAGTACTATTCCACTGACAAAAGTGCCTCCCATCAGTAGAGATTCTCTTCAGGATCCAGCCCAACATAATTAACGTTAAGATCTTGGCTGTATCAGACCAAAGCCATTCATTTAATTGATTAGAACAAGTAAAAGTGGCTTACACGATATTAAAATTGCTGCAATTACTGCCAAAGGTCCATCTGACCGAGTGGCAAGTCAGATGCTGCCAGGCAGCTCACAAGGACATGAAGGTCATCCCCTGTGGTTACCTCCTCCCAACAACTGGCATTTAGTAGTGGACTCCTATTTAGCTATCTCTATCTATAGACAATCTTACCTGGATGGCCCAGGCTAGGGCAATCTCGTCAGATTTCAGAAGATAAGCAAAGTTGGCCCTTGTTAGTTTTTTGATGGGAGCCCCTCTAAGGAAATCCAGGGTTGCTATGCAGAGGCAAGCAGTGGCAAACCACCTCTGAATGTCTCTTGCCTTGAAAACCCTACGGGGTCACCATAAATTGGCTGCAACTTGATGGAACACACACACACACACACAACAGACACACTTATCCATACTTATCCATAGACATTTCTCCATGATTGGTGGCCCCATTTAATATTTCACATTTCCACTTTCTCCTACTTTGCACAATGGCGAAGCCCACTACTTGCAATTGTCTCAATACACATGATCATCCTTTTGTATGAAATGGGCAACAGGATAGGTGATCAGAAAACCTGAATTGGGCTTCAGGACATGTGATCAGAAAACCCCTATTTTGAAGGGTGTTCATTTGTACATACCAAAGCCAGAATGTAAATTCATTGCCTGATCCAGACAGCATGGTTTTTGATCACACATATCGTGACAATTACCGGTATGCATGATGTGGTTTCCTGGTACATGTGGTAGGAGCACCAGAAACATATTGACTAAAAAGAGTGCTGATCTAAAACAATCTAAGCCGGCGGCCATGGCTACACCTTCTACTATCAAGAGCTTTAAGAGGGGAGTGGACATGTTCATGGAGGATAGGGCTATCCATGTCTACAAGTCAAAATGAATGCTAGTCATGATGCATACCCATTCTCTCCAAGATCAGAGGAGCATGTCTATTATATTAGGTGCTGCGGAACACAGGCAGGATGGTGCTGCTGCAGTGGTCTTGTTTGTGGGCTTCCTAGAGGCACCTGGTTGGCCACTGGGTGAACAGACTGCTGGACTAGATGGACCTTGGTCTGATCCATCATGGCTCTTCTTATGTTCTATGTTCTTAGCAGTGAGTTCTATATATTAATTACGCACTGTGTGAAGAAATACTTTCTTTTGTCTGATCTGAAATCTATTGCCAATGTATAGAACTGACCAGTCTTCAATATAGGCTTGCTTTCATCTACTGAGTATTCTAGTCTGTCCTAACAAGACAAGGGGTTCATAAAAATAAGTTGAAAGCTGTGAATCTTTCTGTATATTGAAAGCCTTTATTGAAATGGGCCCATGAACAGCACTTCATTGAATACAAATCTCAGAGATGCCATTTTATAGAAGAGATCAAACGCATTGTTTTGTTTTCAGTAGGATTTGAACAAAGCTATCAAATTAAGACAAAAGTGTGAAATCTTGAATCCATTTGTGCATATGTAGTTTTATTATTAGTAAGCTTGTGCTCCGTTAAGGAGCTCCTGGTTAAAGCCAAGCAAATCATCACTATTACTAAAACACATTTGCATCTCACCTTCCTTTAAAAATATCAGGGTTTCATTCATTAGACTTATCCTTGTAAATCATTGTGAAGGAGCTTTGGCTGAGTGGGATTTGAACCTGTTCCCCACCCCTCCCCCATGTTTAAACCTAATAATCCAGCTACTACACCACAGTGGCTGTCCTGGTCAGTGGCGTATAGTGTTTGAGGTAACACCTATTGGCTATCTTGGTTCCTCCTGTAAACAATCAAAGCAGGCAACACTCACTGGGGTTACAGTATTAGGCCATGGTAACAACTCTGTATGTATGAGATCATATTGTTTTATATACTCCTTGGCTAGGGTTGCCAACCTCCAGGTGGTGGCTGGAGATCTCCTGCTATCACAACTGATCTCCAGGCCACAGAGATCAGTTCACCTGGGGAAAATGGCCACTTTGGAAGGTGGACTCTATGACATTATACTCCATTGAAGTCCCTCTCCTCCTCAAACTCTGCTGTCCTCAGTCTCCACCACCAAAATCTTACCACCCAACCCAGAGTTGGCAACCTAGGGTTGCCAACCTCCAGGTACTAGCTGGAGATCTCCTGCTATTACAACTGATCTCCAGCCGATAGAGATCAGTTCACCTGGAGAAAATGGCCGCTTTGCCAATTGGACTCTATGGCATTGAAGTCACTCCCCTCCCCAAACCCCGCCCTCTTCAGGCTCTGCCCCAAAAACCTCCCACCGGTTGCAAAGAGAGACCTGGCAACCCTGTCCTTGGCCCTGACCTGGCTAGCCTGATTTCCTCAGGTCTCAGAAGCTAAGGGTCAGCCCTGGTCAGTATTTGGATAGAGATCACCGAGGAATACCAATACCACTACACAGAGGTAGGCAATTGCAAACCACCTCTGAATATCTCTTGCCTTAAAAACACCTCTGAATATCTCTTGCCTTGAAAACCACTCCCCCGTTTTCACCCCTTAGAGGGCTTTCCCCCCTTTCCGTGCTGGTCTGCACTGTCATTTTTATAGCATGGCTCAGGAGGGAAAGGGGGGGTTCTAGGGTTACCAGGCCCCTCTTCGCCACCGGCGGGAGATTTTTATGGCAGAGTCTGAGGAGGACTGGTTTTGGGGAGGGGAGGGACTTCAATGCCATAGAGTTCAATTGCCAAAGCGGCCATTTTTCTCCACATTCATTTAGGAAATGTACAGACTGCAAAATGAGAAGCGATTTCAATGAATGATTTAAACCAGTCTCCTCCTCCTCCTCCTCCTCCTTCTCCTCTTCTTCTTCTTCTTCTTCTTCTTCTTCTTCCTCTTCTTCGTTTACCTCATGGCTCAAACCAGTCAGCAAACCTGCCCACCCTTCCCCCAAAAAGTTTAAAAATGCTCATGCTAAACCACCGCTATGCTAGATCAAACCAAAAGTCTGCCTAATGAGAATACAGACAGGAAGGTAGGTTGTTGTGCTTGGTCTGCCTTGTAATAAAAGACAAAAATGTGGTAACTTTTCTATTTCAAAGCTGGAGATCTAGCTGATGAGAATTCTGGGAGATAATTAAAGAAGGATGAATTGAAGATCAACATGAGAAGTGCAAGGATTGCAGACAGCAATATTTTGAATTGTAGCCTCATTAGTACAGATAGGAAACTAATGAGATGGGTTGTCTGACTGACAATAATCCTTCAAGCTTGTCAGATCTGTAGTGGCTCTTTTTAGACTCACCAGCAGACAGCCGAGAAAAACCACCTGGAAAGTGATGCCTTTCATAAAAATCATCATTGCAATCATCTGCTCTTATTTTTTTTAAAAACAAAAACCTTGGAGAAGAGGACTTGTAAAGGCTACAGAGAGCCCTTGAAGCTCTTCTCAGGTGTATGAAATTCAGACTAAGCACTTACAATTAATCTTGTAGGAAATTTTTTCCCATTAGTCTTGTTTTGTACAAGAACTGCCCTTTGTAGTTCGATTACATCTTTTTTTTTCCTCTTAAAGCTTTGTTTGCTGTTGCAGCCAACTCAGATCAGAAGGTAAGAAGAGTCCACAGTAACACACCTTGGGGTTATGTTGTCAGTCTTTTCAGTTACATCAGCTCTTTTCAGTTATGACATCCTAGTATTTAATTAATAAGGCAACAGGACATGAATCTGGGTCCACATGACACAGTAGTTCATTGGAAAAAAACGTGAAAAACGCAGTCTAATATTGGATATGACCTGACATGGATGGCCCCGACTGTCCTAGTGTTGTGAGATCTCAGAAACTAAGCTGGATCGGCCCTGGTTGGTACTTGGATGGGAGACCACCAAGGAAGTCCAGGGTTGCTAGGCAGAGGCAGACAATGACAAACCACCTCTGTTTGTCTCTTGCCTTAAAACATCTGCAGGGTTGCCATAAGTTTGCTATGACTTGATTGTACTTTCAGTCACCAAGATTGGGCATGTAGAAAACTTTGAGTACAACAAAGGTGGCAACATTGCAAGGGTTTTCAACCTCCAGGTACTAGCTGGAGATCTCCTGCTATTACAACTGATCTCCAGCCGACAGAGATCAGTTCACCTGGAGAAAATGTCCACTTTGCCAATTGGACTCTATGACATTGAAGTCCCTCCCCTCCCCAAACCCTGCCCTCCTCAGGCTCCACCCCCAAAACCTCCCACTGGTGGCAACCCTAAACATTGCCCTCTTATAGAGTTGCCAGCTCTGAGTCTGAGAAGGGTGGGCTTTGAGGAGCGAAGGGACTTCAGCGGGGTATAATGCCATAGAATCCACCTTCCAAAGCTGCCATTTTTCTCCAGTTGAACTGATCTCTATCAGCTGGAGATCACTTGTAATCCCAGGAGATCTCCAGCTAGTATCTGCAGGTTGGCAACCCTACCCTCTTGCCTTTTGGATTAATTAATCCAGAATAAATTCTGGTTCTTTGGTCCCATTGTCAGACTCGCCAACAGAGTTTTTGAGCTTTGAATGGCCTGCTTTACATCAGCATCTGGGAGGGTTTTCTCATTGCTGCTTGGCACTGCATAAATGTGACGTTGATCCAAAAGGAGACAGACTTCTGAATGCATCGGTAGCTAAATGCACCGTCGTCCCAAACAAGACTGGAGATTTTATTTTGCTGTCTTCAGCTCTAAAAACAACTTGATCTTCTCTAAAACCTTTTTGCTCTGTTTTGTTTTTGAGCCAAGCATTATAGGCACAATGCAAAATACTCTAGTGAGGATTATAAACCATTTTGAAAACGACACATTGATTCATAATGGGAAATCTGCCACAGAGAGCAAAAAGCATTCAGATTTTCTGAAAGGGACAAAACAATAAGAAGACTGCTTTGGCTGAGATAACATAAGCAGCCAAAATTATAATACTGTCAAAAGAGTATACAGACCGCAGCATGCCATTAAGGCGCAAATCACACTCGAGAAAGAGGCTAATAATATGGCAAAAGGCAAAAGAGCTCTTTATATAGTGTAATCAACGGTTTTTAATAAAAAAAATCAGATGAATGAATTTGCTCCAAAACAAATAGTCAGCCATATTTGTGTGCAAGCATATGATTAGTGTAGGGGAATAGCCATTATCTATTAACTGCATGGGAGGGAAAAAAATTAATATTCCGAGAACTACGTCGGCTATTGCAAGTTCTTTTTAAAAGACTTATATTTGCTCAGATCGTTTTTTTCAAGCCCAGCATTTCAGAGGCGTTTTTATTTTTTCCTGAAGAATATGCGGACTAAAAAGGTTGTATGTATTTCACATAATGGGAGGTAAAACTCCTTAAACTTTGTTTAAAGTTTTAAGACATAAAAGGGTGCCAACATCTTGGCTCAGTAGCATATAACCTGGTAGTAGTAGTAGTAGTAGTAGTAGAAGAAGAAGAAGAAGAAGAAGAGTTGGTTTTTATATGCCGACTTTCTCTGCCACTTAAGGGAGAATCAAACCGGTTTACAATCACCTTTCCTTCCCTCCTCAGAACAGACACCCTGTGAGGTAGGTGGGGCTGAAAGAGCTGTGACTAGCCCAAGGTCACCCAGCTGGCTTCGTGTGTAGGAATAGGGAAACAAATCCATTTCACCAGATTAGCCTCTGCCGCTCATGTGGAGGAGTGGGGAATCAAATCCGGTTCTCCAGATCAGACTCCACCGCTCCAAACCACCACTCTTATCCACTACACCACGCTGGCTCTCTGGTACTGATTAACGGTCTGGGAGGCAGGGAAAGCTTAGGCCAAACCAAGGTGGTGGTGGTATCCTGTGAACAAACAAAGTTGCCGAATACCAAGTCAGGCTGTTGGGTCCAATCATTTCGGTATTTATGTGGGGACCCAAAGCAGTTTACAAGATTATTCTCCCTTCCTCCATTTTATGTTGACGACCACCACCCTGTGAGGTAGGTAAGGCTGAGTATGACTGGCCCAAGGAAACTAAGCAACCTTCCCTGACAGTGTGGGGATTCACACCTGGGTCTCCCAGAACCCAGTCCAACACCTTACCCCACACCATACGTCACCTATTATACCCACCAACTGACTCCATTTATCAAGGACAGATCCCTGTTTTCTGGTTCATGAACTGTCCTGATGATGTGGAATGCACAGGTAAGGTTCATGCAGGGAAATGTGGCCCTGAAGGTCATTTCCTATTTCCATGTAGGGCTGTCGATTCGGTTTGTCCAGAACCAAAAAACAGCCGAATTTCCGCTGATTCGGCGGTTTTTAGTTTGGGACGAACCGAACTCAAAAAAGGCGGGCAAACAAGGAGCCAAATTCAGCGAGTTCGGGGTGTTCGGGAATAAATTCTGCAAATTCGGGGTTCGGGGCAGCAGCAGAGGGGCAGGGGGTCTTTAAGCCCCTCTGCGCTGCCTGCGCAGACAGCGCAGAGGGGCTTGACAACCCACCGCCCCTCTTACCGGAAGTCCCGGGAAGACGGGCGGGGGGTCTTTAAACCCCTCTCCCCCTCTGCGCTTTCACAGAGCTTCCCTGAAGCTGGAAGGCGCAGATCTGTTTAAAGAGCCCCCCGTGCACCTTTATGGAAGCCCCGTGAAGGCCCGCAGTGGGGCTCTTTAAAGACCCCCGCCCCCTTCCCTACTCTTTGAAGTGATGAGCGCCGCCTGGGCAGGCGGCTCCCAGCACTTCAAAGACCTGGCCGAATTTTTCCCCAAACTCCGGATCTCCCGCCGAATTTCGGGGATCCGAAGCGGGGGAGTTCAGACTTCGGCACAGCCCGAATTTAAAAGGGCTGAATTTTGCCGAAGCCGAACTTTACCGAATTTTTTTTTCAACAGCCCTATTTCCATGTATTCTGACTTAATGTTTGTTTCACCTAGAACAAAGAAACCTGTTTAATTATTAAAATACTTATACCTAGGATTGCCAGGTCCCTCTTTGCAAACAGCTGGAGGTTTTGGGGGCGGAGCCTGAGGAGAGCAGGATTTGGGGGAAGGGAGGAACATCAATGCTATAGAGCCCAATTGCCAAAGCGGCCATTTTCTCCAGGTGAACTGATCTCTATCGACTGGAGATCAGTTGTAATAGCAGGAGATCTCCAGCTAGTACCTGGAGATTGGCAACCCTACTTATACTCCATCTTTCCCACCATCAGCATAGGCTCAAAGGGAGTTTGCTCCCATGAGTTGTATTCTGAATGTGTGCAGAGATGCCCAGAGCACTGGAGATCTATATGCATACCCTCTGGTTGCTGGTTTTTAATCCTTGGGGCTCCTTAGTTATCTTCCAAACTATCTAGTATGACAACTGCCAGCACTCTGTGAGAAATCAATTAACCAGAAATATTGCTTCCATATCATCTACAACAATGACAGCAGAGATCACCCACTGTCAAAATACATTACAAACAGGGAACCTTTACATAAACTCTGGAAATGCACCAGATTGGACACCCTCTTGATATATATGCCCACCTCCAGGTAAGGCCTGAAGATCTCCCAGAATTATAACTGATTTTCAAATGACAGATATCAGTTCCCCTGGAGAAAATGGCTACTTTGGAGGGTAGACTCTATGGCATTATACCCAGCTGAGCTCCCTCCCCCTCCCCTCCCCTCCCCAAACCTCCCCCCACCCTAAAATCTCCAGGAGCTTTTTAAACCTCTACCTCTTGACCACTTTGGGAGGGTTTGGGCCACAGCTAAGAAAGACCAAGAATAGGCTGTGGTCGGTGTAAATCAGGGGTGGGGAACCTCAGGCCCGGGGGCCGTATGCGGCCCCCGAGGACATTTTTTGTGGCCCTCGGGAGCTTCGGGGCCCTGCTGCAGAGGCGGGGCGCAGGCCGGCCCTCCCAGAGGGTGTTCCTGGCACCATGGCTTACAGCGGCACTGCGGCGCCCTTTGGACCTCCTCTTGCCGACTATCGGCTGTTGAGCAGCGAGAGGGAGAGGGAAAGAGGCTGGCGGCTCCCGGCGGCAGAGCATGCACGCAGGAGCCGATTGGGCTTCGGGGGGGTCCTTTTGTGGACTCTGGGGAGGGCATGGAGACTGGGGCCCGGTCGTGCGGGGCTCTGTGCGCCGCCGGGTGTGTGTGTGGGCAGGGGAGGCTAGGGCCCGGTCGCGTGGGGCCAGCATGCACGGGGGTATGTGTGTGGCGGGGTAAGACTTTTCTCTCTTTTCTTCCTCTTTTTCTGTCACTCTTTCTCCTTTTTCTCCCTCTTTTTCTGTCTTTGTCTCCCTCCGTCCTTTTCTTTGTCTCCCTCCGTCCTTTTCTTTCTTTCTCCCTTTCTCTCCCTTTCTCCCTCCCTCCCTTTTCCTCTTTCTGTTTTCCTTCCTCCCTTGCCGATCAACTGTGGGCTGCGCCCCCCTGGCACCTTGTTTGCTCGGGCCCACTGCTGGCTGCCCTTCCGCCTGGGAGGGGGAAGTGGGGGCACCCTGCAGGCCTTCTCTGTGTGGCCTCCCCTGGGGTTGCCAACCTCCAGGTGGTGGCTGGAGACCTGGCAACCCTCGCCTCTTCCCCCCCCACCGGGAGATCTACACCTGGTATGGCCCCTGAATGATGTCATAAATGTGCAAATGGCCCTTGGCAGGAAAAAGGTTCCCCACCCCTGGTGTAAATAGATAGCAATGAAGAAGAAGAGTTGTTTTTTCTACCCTGCTTTTCTCTACCTTTAAGGAGTGTCAAAGCAGCTTACAATCACCTTCCCTTCCTCTCCCCACAACAGACACCCTGTGAGGTAAGTGAGGCTAAGAGAGTTCAGAGAGAACTGTGACTGGCCCAAGGTCACCTGGCAGGCTTCATGTAGAGGAGTGGGGAAACCTACCTGGTTCACCAGATTAGTGTCCACCGCTCATATGGAGAGTTGGGGAATCAAACCCTGTTCTCCAGATTAGAGTCCACTGCTCTTAACCACTGCACTATGCTGGCTCTTTCGAGATTTGCAAGGGATGACAAAGCCAGACATTAAGAGCAAGCCAAGACTATATCTTCTGTTTTTTTATAATAGTCTAGGAAGAGAGTTTTTTAAAAAAAAAAATTCGGAGATTCATTTTGTAGCTCTGCATCATCCTCGAACTGATTTCTTGATTGTTGGACTAATTTTGTTTCCCCGAAGCCATATACACACAGAAAGATATGCCCCAACCAGCCTAACACCTCACAACCCATATCATGATTTTCTGCATTGTTATTACTAACAGTGTTGACTTCCTGCTAAAAGTTGCCAGCGATCTCTGTTTTAACACCTGTTTGCATTCCTGGCTCTTTCAACCCCTCTTCTTTTGGCTCTGTGACGTCCCTGTTTATACAATTCTAACCATCTGAAGCACAACCGCCCTGTAAGTAGGCTAGGCAAGGAAGTGGTTGTCAGATGGCTGGAGGGCAAAAGAATCAAAGCATAAGTCATCTGAATACTACATTTGCAAATGTGTCGTTAGATAATGAACAACTTTAAAAAAAAAATCCCTTGTGGGTAACATCTGAGAGCAAAGAAGGAGAGTTTGCAAAAATCAAGGCCACTTTGGGGTGACCCTGAAAGAAGTCAGTTTACAGAGCATGTTCCAAGCAGCATTAGGTAGCTTCAGAGATGGCAGGGAGTCAAAATTCCCAGCGACATGAAATGTTGCCCCTGAAGTCACCTTAGCACAGCAAGAAGGAAACACCTAAAGAGCTGCAATCATCAGTGGCACGGTAATAACAAGGGGGCAAGAATGGATTTATTGTGAAGACAAGCTTCAAGGTGCAGTCAGCTTTTAGTTGGCTGAGAATTAGCTTTGAGAGTGAGAGCAGCTTCCTGTGTTGTATGGCATAAAACTTGTCTTTGCTGCAGAGAATATGTGCCTTTGCATCTTACTCACATTCACACATGGCATTTTTACATACTTTATGGGCATGCCTTAAATTTTTAATATGGGAAGCTAGTAAATAGTGTTTCTTGGAAGAGGTTTTCTGAGAGTTCTCCTACGGTTTGGGCTGTGGGTTGACTTAGGGATGCCCCCTGGAGACCCGTACACGTGCTCGTTGGACTCTCGCGCTTGATCCTCAGGCTCCTTAGTATTTTTCAAGCTATATTGTGAGACAACTGCCAGTATACTGTGAGAAATCCATTAATTAAACACGCCCCATAGCTCATAGCAGCCAACTTCATGGAGTTTGCTCACTTTCTCTCTGCAAGAATCACTTCTCCATCTGATCACACCTGGAGTATTGTGTGCAGTTCTGGAGGCCTCACTTCACAAAGGATGTGGACAGAATGGAGAGGGTGCAGAGGATAGCACTCACAATAACAGGTATAAATTACAGGCTGAAAGGTACCAGCTGGACCTTAGGAGAAGAAATTACAGTAAAAGTAGTTCAGCAGTGGAATCAGCTGCCAAGGGAGGTGGTGAGCTCCTTCTCTCTGGCAGTCTTCAAGCAGCGGCGGGATGAACATTGGTCAGGGATACTCTAGGCTGATTATGCATTGAGCAGGGAGTTGGATTAGATGGCCTGAATGGCCCCTTCCAACTTGATGATTCTATGAGCTGCAAACAAATAATGCTGCTGTTTCTGTGCATTGAGTATGGTTTACATTACTCTGTTGCTCCTGATGCTGAAACACAGTGGAATGATCTGCCCTTCACTGAGGCTGACTGATGCATTTCTGCATGAGTCCCTGTCCTTTGGTTTTCTCCTGCAAGTTAGGAGCCATGCACAGACCAGTTGCAAATGCTGAAACTCTGAGGATGATGATGATGAAGAAGAGCTAGTTTTTATTTGCCGACTTTCTCTGCCACTTAAGGGAGAATCAAACCGGCTTACAATCACCTTCCCTTCCCCTCCCCACAACAGACACCCTGTGAGGTAGGTGGTGCTGAGAGAGGTCTAAGAGAGCTGTGACTTGCCCAGCTGGCTTCGTGCATAGAAGTGGGGAAACAAATCCAGTTCACCAGATTAGTCTCCGACGCTCATGTGGAGGAGCTGGGAATCAAACCCTGTTCTCCAGATCTGACTCCACCGCTCCAAACCACCTGCTCTTAACCACTACATCACGCTGGGCTTCTCTTGGAGCAGTTCAGGCTTGCACCTGCTTAAGTAAATATTTTCATGCACAAGAATGAACTGCACTTCTCATTTAATTAAGGAAAAGAAAAGTAACACTCGGCCCAAACAGACATAATGAAGGTAGATCTCCATCAGTCTGTGAAAGGTAAATGGCTTGTGCACAGGATCTATGATTCAAGTCAGGGCTGTATGGAAAGGGGGCCCTTAACCCTTCAAGCCCATCTCAGTCTTTGTAAACAAAACTAGGGCCTTTTATGCAGAGATGTTTTCCCACGGTCACCACCGCTGACTGCTTCGGGGCTTCCTTTTGATTATGCATGCCTTTCCCGACTGTCAGCGGTCGCCTTGCTCTCCCCGCACGTTTTGCCCTCATTTTCCAGATCCTGGCTAAAACAGCATCTGGAAAACTCAGGCAAAATGTGCAGGGAGAGCGAGGCAACCTCTGATGGGTGAAAAAGGCATGCATAATCAAAAGGAAGCCCTAAAGAAGAAGGTTTGCCAACCTCCAGGTAATAGCTGAAGATCTCCTGCTATTACAACTGATCTCCAGCTGATAGAGATCTGTTCACCTGGAGAAAATGGCCGCTTTGGGCAATTAGACTCTATGGCATTGAAGTCCCTCCCCCAAACCCCACCCTCCCCAGGCTCCACCCCAAAATCCTCCTGCCAGTGGCGAAGAGGGACCTGGCAACCCTACGAAGAAGTCAACGGGGTGACCATGGGGTCCCTGTATAAAAGGCATCCGTTTCCTGTGCTGCTATTATCAGTTTTGAAAGACTCACTTGCGCACACAATGTACTTTTTATAGATCACTCTATCTTTTAGTTATAGAGTAGCCTTTAAGCTATCTGCAATTTTTTGAGGACTTCTACTTGTGTTGAATTTATCTCCAACCATCCGCATACACTGGGTTTTACAACTGAACGCTTGCAGTCTAAACGAACATTGCAGAGATTTAGATATCTGAACTTGAGTTCTTTATCCAGGATCAGCCCACAGCACAAAAGATATTAAGACAGGGCCCTGTTAGCTAAACTGTTATGGCTTTGTTCTCTTCCAAACTGGGAAAACAGCTCATTTATTTTGTCTCTTTCTTGCGAACGTGGAGAAAAATAACCTGGACCAGAGTTCAGCTCCTTTCTGTCTGTTAGATCCGCTGCCACAGATTATGCCAAATGTGGATTTTTAGAAATAAAATCCTAAATAACTGTAAGGTAATCATTTCTTCAAGCAATCTCCTCTTGCACCCTGATTATTCTGTTGGTTTATGAAAACCTTCTTTGCTATTGCTGATTTCAAGGAAGGGCTTCAGTCCTACCTGGGGGGAATGGCTGTTTAATTCAGTGGGAAAGGTCCCGGTGGGCTACTGCCTGGAGGGCTGCTAAAGATCAGGAACAAGAAGGAGGAGGAGAAGCTGGTTTTTATACGAAGAAGAAGAAGAAGAAGAAGAAGAAGAAGAAGAAGAAGAAGAAGAAGAAGAAGAAGAAGAAGAAGAAGAGAAGAAAGAATCTTTCTCTGCCACTTAAGGGAGAATCAAATCGGCTTGCAATTTCCTTCCCTTCTGCTCCCCGCAACAGACACCTTGTGAGGTAGGTGCGACTGAGAAAGCTGTGACTAGCCCAAGGTCACCCAGCAGGCTTCATGTGGAGGATTGGGGAATTAAACCTGGTTCTCGAGAGTAGAGTCCATTGCTCTTAACCATTACCCCATGCTGGCTCCCCAGTAGTCAACCCCCAGTAGCTCTGCTACTGTTGCAGGGGCCACTTGGCTTGGGCCTTTCAGCAGAAATAACAGTTGGCATCCACTCACAGTTGGCAGTGAAAATACAGGAGTAGTAGGGTTGCCAGGTCCCTCTTCGCCACCAGCGGAATTTTTGGGGGTGGAGCCTGAGGAGGGCAGGGTTTGTGGAGGGGAGGGACGTCAATGCCATAGAGTCCAATTGCAAAAGCGGCCATTATTTCCAGGTGAACTGATCTCTATTGGCTGGAGAGCAGTTGTAATAGCAGGAGAATTATTCTGTGTAATTTTGGTCTCATATGGGTTTTGTATATAGCTATAGTGATTGCTCTCCTTGACTAAGTACCTGGAGGTTGGCAACCCTAAGAAGGAGGCAACAGGTGAGCTAATTCCCTTTGTTGGAGCTGATGGCCAGGTCTAAGCTTCAGCTCCTACAGTGCTGCCACATAGCCCTGCAGGTACATTCAGTTTGGTCCATTTCAGTTTCCCAGTCTGCCCCTGGTCCTATCAGAAGCCTCTTTCTTCCTTACAGCTGCCAACCTCCAGGTACTAGCTGGAAATCTCCTGTTATTCCAACTGATCTCCAGCTGATAGAGATCAGTTTACCTGGAGAAAATGGCAATTTTGGTCATTGGACTCTATGTAGCATTGCCAGCCTCCAGATACTAGCTAGTGATCTCCTGCTATTACAACTGATCCACAGCCTATAAAGATCAGATCACCTGGAGAAAATGGCCACTTTGGAAATTGGACTCCATGGCACTGAAGTCCCTCCCCTCCCCAAACCCTGCCCTGCTTAGGCTCCACCCCCCAAAACCTCCCGCCGGTGGTGAAGAGGGACCTGGCACCCCTAACTCTATGGCATTGAACTCCCTCCCCTCCCCCAACCCCGCCCTTCTCAGGTTTCACCCCCAAAAAACCCTGCAGGTGGTGAAGTGGGACCTGGCAACCCTAGTCTTCCTCCAACTGAACCCCCCCCCCTCTGATTTTTCCCACTTGAGCTTGATTAATCTAGCCTCATTGTCCATTCCAATCATGTATCTTTCCCCGGCAGCAGCTGATCCATCGTCCCACCGTGCGTGTGTCCTAGTAGGAGGCACTGAAAGGGGGAGCCATCTGTGCCTCTCACTGCTGTTCCCTGAGGACAGCTAAAGGGCAGCACGGGGAGACGGGACGCCGTCCCACAGTCCCCACATTTTATGTACAGTTCTGGTTGGTGGCATGTACTGAATTTGTACCTAACACCGGAGCATCGTTGCCAACTGTATCCATCTGGACAGCAGATTCCTGTCTGTCTTCTTTGGCTTTTCACAACTTTGGAAGTGCTGCATAAAATCCTGACATGTCTAAAAATATTAATATTTTGAGAGGAGGATGTTATATAACTAATGAAATACATTTATGAAAGTTTGCTTGCTGGGTAGCAGAGAAAAGAGCTATATTGTGTAGCTGAAATTTCAAGAGTTCATGCTCACACAATTAATTATAGGCACAATCTAGAGTTCCCATTGAGCCCCAGGTATCCATTTTCTATAGACACAGTAGCTGGGAGAATTTTATTCTCCCAATATAATCTATAGGTAGGGTTGCCAACCTCCAGGCTGGAGATCTCCTGCTATTACAACTGATCTCCAGCCAAAAAATATCAGTTCCCCTGGAGAAAATGGCCGCTTTGGCAATTGGACTCTATGGCATTGAAGTCCCTCCCCTCCCCCAAACCCTGCCCTCCTCAGGCTCTGCCCCAAAAACCTCCTGCCAGTGGTGAAGAGGGACCTGGCAACCCTATCCATAGGATTTAAACATAGGGAAACACTTCTCAGTGGTTTGGTTGTGCCCCTGTTATTGTAGTGCCTATAATCATTATATTATTAGTAATGTATGCTTTTATATTCAGACCGCATACTGCACTTATAAAGATGCTAAGCCCAGGACAAGAGTTAGCATCTAGCACAATACCATATGTAAGCACACATTCATATGCATACACATGGAAGCTTTGGGAATGGTGGCATCCACAACTAAGAGGCCAACAGATTACAGTGCTTGCTTGGTACAGCCTGTTACCAGTAAAGCTGCAAGTTACCTTCATGCTCTGGAATGTGTTTTCTATTTCCAAGATCACAAGACCGAACATCTGCCTAGAAACAGCCTCGGGCAATCTCTATAGGCTATTCTAACGAGGTATTGGAGTAAACACCCAAGGGGCATTGAATCCACGCAACTGTAACGCCCCTGACCAAAAGTGATAAAAGGTTCTTGCGATCCTTTGTTTGGTGTGCAAGCTGTCCTGCGCATCTGGGCAGTTTCCACCCGGTCTGTATATTGGGGGCCTAATAAACAAAACTGCTTTGAATCTTCAACCTCCTCCTGTGTTATTGTCATTGGGGATTAATACAATAACGCATGCATTTCATTATGCAAAATGCAGAAATGTTCCTTTGGCTAATCTTTTTGTCACCTGATCTTTGATAGGGGCAACGTACGTTGTAATTGGCAGCTGATTCGTTTGAGCTATTGGAATGTGAGTCATATCCCTCTCCTTGGAAGGTTGAAATCAGTCCGGGTGGGGTTTTTTTTTTGTTTTTGTTCTGGTCTGGCAAATTTTCTACAGCAAAGGTCCCCAACCTTGTGAGACAGTTTGCAATTTAGAAAATAGCCAGTGGGCACGACGACAAAATGGCTGCCAGGGGGGAAGGGTTGGAACAATTACAAGGGGCTGCCATAGAGGCTAGGCCTTGTGAAAAAAAAATGTTGGGACGTTCCCTAAAAGGTTTGTCGGTCCCAACTCCCAAGTCAAGCATCCTCCCATGATGGAGGCAGCTGTTCCCAAGAGGGTGCTACCCGCAGACTCAAAAGCAGTGCGTGTGTTGGCAGAGTGCGGCTTTTGTCCATACAGAACAACACCAAAAAACATTTATTTAGGAATTTACTTTACTGTATAGAGACGGAGGGAAGTTTTAAGCTTTGAGCTACATGGCTGACAGGAAGAGGAACGTGGGAAGAAAGAGGAAATCAGCCTGAGAGTTGCATTCCGGGGACAAACAAGGAAACAACATTTAGAAGAATAGAAAGAAGGGTAGTACCCATATCTGTACATAACTGGCTTTCTTCTTTTGATGTTCCTTGTAGGAGCTGACTTTTTTTATATACATTTGATGCTGTATATTCCAACAGTCCCCTGGGTTCTTTTGAAAGTCAGTAGGAGTTCTTTGCTTTGGGCTACACGTGTGGATGAAAATGACAACGCCCAGACAGCTAGTTAAGTTCATCTGCTTTGTCTTGAGACGCTGTAAATATCAATCAGTTTATCATACCAAAAGCTTTCATGAGCCAGAACCTCATTTGTCGGATGCATGAAAAAGACCTGGACGGGGTCATTTGATTTAGCTGCGTTGAAGGTTTAGTGCTCAACCAATTCACAAGTGTCATCTGTCTGTCTATTTCAGTGCTTCATCAGAAAGGCTCTGACGCCCACACAAACCAATTCACACTTGAGAGGTGTCGTTCACAATATCACAGCGTGCAAGCGGTGTTTTGCTCCACACAAAAAGTTGCTCATGGATGGTCTAATTCAAAGCTCTGGATGCCACCACCTGATTGGCTACGATATCACAATGGGCTCTGAGGTTACAGATCTTAACAGTCAGCTGCCTTGCTAATAACAGGGCATGGGACATCCCTGTCTGCTTGGGCATCACAGAAGATTTGTCAAAGCATCACGAGAGACCAAAGAAGAAGAGAGTCAAAGAGATTATCAGAGAGACTGGCAGTTCATATGGATATCCAGCTTGTAAAAAGGCAGATGAATTCCCTAGTACACTGTGTTCCCTTACAGCAGAGATCCCCAACTTTTTGAGCCTCCGGAATTCGAACACAGGGCAGTGGGAATAACTACAAAATGGCTGCTGCCAGAGATGGAGCCAACTGCAGAATGGCGGCTGCAGGAGGTGGAGCCACCCACAAAATGGCTGCTGCAGGAGGTGGAGCCAGCCACAAAATGTCAGGGAATTTTATTTATTTATGGATTTGTAGAACCCCCTCTATCCCCGGACAAGGCAGGGCTCAGAGCAGTTTACATCAAGCAAGCAACATCTACAATAAATACATAAAGGTCTAATCCTATTTAAAATTGCTAACTTCAATCTAAAGCAATTTAAAATAATTTAACAATTTAAACAATTTTAAAAAGTGGCGCTTAGCTATCTGCACACAGGACCAAGAGCCAGCCTAGGGAAGCAGTCAGGGTCCCCCATAAAGATCAGATAGAAAAAGAGGAAGGGTGGGGGAGGGAGGCCAGCCATGATGGAAACCCTGATGGAAGGAGGTTATACATTACTCTAATAGTAATTCTTCAACATTTCAAGCAGAAGCTCTGCTTAACAGGATGCCTTTTAAAAGGGATTATATTGTTTAAAAGTATTTTCTTGCTTACACACAGCCTCCTTCAGTCACACAGTGAAGATCTTTGTTGTGAGTGGCAGCTGCTGCTGAAGCAATGCTTGTCTGAATCTGCACAGGCAATCAAATCTCCAACGGCCAGTCAGAAGCCCTGCTGGGCAAAAGTCCCACTCACTTTTTAAAAACACTTGGTGGGCGACAAGAAAGGTATTGGCAGGCACCATTCTGGGCACCCCTGCTTTTCAGCTTTCCCTGTGTGTGTGTGAAATAAATGTTATGAACCTGCTTGTGCAGAGCATAATACTTCCTATACTTCAAAGTAATCCTATTTGTTCCTCTGTTGGATCCAGAGATATGTGAGCAGAAAGGGAAATGCATTTACTGTAGTTTTGCTTATGCAAAAGTAGCAGGGAGGGAAGGTGGCATAATATAGCCTAGGGTTGCCAGCTCTGGGTTGGGAAATACCTGGAGATTTTGGGGGTAGAGCCTGAGGAGGGCAGGGCTTGGAGAGGGGAGGAACTGCAATGCCATAGGCCAATTGCCAAAGCGGCCATTTTCTCCAGGTGAACAGACCTCTATTGGCTGGAGACCAGTTGTAATAGCAGGAGATCTCCAGCCACCACCTGGAGGTTGGCAACCCTAATATAGCCTGATCTTGTCAGATATTGGAAGCTTAGCAGGGTCAATGACATCAAGGAAGACTTTGCAGAAGAAGGCAATGGCAAACCACATCTGCTTCTCACTTGCCTTGAAAGCCCCTTGCTGGGGTCTCCATAAATCGGCTGAGACTTGATGGCACTTTACACACACACACAAGCGGTAGCGAAATGGTTGTGGCAACACATAGCTCTTCAATATAACCTTGAACAATGGATTGTACTACAGATGTTTCACATGATTTTGTTTAATTCAGTTTTGAAATTGTATCAGAAGAAATACTGTTTCATATCTTGCATGGGAAGCAAACTTGGTGGGGATAAAATCAGTTTCACTTAGCGCGAGCACACAGTGAAGAGTCCTCTTAGGGCTGTTGCATGCATGGAAATCTTCTGTGGGATCCCGCCCTGTGTTTTAAGTGCGTAGTTCCCATTAATGCTGTTGCAAAGTAGGCAACACAAAGAAGGAAATATATTACCTATTATTTCTGTAATAAACAAAGAAAAATTCTAGCCTGAGAAAGCTGGTTGACTAAAGTGTCTTTCATGACAATCCCAGAGGGGAAGCCGTGTTTGTCTGTTCTAGCAAAATAACAATAAGCCAGAGAGAAGGAGGCTTAAAGTATTAGACTCAGAAGGAAACAAGGAGTGCCCAATTTCAGATTCATTGCATGGCAGGCTGAAATGCATTCTTAGCAAGGCATTGTCATGGATCGATACCAGCCGTCTTTAAGATGGCAATCCGAAAAGCATACATCAATACTATAAAACGCCCAGTGCATTTGAGACTGGATTTGTGACATTTCTCTTGTCATCTATATTCTTTCAAGGACTAGTAAGATCTGAAGAGGGACAGCCAAGACTACCATTTCGAAGCTTCAGCACAGCATTTCCATCTTTTTCTAACTACCAACTCTAGCACAAGACAAATATAGTAAGAGGTAAATTGGCCCTATAAAGTGTGGCCAACCCTGTTCGATTGTGGCCCAGAAGTTAAATATGCAAATTACTTTGCCTGCATTTGTTTGTAGAAGAAGAAGAAGACAGAAGATGATGACAGAAGAAGATGGAAGAAGAAGATGGAAGAAGAGGATGGAAAAAAAAGAAGAGTTGGTTTTTATATACCTACTTTCTCCACCACTTAAGGAAGAATCAAACCAGCTTACAATCACCTTCCCTTCCCCTCCCCACAACAGACACCCTGTGAGGTAGGTGAGACTGAGAGAGCTCTAAGAGAGCTGTGACTTGCCCAAGGTCACCCAGCTGGCTTAATATGTAGGAGTGGGGAAATAAATCCAGCTCACCAGATTAGCCTCCGCTGCTCATGTGGAGGAGTGGGGAATCAAACCTGGTTCCCCAGATCAGAGTCCACCGTTCCAAACCACCGCTCTTAACCACTACACCATGCTGGTGTATTTAAATATTTCTATTTCCTACGTTCCCCATGGATCAAGGCAGATTACAATTCAAATTTGAAATATACATAACAGTCCTAAAAAGAAATGTCCGTTACACCGCATTAAATGCCCTAGCAAGTAAAGCAGCTTTGTAGTACCTCCCAAAGACCTCCAGAGACAATGCCCATGGCTAGATGGATCACTGGTCTGATCCAGCAGGGCTCTTCTTATGTTCTTATGGGATATATGGGAAGAGAAGGGTCTTTAGCTATGCACGTTCTAGGCTGCAAATAAGATTGCCAGCTCTGGGTGGGGAAATACCTGGAGACTTTGGGGTGGAGCTCCCAAAGGTGGGGAGAGGAGGAGGGTGGGGTTTGGGGAGAGGAAGGACTTCAGCAGGGTACAATACCATAGAGTTTGCCCTCCAAAGCAACCATTTGCTCCAGGGTAACATCTTTATTGCCTGGAGATCAATAGCGAGTGAGCTCCAGGCCCCAACTGGAGGATAGCAACGCTAGGTGCGAAGGTTATAACTGGCAACTTGAATTAAACTTGGAAACAAACTGGCAGCCAATGTAGCTGTTTTTAAAATAGTCAAGATGCATTTTTGTTGGCTAGTCTTCATGACTAATCAAAGACCAGAACCACCAAACAGCTACTCTTCAAATTTCCACTTCAAATTTCCAGCTGATGAATAAGGATGGAGTGGTCTCTGTTATGAAAAGTCACTAATAGATCTAACAATATTGATAGACCACGATGATGATGATGATGATAGGCCCGCTTACTTGTAGGTCCAGGTCAGGCTACTCAGATTTCTGCTCTCAGATTCATACAGCAGAGACAGCTGTGCAAAAAATAATCTCTTCCTTAACAAGAAGATAGGGGGCAGGACCCACAGATTTCTGAACAAAGGAGCTCATGCAGTCTGTACTTCTAGCTAACAAACAGAACTGACTAACCAGGGACTCTACCTCATGAGTAGGGTTACCAGCTTTGGGTTGGGAAATACCTGGAGATTTTTCGGGCAGAGCCTGAGGAGGGACTTCAATGCCATGGAGTCCAATTGCCAAATCAGCAATTTTCTCCAGGTGAACTGATCTCTATCGGCTGGAGATCAGTTGTAATAACAGGAGATCTCCAACTAGTACCTGTAGGTTGGCTACCCTACTCACAAGACTAAACCAACTCACACAAATATCAGAGGGGAAACTGACTATCCCACTGTCTGTAACATATACAATAAGTATACCACAACAGCCGTTATGGATGGAACCCTGTCCAGCTCTCCAATCCTCTGTCTCCTTCTCAGCACAGTGAACTCTAGAGGGGAGGAAGAAGAATTGGCAGCAGTTCCTGCCTGATATGTGTGAAGTCCCACCTTCTTTCCTACCCCCCCCTTGCCCTAAGTGGTGTTGTGTCTCAGCACTTGGGGTGATGGCATCCTCAGAGATCTTTCACCCATAGGATCCCCGCAGTGCTCAATTCTTTCTTCCTTTGATACCTTTGAAACCCTTGAGATATTCACTCTCACTCAGCTTAACCTACCTTGCAGGAGATCCTTGTTTTCAAAGGTGACAGGGGAAACCAGCTTCCCGTTTCAGAAACGAGTCAAATTGCTTGACCAACCTTTTTCTCTTGCTTTTCCTTTCCACACTCTGCTAATGCCTGCACCCCCACTCCTCCGATGGAGAATTACACTATCAATACTATCCTTGTTTAACGTGGGATTTCTGCTTTGGTGGGTGGTATAGTGAAACCTCCTTGGAAGGTCCAAATGAATTATAACCACCGCTTCACCTTTCCCACTCTCCTTGTCTTCCCCGCAGAGAAATTAATCAAGTTTGCCAAGCATGACTTTCCCTTAATGCAAGTGGACAGACTGTCTATAGCTAATCTGTTTTCTTTGCTGCTCTTCTCTGTAAGAAACCCTCACCAAGAGATGCCATTACACAAGTTTTTAAAAATAAGAAACAAGTGACAGTGAGGAAGAACCAAGGGAGTCAATTTTTGCTCTCTGGATCTCCTGCAGATTTGTCTCTAATTCTAAGTGGTGCTACGTCCATGCAAAACTTTTTTCGAGATAAGTCAAAATAACACAAAACCCTACGCAAGTTTTCAAGTTCTTCATAAGTTTTCAACAGGATGGATGTTAAAAAGCAAAAAAGAGTGGGGAGTTGAGGGGAGAACAAAAGATAGTTCAGGCCATGATCTTGATGACTTTTTGTTTGAGTCTTGATAAAGTTTGCAGCCCAAGGCTGGCAACTGATGAAAGACTTACCTTGGGTTGGGGGGGCTTATTGGTGAAGGCATGATGTTTGCAGTGATGTGGTGATGTCACTTCACCACAACCAAGAAATGATGTCATTGCATAGGGTCAACGCTGTAGCATTTACCCCAAACTCTATGGCTTTAGTCTATGCTAGAATGTTGCCCAATGAGATGATATCACTTCTGTGTAGAATTGCCAGGCTAGAGCCTAGAACCCCCAGGAACATTTGAGAGGTAGGAATTGGTGTGCCAGCATCGTATTAGTGTGTGACATCACTTCCACCAAAAAAACCAAATGTGCTATCATGCCATTAGAGTAGTGTTCTAGGATTTGCAAGTACTATAAGCCATAGAGCTTCCCCAAACATCATGACATCACTTCTGGTTTCCACCAGAAGTGATGTCACACACCAGAATGATGCTGGCATGCGCACTCCAATTTGCCATCATTTTTATCCTGCCAGTCTTTTAGGCACTGGCGGGCAATGACTGGGAATGCTGGGAGGGAATGATCAGCTTGTCATTGCTTCCAAAACATCCTAGAAATATAGTTACCAGGTCTCCTGCTATGAAATGTTTTGGAATCAATGTCTCCTGCTAGGATGCTTTGGAAGCAATGATAAGCTGTTGGCATACACTGATCAGCCCCCATTTCCCCCCACTGCCCAGTTGAGCAGTGCTGGGCAGAGGCAACAGGGGGCAGGAGGCTTCCATCCCACCCCAGCAGGAGACCTGGCCTCCTTAAGTCCTGAAGGCTTGGCCAGTGGGATATAGGATGGAGTTGGTATCTGATGCTCTTGGCCTTGAGAGAAGAAAATGGTGAGAACAGTGGCAGCCTTTGTGAATACTTCAAAATGTGGTTAATCTTTGTTCTGTGGTGCCCTCATTTTATCTTCACAACATTCCTGAGACGTAGATTACACTGAGATACTGGCTGGCCTAAGGTCATGCTTCCCCCTTCTGTCCACATCAGTAAAATGATAGTGGAATTTGATAGCCAGGGACACCTTGCCCAGCTCTTTGGATCCCCAAGGTGACCAGAGCCCCCAAGAATTTCACCCCCTAGGATAGAGCAGCCAAGACCCTGAAGGGGGCAGGGGATCCCTGACTTCAGCTCCCATTACCCACTGGGGCTCTGAGCGGTGGCGGAAGAAATGTTTTTTTTAAATTATGGCATCATGTGCAGCTCTGCTTCACTTTTGGTAAAAACCCGAAAGTGATGTAGGATAGTTCTAGGAATCACCAAATTCCTAACAATTCCAGCAATTCCTAGAGTTACCTTTCGTTACTTCTGTTTCCCCCCGGAACTGACATCATCATACATACAACACCACCTCCTCCACCACTTCCCCACCCCCAACCTTCCCGTTGGTTGCCAGGCTTGGCCTGGCAACCCTACCCTGGTCCCCCCCTCCAGTATCTCTGGGCAAGGCAAGACAAGGAACTGCCTCTGCTTGTGGGAACTGTGGCGATGCCCACTGCCTGCCTTCAGCCTAAATGCTTCCCTGAATCCTTCCCCCAGCCTCCCTTTACTGTGGGACTTCTTGTAGACCTTGGCCTGCAATAGACTCTGCCTCTGGACTGACATTTCCATGGATCTACCCTAGTACTCTAGAGCTGGGTCACCCACATTCAGATCTCCATGTCTTTGGCGCTGACACCCTTATTACATAACAACATTAAAAAGAGCCCAGCTGCCATCAGACTAGTGGTTCTTCTAGTCCAGCATCCTGTCTCACACAACAGCCAACCAGACAGCTGTCCTGGAGGGCCAACAAACAGAAGAAGAATTGGTTTTTATATGCCAACTTTCTCTACCACTTCAGAAAGAATCAAACCGGCTTGCAATCACCTTTCCTTCCCCTCCCCACAACAGACACCCTGCGAGGTGGGTGGGGTTGAGAGAGTGTGACTAGCACAAGGTCACCCAGCTGGCTTCATGTGTAGGAGTGGGGAAAATAAATCCAGTTCACCAGATTAGCCTCCGCTGCTCATGTGGAGGAGCGGGGAATCAAACCTGGTTCTCCAGATCAGATGCCACCGCTCCAAACCACCGCTCTTAACCACTACAACATGCAGGGCGTAAAAAGGCAAATAGGGCAAACTGTTAACTAGTTTTAGCTCTATACATTATGGTGCTTATTTTAAATGGACTCAACTGTAGATTGCAGGAAAACTACTAAACAGGAAAGGTAGAAGAACAGGCGTGAAGATAGAAATACAGATTGAAAGCAAGGACCGAGCATAAATAAAAAGGAGAATCTCTGCCTAGAAGTTCAGTCTAGTGCACCAGGGAGAAATTAATCCAAAAGATTCACTAGGAAAGGAAGATCCCAGGAAGAAGCAATGCTTAGAGGAATTTTAAAAAGGGGAAAGGAACTTACTCATCTGACTGCAATTCAGGACTGCAGAGGAAAAGGTCAGCCCAATTTGAGGCTGCTTATGCTGCGGTAATAACCGGTCCCTGCATGCTTGTAAAGTGACCCCCACCTGGAATCTGTTGTGTTTGGTTTGGGACATATCATTTCTCGAAAGATAACAACAAATGAAAAGGAGCACATGGTGAACTGCTAACATATTGCTTTGATAGCTGGAACTCTTGGCACGCAGGGCGAGATTTAAGTGGCAGTTCAAATACACAGCGCAGCGAAAGAGTTACTAAGGATGAAGGGAAGACCAGCATACAATATAGTAGCACGGCTAGAAGTGGAACGCAGGGACTATTTCTTACTCATGGCATAACACTGTATACAGATAAAATGGAACTGGTCTGTTGCCTGCTTGTGGGGGGGGGAAGCCCTAGACTAGAGCCCTGTTTTTTTCCCCACTGATCGTGCATTGAATTTTTTTTAACTAGGCCTGCTCAATTTGCAACCCCACGCCACACCCAGGTGAACATAGCCAGCTGCCCTTCTATGGTGGCTTCCAGGAGCTTCATGAACCCTTTTGGGGGGCTGTCTGTCTTGTAGATCAATCCTGTTCGGAGATACTCCAGTTTAAGCCCACTGGAATCAGTGGGCTTAGACTGGCATAACTGCACCAGATACCCTTGTTGATCTGAAAAACAAGAAGAAGAGTTGGTTTTTATATGCCGACTTTCTCCACCACTTAAGGGAGAATCAAACTGGCTTACAATCTCCTTCCCTTCCTCCCCCTACAACAAACACCCTGTGAGGTAGGTGGGGCTGAGAGCGTTCTAAGAGAGCTGTAACTTGCCCAAGGTCACTCAGCTGGCTTCATGTGTAGGAGTGGGGAAACCAACCCGGTTCACCCGATTAGCCTCCGCCGCTTATGTGGAGGAGTGGGGAATCAAACCCAGTTCTCCAGATTAAAGTGCACTGCTCCAAACCACAGCTCTTAACCGCTACACCACATGGGTGTCAAGCCAATTCATGGCCAATGAGCATCATTTAGCCTGGTGGGCAACCACTTCTGCGGACTTCATAAGACTGTTCTTGTGTGGATTGATTATTTGTCCTTTTAGTTCATTCAAAGCAATAAATTGCTGGTTGCAGTCATGGTTCAATGAATTTATGCTCCAAGCCAGGGGAACAATTATTTCAGCCAGAGAAAGGGAGTGCTGCAGAGCTCCTGTTTTATGTTGGCTGGTCGTGGTACAGTATGAAGATGACCAGTTTTCATCACAACCTTAGTTCAACATCTAGCTGATTGATAGGAATTGTGAATTTTGGGATTTGGACACAGAGTCACTAGAACAGCACATACTGTTGCAGGCTTGCCCCAAATAAAGAGACATAGGGTCTATTCTAATGGCCTTTATCATCCATTTGAGCAGCAGGTTGCTAATGGATTTTTGTGTTTGTTCAGACACAAGTGATTTGGTTCCTGGCTGCTAACGGATTTCTTTTACCTGTTCAGACAAAGCGGTTTGTGTCCCATTTGCAAAGCAAGGCTGAGGCGTTTTATATGAAAACTGCTTTCAACCATTTTCCCTTCTTCCTTTCGCCTCTGAATCACTCCAGTGTGCTATCTAAACTGCCTGGAGCACTTTGGGATGGACTGTGATTGTTTTCCCGCCTTTTTTGCAGGTGCGTTCTTTTCTAACTTTTTTTAAATGTTCTGAGATTTGCGTTATATTGCTATAGCATTATAGCTCTAGTCGGGGGAAAGTCGGAAAAGAACGCACCCACAAAAAAGGCGGAAAAACAATCACAGTGTTGTTTAAACTGGCCAAAGCACTTTAGAGACAGCTCATAGACGGATTCAAATGAGTTGTATAAACACCCATCTTTGTATCGCTTTAGTCCAGGGGTGGGGAACCTCCGGCACACGGGCCATTTAAGGCCCGCAACATCATTTGGTGCGGCCCGCGGACTCTCCCGCGGAAGCCGCTGCCATTGCTGCCGCAGGGCCGCACACATGCATATGTGTGTGTGTGTGTGTGTGTGCGTGTGGGAAGCCAGGAAGGCTTCCCCCGATCGCCGGGTCACTTGCACAGCCCAGTGAGTGTGTGTGAGTGTGTGTATGTGGAGCCGAGAAGGCATGTGTGCGTGGGGGGGGGGAGCCTCCCTCCATCTCTTTCCTTCCTTCCTTCCCACCATCCCTCCCCTGCATAGCCTCTCCTAGGGTTGCCAACCTCCAGGTGGTAGCTGAAGACCTGGCAACCCTAGCCTCTCCTCCTCCCCCTGCCGGGAGATTTACAACTGGTATGGCCCCCAAATGATGTTATAAATGTGCAAATGGCCCTTGGCAGGAAAAAAGTTCCCTACCCCTGCTTTATTCCAAGATGGGCCAACAGCAGATGACATCCGGTTTAGAACAGTAATCTGAATAGGGCCATAGTTATTCTCTGTATGACAAACAAAGCAAAAAATGGTTGTTATTCATTTTATGGCCTATAAAGTAAAATCATTATGTAATCTGGAGAACTAGCTCATGTGATTTTATTATTTATTATTATTTTATTTATTTAGAACATTTGTAAGCCACCTCTCCAGAGACCTGCTTGAGGTCACTAATGATGAACACAATTAAATGCAAATGAAAACAATATCAATAAAACAGCTCAATAAAAATAACCCCACCAGCGATGAAAGCATCCCAGTCCATAGGCGTAAAAGTGATATCCAATAAACCAGTCATGTCTCAACAGCATATAACCATAACAAAAGCATAAAAGAAGGTCATTAAAAATCACAAAGGCAAGAAACAAGACAAAGATTTTTAAAAACCAACAGTTAAAAGATGGAATGAAATGTCAATTAAAAGCCATAAAAGGGTTTTAATTTTATAAAAGGATAAAATTACCACTGCCACCCTAAGCAGAGTCATATCCTTCTTAATCCACTGAACACAAGATATTTCGGGCTAAACTACATATTATAATTACCAGTGAGTTGGGTCCAGTTTCCCAGAACCCAAACCCACTCTCGTTACAACTCACAATGCGTAGTTTGGCCCATGTGTGTCTGTGTCAAGTGCTATCAAGTCACAGCTGACTTACAGGAACCCCAGCAAGGGGCTTTCAAGGCAAGTGAGAAGCAGAGGTGGTTTGCCATTGCCTTCCTCTGCAGAGTCTTCCTTGGTTATCTCCCTTACAAGTACAGTCCCTGCTTAGCTTCCGAGATCAGACAAGATTGAGTTTGGCCCTTGGACAAATGAAATTCTGCTTAGCATGCCACTGTTGGTGTCTGGCATGTCTTATGGAAGAAAGCATTCCAAAGACAGGGTTCCACCACCAAGAAAGCCCTGTTTCTAGGTGCCACTCACTTCATCCCACAAGCGGGGGTACAGAGAACAGGGCTTGAGCTAACGATCTTAACTTGCAAGCTGGACAAAAACAGTTGGTCCTTTTGGTATCCTACTTCCAAGCTCCTGATAATGTGGCTATCTGGAACTGCAAGAAATGGCTGGGCTTTACTTAGCTTTCTTTTTTTCTGCATCAAGCCCTCTGAATAAAGCTGAAGACATTTTTTTTGCTAACATCTAAGATCTGTCTACATGTTTTCTGCAGGTTTCCTCTTCCATAAAGAAGAAATTAAGTGCTGGGTCAGCGATCTCTGAACTGCCAGCAAATGAGCCTTTTTTTCTGATCACTCCTTTATCAAAATGATATAGTGCAAGTATGCACACACATATTTAACATCTTGTCATGACCTTGAGAATCTCACTATGCAATCCTTAGAATACTGTCCTGGGAGTAAGCACCATTACATAGATCTGAGTGGGATTCTGGGTAGACCTAGTTAAGACTATTCTCTGTGTTCTATTTCAAGAGTTTTAACAAATAAGATTGCAGGGATATGAATATTACAATATTAGAATAAAGTCCCAAAGGCCTGAAAAGAAAGAATAAAGTCAGAAGTTAAAAATCTGATTCTTATGATTCCTAACCCTAACTCCATAAACAAATCTGAAAGCTTGGCTCACATTCACATTTGGAAATTGCAGAGTCAAAATATTCAAGAATATAGCTTGCATGTCCACCAATTAAATTGCGAACAAGCAAAAACACACAGTGGAAAATTAGAATATTCACTTTTGGGGGGGGGCGGGATCTTATTATTGAGTAATTTAGCCAAAATCGTTCAATGGGAATTTTTAAAAAAAATTTGGAATTATGTGTGTTGTACCAACACTAGAGACTATTTTAGGGAATGGGGCTAGCTATATTTTTTAGCTATATTTTAGCTATATATTTTTAAATAAAAGTGCAGATAACAGTGCAGACTTTAACAATTACACCATTTGAAATACATTGAGTTCAGTGGGCTTAGAACAGTGTAGCTCTGCTTAAGATTTCGCTCTTAGAACCCTGCAGTACAAGCCTAAACAGAGTTTCACCGTTTAAAGTCCATTGAAGTAAATGGGTTTAGAGGGGTGTAATTCTGCTTAGGATGGCACTGCTACAACCTTAATTTCTCTGATGGGTGTTTAGCCATTTGGAAAACTGTGGAACTTGCTTGAGTGGAACTGATTTTAATTAAACCTTTACCTGGAGTAACTCTCACTTGATGCCTGACTAATAAACAGAAGAAGAATTAATTGAAAATTTAGCATAATGGAAAGATTACATTTAGATACATATAGGCATCTGTCATGTTGATTGAAAATAATATGCAAATTATGTCAATTACAATGCATGCATATGCATTGCACAGTCACACAGCTTTTCCCTTCACTCTGTACATATATCTTCTGGGCTAAAATGCTTCTATGTCCTTGTCCTTTGGATCGTGGTCCTTGTACATTCTGGTACAGATCTGACAGCAAGTTGACACATGGGCTGGATCTAGTAAATCAGGGGAGGGGAGGGACTTCAATGCCATAGAGTCCAATTGCCAAGGTGGCCATTTTTTCCAGGTGAACTGGTCTCTATCGGGTGAAGATAAGCTGCAATAGCAGGAGATCTCCAGCTAGTACCTGGAGGCTGGCAACCCTATTGTGGGGGTCAGTTAGGTAAGAGTTAGCTATGAGTGTGAGACTGGACCAAGATCACCCAGCAAGCATCCATAGCAGAGGAGGGATCTGAACCCGGGTCTCCCAAATCCTAGTCTGACACTCTAAAACCACAACACTGAACTCTTGTTCAGTTTTATAAAAGGCATTCCATGTGCCTACTATCCGTATTCGCCAGAGACAGCCCCTTTGTTCTGGTCATTGTCCCTGAAAATGTATTCACTTGGATTAGCTGAATGAATTGCATGTGGCCAAATAGTCTTTGCGTCAGAGCGCATTTCCTCTTTTGCTAAAATGTCCATTGGCCCAAGATCAGTGGTTCTCAGTAGGCCTTTGCACAAACGGAAATGCTAGAGCAAGAAGAAGCCCTCTCTGCAGCAGTGACTATCTAGCATGCATGGAATTCATTCATAGAATCCAAGCCATTGTTTCTTTATACCAAGGGTGGGGACCCTTTTTCCTGCCAAGGGCCATTTGCTCATTTATAACATCATTCGGGGGCCATAACCAGGTGTAGATCTCCCGGTGCGGGGGGCAGGAGAGGCTATGGTTGCCAGGTCTCCAGCCACCACCTGGAGGTTGGCAACCACAGGGGAGGCCACACAGAGAAGGCCTGGAGGGTACCCCCGCTCCCCCCTCCCTCACTGGTGGGAGGGCAGCCAGCGGTGGGCCCCAAGCAAATGAGGCGCCAGGGGGGCGCAGCCCGCAGCCGATCCTCAGGGAAGGGAGGGAGGAAAACAGAGAAATGGAGGGGAAGAAAAGGATGGAAGGAGACAGACAAAGAAAGAGACGAGGGAGAGAGGGGGAGAAAGGAGAAAGAGTGACCCCAGGAACACGCCGTGGCCCCAGGAACACCCTCGGGGAGGGCCGCGCTGTGCTGCGCCTCCGCGGCTGGGCCCTGGAGCTCCCAAGGGCCACTGAAAATGTCCTCGGGGGCTGCATACGGCCCTCGGGCCGGACGTTGCCCATCCCTGCTTTATACGTAAGATGGGGAACTGCGAGAATGACAGGAGCAGTGAATCATTCAGAAATCCCATTCCCCCCCCCACACACAAAAAAATCTTCCCCTGCAGGAATAAGCTGTTAAGGGTTTCGATGAGCTAATGTCCCCTGCCCCCTTAAACCCACCCTGAGCCTGGTCTTGCCCAGGGCAGGCTATAAATTGGGATGGATGGATGGATGGATGGATGGATGGATGGATGGATGGATGGATGGATGGATGGATGGATGGATGGATGGATAGATGGATGGATGGATGGATAGATAGATAGATAGATAGATAGATAGATAGATAGATAGATAGATAGATAGATAGATAGATAGATAGATAGATAGATAGATAGATAGATAGATAGATAGATAGATAGATAGATAGATGGATGGATGGATGGATGGATGGATGGATGGATGGATGGATGGATGGATGGATGGATGGATGGATGGATGGATGGATAGATGGATAGATGGATAGATGGATAGATGGATAGATGGATAGATGGATAGATAGATAGATGATAGATAGATAGATAGATAGATAGATAGATAGATAGATAGATAGATAGATAGATAGATAGATGACTCTCTCACAGCATTTTGCACTCCTGGGGAAAATTCAGTCCTCATCAAGATAGATCTGGGGAGCTTCTCATTGGATAATTGACATCTCTCTGTTTCTACATGCCTGGGAAGTCTCCTGAGTATGGGAAGATCTCTGTCTCGTCTATGGATGACCCGTTTTTCTGCTTCCACGGTTGGGACCAGCCACTGTGTTAGTGACGGGGGGTGGGATGGGACAGAGATTGATCACAACAACACACTGTAGATGCAATGACTAAAGGAGATCTAAAGGGAAACTCTACAAGGGCTTGCTGGTTTATCTTAAAGGAAATTCACTGCTGGCACTTGGACAGGAAGACTTTTACAAGACTCTTTACTCAGCAACCTAAACTAGGTATTCTAAGTGGGTTACAATGTTGAATTCGTTTTCTCATTGCATCTTCTCTGCGAAAAGATCATTATTTCTGCTGAAAGTAGCAGCTAACGCACATATATTTAGAAAGTATGGGGGTGTAACTAGATTCAGATATTAATAGACATCTAAGGTCCACGCACAACTGATATCGTTGTTCCAGCAGCGTCGCTTTCAGATTGTTTCATCCCGCCTACATTTTCTCATTCTTGCCGCCTTCAAAGGACCGACTCTCCACACAGTTCAATAAAATGGCTAGACAAGTATCCACTGCTCCAGACTTTCGCTTAATGGTTCTCATTTGGAAGCTTACAAAGAGGAGAGGATGAAAGGGGGAAGAATTATTGTGGTTGAATGCTATGTGAGACGAATCCTTTTTTAAATTTCCAGTCCCCCCCCAAAAAAAAGAGTCACCCAGAATCTACTACACCCTACCAACAATTTGAATAGTCATTTCATTTATACCACTGCCAGACTAACGTATTGGTGCAGCAGCCGCCAAAGAGCTGCCTGCAATATTTTTAAAAGGGTTAAAAGTTTAGGAGTGAGCTGAAAGAAAGATGCTTTTCACAAACATGCTCGGAACCACCCCTTTTCAATATTTTTGAAAGGGAAAGAAAGTGTTTGCCAGTTTAGGTGAGTGAAGGCAAATGCTTCCCAGATTTGCTTCATTTGCTTTCAGTCTCATCAGCATATAGCCAATTCTGATTGGCTGCCCACAGTCACGGCATCATGGCTTGGCAATCAGCAAGGGGGGGGAGGGACATGGGGAGCACCCAGAAGTGACATCATGTCTCTCTTAGAATTGGCAGAAACTCTGTGGTTTTACCATATTGTTTCTGGTGATTCCTAGGGCTGTGTGACGTCACTTTGGCCCAATGGTCATAAAAAAAAAATTCTCCCACCACCACTCCAAGCAGTGGCAGGAAAAAAGAGATTCCCCCACCCCCACCTGGGGACTTGCAACTATAATCCCTCCCCCCAAAAAAACTATTTTCAACTTTAAAACTGAAGAGGGATTAATTTAAGGGGTTAAATAATAGAAATCACAGTAGCAAAATGACATGACATGACAGGATTAAACTGATATGACAGAAAGCTTGTTCTTGCTTGTTGTATATTTACTCATAGTTAATATATAGATCGAGGCGAGAGACAGGGAGTAGAACTTTGGACACGGAGAACACACCAACTCATCAAAAAGGATCTTATGCCAAAAATGAGCGTAATCACATCATATGACTATCAGACCACTGTCCAGACGTATGCTTAAGTGACACGTTTCATTCTCTGTACCATATAAACTATCGGCCTTCAATTGTACCTTTGAGACGTCATCCTCTAGCCCCATGGCTAGGGGGTTGATCTCTCCTTTTACCGGTAAAATAAACTTAAACTTTTCTGTCATTCAAGGTCTCTCTCTGCGTTTGTTTTAAGGCCTCCAGCTAAGCGAACCCAAAAGGCCATTTCCTCTACAGTTACAGCTCCTGCAACTATAATCCCTCCCCCAAAAAACTATGTTCAACTTTAAAACTCAAATGGCATAAATATTAAATACAGCCTGAAATTAATCTATTAATATTGCCATTAAAATTTATACCTGGTGTGTCATTTACATATAAGTAGTGTAATCATGACATATAACGTAAACATTGCCTAGAATGGCATATAAGAAGCAAACTGAAACAGGAAATTTGCCAAAGAAATCAGGCAGGATTAAAATGATTTTCCCAGCTGTGCACAAAAAACTGTGCCTATTTCAGCTTTCACAAATGTTTATTTTCGCATATATTTATTTTTAAAGTATTTATGGTATTTTTGAACCTCCTTTGTGCAGCCAGTGCAGAAGGTCTTTGTGCAGCCTGAAGTAATCAGCATATTCATTTAAAAAAGAAAGAAGACGAGTCAGTATGGTGTAGTGGTTAAACTACTGGACTATGATTTGGGAGACCCGGGTTTGAATCCTCAGTCTGCGGTGGAAGCTTGCTGGGTGACCTTGGATCATTCACTCTCACACACTACCAGAGGTGTTGCTGTGAGGACAATGGATATTTTGACTGGTCATGGACCGTTTCAGTAAACTGACTGACTGACTGACTGGCTGTGAGGACAAAGACAAAGGAAGGGAGAATGACGTGGTCGCCATTAGGGAGAATGGTGGTGGAAAGTGCCATCAAATCACAGCTGACTTATGGCAACCCGTAGGATTTTCAAGGCAAGAGAAGAACAGAGGTAGGTTGCCATTTCCTGCCTCTGTGTAGCAACCCTGGACTTCCTTGGTGGTCTCCCATCCAAGTAATAACCAGGACTGACCCCTGTTTAGTTTCCAAGATCTTATGAGATTAGTAGGGTTGCCAACCTCCAGGTCCCAGCTGGAGTTCTCCTGCTATTACAACTGATCTCCAGCCAATAGAGATCAGTTTACCTGGAGAAAATGGCCACTTTGGCAATTGGACTCTATGGCATTGAAGTCCCTCCCTTCCCCAAACCCCGCCCTCCTCAGGCTCCGCCCAAAAAACCTCCCACCGGTGGCAAAGAGGGACCTGGCAACCCTAGAAAGCAGGCTAGTTTGGGCCATCCAGGTTTAGAGCTTAGGGAGAACAGTAAGGTATAAATATCAAAATCAATACAGTAAAAACAAAGAACCCATCTAAGGTAAAGCAGTACAGCTTTTTATTTAAAAAAAATAGGTCTTTATTTCAAGGTTCTTTATGCCTGGAATTAACCTCAACTAACTAAGATTTCTACTTGAAATGCCACCATTTTGATCAAATTACCAAAATGAACATGGAGCCCTGAATGAGGGAAGATTACTTTCGTAGAGATTTGATGTATCTCCCCATGAGTCAGTACAAGTCCTTAAGCGATGTGGTCTGCGCTTCAAGGAATTCACAAATAACCATACACAGTTCTTCAGGGACTGGTGCCGTCTCATAGCAGCTTGCTGAGGCCTGGTATAATCTCTGAGGGTTCCCACTAGAGTCTTGAGCATTCATCTCATGAATACAAGAACAAAAAGCTGAGGTTGTTCTCTTACTTACTTGATAAGCAGACTCCAAGACATGCACTTCTTCTGGACTGGTCTCAGTGCGGCTTTTCTGTCCGCTGTAGAGGAAATAATCACCTTGGTTCTTGGCAACAGATCTCAATCAGATTGTGAGCGAGGCAAAGAGAGGGGAGAATGACGTGACGTCTGGGGAGTGTGTTGGCGGTTCTCTTAAATTTCTTCCATCTCAAGATGCCTGCATAGACAAGCCTGAATGTGAACCTCTCTCAGCATGGACAGGTTCAGGTCTCCAGTAACTATCAGTTTCAGCAATTTCATCACTAGCTTTCAGGCCTTTCTTGAAATCTAGGCTCAACACTGCTGAGATGACAAATCCCTTCTTCTGCCACCCAGGACAAGGCGGAAACGGAGTTATTGGACAGCGTGTCAGATTTTTCAGTCTGAATTTACTGTGTGATTTTTTTTCCTTCACAGTTTTCAGTTTCTTTCTATAATGTTTTCATATATCTACAGATACAGTCTTCTGGCTTTGGTACGCAGAATTGCATTTGGTTTCCTGTCAGGAGCCAAAGACACAGATACTGAGCTAAGTAATCCAGCTGATGTGCCTTACAAATCATTTCCAAGACATCCTTCATTGGCGTCCCCTGGGCGAGCCACGGCCAAAGCAGACTGGATATTTGGCAGGCAGTACCAGGATGGCATGAAGTAATTATCTGGAACAGGAAACTTGTTATTGCTAGTAGAGCTGTAAATGATAAAAATATCTATTAATCGAGTGACTGGGCTTTTAAGTTTAACCTGTAAAACAATTCATTATGGGATTGTGCTTAAATACATTTACATATTTCAAGGCCTGATAAAATCAGCACTCTTATAAGTCTTCTTCCTGGTCATTGCAGCTTCCTGCACTTTTACCTGTTGCTTTCAACAGCACAGCAACAGATGCCGCAGTTGCTGTTAAAAAAAAAATTAATTGGCAAGATAATGCCATTAAAAATTAGTGCTATTTCTCAATGTGCGGTTTCTAGAGGGAAAATCTTGAATTTAACAGGAGAGCTAGGAGTTCGCAGCCAGGGATAAGACTAGAGAAACATGGACTTGTGGAGGGAACGTTGCACAAGTCACATGGCATAGTGGTTAGAGTGTCAAACTAGGGTTCTGGACACCTGGGTTTGAATCCCCCCTCTGCCATAGAAATAGGGTTGCCAACCTCCAGGTAATAGCAGAAGATCTCCTGCTATTACAACTGATCTCCAGCTAACAGAGATCAGTTCCCCTGGAGAAAATGGCCGCTTTGGCAATTGAACTCTAAGGCATTGAAGTCCCTCCCCTCCCAAACCCCGCCCTCCTCAGGTTCTGCCCCAAAATACTCCCACCGATAGCAAAGAGGGACCTGGCAACCCTACATAGAAACTTGCTAGCTCAGCCTAACCAATCTCACAAGGTTGTTGTGGGCATACATTGCTTCTGTCGTGGCTATATATGCATTCTGATCTTCTATACCATGCTTCGAATTTCCAAAGTTTTATTTATTTATTTTTGTTTTATTAAACTTATATCCCGTCCTCCCCAGCAAAGAAGACGGGCTCAGGGCGGCTCACACAAGTACAAATTGTACAATAAAACACAGTAAAACCAATAAAACCATCATTAAAAACCTGCCCCATAAATCAATTATGAACTATATCACATATCAGATGGTGCACTTAATTTGTGATATATCTGTCCCAGTAGGGTTTGCCATATTCAACTCTAGGGTGGCTAGGTCCCTCTTCACCACCAGCAGGAGATTTTGGGGGTGGAGCTTGAGGGGAGGTTTGGGTAGGGGAGGGATATCAATGCCATAGAGTCTAGATGCCAAAGCAGGCCATTTTCTCCAGGTGAACTGATCTATGTCAGCTGGAGATCAGTTGTAATAGCAGGAGATCTCCAGCTAGTACCTGTTGGTTAGTGACCCTGTCCAACCACCGTAAGATAACAATTTCAAGAAAGGGAGTAAGGCAGGGTAGTAGGGTTGCCAACCTCCAGGTACTAGCTGGAGATTTCCTGCTATTAGAACTGATCTCCAGCCGATAGACCACAAGCGATGTTGTTATGAGTGGGGTTTTTTTCTGACATACCTCTCCTCATATCTCTTGACAATCATACTTCATGTGGCCTCCTGTACCCATTGGTCATTTATACATGGGAGTTTTACCTGAGGTTCGTTGTTCTCTGGACCCACACTTTCCTGTTGAGAATCTATGCACCAGCAGTCTCCAAGCTCAAATCAGGAAGCATTTGAATCCCCACCCCTTGAAACGCTGCTTTGTAATTGACTGTAGTGCTTATTGTGAGAGAGAGAGCCCCTCCTGCAGAAACCCAACTGCCATGTTACAAAGCATTTTAGAAACAAAACAAACAAACCCAAGCTTAATTTTTAAATCCTTTCTTCTGCTCAGAAAGAACTCCAAGGAAGCAAGAAACATTTGAATCCCACCCCTTGACACACTGCTTTGTAATTGGCTGTAGTGCTTTCTGTGAAAGAAATGTCACTCCCCCAAGCTTCTATGTCCTGTGCTTGCCTTATGCATGGGGATTTTAACTGGGCTGATCTCAGGGGAGATTAAAGAATCAGGTTAACAGAGGAATGGGAAGTCCCAGGATTTGTGAGGACTGGTTGTGAGGTCATCTCTAATGGATGGAAAACTCATGCATAACTCCAAGGAACAATCAAGACAGACTGGGGGCAAATGTGAGTGAAAGTACCTGTGCATAAATGACCATTGTATACAAGTGGAAGATTAAAGAAAGAGAGAGAGAGAGAATGAGAGAGAGAGGTGGAAAGGGGACTGCAGCTGATCATTGAGAGCCCACAGCCATTTTCATTGTACATTATTTCCCCTGACCTGATTATGCCAAGATAGACAAATCCTCCCATCCGTGCTTTGGGTTTTTAATAAAGCACAGCCTCATAAGTTGCAACAGACCAAGGTCTTGCTTGATGGAATTTCAGATACTTGTCAGAACTCATTGGGACCCCAGTTTTGTCAAGAGCTTAATTTTGTTGAAAAATAGTTCTGAAGGAGAAACAGAAAGTGACATTTTCCTACAAAGTGTTTTCCAGCCTGTTGACCAAACTAGAAGGAGGAACAGTTACAAACAGAATGGTTCTGAGGTGGTATGGACTCTGACCTGGATGGCCCAGGCTAGCCTGATCTCGTCAGATCTCAGAAGCTAAGCAGGGTCAGCCCTGGTTAGTATTTGGATGGGAGACCACCAAGGAATACCAGGGTTGCTGTGCAGAGGAAGGCACTGGCAAACCACCTCTGTTAGTCTCTTGACATGAAAACCCCAAAAAGGGGTCACCTTAAGTTGGCTGTGACTTGACGGCACTTTACACACACACACACACACGGACTCTGTAGCCCTCCTGAAGTCACGGGTTTAGCATCAGGTGATTCTACTTGAGTGACAAATAGGTGTGCTGAGAACTTTGATATGGACATGATTGCCAGGTGTACTTACCTTGCTCAGATCTCAATTACATGCAAGGTGAGCTCCTGAGAGGATCACCTCAATGTTCCTTGGCAAAGTTCACCCTGAGCACGTTACCATGTTGAGCAGCTTTGTCTCCACAATAGTCACTTGTGCTACAGTACAGGGCCAGGTTATTGAAGCTTGCAGTTGCTTTTTCCCAGTCTGAGAACAAAATGCTCTCATTTACTGGAGCAGAGGCAATATCCCCTGGGGCAATCATCAGGTCATTAAATAGAATAATTTGTACTGTAAAGTTCCTAATCACTTGCAGGTCTTTCCTTACTTGGCAATCAGATGCATCCTTTAAACAACACATAATGGATAGATTGTGTTGCCTGCTTTCTGCACCTTCTTAGTCAGAGGCTTCTGTTACAGAAGGGATTGCAAGAACTGACTAAAGAAATACCTGGGCTCAAGGGCAGACACCAAAGGCACACAGAGGCACCTTAGCAGTTAAGTCTCAATTCAAACATCTGGGTTCAGCCTGGCACCATGCAACAGGGCCCAGTCCACCAACGTGCACCATGCAGTTTGGTCAGAGCTTTACCAGAGAGAGGCTATCAGGAAGACAGAAGGAGGGAAAGCTGGGGGAGGGGCAAATAAAAGTAGGAGAAGTTATGGGGACTTTCAGGAAAGGGAAAGGGAAAATAGTTGAGGAGAGAAAATGAAATCCTCCCCACAAGTCCTTGCAAGTCACCCACATCATCAATGTATCTAATTCCCAACATGGCCCTATCTGTGGATACTTAAATCCAGAGATTAGGGCCATGAACAAACAAGACAGCTTTTTCTATAAACCTGGAGGTGGGGGGAACCCAAGTTGGCAGAAAAATCTGAAACCTAAAAAAAGGCTGGGGAGTTTTAAAAAAGCCAAAATAATATAAGATGCATGACTAGGGTTAAGAAATGAATGCCCTCTAAGTGGCCATTGTGGGCTTTTGCTAGATAACCACAACATTATTGCTAGCGATCAAGCCTTGGTTTTGTCATTAAAGGGCTGGGGAAAGGAAGGGGGCATGGCACTTTCCAGGGCTGTTTAGGAATCGGAGGGAGGACTCATTGGGGCAAGACCCTCTAGCAACCACCGTACAACTTGCCACCACCTGACTTGCATGACTCATCCAAGCCTAGCTGCTTGTTGCTGTTCAACAGCAGTCACTGCACAAAAGCCAGTGTGATGTAGTGGTTAGAGTTTCAGACTAGCATAGGTTGCCAACGCTAGGTTGGGAAATTCCTGGAGATTTGTGAGAATAAAATGGGGGAGAATGCTGTAAGCTGCTTGGGTCCCCATTATAAAGAAAGGTGGAGTATAAATGAACTAAATAAATAATAAATATGACTGTACATTGGGGGTAGATAAAATGTTGATTGGTTGTTGAAGAAGAAAGGGTTCAAGGAAAGGTTAGGATATGGGGCTACCAGGAAGAGGAAAATAAGAAATAGTGTGGGGAGGGGGACAGAGGAAAGTGAGATGCCTCCTGCCAGTCCTTGCGGGTTCTCCATTGTGCAACTGGGCCTGGCCTAGAAGACAGCACCACACAACTTGGCCTAGGGTTGCCAGCTCCTGTTTCTTGTTGCCATAGAGTTTCCAGCAGTTCCTAGAGACATGTGACATCTCTTCCAGGTTTTTCCTGGAAGTGATGTCACGCAGTTGACAACAGCTCCCTCCATGCTCCTCGGACTCCCACTGGTTACCAGGATGGCCCTGACAACTATAACTGGGCCTGGCCCAGTGGCTGGCACAACACAATCAGGCCTTGCCCAACAGCTGGAATTGCACAGAGTTATCCCAGGGAAAAGCTGCCAATGGGGAGGGAAAGAGGGAAAGGTGAGGATGGAGGGCAGATAAAGGCAGGTTTTATTTATTCATTTCTTTAAAATATTTTATGCTACCTTTTCACCCAATCATGGTCCACAAGGTGATGAACTTAAAAACATTAAAACATCTAAACAATTAAAATATAAAATTCAATTAAAACACATAAACAACATTAGAAGGAAGGCCAATAACCATTATTAGGGGTATGCCAGATGAAACCAAAAAGTCTTCACCTGCTGGGAAAGTCACTGGTAGCAGGAGACAGATGAATCTCCTTGGGGAGGGAGTTCCAAAGTTTTGGTGCCATGATGGAAAAGACCCTTTCTTGGGTGGCCACTAGGGTTGCCAGCCTCAAGGTACCGCTGGTGAAGTAAAGCACAGAACGGCACACACTAAATAGTATACAATAGTAGGACTACATCAGGGGCTATTATAAGGACTTGCACATGGTTAGGATTGATTCCAGACTTTTGGATATGATGTTACATTGCATATGAGATATTGTTGGTTGTATAACACTGTATGTTATTTTTGTTCACCTTAATAGAATTGTATACTATTTAGTGTGCGCCGTTCTGTGCTTTACTTCACCAGCATCAGCCTTAGATAGCACGGAAGGTGAAAGGTTTATTTAACCTCCAGGTACTAGCCGGAGATCTTCTGCTAGTATAACTGATCTCCAGCCGATGGAGAGCAGTTCACCTGGAGAAAAATGGCTGCTTTGGCAATTGGGCTCTATGGCACTGAAGTCCCTCCCCTCCCCAAACCCCACCCTCCTCAGGCTCCGCCCCCAAAGACCTCCCACTGGTGGTGAAGAGGAACATGGCAACCCTAGTTGCCACCCATGTAGCCTCAGATGGCAGGGGTAACTGAAATAGGGCCACTGATAATGACCAGAGTGAGTGGGTAGATTGGCTGGCGGGTAGAAAATAGAGAAGAAAGCAGGAAAAAGGAAGAGGCTATAAGGGCTCTCCCTGCGTTTATATCTGGAGAGGGCTGCGTACCTACTCTTCCTTGGTTACGCTTTGAGAGCTCATTGATATGAATGTCGACAGTCACTATGGCTGTAATTGCTTTGAATTTAGCTTGCGGCATTTGTATCCATTTGTTCCCTGTCGTTTGCATCTTGATCTCAAGGAGACTTCCCGCCCATTCATTTTGTTCTGCAGTCCTAATCTGTACTCACTCTTCATGGCCAGAATTGTCTTCTGCAGAGCCCGTCTCCTCTCCAATCAAGCTCTTCATTGTTTAACTCAATCCCTTCTCGGTATTTTTCATACTAATTACATTCCATTGCATTTCATTAAATGCTGCTGTTGTGGTTTGTATGCCTGACTGCTTCCACCAGTATATTATCCCACTGCAATATCAGGATCCTTTCAAAATGATAAAACAAAATGTAGTTTTGTTGTTAGCAGAGATAAATTACCACTGGTGCAGGAGGAGGGTTGATGCAGGGGAGAAGAGTTTTGCTTGGCAGGAGGGGGGGAGATAGGGTAGTACCATAATGAATAGTTTCAGGGCCCAGGGAAGGTTCCGTGTTCCCTCCCAATCCCAGCAAATATCACTAGACAGTTTTCAAAAAATCTTCTGGGAGATTAGATTTCTAGTAAGTTATGAGCAGTTAACACCTGGCGACAGTGGTGGATCTACTATGAAACTAATGAAGCTTGCCCTGACCTGGATGGCCCAGGCTAGCCTGATCTCGTCAGATCTCAGAAGCTAAGCAGGGTCAGCCCTAGTTAGTATTTGGTTGGGAGACCACCAAGGAATACCAGGGTTGCTGTGCAGAGGAAGGCACTGGCAAACCACTTCTGTTAGTCTCTTGCAATGAAAACCCCAAAAGCGGTCACCATAAGTCGGCTACGACTTGAAGGCACACAATGAAGCTTAAGCTTCAGGGCTCCTAATTCCAGAGAGGCAACTTTTTTTTTTAATGAGTGGATTTTTCAACAAAATCGATGGAGTTTTTTAAAGTGTTTGTTATTAAAATAAGGCTATTTTACTGATAGAATCATAAGCCAATGGGTTGAAGTACTTAATATTGACCTTAGAATGTGCTCTAATACCCATTTCATATGGCCTCAAAATGTCCCATTTTCTCCAGGGGAACTGATCTCTATCGGCTGGAGGTCAGTTGTAATAGCAGGAAATCTCCAGCTAGTACCTGGAGGTTGGCAACCCTAGCTACCAAGGCAGAACCAGGCAAGCTTATGAAAGGAGCCAACTCCAACAATCATGAAAGCAAGAGAGCCAAGCCACATCTACAAGGGATATCAACTTTTCTCCTGCACCTGCCTTGGGTCTGTAGCTAAGCTAATTGTAAAACAATGGTATGGAACCAGAGGTCCTCTCCCAAGTGTTTCCAATATATATAAGGTAAGGGTCCCCTGTGCAAGCATCGGGTCATTCCTGACCCATGGGGTGATGTCACATCCTGACGTTTACTAGGCAGACTTTGTTTGCGGGGTGGTTTGCCAGTGCCTTCCCCAGTCATCTTCCCTTTACCCCCAGAAAGCTGGGTACTCATTTTACCGGCTTCAGTCGCAAGGATGGAAGGCTGAGTCAACCTTGAGCCGGCCACCTAGTTTCTACAAAGGCTTTAATTGTTAACTGAAATTGACACATTTGTGGGGCCGATATTTTTACAGTGGGCTGATGATTAAAGGTACCCTTGTTCACTTTTGCAGCTCTTTTGATCCCGGTGTGTTACTGTGGGAAGGAATAAAATGGGAAATATAATCATTTGATGAATCGATTAAAAGCTAGGCAATCAAACAATTCTTTAAAAGGTAGTATACCTGGTTTTCACATTAGAAGAATGGTGCTTTAAATGGTTTCTGGTAGAGGATACCTTCAGTTATAACTCCCTGGGGATGAATGTTCAGTTCCACAGGGTATTAGATTCTAATTTATTCTGAAAGTAGTTGTTAACAATAATGCAGAATGACTCGAGCATGCTCATCCTCGTTAGCCTCTCAGTTGCAGCGGTTGGAAAATAATTAAGTCAGCATATTTTGTTCTCTTTTTTTCCCTTTATGGTTCAGCACAAATTTCTGATACTCCACAAATATAGAGTTCACTGAAAATCATATTTTCAGGAACACTGTTTCCAATTTTTTTCCCTGGGCCTCTTGTGGACCACAGACATCTGTGAATGGTGGGAGACGCTCCAGAAAGACATTCCATAAAAGAAAGGAATTTGCCACCTAGCATAGGCAGAAGCTTGGTGCACCTCTTTAGAGTCTAGCCTATGTGTTGGATCCAGCACAGGGATTCTGCAAGGAGTATCGATATTTTGCATTTCTTCCCCATCCCAGCCATTTCTGATCTCAGGAAAGCTTATTCACAGGGTCATGCATGGTATGGAGAGAGTGGACAGGGAGAAGCTTTTCTCTCTCTCTCATAATTCCAGAGCGCGAGGTCATCTGCTGAAGCTGGAGGGTGAGAGATTCAGAACAGATAAAGGGAAGTATTTCTTCACACAGCACATAGTTAAATTGTGGGACTCCCTGCCCCAGGATGTGGTGATGGCTGCCAACTTGGAAGGCTTTAAGAGGGAGTGGACATGTTCATGGAGGAGAGGGCTATTCATGGGTACTAGTAAAAATGGATACTAGTCATGTTGTATACCTATTCTCTCCAGGATCAGAGGAGCATGCCTATTATATTAGGTGCTGTGGAATACATGCAGAATAATGCTGCTGCAGTTGTCTTGTTTGTGAGCTTCCTAGAGGCACCTGGTGGCCACTGTGTGAACAGACTGCTGGATTTGATGGACCTTGGTCTGATCCAGCATGGCCTTTCTTATGTTCTTATGTGGAGTAAGGTTGCCAGCTTTGGGTTGGGAAATTCTTGGTGAATTGGAGGTGGAGCCCGCAAAGGGTGGAAGGTGTTGCCTCCCCACTGTAGCCTTTCAACCTATATGGCCATTACACCACGCAGATCCCACAATCATGGCAATAATATGTTTCAGGGTCAGAAACAGCTCCTGGGTTGTGGAGAAAGCAGGGCAAATTCATGACCAGCAATACCTTCTATTAATAGATTGCTGGATCTCACCCAATACCTTTTATGTGCTTTGATTGCAGCAATGATTGATATGGTTATGTTTATCAGCTTCTGCGGATGATGGAATCACTTTAAGATATTTGGATCATGCACTACAAAAATATCTGGTGCAAATGAAGAACTGGGCCATGGTAAAATTAAGACTTGTTAGGCTGCTTCCCATTTAATTATGCATATTTTACTCTGATCACCTTGTTCAAAGAGAAGGCTTTTTATGATGCATTAAAGCACTTTATTCTCAGACCATTTAAGTAATACTGCCAGCCCCTATGACAAATGATACATAAAGATGACCTGAGAGTCACAGCTAGAGGCTCCTAAAACATGAACGATAAAATACCATGGATGGAATAATCTTTTTAAAGTAATTATAGATGAACCACCCACAATGGGGCAATCAAAAGTATGGCTAAGAAGGAAATTATGGACAACCTTCTTTATCATAAAGTTAAGGGACTCAAAAGAAGGTCAGACATCTGGAAAGTCAATGGTGTAAGTCAGCCCCAAAGCAGTCCTTCTGAAGAAATCCAGTGTGGATACCTGGCAAAATCCTTTGTGCTGTTTCTGCATTAAACAGGTAGTTGCAAGAAAGGGCTCTCTAATAGGTGTTATTCAGTGCCAATTGATGGAGAACCACAAAAAAGCCTGGAGATCAAGGATTATTCAGCCCACAGTACTGTAGGAAAAGTAAATGGCCAAGTCTTCTATCTACAAGGGGCCGAAGATACAGGAACTGAACCGTGCTGGTAGATTAAGACAGAAGAAAGGACTTCAGTCACACAAAAGGCGTAATAACCAGGGTTGTCTAGCATTCCAAAAAGGAAAGTGTTTTGTGATGTTGCAATTGGACTAGGCCTGAGGAGATCTGGGTTCAAATCGCCATTCAACCATCAATACCGTTGCCAACCTCCAGGTACTTAAACAACAAAACAAGCACTGATGGCATACGAAAACAAATATATTCAATAGAGAGGCGTACCAAAGCAAATACAATAACAGTTATATGCTGGTAGCAGGATAACGTCCCCAAAACAGTAAAGCCACATAGGTATCCTAGCAATAATAAAGGAGACCTAAGCCAGAGAGAAAAGTTGTCCCGGCAAGAATCCTCGCTCCTTGCAGCTATAAAGAGGATGCACCGAAAGCCCGGAGAGACATTCCAGCGAAGTGAAGCCAGATGCACAACCGGGAGGGGATCAAGCTGGTTGTAGGCTTGCTATTCCCGAGCCAGAATCACACAACTGGAGTGTGCGCCTGCTTATCCTGAGATAGGAATCCGGTATAGTCCCATTTCGCATTATCTTTGTCCATCGGGGAGATTATTCTGGAGTGACATGAGATGAATATCTATCTCTAAGCAAAAAAGCGGGACTAAAATTAATCCATATTGCTAAAGCTAATAGCAACATGTAATATAGCATGAATATCACCAAAATAACATATTCAAAGCCAGGAATAATAAATGGACATACCATAACGCCAAAGTACATAACCTGGCAACCCTAACCATCAAGTTCCCAGCTTGAGCCGGACATTCTCTCAACCTATCCCACTGTGAAGATAAAACATGCATGTGTGCAGAGTAGGGTTGCCAGGTCCCTCTTTGCCACCGGTGGGAGGTTTCTGGGGCGGAGCCTGAGGAGGGCGGGGTTTGGGGAGGGACTTCAATGCCATAGAGTCCAATTGCCAAAGCGGCCATTTTCTCCGGGTGAACTGATCTCTATCAGCTGGAGATCAGTTGTAATAGCAGGAGATCTCCTGCTACTACCTGGAGGTTGGCAACCCTAGTGCAGAGAGCTATACTTACTGCTTACAGTCAGCAAATGGATGGGCAAAAATACTACAGATTTGTGGGATTTCCTCAAGTGTACAGTGTGTGTTTCTCTGGGACCCCCAGACGATGCAGCTGTCAAGGTGACCAGTTCAGACAGTTGTTGGGCCCAACGGGCCTCCAGTCTGGACTTGCCAAAAACTGCCAGGTCCTGCGCTGACTCTAGAGGAGCCCACTCCATGCCCCTTCCAGGTGTCAGAATGTACGGAAGTGCCATGTATTTACTCAGGCTCGTTTTGGCTTTAAGAATGTAAGTGGCTTCACAGTGCGGGCCTCTCCATGGAATCTGTGCAAGCGGTGCTAATCGTGCAGCTGCAAGGCTAATTAATTGCTTGGCCTTGATTGGTGGGGGAGGTTATAAAGCATTAGCTTCGCCTTGGCAATAAAAACAACCCTTTTCCCCCCTTAGATGGCTCTTTACCAGGAAGTTGGATGTTTTTCTTTGCTTGTTGGGAAGTGAGAGTATTTGCTTTTTGTTTGACTCTCTCCAAAATAAACTTTGGTTTCTTAATAAAGCTGATGAGTTGAGGTAGTGCTGGTTGGTGAGTGGAGGCTGGAAAGATAAGGAAAAGCTCTCAATCGTATTATTAAATGAACTGCACCTTGCCTGCCTGAAATCTAAAGGGGCTCTAGTAGGGTTGCCAACCTCCAGGTAGTAGCTGGAGATCTCCTGCTATTACAACTGATCTCCAGCCGATAGAGATCAGTTCACCTGGAGAAAATGTCCACTTTGGCAACTGGACTCTATGGCGTTGAAGTCCCTCCCCAAACCCCGCCCTCCTCAGGCTCTACCCCAAAAACCTCCCACCAGTGGCAAAGAGGGACCTGGCAACCCTAGATCTCCTGCTATTACAACTGATCTCCAGCCGATAGAGATGAGTTCACTTGGAGAAAATGGCCACTTTGGCTATTTGCCATTGAAGTCCTTCCCCTCCCCAAACCCCACCCTCTTCAGGCTCTGCCCCAAAAATCTCCAGGTAGTTCCCAACCCAGAGTTGGCAACCCTAGGCTGTAGTCAGCATTCAGGGACATGGTGTGAGGTTGCAGGTTCACACACAGAATTTTTGATTTTAAGAGCTGACATCCTTATGAGTATCCTATCCTTTATAAACTTTGTTAACATTGGGGCTAGCTAGCCAATCCTATTTTTGCATGTTACTTCCGTTTCTCTGAGGTCTCTTCACAAGGCATGCAACTTTTAAAGAAGTAGGTCTATAGTAGCCTATTCCTTCTCGAAACACTTAAGTACACACACAAGGTTATTTGGAACCTGGCCCTGCATATTTAAATCTGCACTGTTTTTAAATAGGATTCTCATTAAAAAAATAATTCTGCAGACAGCAAAAATAATAACGACACAATTTCTTATCTGAATATGCCAAACATCCCAGTGATGTAACCATTTTAATCAAATGAATTCTTCTTGTTGAGAAAGCTGCTTCTCATGCTAATGACTTAAATGTATGTGCAATTTCCTTTAATAGCAGCTTATAATTATTTTTAATGCCACCAGTCAATTCCTCATGCTATTATCTGAATTCTTAAATAATGGAGAAAAATCTTTAAGAGGGTGCAGTAGTATCACAAGAGCCTCTGAAGAAAACCTTTGCCAAAAAAAAAAAAAGCCTACGATGCTCTATTTTAATCCATCCTGGAGGTTCTTATTATCAAATTTATATCTGCAGACACTTGATCTCACAGGACAAAGAGTACAAACTAATGGGGACCAGCTTCGCAGTCTGGCTAATTAAAATTGCTCAATTTATGGAGAAACAAACTCCTGTGATCATTTTAACTGATGACTTTGACCCCCTGTTTACCAGGGATAGTTCTAATTTTCTGATACCTGTGACTGCAATCCTAAAAAAAACAGTTTCCTGGGAGTTAGCCTCATTGAATAAAATGGGACTTACTTCCAAGTAGTCCTGTTTAGGATTGCTCCCCATCTTTGGTAGATTGCTGTTTTGCCTGTTGGGGGCACAGTGTTAAAAATGTTGTTATAATCAATTGTGTTCTTCAGGATACTGCATTCTCCTTGGGATCTCTAGAAATTAAATCTTGGGGGGAGTTTATGCATCTTTTCTCTGATTTTATTTATTTTAACGTATTTCTCTGTTCTGGTCCCCCCCCCCCCCCACATACATATACACTGGGTACTCAAAGCAGACTGCAAAGAAACACAAAAAAACCCAATTTATTTAAATGAAAAAACAAACAGTTTAGACCAACTGAGAATGACACATATATAATGCAGCCATCTCCTGGGATGGTTCTGGGTCTATTCAGCTAACTCATTCGGGTCCATGAGGTTTTCTGCACTGACCACATATGCCTGTATATGATCCTAGTTTTAAACAAGATTATAGATGAAATGGAACTTCATAACCTCATTTAATGTGCAGCCAATTGTAGATAGCTCACACATCTTGCCGGATAGATTATCTTTGCTGTATTCGATTAAGATGCTTTTCAGGCTTTATAATGATAGAACATTGTATAGCCAATATATTTAAATTTATGTAACCACTCCTGTGCCTCCATAACGTATTTAAACCACTTCCCATCACATTGACTAAGAAAATGAATCCAGAATGGGATTACACAAATAGAAGCTGGCAGGAATTGCTATCCACCTGCTGGGAAAGACATTGGTAATGGGAGACAGATTAATCTCCTTGGGGAGGGAGTTCCAAAGTTCTGGTGCCATGATGGAAACAACCCTTTCTTGGGTTGCCACTAGGGTTGCCAGGTCCCTCTTTGCCACTGGCAGGAGGTTTTTGGGGCAGAGCCTGAGTAGCATTGGGTGTGGGGAGGGACTTCAATGCCATAGAGTCCAATCGCCAAAGTGGCCATTTTCTTCAGGTGAACTGATTTCTATTGGTTGGAGATCAGTTGTAATAGCAGGTGATCTCCAACTAGTACCTGGAGGTTGGCAACCCTAACTTTAATCATTGCACTCTACTGGCTGAGTCGCATTAATGGACAGAATTCTACACAATTCGTTGGATGCTTTGGCTGCAGGAGAAGACGGCATTAATGTGTGGAGATTTTATATATATCTTCTTGACTTGTAAAATTCTGGTATAATCTCCTAGGCCTATGTAGGTTTATTGCCTTGGGCATGGTCTGCAGAACTGCCATCTAATTGCCAGTGTTATAAATTAAAATGATCTAGTCTCATGAGGTGGTGACCGCTGAGCTCACGGGCCCAGTAGTGTGGGCTGGAGAGGACATTTGTGACAAAGCGCATCCGCCCAATGAGATCCCGTCTGATGGCTCTGCCAATACCTGACTCCTAATTAATTCTGCTTAACTGTTAGGTGCCTCTTCAGTTGCATTAAAAGTATATCAGATTCTGGCAAGGAATGCTGAGCTTTGCAAAGTGAAGCAGAGCAGACTAAGAATAGGATGAAGGGAGGGAGATGAAAGTGACGTCTGTTTGTCTCCATGTTGAAGAGCTTAAGGAGGAAAACAGGCATCAAAGCATCCATTGTTTTGTGTGGCTCCTTAAGAAATCGTCATTTCCATGTACCTGCACAAAGCAAGGAAAGGAACAAAGACCACTTTATTAAATTGACCGAATCAATCACTAAAGCGTTTTTTCTGGACAGGCCCATTTTTACGATGTAGATTAAAGTGTGCAAATTGTAATGTTCCCTCGTAATAATAATAATTTTAAAAAATCCTCCCAACAATATAACATCATGGGACAGGGAGAACAATTCAGCCTGCCCTTCAGATCAACATGCTATTTTCTACATGCAGGGAGAAGAATTTCTCCCCATGGAGGAACATTCCGATGTGCAAACCCAATCACTCCCTGCCCTTCTGCAGCATGTAATGTGTGTGTGTGTTAGGGTTGCCAGGTCCCTCTTCGCAACCGGCGGGAGGTTTTTGGGGCGGAGCCTGAGGAAGGCGGGGTTTGGGGGAGGGGAGGGACTTCAATGCCATAGCGTCCAATTGCCAAAGCGGCCATTTTCTCCAGGTGAACTGATCTCTATCAGCTGGAGATCCGCTGTAATAGCAGGAGATCTCCAGCTACTACCTGGAGGTTGGGTAAAGATATCTTTACCCAGCTTGTCTATAGGTATCTGTGCTTGATTTTTGCTTAACTACCTGGAGGTTGGCAACGTGTGTGTGTGTGTGTGTGTGTGTGTGTGTGTGTGTGTGTGTGTGTGTGTGTGTGAAATCCACCCTCCAAAGCAGCCATTTTCTCCAGGGGAGCTGATCCCTGAAGCCTGGCGATAAATTGCACAGGTAAGCACACTTAAAAGGTGTTGCTGAGGCAGCAGATGGTCCTTTGTGGCAGTCAGTTTCTGACAGTTGGCTCAAAGGTTTTTTTAAAAAAGCGCCACATTCGTCTGGTTAGTTGGCAGCCCTATGTGCAGAAGAGCTCAAATCCTAACTCGCAGCAGTATTAACACCTATCAGGAGCTCTCCACTGGAGACAGAAATAATTCCAGAATGGCAGCTTTTCGAGTTGTTCTGATGCCAAGCTCTAGAAATGATGGCAGGCTGAAGGCATTTAGCAGCTCCCGTCAATCTATCTGCATCAGAGTAAACTAAGGCACATCCCCAGTCGGCTGAAGAATAATGAAAAACTAACTTGCTACTGGAGTTTTCCCTCGGCCCCTGACTGGAGTATACGTCACTTTGGGAAAAGTGCGTGACTGGTGTGTGTGCGGTGTGTGTGTGTGTGGCATTACTGTCTTAAGTCATCATGATAACAGATTCAGACCACAAGTCAGAAAAATAGAATTGCTTTCCGCGTTACTCAGAGTTATGCCTTGCCCTTGAGATATCTGTGACTGGAAGCACTAACTCTACCTGTATCGTCGAAGGCTTTCACGGTCAGAGTTCATTAGTTCTTGTAGGTTATCCGGGCTGTGTGACCGTGGTCTTGGTATTTTCTACCTGTATCATTCTCTGACTATAAGCAGCAAAAGAAAAACCAAAGCATAATCCATTCACACAGCCACCTTGTCCATGATGAGCCATTCACTTATTCAGGGCCGCACAATGGCTGAGCAGGGATTTAAACCCTGGACTTTGAATTTGAACTAGGGCTTGCCGATTGGGGGAGACCTCCTACTGGTAGCCCTGTTCTCCCACTGCCACTTGGTGGGCTGGTGAGGGAAAATGGTGGGGGGCATCAGAGATCGCCATCACTGGGGATGTGGTGACATCACTTCTGGCATGACCCAGAAGAGACATCACCACTAGGGGTGACACTCTAGCATTCTCTCAAAGCTCTGTGGTTAAATCATAAAGAATGCCCCCCCCAATACTAATAAGTCCCCTACTCGTTGCCAACCAATCTGTCCCCTGGTATTTGTTCCCAGCAGCAGGTAATCAGGTTAGGGTTGCCAGTTCTGGGTTGGAAAATACCTGGAGATTTTTGGGATGGAGCCTGAGGAAAGTGGGGTTTGGGGAGGGGAAGGACTTCAATGCCATAGAGTCCAATTGCCAAAGCGGCCCTTTTCTCCAGGTGAACTGATCTCTGTCAGCTGGAGATCAGTTGTAACAGCAGCAGATCTCTAGCTAGTACCTGGAGGTTGGCAACCCTAAATCAGGTCTATACTGCCTCTGAACATGGAGATTCCCTTTTTAGCGACTGTAGCAAATTTCCCCAATTCAGCTAATGTCCAATATGTGCAGAAGCAAGTTTCCCTATGCACATCTCTGCCTGGATAAGAACCCATGCATGCAATCAGATGCGCCCTGACATGTCCTGACCTTTTAGCCAATCTGTGGATTTTATACATTTTCCAGATATTGTTATTGCGCCTAGTTTTATTGTGTATGTGTTTGCTGGTTTTGGCTTTGCCTTTTTACACTTTAGCACTGTTATGGAGTTGTTAATATTTCTTACAGCATTTGTTACTTTGGTATGCAGACTCGGTATGCAGGCTTACTTAATTATATAAAGGAGAAGAACTCAGACTTTGAGATTTGACCAGAGATATTCTGGAGAATAGGTAATTGCTTTGCTGAAGCAGAACAATGGCCAAATAATGCAGCATCTATCTTAAATCGTCTCGGCAGGCAGAAGGTTCCAGGTTCAATCCCTGGCATCTCCAGTTAAAGGCACCAAGTGACAAGGGATATGAAAAACCTCTGTCTGAGGCCTGGAGAGCCGCTGCTAGTCTGAGTAGACAATACTGACAGACCAGTACTCTGATTCAGTATAAGGCAGCTCCATGTGTTCAGACTCTAACAGTGGTCAGTCAGGAGCCTCTGAATACTCACAAAAAGAAAACGAAGGGGTCAACTATCCATGGTCATCTGCCTCCATTACTTTCCAGAGTCCATTAGGCTATGATTTATGGTTATCAAACTCCAGGTAGGGGCAGACATTCTCATGCTTTTGGTGCAGCCCTCCCACTGCATTCCCTCAGGTAGTGGGAGGAAAATGGGGAGGGGACCAGTGTTGTGTGCATTGTGACACCACTTCTGGTAAAAGTGCCATCACAGGAGATTGCTCTTCACCTGAGGAGGGCGGGGTTTGGGAAGGGACTTCAATGCCATAAAATCCAATTGCCAAAGCAGCCATTTTCTCCAGGGGAACTGATCTCTGTAGTCTGGAAGTCAGTTGTAATAGCAGGAGATCTCCAGCCACCACCTGGACGTTGGCAGCCCTACCTACATCACAGCCACCCATGACAATCTAGGAATTCCCAAAGTCTCTATGATCTTAAGAGAGTTGTGGGTGGCAGTGATGTCACTTCCAGGTTTTCACCAGAAGTGACATTGTGATGGACGCAACACAGATTTTCAAGAGTTCTGCCCCTCCAACAGTTCCAGCTATTTGTGGGGGCTGTGCTGGCAACCCTATATCATGGCCAATTGATAAACTCACATGCTATCTGCAGCTCAATACGTGGGCCTACACAAATCTCTTCCTTAAGTGGCAGTGAAGGCCATGCTAAGTGCAAGGGAATGAATTATGGAACATTGGGGCCTTTTTCTAGTTCAACGTCTCTATGATACCATGATTACAGAACATGTATGGTCCATTTCCAGATGACCACAAAAGCTACAGTGGGTGCATGTGTTTGGTGTCTCATTTGCCTGGTCATCCTGAAGATTGACATGGGTACTGATGTGAGCCACACAGAGGCACTACAATCCATGGGCTGTACGTGCATGGCACTGCCTTTGAAGGTGATTTGGAGGCACATAGAAAACCACACTACAGTTTTACCTACAAATTGAGCATTGCTGTTTCAGACCATCAAATACTGGTGCAAACTTTACTTTTCCCTCCTATCATGTACATGACTAGGGGGACTAGGTTGCCAGGTCCCCCTTTCCAACTGGCAGAAGGTTTTTGGGGTGGAGCCTGAGGAGGGTGGGGTTTGGGGAGAGGAGGGACTTCAATGCCTTAGAGTCCAATTGCCAAGGCGGCCATTTTCTCCAGGTGAACTCAACCCCAAGGGTCTTCTTCCACTGATTCTTTGTGATACCTTTAGCTCAAAGTGGATAATAGCCATTGAAGGCAAACTAAATAACCTGGTTTTACCCCCCCTAGCACTACTTCAGTTAGGGTGGGATCAAGCTAAGTCAACTATAAACCAAATGGTTAAAGATATCAAGCGACAAGTAGATCTAGCAAGAGTGCTCCTATTTATGGCTCCCCCCTACTCCAAATTTATCCTTGCACCGGCAGCCTATCTCCGTTACTTAGAGATAAACAAATATAGGAGGGCTTTTACCTTGGCTAGGTGTGCAGCCTTACCCTCTGCTATGTTAGAGGGGAAATTCAAGAAGCTACTCAGGGCAGAGAGACTATGCCCCTGCAAATCCGGGGATTTAGAAACCACTGAACATGTTCTCCTGAACTGTAACTTTTACACTATACCCAGTTCTAAGTTTATTGAGCCCCTCATACTGAGAATGGGACCCGGCAGGGAAAGAGAAAAGATAGAAAAGCTCCTACAAGGAGATAATCCCTCAATCACCTCTCAGGTAGCAAAATTTTGTGTGACTGCAATGAAAATTCATTGCCACTGAGTAGTCTCTTAGTCCAAATGGCATATGTAACTTGGATGTTATTTTGTTTTATCTTGTTTTATCTGGCCAAGGGCCGCAAATAAACTATCTATCTAGGTCAGTGATGGCGAACCTTTTAGAGACCGAGTGCCCAAACTGCAACCAAAAACCCACTTATTTATTGCCGAGTGCCAATGCGGCAATTTAACCTGAATACCACCCCCAGAGGGGGCCCAGAGGGAGAGGCTAGGGTTGCCAAGTTCCTCTTCGCCATGAGTGGGAGGTTTTTGGGGTGGCGCCTGAGGAGGGCAGGGTTTGGGGAAGGACTTCAGTGCCATAGAGTCCAATTGCCAAAGTGGCAATTTTTTCCAGGGGAACTGATCTCTATTGGTTGGAGATCACCTGTAATAGCAGATCTCCAGCTAGTACCTGGAGATTGGCAACTAGTTCCTTAGTGTTTTCTCTCTACATATCAAGACAAATGGAAAGGTGTTTGGAGGATAGCTTGTGGGCACTTCAAAGGTGGAATAGGACTGCACGCCCCTCCGCCCGCACAGACCCAGAGGGCGCCGGATGAGCCGCTGGAGGGAAAGAAGGAAGGAAGGAAGGAAGGAAAGAAGGGAAGAAGGGAAGGGAGGGGGAAAGGGAAGGAAGGGAGGGAGAGAAAGAAAGAAAAAGAGAGAAAGGGAGAAAGAAATGGAGCAAGGGAGAGAAAGAAAAGGACAGAGGGAGACAGAAAAAGAAAGAGGCCATTTATGCATGGGAGGTTTTGCCTTGGATTTGCCACTCGGTGGGGCGCGGCGGCAGGCTTGTGAGAGGCGAGCAGGGTGGGGCAGAGGGCGCCTCCTTCGCACCCACCGACCAGCCATGCCCCTCCGCCCGCACAGGCCCAGAGGGCGCCGGAGAAGCCGCCAGCCATGCCGAGTGTGGGCGCTCGGCTTCTGTTCCCCGCTCTCCAACCCGCCTGGCTGGCCGCGCACGCTCCAGCGGCAGCAATGGCGGCAGCTTCTGTGGGAGAGTCCGGGGGCCACCGCCAATGATGTCGGAGGTTCCCCACCCCTGGGGTACAGCCTCCCCCATCCGGGGTGGGGCAGAGCCGGAAAGGCCAGAGGATTGGAGGAACCGTGAGTGCCGGCAGAAAGGGCTACGCGTGCCGGAAGTGGCACCCGTGCCATAGGTTCGCCAACACGGATCTAGGTGAACTGATCTCTATCGGCTGGAGATCAGTTGTAATAGCAGGAGATCTCCAGCTAGTACCTGGAGGTTAATAGAAACAAAGAGGATAACCTATGCTGGAACTAGTGGAGACTGTTGGAGAAGGCAGCATGTGGCTCAATAGTAAAACTAAAGTAAACCCAAATTGGGATATGTATATGAAAAGAACTGCAAGGGTGATTAATTCTAAACCAAAACAATATTAATACACCAACATCAAATAATTAGCATACATCAAATAATGCACAGGAGCTTGAGGGAGGTCATATAATCTGTGTTGGAATGCACACGGAAACCTCAAACTACAAACAAGGTGAATAAGGATACAATGTATACAATGTTACAATGTATAAGCCTCAAACAAACTGAAAAAATGGATACAGTAAAGAAAAGTTGAAACAAGCCTCACCAGGCTTATATATAATGTATTTAAAGGTGGAAACAAAAGCCTCACCCGGCTGTTATTGTAAAGAACAAATGAAATAATTGGTGCAAAAGCTCAAAGTCATAGTCCATAATTCAACACAAAGAAAACTGAGCCGGTGGATAAACAGGTGGGTACAAAACAAGGACGCGTTTCGAAATCCTTCATCAGCTTGCCAACCACGTAATGGATTAAAGGAACCACCATTCATTCACTGAAGTTGCAATGAATCTAAATATAATAAACAGAGGCTTGTAGTAAAGAAATCACTATACTAGCTTAAAAAACAATGATGAGCAAGTGGAATGCCAAAGCTTACCCACTGCTTTGTAAATTATTTTTCTCTTCCAAGAGGGAGACTCATATTGAGAACGTTCCTGGAACATAATAAGGCTAGTTGTTATAAGATATTACTATTGAGCCACGTGCTGCCTTCTCCAACAGTACCTGGAAGTTGGCAACCCTATACATGACTCAGCTTAGTCATGAATGTATTTGCCCTCAACTTGCTATTGGCGTATTGCAACCACGCAGCGATAAATTGATGCTTTTCAAGGGTTTTCAATACATACTCGTGACTTCAAGAGCATACTTGTATTAGTAAGAGAGCAATTCTAATGTGTATTCAATGGGGCTTACTCCCAGGAAACTGTTGTTGGGATTGCACCATTATTCATGTGATACAAAAAGCATCTTACCAAAATGATAGAATTTGTTTGTCACCTTCTGTCTTCTGTCAGCAGGTGAAGACTGTTCAGTTTTGTTTGGCAGTCGTTCACCGACCCTCCTTCATGTTCAAGTGTTTTGTTAATTGTTGTTTTTTAATAGCTTGATATATTTTTTTAATAGCTTGATATATTTTTTTAATAGCTTGATATATTTTTTTAATAGCTTGATATATTTCAGGTTGATTTTAATGGTTTAGATTGTTTGCTGCTTTGGGGACCCTATGTTGGTCAGAAAGGTGGCATAAAAATGTTTTAAATAAACATAATACATAAATAAAATTATGTAACCACAATAGGGTTGCCTACCTCCAGGTAGTCAATCAATATAAACAAACATAAAGCTGTAGTATAGTATTAGAAATCAAAATTACAGCCTAAGGCTTCAATAATACAATAGTCAATATTTCCAAAAAGGCAAAGTTTACTTAATTGCCTATGCGTGTGTTATTCTTCAATCACATATATTCGTTTTGCTTATAGGTTTTCCTTGTTATTTGCACAAGCCAAAATTTCTTTGTTGTTTTCACAAAGCAATATGGTTATACAAGCAACAGCTCAAAATTGGACTCTATGGCATTGAAATCCCTCCCTTCCCCAAACCCCACCCTCCTCAGGCTCCACCCCAAAAACCTCCCACTGGTGGCAAAGAGGGACCTAGCAACCCTAAACCACAATTATCTTAACATTTCCAGACTTTAATTATGCATTGCTGGTGTTCTCCAGGGAGGCTGGGCTCCAGCAAGCCTTAATGTTCTTTCCGAAGCAGTTAGGTTTATGCTAGGAACGTGCCTTCTGAAAGCAACGGCTTAGCCATTTGCCTTTCCTTTCCCATTAATCTGGCTTCCATGCATGCCCTCTACTTTGCAATTACCGTTGCAATAAACATTTCAAGTGGCAAGCAAGTGAATAACCTTTCTGGTAGATTTCAGGTTCAAGATTTAAGACAATGATCTTCTGCCCAAATTTATCTGCTCAGATTGAGAGCAGCCATTTTGCTCTTATTCTACATAGTTCCTCGAGGGATAAAGCCAAGAAGCAGAGCAAATACTTATGCAAGGCAAGGTATGGTAAAGAAAATGGCTGGAATATATTTTCCAGGGGCTTTCCAGAGGGAAAGGAAGCACCATACACATGTCTTATACTGAATCAGATCCTTGGTCTGTTAAGGTCAGTATTATCTATTCTGGCAGGGGCTCTCCAGGGTCTCAAACAGAGATATTCCACATCACCGCCCACCTGATCTTTTAAACTGGAGATGCTGAGAATTGAACCAAGGACCTTCTGCAAGCAAAGCAGAAGCTCTTTCACTGAACCACAACCCCTCCCCAATACAAGACAGACATTTCAGACAGAACTACAGTGCCTCCTTCTTTCTACTAGGGATGCCAGCCTCCAGGTGGGATCTGGTGATCCTCCGGAATTACAGCTCATCTCCAGACTACAGAGATCAGTTCCCTTGGAGAAAACGTCCTACCATGTCCTTGTTCTTTTTCTCACTTTGAACATAACACCTGTTTGACCGCTGTGTGAACAGACTGCTGGACTTGATGGGCCTTGGTCTGATCCAGCTTGGCTTTTCTTATGTTCTTATGTTCTTATAACAAAAGAACCCTTTTTATTTGTGTTCAGTGTCTCTCTCACTAGCCTAAACTCATACTGAGCTTTAGCTTTTCTAATACTCTCCCTACCAGCACTGGTAGCTTGTTTATATTCATCCTTGGCTATAAGGCCCTCCTTCCATTTCCTAAATGTGTCTTTTTTACATTCTCAAATCTTTAGAAAGCCGTTTGTGGAGCCGCCCTGGTTTATTTAGGCTTCTCCCATTTTCCCTTCAATATTTCACTTTTAAGAAACTCCCACCCTTTTTAAACTATCTTCTTAAGTATTTCTAACCATGGGATTATACCCAGCATAACTTTTAAGTTTGTTAAAATCTGCTGCTCTAAAGTCCAACTGTGTACAGCTTTTCCCTTCCCCAAGATTGTAAATTCCAAAATTATATGGTCACTGCTACCCAGGGCACCCACAACTTTCACCTCGTCAACCAGCTCTTCCCTGTTGGTGAGAATCAAGTCCAAGATAGCAGACCCCCTTGTTTCCCTCTCCACTTTCTGGAAAATGAAGTTGTCAGCAAGACAAGTCAGGAATTTATTTGACCTTTCATTTTTAGCAGATTTGGGATTCCAACAGATATCTGGGTAATTGAAATCTCCCATGACCACTGTGTCTTTTCTCATTGAGAACTTTGTAATTTGGTCTAGGAGTGTCTCATCCACGATGCCTATTAAAGGTTAATGAATGAATGAATAAATGAGTGTCTCATCCAAGTCCTCTGCCTGGCTTGGTGGTCTATAGCAGATCCCCCCCAGAGTATCACTATTATTTCTTGCTTCTTTTATTTTTACCCAGAGATTTTCAGCTGAACCTCCATGCTCAGATTCATGTATTTCCTCACAAGTATACACATCCTTGACATATAATGCTACACCTCTCCCCTTCCTTATTTGTCTATCCCTTTTAAACAAGTTGCACCCCTCAATCCTAATATTCCAATTGTGAGTGTCATGGTATTATATTCTTGCTGATCTCTCTCCCCAAAGTCCTAATACAAGAAGGGGATTTTGACCTAATAGGCATTACTGAAACTTGATGGGATGACCAACCTGAATTCAGGGTACAGTGCTAAACCCATTTCTGGACTACGCCACTTCAGACTCCTGATGGGATCTCATATGATCAAATGCTTCTCCACTTTTTTTAAAAAAAACCTTGCATGTAGAAAACTAGCAAGTCTATGAGACTCTAAAACCCATCTCCGTGACATCCCATTCAGACTTTTTTAAAACCATTGAATTATGTGGGCCCCTGCCTGCAGTCTAAAGTAGTTAGGGTACTGCGAGGTAGTCGCAGGAGATCTCCTGCTAATACAACTGATCTCCAGCCGATAGAGATCAGTTCACCTGGAGAAAAATGGCCGCTTTGGCAATTGAACTCTATGGCATTGAAGTCCCTCCCCTCCCCAAACCCCGCCCTCCTCAGGCTCCGCCCCAAAAATCTCCCACTGGTGGCAAAGAGGGACCTGGCAACCCTAGAAGCTTCGGTTCCCGCCTAAACGGGAGCAGCGTTTGCAGCCCGGGCAGGAGGCAAGCCAGAGCGCACGGGGAGCAGGGAGCAAAATGACCAGCCGACATGCGCTTTTGCGCGTGCTCGTCGGGCTCGCGCCGCCCCCGTCTCCCCAGCAACAGGGCTCGTGCCAGCCTGCACCTCCCCAGCAACAACTCCCCATTGGCTGGCCCCCTCGGGTCCAAACCAATGGGAGCTTTGGGCGGGAGCAGGAGGGGGCAGGGCTAACCCTCCCACGTTAGTATATAACGGGGAGGGCGGCCCGCCCCCGGCTCATTCCGTCTTTTCCTTTGACCCACCCACCCTCCGTAGCTTCAGTCACAACTTGGGCGGATAGGCATGGAAATGTGTAGGTTGGGGGGGGAAAGCGAACTGGAGGGGTCGCTTTCCTAACTCAGGCAAGCAGCGGGTAAGCACCCAGTGGTGATCGTCCTGGTGTTTTATTGGTCCCCGCAAAGGTTGGCACACCAGGCCGCATTGGGGTCGGCCTTGGTACCTGACACATGGTTTCCTGCTGCGCCACATAGGGGTCGCAGCTGTTGCCAATTCCAAGTTGTGGCCTATTACCTTCCAAACTATCTATCAATCCTTTTCTAATAAAGTATGATGTATGTTGTTGTTTACTAAAGTTGTGTTGCATTAAATTGCTCTTTAATGTCTTCACTTATAACTTTAGCACGTCAGCCTTCCCTTCCATTTAGCCCTGGGCCTGCAAGTAGTACAATCCAGAAATAGTTTTATTTCTGTTGTTGGAGCAAACTAGGCTGAAATTTCCATTCTCACTTCAGAACACACCTTTAAAAAAAAAAAGTTACATTGCAACTTGATTGTACTTTCAAGGCAGTGAGCAAACTGTTAGACCGAACACATCTTAGACTAGAAGGGGGGAGGGGTGACAACCTGCATTTTTAGCAGCATTCCGTAGTAAATTTTTCACATCACCGTGCTTAGGATGTACAGCTGAAGTGAACAATTGCAATCTGAAAATGCGGGGATCGTAAAAAAACATACCAAAAACCTAAAGCAACGGTGGCGATGTCAGTTCTGAGGAAGATTTGCATTCCATTTCAGAAAGTTCTGACTGATGCGCAGTAATAAAATATGACGCCGAATAAATTGGTGTAATGAGATATAACCAGAATCCATGGCATGATGTCCTAAAATGGAGACCTTTGATCTGGTAAATCTGACCTCTTAATTTGATTTGAATAAACTGTAACGACTGCAAGACTGTAAGACTGCAAGAGGTTTTAATGAATTGCTTTACGCAAAAAGGAAAAGCAGATCTAGGAAGCTAGTTTATAATGAGGCGAAGCGTTGTTGTCGACTGGGATTGGAAGCAGCACAAGGGCCCTAAATGGAGGTCTTTTCCAGCCTATCAAGATGCTTTGTGTAGAGACTCCAGGGATGGAGCCTGGGACGTTCTGCATCATAAGAAGTAGGGTTGCCCACCTCCAGGTACTAGCTGGAGATCTCCTGCTATTGCAGCTGATCTCCAGCCGATAGAGATCAGTTCACCTGGAAAAAATGGCTGCTTTGGCAATTAAACTCTATGCATTGAAGCCCCTCCCCAAACCCTGCCCTCCTCAGGCTCTGCCCCAAAAACCTCCTGCCAGTGGCAAAGAGAGACCTGGCAACTCTAATAAGAAGTATGTACTGCACCATAGGGCCCATCTACAGATCCACACCTAACCCAGTCTACATTATCATGAACAGAGCCAGCATGGTGTAGTGGTTAAGAGCAGCAGATTCTAATCAAGAGAACCGGGTTCGATTCCCCACTCCTGCACATGAAGCCTGCTGGGTGACCTTGGGCCAGTCACAGTTCTCTCTGAACTCTTCCAGCCCACAAGGAGGCGGGCAATGGCAAAGCACCTCTGGACATCTCTTGCCTTGAAAACCCTACGGGGATTGCCATAAATTAGCTGTGACTTGACAGCAATTTCCACCACCACAGGTTATGAGGAGCTATTGCTCCGAACGCTGTTCTGAACCAGCCTCAATGCTCTTGAGGTGTTTCCATCTTTGTCTGCTTCTACAATGAGCCCAATGGGGGTCCGTTTTATTGATGTCTTGTTTTATAATTAATGCTCAATGTAAAAGCAAAGAATTAAGAATGCTGACAGATGTAACAGTTATGGGGTTGTAGGACAAGGATGTATTTTATCTCCCAATCACTTCAATTGGTCGAGACACCTGTGGGCCAGGCACCACCAGCAGACCACGCGATGAAGAATTAAATGATCTTGGGGGGATATATAGGGTCCTGAAGGTAGGAAGCTGCAAGACCGTTTAGGGCTTTAAAGGCACCTTGAACTTGACTCGGAAACTAATAGGCAACTATTGTAGCTGCTTAAGTACAGGTTGAATATCGGATGACCATGATGTATTGGTCAACAGCCTAGCAGCCCCATTCTGTATAGCCTGAAGTTTCCAAGCAGACTCAAGGGCAGCCCTGTGTAGAGCAAGTAGCAGTAGTCCAACCTGGAAGTGACTGGCATTTATCACCATGGCCAGGTCCAAGTGAGATAGAAAGGAGAACAGCTGATGAGCCCGGCAAGGACAGAAAAACGCCAACCTCACCACTGAAGACACCTGTTCCTTCATGGTGAGAGAGGCATTTCGCCAAACCCCCACACTCTTCCTGGAATCCACTGACAATAGATGGACTCCATCAAGAGGCATAAGAGAATAATAATAAGGTTGTGATGGGTAGCCATGTTAGTCGGTCTATAGCAGTAGAAAAGAGCAAGAGTCCAGTGGCACCTTAAAGACTAACGAAATTTCTGGCAGGGTATGAGCTTCCGTGAGTCACAGCTCACTTCCTTCAGATCAGGTATGGAGGTGGATAAAGATACTTTGCTACACTAAAGTATCTGAAAAAAGTGAGCTGTGACTCACGAAAGCTCATACACTGCCAGAAATTTTGTTAGACTTTAAGGAGCTACTGTATTCTTGCTCCTTTCTAATAATAAGGTTGTTAGAAGTGTTCTGTTACCTCCCACTGGGAACTCAATTCCCAGGCATATGGGGGCTAGGTTTAGATGGTGACCATAGCATGTGAGCAGAGGATGCTTCAGTTTTCTCCTCTGTGCTGTTTTCCTGATCTGAGATGGTCCCAGGAGACGTTGTTTGCCCCACTTGTGTGACAGGTCACACACAGGTTTCCCCAGTGGGGTAAATAGCACCCCAGGGGCCTTTCAGGTTGGAAAAAGTGAGAGGGAAGAGGCAGCTTGGTATAGAGGTTAAGAGCGGTGGTTTGGAGCGGTGGACTCTAATCTGGAGAACCGGGTTTGATTCCCCACTCCTCCACATGAGCGGTGGAGGCTAATCTGGTGAATTGGATTTGTTTCCCCACTCCTACACATGAAGCCATCTGTGGGACCTTGGGCTAGTCGCACTTTCTCAGCCCCACCTACCTCACAGGGTGTCTGTTGGGGGGGGGAAGGGAAGGTGATTGTAAGCCGGTTTGATTCTGCCTTAAGTGGTGGAGAAATTCAGCATATAAAAACTCTTCTTCTTCTTCTTCTAATCCCCCTCTCTCTAGCGTTATGGTTCCAATTCGAATCAGGCCCACGTGTGTCTGGGAACTCTGTACATGTGCTGGTCTATGACCGTAACAACAATAAACTAAGTATGTCTGGGAACTGAGCTCTCAGTGGGGGGCTTGCAGCTCACATCTGATAGAAACGATGCAAAGAGAATGATGCAGGTTGCTTTGGTTCCTCACTGGGGATAAAGCTGGGGTAGAAAGGGAGCAAATAAATAAATAAACTCTTCACTGTTTTTTACTTTAAGTAAAAACAGCTGGAAGAACAGGCAGCTGCATAAATGGGAAATTATGGTCCATGGCAACTGTGAATGTATCAGCCAGTAGGAAAAAAATTAAACAATCGACCATTAAAAAAAATCCTAGGAACTATATGCTTGGTATTATATGCCTGATAAACCTTAATGTCTTCCCTCTGGTTTTGTTTGATCATTTTGTTCCCGTACCTGGAACAAAAATTTTACTTCATTTAAATAGCTGCAAACACTTATAATACCAGGTTTGTCCTTGGCTCAGCTTAATCTGGGCCGAAGCTATGCCTCATGAAGGGCTTTGGTTAATACTTCAGCAGTACAATATTGCTGTTTAGTTTTCAAGCTCTGCGGATTTTCCAAAAAGTGCTTTTGAAAAACCAAGGCTACAATGGTTACTTGCTTCCTGATTGATCTGCAGCAAAAAAGAGATGAGGTTGATATAGGGTTGCCAGATGCCTGGTGCCAGCAAGGGAACCCTCGCCCGCATTCTCTGTCCATTTATGCTTGGTAATTAGCAGCGCGTTCGAGGCTGAAGTGCCCCGCATATTTTTTCGAGTTTTTCACGCTGAACAGTCATTCAGGAAGTGCCAGTGAAGCCGGCGCATACCTGTTTCGCATTTCTTAAGAGCCGCTTGAACACGACCTTTTATGTTTGCTCTGCCCCCGCCTCGAAGAATCCCCTCAAGGATGCATGCAAAATCAGAGCCACGCATTAGCTATGGTTGCTAATGGACGGAACAAAGGAGCAGGCGAGTGGGGGGTGGAATTTATCCTTTTGCGTTGGGACCATGAATAGGCATTTTAAAGGTTGCATTTTAAAAAAGAGCTTTGAGCAAACATCAAAACTGACCCTGCATAAATGGCCATAGTCTCCTCGCTGGTGCTCTATGGAGTGGAAGCGGGATGACATCACGCAACACTGCAGTGTCACATCCTGTTAGGAACCTGGATGTGACATTGCTGCACCGTGCAGTTCTCTATGAATTAACCCAATCTCTATGGGTTTCATTGAAAACCTAAAGCGTCACCCAATGTAGTGATATCACTTTGGGAGGAGGAGGAGGAGGAGGAGGAGGAGGAGTTGGTTTTTATATGCCAACTTTCTCTGCTACTCTCACTTGAGAATCAAACCGGTTTACAATCACCTTCCCTTCCCCTCAACAGATACTCTGTGAGGTAGGTGGGGCTGAGACAGCTGTGACTAGCCCAAGGTCACCCAGCTGGCTTCGTGTGTAAAAGTAGGGAAACAAATCCAGTTCACCAGTTTAGCCTCCGCCACTCATGTGGAGGAGTGGGGAATCAAACCCGGTTCTCCAGATCAGAGTCCACCGCTCTAAACCACCGCTCTTAACCACTACACCATGCTGGCTCAAGTAGTGTCACAGTGGTGTGTGACATGGTTTTACCAGGTCTCCATCCCCCCTAATCTCCCACCAGTTGCCAGCACAACAACACTGCAGATTAAAAACCAAATAAACTCCCCCACACACACATATGTCCCACCCCCACTAAAAGATGCCTGCGGTTCATACCACATCCAAAGCCCTGGCAAACAAACAAGGCTTACAGGGCCACCTGAAGATCTCCAATGAGGGGGCTCCCCTCACTTTTTCCATAGGGTTGCCAACCTCCAGGTGGCCCCTGGAGATCTGCTGCTATTACGATTGATCTCTAGGTGATCGACACCAGTTCCCCTGGAGACAATGGCTGCTTTGCAGGGTTGACTCAATGGCATTACACCCTGGTGAGGTCCCTCCCCAGGCTCCATTCCCAAAATCTCCAGGTATTTCCCGACCCAGAGCTGGCAACCCTACTTCTTCAAAGAGTGGGAACCCTGATGGGACAGGCACAAGCTAGTCTGGGCCTTAGTTCCCACAGTGCTAGGGGTGCTGCTAGCCTCCATCTGGGGCCTAGAGATAGGGTTGCCAGGTCCCTCTATGCCACTGGCAGGAGGTTTTGGGGGCGGAACCTAAGAAGGGTGGGGTTTGGAGAGGGGAGGGACTTTCTCCATTTTCTCCAGGTGAACTGATCTCTATCAGCTGGAGATCAGTTGTAATAGCAGGAGATCTCCTGCCACCACCTGGAGGTTGGCAACCCTACCTAGAGAGCTCCTGGAATTACAGCTGATCTCCTGATGACAGAGAACAGTTCCCTTGGAGAAAAATGGCTGATTTGGAAGGTGGATTCTATGATATTATACCCTGCTGAGGTCTCTCCCCTCCACAAACCCTGCCTTACTCAGGATCTATCCCCAGATCTCCACGAATTTCCCAACCCAGAGCTGGCAACCCTGCATAACACTTACCGGTATCCCATTTGGAAAGTATATGTGAAGGAGATGCCTAGTTCATGGGGTTCAATTCCCTCCACACCGCCCTTCAATACGAGTGAATCTGTATCCAGAAGTGCTTTCCATGTGTGGAAATGTGTTCCTTGCTGGAAAGGTTTTAATGCAACTTCTTCCACATGAGGACATATTTACACAACAAGCCTATATCAGTTTTATACCACTTTATATGTCATCACTTTCCCCCAAAGAATTATGGGAGTTGTAGTTTAATAAAATACAAGAAATTATATATTTAATGTGCTTAAGACCCACACAATGGCTATTAAACCACAGTTACATCTGTAAATATATCCTAAATGTGTTTATGATGAAAGCAATGGATGATTCAGATTCCTAATAAAACTATTTTATTTAAACGGTTTAAATGGCTTTTGGTCCTTTTCATAATGCTCATACAAGGAGAGGATCTCAGTCCATTTTGAGTGCAATTTCATGTAAGCGAGTGCATCGAATTGCTTATTCCTTGCGTTTATTTCCCTTTGTCTGCTCAATTTTAATTCACTCTTAACACATAAATAAGCACTAATCCAACCCGCATGGTAAGAACTGCTACTGAGGCTTTTTAAAGAACTCTCCCTATTGTGCCTGCAGCATTGAAACCAAGGGGGATAAGGTACAAAAAGTGCAAAACTTGCCTTTTTCCTCCCCGTGGCTCTCGTCAAGGGGGTGCGCCGTGTTGCCCTGCTTAGCAATTTAGCCCACTTAGACCTTTTAAAATTAACAGACAAGAAGCTGCATGCCCAATAGCGCTGCCTGGGGAGCGGATCCACAAGCAGAAGCAGCAGGAGGCAGCCATGCAGATCGAGGGCAAATTGCGATTTCATGTCTATCTTCATAAGGAGAGCGATTTGCAGCTGGGAGTCTTCTCTGATATTACTTTAGCACAGCATTTTTCAATCTGTTGAGACCTAGGGCACGGGTATATTTCTGAATGGAAAGCATAATTCTTTGTACAGTGTGCGTATGTGTATGGATATGTACAGGATGGATGGATGGATGGATGGATGGATGGATGGATGGATGGATGGATGGATGGATGGATGGGTGGATGGATGGATGGATGGATGGAAAGAAGAAGAAGAAGAAGAAGAAGAAGAAGAAGAAGAAGAAGAAGAAGAAGAAGAAGAAGAAGAATTGATGTGTCAATTTTCTCTTCTTTTTAAGGAGAATCAAATTGGCTTATAATCTCCTTCCCTTCCTCTCCCCACAACAGACACTTTGTGAGGTAGATGGGGCTGAGAGAGTGCATGAGTTTTCCGTACATTAGAGATGACCTCACTGCCAGCCCTCACAAATCCTGGGACTTCCCATTCCTCTATAAACCCAATTCTTCCCTCTCCCCTGAGCTCAGCCCGGGTGAAATCCCCATGTATAAGGTAAAGTGCGGAACATGGAAGCTTGGTTTCTCTCACAGCCAATTACAAAGCAGCGTGTAAAGAGGCAGGGATTCAAATGCTTCCTGCTTCCTCAGAGCTCTTTCTGATCAGAAGAAAGGCTTTTTAAAACCGAGGCTTAGATTTCCCCCCCCCTTCAGATTGCTCCATTATTTGTTTTTTGTTTAAAGGGACGGGGACTTGATTTGAGCTTGGAGACTGCTGGTGCATAGATTCCCAACAGGAAAGTGGGTCCAGCAAGCAATGAACCTCAGGTAAAACTCCTATGCATAGACGACCATGGTTGCTTTGACCCTCCTACCAGCCTTTCTGACCCTAGGAAAGTTTACTCCTGGGGTCACAGGACCCACATGGAGTAATATCTATGTCAGGGGTGGGGAACCTTTTTCCTGCCAAGGGCCATTTTCACATTTATAACAGTGTTCGGGGGCCATACCAGGCATAGATCTCCCAGTGTGGGGGAGGGGGAGAAAGAGGCTAGGGTTGCAAGCTCTCCAGCCACCTTAGAAAGAAAGAAAGAAAGAAAGAAAGAAAGAAAGAAAGAAAGAAAGAAAGAAAGAAAGAAAGAAAGAAAGAAAGAAAGAAAGAAAGAAAGAAGGGAAGGGAAGGGAAGGGAAGGGAAGGGAAGGGAAGGAAAGGAAAGGAAAGGAAAGGAAAGGAAAGGAAAGGAAAGGAAAGGAAAGGAAAGGGAAGGGAAGGGAAGGGAAGGGAAGGGAAGGGAAGGGAAGGGAAGGGAGAAAGAAAGGAAGGAAGGAAGGAAGGAAGGAAGGAAAGAAAAAAAGTAAGAAGGGAAGGGAGGAAGGGAAGAAGGGAAGGAAGGAAGGAAAGAGAGGATGGGAGGCTTCTCCCCCACACACACACGCACGCACTCACCAGCAGCCCGGGGATCTCGCGCGCACACACACACACATACACGGAGAGGGCTGGGGGGGACCCTCCGGTGGCAGCGCGGCAGCGCGCAAGCCGGGGGCATGGAGCACGGGAAGGCCTGGGGGGGGGACCTTCAGCTTTGTGCGCAGGCGCTTTGGCTTCCCAGTGAAGCCCGAAGTGCTGAGACGAGGGCTGGTTAGTGACAGCTAGGTCCATGGAGCTCCCCAGGCTCGGCAGGCGGGCCGTGGAGCTCCCAGCCTCGGCAGGTGGGCCGGGGGCTGGACAAAATGATCTTGCGGGCCGGATCCGGCCCGCGGGCCGGAGGTTCCCCACCCCTGATCTATGTGGATCAGAAGGCTGCATTGGGGAGCGGGAAAGGGGTGAAATTTCTCCCCGGAAAAGGAAGAAAGGAGTGATTTTGACCCCTTCCACATGGCATCCTTCTGAGCTATGCGGCTCCACATGGGTCCCACAACCTCGGAAAGAAATTGTCTGGGGGTCCAGAATAGATGCTAAGGACAGACCACTGGCACTCGCTTAGTCCTTCAGGCCTTGCCCTGGATCCAACTCAACAAATCCAAGAGAATTATAATTTAGCGAGGATGGTAAGAACTCTCTGTGTAAGCTCCCCAGTCCCTGCCCCCTTGCGGAATTACAGTTCTCAGAGTTCTGCGGAGAAGAGGGATAAATATTAAGCCAACTTAAATATGCCCCTTTTCCCCCCAAGGCTGAGATGGAAAGCTGCATGGTAGAAACCATTCAACCTGCATGGCCTACGTTGTCATTCCCATGCTGAAGAGAAACAAAGGCTAATTAGTGTCAGATTCCTCCATCCACACCCACCGTGTTATCCCACTGCTATGCATGAATAGAGTGTTATTTCATCTTCTCAAACAATGAAACAGGAGAGGTGTTAAAAAAAGAAGAGCCTCCCAAGATATGTCAGTTTGTTCTGGTGCTAGGTTGGAAGCAGACATATGAAAGCTCTGCTGACGTGAGCAGTATATTATATGGATAAACTAAACGGTTGTCTCCTTGCTCCCTCCAATGAATTGGAAAATTGCCAGAGGGAACAGTGAACCTGAACTCACATTACGCTGCTTGCTTAAGTTTCTGTCGGTATGTCATGGGTACAGACTCCTGATACTAGGGTTGCCAGCACTGCCTTGTCAATGCTGAGAGATTTTAAGCACAGTTCCTGGGGAAGGTGAGTTTGTGGAAGATGGGACTGCTAGGTCATGCTCTAGGACTTTCCCCTAATCTCTATAGTAAAGACCATAGAGAGGTGGGGAAATCCCTAGAGTGTCAATGTGGAGGCCCTTTTCTGGCCATTTTTTCTCCCACTCTTCAATTTTCTCAAGAGCAGGTGATTGGACTCAGAAGACCTGAGTTCAAACAGGGATAAGCCTGTGCCAGACAGTCTCTCCCAGCCTCATCCTTCCCTCACAAGATTTCTTATTAAGTATTTTATTAAAACTTTTATATCCTGCCTTTCCCCATGGTTCAAGATGGTTTCCAATATATAATTAAACATGAAACACCCCCAAACACCCCAGCATCCTAATAAAATGTCTGCAATTAGGGTTGCCAGCCTCCAGGTAGGACCTGGAGATCTCCTGGAATTACAGCTCATCTCCAGGCTACAGAGATCAGTTCCCCCTGGAGAAAATGGCTGCTTTGGAGGGTGGACTCTATGGCCAAAAACACATGGTCCCTTAACCCACTTTATTCCCCATTTCAGCCAGGATCAAATTTACCCGGGCTGGGGGGGGGGGGACTGTACGCATTACCTTGAAAAGCAGGGACGAAACTGTGCCAGTCGATCCATGTAAACAGAAAATGTGGGAGACATGAAGTTCCTGTTTAGTTTGGCACACACCCCATGCCCCCGGTGATTGGTCGTTTCAAATTGACTAGGGCTGTCAAAAAAACAAAAATTCGGTACAGTTCGGATTCGGCCGAATTTGACCCTTGTGGGTTCGGTACATGCCGAAGTCCGAACTCCCCCGCTTCGGATCCCCGGTAATTCGGGGGGATCCAGAGTTCGGGGGGAAATTCGGCCCCAGCGTGCCTTCAGAGGGATTCCCTGAAGGCGCGCGGGGGCCCTTTAAACTGATCTGAGCCTCCCAGCTGGGAGGCGCAGGTCAGTTTAAAGGGCAGCCCGCCCCCCTTCAGCGGGCTCCCAGCTGGGAGGCTCAGATCAGTTTAAAGGGCAGCCCGAGCCTCTCCAGCGGAGCCCGCTGAAGGGAGGCGGGCTGCCCTTTAAACTGATCTGCGCCTCCCAGCTGGGAGGCTCAGATCAGTTTAAAGGGCAGCCCGCGCCTTTCAGCGGGCTCCCCTGAAGGGGGCCGAATTTGCCGAATTTATTCGCGAACTCCCAAACTCGCTGAATTCGCCCCCCCCCCGGTTGCCCGCCAGTTTTGAGTTCGGATCCGTCCGAACAGAAAATCACCGAATCAGGGGAAATTCGGTTGATTTTCAGTTCGGACCGAACCGAATTGACAGCCCTAAAATTGATCAATGAGGGCCATCCCTACCTGGGGAAACGACCAATCACCGGGGGTGGGGGTGTTGCAAGCTAAACAGGAACTGTGCATGTCTCCCGCATTTTCTGTGTACATGGATGGATTTGCGCACAGTTTCGCCCCTGCTTTTCAAGGTAATGTGTACAGTTTTACCCCAGCCAGGGCAAATTTGATCCTGGCTGAAACGGGGAATAAAGTGGGTTAAGGGACCATGCGTTTTTGGCCTATCTCATTGTACCCCACTGAGATCCCTCTCCTTCCCAGGATCCATCCCCAAATCTCCAGGCGTTTCCCAATCTGGATCTGGCAACCCTCCCCTCCCCATTGCCAGCCGGTGGCTAGGAGGGACCTGGCAACCCTACCTGCAATCTATGCTCCATTGAAAGCTCTGACAACTAAAAAAGCTTTACAGTTCCTCCAAAAATACTATAGCTGGCTCACAGGGGCATATGGAGGAGAGATGATGCTTTGGTTATGCAGGTCTTAGGCCATGAAGGGCTGTAAGAGAGTAATCCTGGGCAGGACTACTCAGAATCTTACCTGGATCTATTCAATGGGGCTTACTCCCAGGGAAGTCTTCTTCGGACTTGAATTGACCTTGGAAATAAACTGGCAGCCAATGAAGCTGTTTTAAAACTCCCAACACCTAGCCCGTAGCCTCTAGCAATCCAGCTGTCGCACTTTGAGCCAGCTGCAATGTCTGGGTTGTCTCTAAGGGCAGTCCAACATAGAGCACTTTACAGTAGTCCAACCACAAGGTTGCAAAAGCAGAAATCATGGTGGCCAGATTGGTTGAGTCTAGCTGGTGAGCTAGAAGAAGAAGAAGAGTTGGTTTTTATATGCTAATTTTCTCTACCACATAAGGGAGACTCAAACCGGCTTGCAATCACCTTCCCTTCCCCTCCCCACAAAAGACACACTGTGAGGTAGGTGGGGCTGAGAGAGCTCTTAATAGAACTGTAACTTGCCCAAGGTCATTCAGCTGGCTTTGTGTGTAGGAATGAGGGAACAAATTCAGATTAGCCTCTGCCGCTCACCGGATTAGCCTCTGCCGCTCATGTGGAGGAGTGGGGAATCAAACCCAATTCTCCAGATCAGAGTCCACAGCTCCAAACCACTGCTCTTAACCACTACACCATGCTGGCTCTCGCATCTGGTAGAAGGCACTCTTGGCCTCTTCGGTTGTGAGGATGAGGAGAGAACCATGTGTGAGATCAGGACTTCCCTAGCTGAAGGGTTGGATAAAGATGCAACAGATACTTTTAAAGAGGGCTTACAGCAGTGATATATATATGAAGCGGGATATACTGATGAATACTGGGGAAGTTTTGTTTCCTGTCAAGCCAAGAATAAGGTATTCAGTCAGACACTCTCCTGAGATTTCTGCCTTTTGAAGTCTGAATTGTGTAGACATGAGTGAAATGGTGTGGGAGTGGGGGGATATCTGAACATTTCCCTTTTCCTAAAGTACGAACAGGTCTATTTTGACTGTGTACCATGAGCATGACTCTTTTTTTTCCTTTGAAGCGTTTAACCCACCTTGAGAGTTTTTCTGTATAAATCTAAAGGCCATTTTGAAAGGGAATGGTACTGATAAAGCTGTGAGTGTGTTTCTTTTTCTTAAAAGGAGCTGATTCTTACATTAAAAAATACCTTCCTTGGAATAATGGGGAACTTTCATTTGAGGGCAAAACATAATTTTCTATTCTTATCCTACACTGTGTGACTAGGCTTCAGATGATGATATCTATTAGATAGGTGTTCATGAATAACCTGGTTTTTCTTTCCCTCACTTTCTGCACCCTAGGGCTTTGTATTCCAACTATCATTTTGGCTGGTAGGCCCTGAGGACATGTTCTGTCAATAGCATCGCACGCACAGACTTACTGAAAATGTGTTTTACGGTAGGGCTGAACATCAATAACGTAAATGAGACTTTCGTGGTTTATAAATGCATTGTTTTCAGCTTCCCCATGAGGCATAAAATTTTGTGTCGAAGAAATAACTTGTGGGAGAGTTTTGGTTTTGCAGTTCTTTAGGATTGAAGCAATATCTGAGAGAATGTTGTTAGTTATACTTGGCTCCTTGCTTGTAAAAGCTGGCAAAACATGCACACAAGTAAGAGAAAGAGAGAGAAAGCATGAATCTCTACCATTTGAAACAGGATGGGTTCTCTAATTAATTAGCTCATCTGAAAGAAATCAAAAGGAGCCAAATTCTGCATGTGCATGCACACACATATCATCATGTTAACCAAGATGAGGAACCATCTGGACTCACAGTGGAGGGGAAATCCTATCCACCACCACCCCGCCTCCATTTCTCTTCCTCTCTTTTCTGTCTTTATCCCCCCCCCCATGCTCAATCAAGTTCTCAGTTGCTCCATATAGGGATGCCAGCTCCAGGTTGGGAAATACCTGGACATTTTGGGGTGGAGCTTGAGGAGGGCAGGGTTTGGGGAGGGGCTTCAGTGGGGTATAATGCCATAGAACCCACCTTCCAAAGCAGCCATTTTCTCCAAGTGAATTTATCTCTGGCACCTGGAGATCAGCTGTAATCCCAGGAGATCTCCAGGCACCACCTGGAGATTGGCAGTCCTATCCATGTGGCAAAGTTCTACCTCTCCTCCAGGGCTCTCAACCAATCCTTGATTTTGGCCTCAAATCCAAGTGATTGTCAACCAATCAGAGCCCATGGGACCCCACTGGATGGGAGGGGGTGTGCCAGACAGCTTAAGAAGGGGAAGAGAAAGGATGCCGTGGTGGCCACAGGCATCGACAGCTTTAAAAGGGTGGTAGATAGATCTATCCTCCATGAATCTGTCTAATCCACTTTTAGTTTCATTGGCCAATAGGTCTATCAGTAGCTACTAGCCCTGGTGATGAAAGCATCTAAAAGGGGGTTAGACAGATTCATGGAGGATAGGTCTGTCAGTGGCTTACTGGCCATAGTGACTAAACCTCCATGTTCAAAGGCAGTCAACCTCTGAATCCCAGTGCCAGGAGGCAGTATGAGGGGAAGGCCTTGGCCTCTATGCCCTGTTGTTGGACCTCCGGAAGAACTGCTTAGCCACTGTTGTGAGACAGGATGCTGCACTAGATGGGACCACCATTCTGAGCCAGCAAGGGCTCTTCTTGTGTATGTATGTTCTTAAAAGACAGCATTGAGTGATCATTGGGATACAAGGTTTTCACCAAAGCCTGGAATAAATAAACTTTTGACCTCTTTCCAGTCAGAAGACTGGTACCTGCACTGAATGATCATTGGAGAGGCTGATCATTCTTCACACAGCCGTGTGGTTTAGTGGTTAATGTGTTGCTTTGAAACAGTCAAAGAGAGTTTTGGTTTCCCTGTGCCTATTTTAAGTAATGCCTCCTGATGGGCGGGAGAACTCCGTAACAAGATTGTTGTGAGGATAAAATGGAGGGGGGAATGATGCTTGTAAACCACTTGGGCACCCTATGCAGAGAAAAGCGAGGTATAAATATCTAAATAAATAAACAATGCTTGGGAACGAGTAAGGAAGAGCAACAGCCTGCTTTCTCATCCTGGAGCACACTGAAGGCCCAGGATGGAGAGGAACCATCAAAGGAAGGGGTGAGAAAATGATTTGGTCCCTCAATGATCTATTGTCTTAAGGAAATTCTTCCCAACACCTGCCCCCTGTGTCTCTTAGGTCTTTTTGGCATGGCTGTTTCACTCGCCGTCACCCCTGCGACGACTTTGGGTCTTTGTGTTGATTATACATGCCGTTTCCGACTGTCAGCGGTCGCCTCTCTCTCCCCCTGCCTTTCCGCGTGTTTTGCCCGTATTTTCAGAGACTTGTTTTATCTCAAATTTGGAAACACGGACAAAATGTGGGAAAAAGCGGGGGGGGGGCGAGGCAACCTCTGACGGTCGGAAACGGCATGCATAATCAACACAGAGACCCAAAGTCATCGGAGGGGTGAGGGCGCGTGAAACAGCCCTGCATAAAAGACCATAGAAAGTGCAGGTGAGAAATTCTGAGGGAAGAATACCTAGCTATTCAGTCTTCAGCGCTTTTGTGACATCCTTAGCTGATACACTAATCCCATCTCTCTTCTCACTGGTATTTGCATGATTTCATTCTCCCTGCAGTAACTGATGAATATTCCAATTCAATTCAAAGGTTGCATAGCAACCAACAGGACCCACTCACAAGGGCTGAGGGGGAAAGTTTTTGAGGAGAGTTTTTTTTTTAATGATCTGGTCCCACAGAAGGAACAAATCAGGCACTTCCCAGGTTTAAACTGGCCTGATTTGGTGTGGGGTTTCCCCCCTGCTGGGGGGCATTTTGCCTTTTCATTCTCCTCTTCTGTGCTAGGCAATTGGCATTTCCATATGTGTTCATATACAAATGAATGTATGCATGCAGTCCTGCAAAAACTTGGGCTTTCTTCCTTTGGGCAAGATGAAAAATTAAGAAAAAGTAGCAAAGCCCCTCAGCCCAAAGCAAAGAGAGTATGGCCACGGTAGCCCAGATGTACTAGAACAGTGGTTTTGAATTAATTTGTTACAGGGCCAGCTATGACATAAATGTCATTTGGTCAGGCCGGGGCATGTGTACCATAAAATTTAATAAAATTTAACAGTCTTTGATCATTGATACCTCAGGACTGGGGGGGTGGCTGCCTCGGCTGGCCGGATAAGAGCTCTCAAGGGGCCAGATCCGGCCCGCAGGCCATATGTTTGACACCCCTGTACTAGAGGGAGAAAAGGCCAGAGCTTGTACTTCCAGCTGACGCTTCCAGCAAGAGTAAAAATCCAGCCTTTGAAGCTTGAGTTGCTGTACAAACAAGCCAGATGCCAAAGTGGCTGGCTCATGTGTCAGAGAAGAAGGAGCAGAAGCTTTTGGGACAGATCCATTCACTATCAAGATTTCCTCTAATCTGCTATCAATTACGGGTGACTATTGCTGTTACTTTTGCTGCCAATTTGTGCCTGGAACAGCGGACGAAAGGATTTCAACTGTTCTCATAGGCTGCCGAAGAAAATGAATAAGGCTATTAAAATTTAACAAACAGTATTATTCAGGCTACTTACCCAGAAAACAAAAGAAGATAAAAGCAAGGGTAATGAAAACCCCAAAAAGGGGTCGCCATAAGTCGGCTGTGACTTGATGGCACTTTACACACACACACACTCACACACAAGTCCTAAAATAGGGAGGGGGCGGGTCATGGGGGCACCATCACATCGATAGCATTACATAATTTCTGAAGCAAAGCCATAGAATTTGGGGTGAATCCTAGAGCATAGCCCCTGATGTCATAACTTCTGGATTTTTTCCAGGAGTAATGTCATGTGCCAGCATGATGCCAGCACACCTGGGCCATTTATGCAGGGGTATTTAGTTCACAGTCCCTGCTGGACTGTTTTGAGGCTTCCTTTGCATTATTCGTGACTTTGCTCTGGCCTGTCCCCCTCCCCCGCCCCGGAGTACTAGGATCCTGGTTTAGAACGAATTTAAATACTGCTTCGAGGCAAAAGCAACACAAATTCCCAATTCCATGCATAGCTCTTCAGGTTTCTCTCCCCATGCCCATTTGGCTTCTCCCGCCCACGTGTCTGTCCCTCTCATCTAACCCCTTCCCTCAAAGCAAAGTGCAAAAGAGGGAGTTAAACCTTCATGAAATGTGCAGGAAGACACTGAAGAAGGCTGCAGAAGTTGGAAGGCAGGTGGAAGAAAGTTGGAAGAAAGGTGGGGAAGGATACCCAGCAAAAGCACACACAGCCCCTTTAAGAGCTGACCTGTCCTCTCCAAGTAAAGTGCAACAAGGCTGCGTTTTCAGGGGGAGAGATTCATTGGGGATGCCTAATTAATCACAAGGTACTCCTGGAATTTGGGTGAGGGAATCCTCGTGCATATGATGTTTGAGAATTCAGAGCAGAAAATTATGCAGCAAATCAAACACAAATTTCCCCTGCATAAATGACCCTGGTGTTGTTCTTTTGCCGTCAAGTCACATCTGACTTATGGCGACCCCTGGTGGGGTTTTCAAGGCAAGAGATGTTCAGAAGTGGTTTGCCATTGCCTGCCTCTGCGTCACAACCCTGGTATTCCTTGAAGGTCTCCCATCCAAATACTTGCCAATGGAACAATGGAATAATGAAACAAACAGACACATACTGCCCCATTGGAGTTACAACGTGTTCTCTGGCATTATTTGAACAGGAAACGATTGTTTCCTCCTGAGGATCAAGTCAACATTGCACTGCCAAAGAAAACTCATAATAAATGCATCTGGGCCATTGCCAGTGTTTGTTCTGCAAAGGAATTCAGGCTCTCCAGGGTCTCAGGCAGAGGTCTTCCAAAGTACCTAATACTTAATGGTTTTACTTGGAGATGGGGTCTCCAGATGGGAGGTTAGACCAGCTTGTTAAAAAAATCTAACATCTTGTTTGGCCCTGACAATTAGCATATATCATACACAAGAAGAGCATTTACAAGCAAACTGCAAAAATAGCACTTTTTAACAATCACTGGTAGAAGGAAGTTTAATCATATTTTGCAGCTGGTATACATCAATGAACATTCCTGCAGAAATGAGGTGCCCTCATGCAATAACTTGCTTGGTCTAAGTGAATATTGATCGTACCCACCAACATGACATATCATGACTTTATTACAAGAGTTGAAAACAAAGGCTCTAAAGGGGAGTTTTCAGATGCAGGATTGTAAGCAAAGAGGTTATGTGAGAGGCTGCTTCTACTCACTATCTCTAAGTCTTACAAAAACAGTTTATCCTTGGCCTGAGTCTCAGTATGGGTAGAACTGATCCTGGCTATTGAAATTAGGTGAACGAGAAGAAAGGTGTCTCAAGATCTTAAGCTTCTCGGGATTCTCCCAGAACAGTTAATTACCCAGTTTATCTCCTAGTACAGGGGTCGGCAAACTCATTAGTCAAAAGAGTCAAATATCAACAGTACAATGATTGAGATTTCTTTTGAGAGCCAAATTTCTTAAACTTAAACTATATAGGTAGGTAAACTGTTTATTAACTTAATAAACTTTAATTAAAGTTTTAAGTCTTAATTAAACTATAGGTACACTGAATAAAACTTGATATCATACTTAATAGTGATCTTATTTATTGATAAAAATTAAATTGTAAGTCCCTGCCATTTCCCCCTCCCCGTCTGGTCCTCGTCTGGAGGCCTGGTCTACCGCCATAAAAGCCTATTGGTAGACCTGGCCTCCGGCTGAGTCCCATTGGGAGGCCAGGTCTACCCATTGGCTTTCTTGGCAGTAGACCTGGCCTCCGGAGGCCCATAGAAGCCAATTGGTAGATCTGGCCTCTGAAGGGGGACTTTTTCCCCTCTTCAGAGTCCAGGTCTACTTCCAAGAAAGCCAGTGGGTAGATATGGCCTCCCAATGGGACTCAGCCGGAGGCCATGTCTACCAAAGGAAGCCCGCCCCACCCAACAGCTGATAGGCGGGGGGGCAGGAACCGCCAAGCCGCCCGTCCAGCAATCGCGCGGCTAGAGGGGAGGGGAGGCTTTAGCCTCCCAACCATTGAGGGCAAGGGAAAGGGGGTCCTGGCCATTCTCCACGGCGGGGGGCGGGGGGGGAGAGACAGCGCGCCCGCTCGCCTGCTTTCTCTCTCTCTCTCTCTCTCTCTCTCTCTCTCTCTCTCTCTCTCTCTCTCTCTCTCTCTCAGGCGCACCGGCTTCGCAGCCCGGCTGCCAGTGCAAGCGGGCGCGAGAGCAGGGGCTCCGAACCAAGTTCGGAGAGCCGCACTCAATGGGCCAAAGAGCAGCATGTGGCTCGGGAGCCGCAGCTTGCAGACCCCTGTCCTAGTAGTTGTGATTATCTTGGGTGATTTCGGACTGAATACCTGAAAGTAATATGCGTCTAGATGAATTAGAATGCTGCAAAACTGTTGTAAATCTGCCATAAAGCACAATGCTGGAAAATTCAAGTCAGACCCCCTACCATGATTTCTCATTTGTCCCCACTTCAGTTTTTACCGAGCACACCACTGCTTTAAAAATCCCACTGTCGAAATCGTATTAAACTGTTGAGCTCTTTGTTTCACCTTTGTATAGTAGGGCTCAGATATGGGAATATTAATATTTTATGTCCCATTGCAGGCAGGTCTTTTTTCATCCAAGCCTCCGTTAGCAGGTGTTTCTTATCTCTCATATTATAATGGATTGCTGGGGGTTTTCTAAACCACCATTCGGTGGGACCTGCATCTTTCTGATTATGAATTAACTTCTCGTTATCTGGGGAAACTGAATTTTCTTTCAAATCCTGTTTCAGTTTCTCAACCGTCTCTCAATATTAAAGTATTTAACTTTATGATTTCATATGTACATTCATAATGCTTTCATAATGCTGGCATAATTTCCTAAAGGATTGTTGTTTCTAAAATTAAAGGATTTCCACTGTGAGGCTTTATTGTTTGGTTTGATTTTGGGTTTTGTGGAGGGTTAGATTAGGGCTGTCAGCCTCCAGATGTGGATTCCAGAGTTCTCCTGGGATCACAACTGATCTCCAGATAACTAAGATCAGCTCCCCTGGAGAAAATGGCAGCTTCAGAGGACGAACTCTATGGTATACCATAGATTCTAGGTGAAATCAATCCCCATATTTATCCCTCCACAGGCACCACCCCCAAATCTCCAGGAATTTCCCAGGCCATAGTTGAGAAACCAAGGTTAGATCCATGTTAGACAAAGCTTAAAGATGGAGTGATAAAAGTTCCATTGTGCCCCAGCAGTAAATGGGTGGACGCGAGCTGGGGGCAAGGGTTGTCAGGTCCCACCTCACAACCAGCAGGACGTTTAGGTATATGGGGTTGGGGGCAGCGATTAGCATCATCTATGCGATGATGTCACTTCCAGTTTGTGCAGAAGTTCCAGCATTGCACTGGAGGACACTCTAGCACTTGTTAAAAGCTCTATGGTTTCCTCAGAGGTTTTTTCCACAAGTGCTAGAGTGTTCTCCAGCATGATGCTGGAACTACCGCATAAACTGGAAGTGATGTCATTGCATAGATTACACTGATCACTCTCCCTCCCTTCCCCTGGCCTGCTTCCACCTGCCAACCAATTGAGAGTTGGCGGGCAGCAGAAGCAATTGGCAGGCAATTGCCCACCATAATTGGACAACTGGGAACCCGGGAACCCTGGGGCGGGGGGTGGGGAGAGACCAAGACAGCAAACACAATAAGTGAGGTAAAAAAGGCCACAACTCTTCACTGGTTACAGCTGCAGAGAACAGATTTAGGTTGGCATATAGTGCTGGATCCAGTGTAGAGCAACTGGCCTGTCAGCTGATGCAAACCACCTCCCTCAGCCCACCTGCTGAGGGGAACACCAAGGGATGGCAGAACAGATTGGGCACACACAAATGCATGCAACTGTGTGTTCCCCTTGCCACCTGGCAAATCCAACAGCCCCTGAGCTGGGCATGCCTTCAGAAGCCTCCGCCCTAAGGTCAACCCTCAACCGGGGTGTTGGGCACACAGGCCCAATCCTCTCCAAAATGAGTCCAGCCCAATGCCAAAGTTGTGACCAGTAAATAAAACCAACCCAGTGCATTGAAACAACTGACAGTGAATATACTGTATAGCTAGAGCCAAAGTTGAGAGAGAGGGTGGGAGGGCAGCCAAAGGCATGCTGAGGAACCTTTTTCATCCCGGGCAGGCAGACCAGAGTGGAAACTGTCGCTCTGAGGTCCGCCAGCAGGGGCCCCAACCTCCAGGCCCTTCTACTGGGCCAGGTGATTGGCTGACCGACGGCAAGGCTGAAGGGGCCCATGGAAGTTGCATGGGCCCCTGGGAAGAAGTTGGCATTCTGAGAAAATAGTGCCCAGCAACCCCGGCTCCCTGTGCCACCCACGCAGGCCCAGAGGGGGTCCTCTGGGTAAGCGAGGGCCCCCAAACTGGTTGAGTTTCTACTTGTCACACAAACTGTTAAGTCACAGAGGAAATGATTGAATGCAGACACCACAGCAGTCATTAAAGGGAGATTTGGCCACGAAGGGCATGAAAATAGCTTGCTGCCGTCCACACGCAGTCTGACTGAAAATTCCTTGGTTTGATCATGGTCCGTTTTGCTGCATGTCTGAATGCCGGAGCCTTGGCAAATTGCAGTTTGTTTAAAAACTAGGATTCTAAACTGGGATTGAACTGCAGTTTAAGAATCCCAGTTTGTGGGAATAAACAAACTCCAATTTGTTTCCAAGAAGTATTCAGAGGTATACCTGCCTCTGAACATGGAAGTTCCATTCATCCATCATAGCTTAGAGCTGCTGCTGGACCTAACATCCATGAATTAATCTGATTCCCCTTTAACACCATCTGGTTTTGCTGTTCTGTTGCCTTTTGCTGCTTTTATTTGATTCTTGTTTATGTGCTTTTTATTGTGACGATGCTTTTAAAGGAACTTTTCTCCACCACCTTGTAATACTGAATTGAAAAGTGAGATGTAAGTATGTTCTTGTAGGTTATCCGGGCTGTGTAACCGTGGTCTTGGTATTTTCTTTCCTGACGTTTCGCCAGCAGCTTTGGCAGGCATCTTAAAGGAGGAGACACTGTCCTTCAGTGTTACTCCTCTGAAGATGCCTGCCACAGCTGCTGGCGAAATGTCAGGAAATAAAATACCAAGACCACGGTTACACAGCCCGGATAACCTACAAGAACCAATGAACTCTGACCGTGAAAGCCTTCAACAATATTTTGAGATGTAAGTCTTTCATGAAAGAAAGTGAGAAAGGAATGGAAGAAGAATTTTCTGTCTCCTGTAGGAAGCAGAGCTGGAAAAATAGAGATCTGGCTATTTGCAGCTGTAAAGAGCCAAACTATATGGTATTCAGATAATATTCTGGTGACACCTCTTCTGTTTATACTTATACCTTACTGTTGCAGGATGAGGCTCAGACTGGACTTTTTCTTCATTCTCCTTCAAGGGGATGCTGGGAAGCTAACAAGGACAATCAATGGACACTATGCCTTGAAGAGAAATCTCCACATTCCTCCCTACCTTCCTATCTATTTCAGTGGTAACTGGTTCATTGGTAAACCAGGCAGGAGGTAAGTGAGGGAGATGCAAAATCTCTTTCCGTGGAAATGTTGCCCAATAAATCTGCAAAGTACACCAGAGGGCATACCAGTTCATAGAGCTTTTTAACTATTAAATTATAAGTAATGAAACTCCTACCCTCCGCACAGAAAAGAAGTATTAAACACTGTTATCAAGCTGGGAATATTTACACTGTAATAGCCTGTGCGCAAGTATTATTATCTTGCGTTATCTAGGTTATATTATAAACAAAGGATTCACAAAGCACAATGCGTCTCCTAGGGAGGCCATGCCTGGGAGAATTTACAATATTAAATGTTGCAGAACCACAGCGTCAGCAGGGGACTCCTGGGATGCAGTTTGTGAAATTCATACCTCAGAAGATTCCATAAATGTTGCTTTTCAAACTAGCTAAGCTGTACCCAAGTGTCTTGTTAATAGCAGAGGATGCTAGCGCTTGGCATGCCTTGAATCAAGACCGTATTGTTTCAACTGAAACTTGAAAAACAGTGTGCTATACAGGTTGTTTATGCATGGGTACTTTCACTCACGTTTGCCCCTGGTCTGAATCAGTTGTTAAGAACATAAGAAAGGCCCTGCTGGATCAGACCAAGGCCCATCAAGTCCAGCAGTCTGTTCACACAGTAGCCAACCAGGTGCCTCCAGGAAGCCACTAACAAGACGAGTGCGGCAGCACCATCCTGCCTGTGTTCCACAGCACCCAAAATAATAGGCATGCTCCTCTGATACTAGAGAGAATAGGTATGCAGCATGGCTAATATCCATTCTAACTAACAACCATGAATACCCCTCTCCTCCATGAATATGTCCACTCCCCTCTTAAAGCCCTTCCTTGGAGTTATGCATAAGTTTTCCGTCCATTAGAGATGACCTCGTGCCCAGCCCTCGCAGTGTCCGGGTCTTCCCATTCCTCTGTTAACCCAACTCTTCCATCTTCCCTGAGCAACACCCAGGTGAAATCCCCATGCATAAGTCAAAGGCAGGGCATGCAAGCTTGGTTTCTCTCACAGCTAGGGTTGCCAACCTCCAGGTGGTGGTAGGAGATCTCCTCCTATTACAACTGATCTCCAGCCAATAGAGATCAGTTCACCTGGAGAAAATGGCCACTTTGGCAATTGGACTCTATGGCATTGAAGTCCCTTCCCTCCCCAAACCACACCCTCCTCAGGTTCCGGTGGCAAAGAGGGACCTGGCAAACCTACTCACAGTCAATTACAAAGCAGCATGTCCAGATGCGGGGATTCAAATATTTCCTGCTTCCTGGGAGCTCTTTCTAAGCAGAAGAATAGCTTTTTAAAACCGAGACTGGGATTTCTCCCCCCACCCCTTCAGATTGCTCCATCTTTTTTGTTGTTGTTCTTAAAATCCTTTTTTATGTGACAATTGGGTTTGGGGGGGACTTTCACAGTAAGCTCTACAAGAATGCCAATTACAAAGCAGCATTTAAAGGGGCGGGGACTTGACTTGAGCTTGGAGACCGCTGGTGCATAGATTCCCAACAGGAATGTGTGGGTACATCAAGCAATGAACCTCAGGTAAAACTCCCATGCATAAATGACCATAGGACTGGAAAGACCCAGGTTCAAACCCTTGTTCAGCATATAAACAATCGAACATAAAACTTACATCAACTATTACTCCCTGTCTCAGTACCTCACGGTTAGGGCTGTCAACCTTCAAGTAGAGCCTAGAGATCTCCTGGAAGTCCAAATGGGCGCCACACTACAGAGATCAGTTCCCCTGGAAAAAAATGACTGGTTTGGTAGGTGGACTCTATGGCATTGTAACCCAGCGACATCCCTGCCCTCCCCAAATCTTGCCCTCCCCAGGCTCTACCCCAAATAAACAAGAATTTCTCAACCCACATTTGACAACCCTAGTCATAATGGTTGTTGTGAAGGTAGAATTGAGAGGGCAGGAAGATCCATGTATGCTGGCCTGAACTCCTTGTGTGGATGTGTGATAGGTAAAAAGATCCAGCCACCCCACCCAACCCCGCCCAGCAGTGGCTTAGTTTGTTTACATAGTGAACACAAGATGTTAATGGAGCAGAGTCTGAAAGGATGGTAAGTTTGATCCTTTGGACATTTTTTGTCCTGATACCAGGACAGCAGAAGGGGGAGAATGTGTTACAGGCTTGCACAAGTCTAGATTTCTCCCCTTAGGCTAATCACTTGTTGTCTCTCTGGATTCTTTTTACCTGCATCACTGCAATATCCCCCCCTCCCAGTTTTGGTGATCTCAACATTCATACTTAAAGTAACACACTGGAATTTGTAGTCTTCATGACAGCTGATAAATTTCTCAAAGCTAATTTCACTCTGTGTCCCAAGAAGCAATTCCTGGTGCAACGACTATATTGGCATGTCATCATAGAATCAAAGAGTTGGAAGGGACCACCAGGGTCATCTAGCCCAACCCCCTGCACAATGCAGGAAATTCACAACTACCTCCCCCCACACACACCCAATAACCCCTTCTCCATGCCCAGAAGATGGCCAAGATGGCCATCTCATCATCTGCTTAAGATCATGGCATCAGCATTGCTGACAGATGGCCATCTAACCTCTTCTTAAAAACCTCCAGGGAAGGAGAGCTTACCACCTCCCAAGGAAAACTGTTCCACTGAGGAACTGTTCTAACTGTTAGAAAATTCTTCCTAATGTCTAGACGGAAACTCTTTTGATTTAATTTCAACCAGTTGGTTCTGGTCCGACCTTCTGGGGCAACAGAAAACAACTCAGCACCCTCCTCTATAGGACAGCCCTTCAAGTATTTGAAGATGGTTATCATATCCCCTCTCAGTCTTCCCCTCTTCAGGCTAAACATACCCAGTTTCTCAACCTTTCCTCATGCAAATGGGAATCCACTAACGCCTTCTTCTCAAAGCCTGGATCCAAGGGATGGAAATGTTACAAGGCACCCTAGCTATATGCATCATGTGCATTTCAAAACTTGCTAATGAAAAATGAATTGCTGCTGATTCTGTAAAAAAAAAAAGCCTCTTGACCAATAATAACGCAATCTCAAAGGATCTCCCCTGTTGCCCCTGCAGCTTACCTAAGTTCCTTGTCAATCAAACAGGTTGTAGGGACCAAAGGGGCAACTTAAATATGTAATTAATGAGTGGACAAGCAGAGGAGCTGAAGGGCCAACTGATGGACAGTTATCTCTCAGCTTGAGAGAAGCACAGCATATGCATTTGCAATCTAAATGAGAGAAATCCACAGGAGGCCTGGATAGGCAAAGGCAATTTCATATGGAGAACGTGCCTCTGTAGCACTTCATCACAAGAGGGGAGTGGCAATCTATGCACTCCCATGCTTCTCAAAGTGAGAAGCAGGTTAAAAACTTAGTTAAAAACTAAGGCCGTTTTTGCATGGTAATTAGCAGTGCGTTCCAGGCTGAATTGCCCCGCATATTTTTTTAAATTTTGCACGTTGAACCATCATTCCGGAAGTGACTGTGACGCCGGCGCATACCTGCTTCACATTACTGAAGAGCCCATTTAACGCGACCTTTGGTGTTTGCCGCGAAGAATCCCCCTGAAGGAACCATGCAAAACAACAGAGGCACGTTAGCTATGCACATGCTAATGGCTATGCAAACAGGAACAAAGGAGAAGGCGAGTGGGGGTGGAATTTCTCCTTTTGCATCGAGACTGTAAAAAGGCATTTTTAAGGTCGCATTTTTAAAAACAGCTTTGAGTGAGCATCAAAATTGACCATCCAAAAATGGCCTAAGTGTCAACCCACCTTAGTTAAAAACTAAGACTCAACCCACCTTATACTTTTACATTTAAACAATGGTCTTTTATGCATGGCTGTTTCACTCAGCAAATGAAACAGCCAGGTTCAAAGCCAGATTGAAATGGATCCAAGGCTGATGTTTCCTCCAGGAATTCCTGCAACTTTTCCACTGCCGCTCTCTCAATACTAGCTGCACTATTATTATCCATTGATTGAGAAAATAAGTCGTGATAGAAGGATCAAAATGGCAATGCTTAGTGTTCGTAAGGGTTTGAGGACCCCTTGCAATAACTTCCTGCCCTTCCAGGGGTCTCCAGCCCCAGGCTGGGAACCACTGCTGTAGATAAAACTTCCCCTATCACCATTCAGTTGTTCAAATTCTACTAGACATTCAGCTGTTAAAAGAATAGCAACCATGCTAGAAAAAATATTCACAACCGTAACAAGAGTTGACCAAACTGGAATTTGGTTCACGTGTCTTATACTGCTATTTCTATATCAACTTAAAATTTGGCTAGACAACAGGCATAGTCACAAGGATTGCAAATGAATAATTAGGGCTATATTCAAGCAGAACTGCTAGGAATAATCTTTTTAAAAGCATCACACGGGAATGAATGGTATGTCGTCTTTGTCTTCCCAAAGACATGAGTAATAGTCTGATTTTATTTAATTAAATGATTGCATAAACAGGCAAATGAGTATGGCTGAGTTGCTAAACTCACAAAAGTGAGATGTGCTTTTGCATCACGGTTTGAGGCCTCTAATGTATACTGGCCAAAATCTGGGCTGAAATAAATGCAATGCAGGCTACAGACAGACAAGATTCTTACATTTGGCAGCAGTTGGCTGGAAGAGATTGGGTAGGTGGGGGCTACAAGGGCATGCCATTGCCCTCGGAGGAACAGGTACTGCTTGAAAGACTGGCGCTGTCTGAGTACATGGCTGCTCCTTCTGGCCAGATGTGTGTATTCCTAAATAAACATCTAATTCAAGAATTCTGCAATCCTCCAAAGCAGCTGTTAAAATGAACCCCGCAGAAAGCGGTCCCCTCATTTCTCAGCTGCTCAGAGAACTTTGGAACATGAAACACATATCATGCTTATCCCAACACAGTTGTTCTCTGGAATGGTAATGGTATGCAGTTGGAATGGCAGGTTTTATAGAAACTTGGCTTCTGTTTTCCATCTTTATTTTGCCAGGTGAACGATGCAAGCAGTTCTTGTTGGTCTTAGTCTAGTCTGTGACTTCCTATACCAGCGTGGTATAGTTGTTAAGAGTGGTGGTTTGGAGTGGTGGACTCTGAGCTGGAGAACCAGGTTTGATTCCCCACTCATAGAATCATAGAGTTGGAAGGGACCACCAGGGTCAGCTAGTCCAACCCCCTGCGGCAGAGGCTAATCTGGTGAACTGGATTTGTTTCCCCACTCCTCCACATGAAGCCAGCTGGGTGACCTTGGGCTAGTCAGTTCTCTCAGCCCCACCTAGCTCACAGGGTGTCTGTTGTGGAGAGGGGAAGGAAAGGTGATTGTAAGCCGGTTTGATTCTTCCTTAACTGGTAGAGAAAGTCAGCATATAAAAACCAACTCTTCTTTTTCTTCTTCTTCTTCTTCCTTTTGGCAAAACACAAAGGTCTTGCCCTCGGAGTGGGAAAGCAGCGACAAGAGTCACTACTGTGCAGCAAAGAAAAGGCCTCTATTTAAAAAAAAATCCTATGGATTAAAGGAAACACAGAGTTTCTCGGGCATAGCGGCGCACTGCAGGAGCTGGTGGCTGCACTCTCCTTTGGTGAGTCGACAGCAGTTGGCTGTGATGGATGATTTGGTGATTGCAGCACCTATTATGTGAAGCAGATTACTACATGAATTACTGCAGCTCTCCTTGAAGTCAAGAGATGTGTATAATAGTTATCTTAGTTATGGGTCAGAGAAAAGGAAGCCTGTTAAATCCAAAAGGGAACATATGGTCATATTTTATTATCACTATTGCTGCTACCATCCGTTGTGGGAAAGGAGGTATACAAGGAATAAAAAAAAGTAAAGGTCCCCTGTGCAAGCACCAGGTCATTCCTGACCCATGGGGTGACGTCACATCCCGACGTTTACTAGGCAGACTTTGTTTTACAGGGTGGTTTGCCAGTGCCTTCCCCAGTCATCTACACTTTACCCACAGCAAGCTGGGTCCTCATTTTACCGACCTTGGAAGGATGGAAGGCTGAGTCGACCTTGAGCCGACTACTTGCAACCAACTTCCACTGGGATCAAACTCAGGTCGTGAGCAGAGCTTGGACTGCAGTGCTGCAGCTTACCACTCTATAACAGGGGGTATATAACTGGAAAATCCCTCATCGATCCAGAATTCCCTATCCTGGATATTATAAGCTTTTCGGGGCTTGAGCTGCCCAGTTTCCCCATCTTTTCCTCTCTCTCTCGGACACATGCACACACACTCCCTGGTTTTCCTTGGGTTGTTTAAGCATTGCACAATAGTCCTCAACATTCCACGCTGCCTAAGTAACCTGAGCACATTAAAAATAGGGAGTAGTACTTTTTTGCATATCTGGGAAATCTCCTGAGCATGCAGAAATCCCTACCTCATAGATTGATGACCCCACGTTGTTACTCTTTTGGTTCTTCACACAACACATTTTTAAACTGTGGAACTCCCTGCCCCAGGACATGGGAATGGCTGCCAACTTGGAAGGCTTTAAGAGGGGAGTGGACATGTTCATGGAAAAATGGGCTATCCATAGCTACTAGTCAAAATAGCTACTAGTCAAGATTGCATACCTATTTTCTCCAGGATCAGAGGAGCATGTTGAATATGTTAGGATGGTGCTGCTGCAGTCATCTTGTTTGTGGGCTTCCTAGAGGCACCTGGCTGGCTACTGTGTGAACAGACTGCTGGACTTGATGGCCCTTGGTTTGATCCAGCATGGCCTTTCTTATGTTCTTATCTCTTGTTGGTTCTTCCTCTTTTCCTGCTGCCTTCAACTTTTCCTAGCATGATTGTCTTTTCCAGTGCCTCTTTTCTCATAATGTGACCAAAGTACGACAGACTCAGTTTAGTCATTTTAGCTTCTAGGGTCAGTTCAGGCTTGATTTGATCTATGACCCACTGATTTGTTTTTTGTTTTTTTGGCAGTCCACAGCATCAGTAACACTCTCCTCCAACACCACATTTCAAAGGAATCTCCTTTCTTCCTATCAGCTTTCTTCATTCTCCAGCTTTCACACCTATACATGGTAATAGGGAATACGATGGCATGAATTAACTTGATCTTGGTTGCCAGTACCACATCTATTTGTGCCTAAACATCAAAGAAAAAGAAAGGAAAGAAAGAAAGAGGCAAGATTAGGCTTACCAACCGCTGTGTCCCCCCCCCCTCCAGCTGTGGCAGGAGAAAAATTTAAAAATGGCTGTAAGGGCTGATAACATGATGTCCACTCCAGGGAAAACCCAGAGGTGATATCGCTCCACTCTAGGAATTTCTGGAGACGTTATCGTTTTACTATAGAGTGGAGGGGGAGGAGAGGCCTGACAACACACTTAGTAAAAAAGGAAAACCGAGTTTGCATTGGCTCTGAAGACTTTTGCAGAAATGATTATGATTATATTGATTATTCATTATGTTTTTTATAATTTAATGGTTTTGTTTTTACATGTAAGCCACCTCATCCACAAAGCCTTTGGTCTGGAAAAATGAAAGTTGTATTTACTTTCCTCTTTAACTTTTCCAAGGTTATGTGGAATAAAAAACAGTTGTGCAGCTGTTTCCAGAACTGTGTTTGTAAATAGCCATACCATTGACTTTTCCAACCTCACCTTCTGAGCATAACTCTGGACCCGCTGACAAGCATGGCAGTTTTCCTCTGCTGAAAGGATAGAATCATATTGTGAGAGATCCCCCTCTCTGAGTTTGCTTCTCCAAATCAGTTGCTCAGACGTTGATACAGAAACAATAGATTTATTGAAGCCTTCAGGAGATGAGACAGGCACAGGTAGAAAGTTGCAAGTGAGGGGCTATACGGGTTTACAGAATATATTGACTCCAGGGCACTGGGGCACTGGGGTTCACACTTATTGTTATGGGAAGTTACAAGCTTGGCATAATACAAAACATCAGACGGATCCCAGGAAGTCTGGTGCGGCTATCACACTTCCAAGGCCGCACCGGCCTGAGGGAGTACTGGCAGGAAGAACAGCGGGGGGGGAAGATACATGGGCCATCAGGCCTGGCGCCTGAGACCAGAAGGTGTGAACTGCTTTTACGAGTTCACTGATAACACCGCAGGTGATGGAAAGCAGAGACACAAAGACAGAGACCCTCACATTCTGCCCCCCTTAAGGCCCCCCTCCGAGAGGACGAGGCTTATCGGGATAAGCGAGGTGGAATTCTCGGACCAAGCGAGGAGCTGCCATGTGGGGTGCGGCCACCCATTCGTCATGAGCGGAGCCAAGGTTTTTCCAGCGAACAAAGTAAAACAGTTTCCCTTTCTTCCATTTGGAATCTAAAACCTTGGATATTTCCAAATGGGTATCCCCTCCTACTACGGTAGGAATCTCATGAGCGGGAGGGGGGTGGAACTGGGGAGCTGCTACATAAGGTTTGAGGAGGCTTATATGGAAGACTGGATGAACTCCCTTGAGAGTCTTAGGGAGACTCAGTTCCACGGTAACCTCGTTGATTACTCTGGTAATGGGGAAAGGTCCTACATAACGGTCGCTCAGTTTTTTGCAGGGGCGAAGAGAGCGGAGGTTTTTGGTGGACAGATAGACTTGCTCCCCCACCTTGAGTTCCCATCCCGGAGACCGGTGTTTGTCTGCTTGTTCCTTGTACTTGCTTTTTGCCCTTTCCAGATTTTTGAGCAACCATGGCCAGGTGGATTTAACCACCTGAATCCACTCCTGAAGATCAGGGGTAGACTGGAGCTCTGGCGAGACGGGGGCAGAACCGAAAGGGCCAAAATCCGTCCCGTATATAACTTGGAAGGGACTAAAGCCGGTAGAGGAATGAGGCGCATTGTTGTACGCATATTCGGCAAATGGCAGCAGGTCGACCCAGTCGTCCTGGTGGAAATTTACATAGCAACGCAAATAACATTCTACTACCGCATTTACTCGTTCCGTTTGACCATCCGTTTGGGGGTGATAGGCGGAAGAAAGGCCCTGTTCCTCCACTCCCATTAACTTTAGGAAAGCCCGCCAGAATTTGGCAACAAACTGGACCCCCCGGTCGGAGAGGACCTTCCTCGGGATCGAGTGTAGTCTGAGGACGTGCGTGATGAACAGTTTAGCTAAGCCCTGGGCTGAAGGAAGACCTGCACATGGAACGAAATGAACCTGTTTGGAAAAGAGGTCTGTGATAACCCAGAGAACCGTTTTCCCCCGACTTGGAGGTAGGTCGGTGATAAAATCCATGGCGATGACTTCCCAGGGACGGGAGGGGTTCTCAAGCGGTTTGAGAAGCCCCGGGGGTTTTCCCATCCGTTTCTTGGCTGTGGCGCAGGTGGGGCAGCTGCGCACATACAACTCTACATCAGATCTCATACCGGGCCACCAGAATTGCCTTCGAACCAGGTGAAGCGTTTTTATGAAACCAAAATGACCCGCTAGCCTGGCCCCATGTACAAGTCCCAATACTTCTTTGCGAAGGGAAGATGGGACATATAGTTTCCCCCCTTGCACCCACCAAGTGTTGGTTCGTTCCAAGCCAGTGGGGAGGAGATGGTGCTCCTCCTCCTGTAAGGAGGCGTCCCGGAGTCGCTGTTGGAATGCTTCCGGGATACCTTTGAGCGTAGGGGGGGTCTCCGGTTGGCGGGCTTGGGATCGGGTGGTGACGGCCAAGCCAGGGACTTCCCCTCGCTGTTCGGGAGTGAACAGGGAGTCGACGGGGCGATCGAAATCGTTGCGATACTGGGGAAGTCGTGACAAAGCATCAGCTAGGGCATTTTCTTTGCCAGGGACATGTTTGAGGGTGAACCGGAATTTTGCAAAAAATTGGGCCCACCGAATTTGTTTGGCATTGAGTTTTCTAGCTCCCTTGAGAGCCTCAAGATTCTTGTGATCTGTGCACACTTCGAACGGCAGCTCGGCCCCCTCCAAGAAGTGTCTCCATATGGTAAGGGCATGTTTGACCGCTGCTGCCTCTTTCTCCCAAATGGCCCAGTTGATTTCGGACTGGGAAAACTTCTTGGAGAAGTAGGCGCATGGCCTCAACCGTCCCCCCTCATCCCTCTGCAATAGGGCCCCGCCCATGGCTACATCCGAGGCATCCACCTGCACCACGAAGGGCTTGGTGCAATCCGGGTGAGCCAAAACGGGTTCGGATGAAAAAAGTAGCTTTAAACGTTCAAAAGCTTGCTGGCACTGGGGAGACCATTGCAGACGGGCTGAGGGGAGTGCGGCGCTAGCCCCCCTGTCCTTGGTACGCAACAGGGCAGTGAGGGGAAGCGCAACTTGGGCAAAGTTGGGAATGAAATTCCGGTAAAAGTTGGCAAACCCCAAAAACTGTTGAAGTTGGCGGCGGGTAGTGGGGGTTTCCCAGTCCCGCACCGCCTGGACCTTGGCGGGGTCCATTTCCAACCCTTGGTGGGAAATCACATACCCCAGAAATGTAATAGAAGGTTGGTGGAATTCACACTTGGACACCTTAGCATACAGTTTGTGCTCCCGCAGCCGCTGGAGCACTTCTCGCACTAGGCGCACATGTTCTTCCATGGTCTCAGAGTAAATAAGAATGTCATCGAGAAATACCACCACCCCCCGAAACAGTAAATCATGCAAAACTTCATTAATTAATTGCATAAAGACACTCGGAGCCCCCGAAAGTCCGAACGGCATGACCAGGTACTCAAACATCCCAAAACAACTGGAAAAGGCCGTTTTGGGTTCGTCTCCTTCTTTGATGCGAATGCGGTGGTAGGCTTCTACCAAGTCCAGTTTGGTGAAGATTCGGCCCTCCTTTAATTGTGCTAGAAGGTCAGGAATAAGAGGGAGGGGGTAAGCATTAGACTGGGTGACTGCGTTCAGTCTGCGAAAGTCAATACACAGTCTTAAATCTCCCGTCTTTTTCTTTACAAAGAAAGCTGGGGCTGAATAAGGAGCCTTGGAGGGGCGTATGAAACCCCTCGCCAGATTGACATCCAGATAGTCTCGCAATACAGTCTTTTCACTAGGGCTCATGGGGTAAACCTTTCCCTTAGACAGTTTGCCTTCCCCTACAATCTCGATGGCACAGTCCGTTTCTCTGTGGGGAGGCAGTTCGTCGCACTCTCTAACATCGAAAACATCAGTAAACTGCGAGTACTCAGAGGGTAATTGAGGAGAGACTGGGGCGGGGGACCCTACCAGTGCGGCGGCTGGAGTTCTGAGTACCCGTTCCTTGTCATGCAACCCACAGGGGTTTTCGGGGAAGGAAAGCACCCGTTTAACCCAATCAATGGAGGGATTGTGTCCCCTTAACCAGTTCATTCCTAACACCACAGGGGTTACAATAGGGGCGATGGTGAAATACAACCGTTCCCAATGTTCCCCCACGGACATAATCACGGCTGCAGTTCTGTGGGTCACAGGGCCCCGTTTAAAGTCACTCCCGTCCATTTGGGAAAAACGGAGGGGTCCCGGAAGCCGCTTGCGCCGGACACCCAACTTCTTGGCAGTTTCCTCATTTATCATGGTGCGGGCACACCCCGAGTCGACCAACGCGGGGACCTCTAACGGGGGACCCCCTTTGGGTAGGGACAGATGAACACGCACAAATACATTGTCCTCTTGGGCGCTTACCATCGGTGGAGCTCCTTGCACAACGATAGGGACGGTCTGCTGCGGAGCCCCCTCTACAGCAGACCGACGGCGTTTTTTGCCGGCTGTTCCCACTCTTCCTCCTCGCTGGAAGAGGGGGACGGGGTGGTGGCTTCCGGGGAGCCGTCCGAATCAAAGACGGTATTTGTAATCCGGGACCCCGATGGGACCGTAGAGTCGGATGCCCCATCCTGGGGGCGCGCGTGGAGAGCGGAGGGTGCGCCGGAGCGCCGGCTCAGTGGTCCACTTCTGCGGCGAGGCTGGCTGTCGGCGGCCGGTTTCGTCGGCTCGGCCTGGGTTTGGCGGGGGGGGGTCGGACGGCCTGAGCGAGAGGGGCATTGCGATGCAAAGTGACCCTTTCCCCCGCAGATCAGGCAGACGCCGGCCTCGAACCGCTTGCGGCGTTCCGCGGCCGAGAGACCCCCGCCACTCCCTTGCCGGAGTTCCCGGCCACGGTCACCTCGGGGCCTGGGGTCTCGCCCAAGCCGTTGCTTGGACAAGTTCAGGAGTTGTTTGCGATTCTCGATGTCAGCAGCATGGCGAACCCAACCTTCCACATCCGGGGGGTTCCCTTGCATGAAGGCCCAATGTTGGAGGTCTGGGTTGAGACCCTCCCTGAAACATTGTACCAAGGTAGCTTCACTCCAGTCCAGAATTCGGCTAGCCAGTGACTGGAACTCACTTGCATACTGCGCCACCGACTTAGTCCCTTGGCGCAGTTGCATCAGGGAGGCTTTAGCCCGCTCACCCAGAGTCGGGTCCTCAAAACGGTTTCGGAGTGCTACCATGAACTCGTCCAGGGTTCGCAGCACCGGCGAGCGGAGTTCATACTGCAACACCATCCAGGCAGCCGCCTCCCCTTGCAGTAAGGAAGCCACGTACTGCACCCGGGACTCCTCAGAAACGAAGGTTCGGCCTTGTTCCCGCATAAAAATGTCTACTTGGACCATAAAAAAGGTCAACTGGTCTCCCGACCCGTCATACGTGACTTTCAGGTCCCGACGGGCCGGGGGGGCAGGGGTTGCGGGCGGAACTACCGGCGCCCCGTCTGGGGGAGCACCGGCTGGAGGTTGCAACTTCAGCGCATCTAGGGTCGTGGCCATCTCACCCATTACGCGTTGCATGATCTCCATCTGCTCCTGCATAGCCCGGCGGTCTTCCTGCCACTGCTTTCGTTCTTCCTCCATGAGGACCTCTTTGCGGGCCGGGTCCCCTTCGAGTCCCGTGCTGGGGAAGGCCAACCGGCGATCCTTCGCCGCAGTCCGCGAGAGCGACCAGCCCTTGGGAGAGTCCAGCCAATAAGTAAGCCCCCGGGGACGTTCGTCCCGATCTTGGTCGGGGGCGCGACCCTTCGGTTTCTTTGGCTTGGCTCCCTCCTCCTTCGGGTCCGGCTTCTCCGGCTCGTCCGGTTCCTTGGGGGCATCGGGGTTAGGGGTGGTGTCCTCGTCGGCTGACATTCTGTCCAAAGCGGTACAGCTGCAGTCCGAGAGGCAAGGACTTGCAACTTAATGTGAGAGATCCCCCTCTCTGAGTTTGCTTCTCCAAATCAGTTGCTCAGACGTTGATACAGAAACAATAGATTTATTGAAGCCTTCAGGAGATGAGACAGGCACAGGTAGAAAGTTGCAAGTGAGGGGCTATACGGGTTTACAGAATATATTGACTCCAGGGCACTGGGGCACTGGGGTTCACACTTATTGTTATGGGAAGTTACAAGCTTGGCATAATACAAAACATCAGACGGATCCCAGGAAGTCTGGTGCGGCTATCACACTTCCAAGGCCGCACCGGCCTGAGGGAGTACTGGCAGGAAGAACAGCGGGGGGGGAAGATACATGGGCCATCAGGCCTGGCGCCTGAGACCAGAAGGTGTGAACTGCTTTTACGAGTTCACTGATAACACCGCAGGTGATGGAAAGCAGAGACACAAAGACAGAGACCCTCACACATATCAGGGCTTCTCCTCCATAATGATCAGTGGCTCGGTAAGTACATTAGCTAATTGCTCTAACTCCCTGGGATTCATATCAGCCAGGTAGGCGATTTATATCTACTGTGTATTCCCTTATCAGCCTTTAACCAATTTTAAACAACTCTTCTAAAATGACTAGCCTAAAATGACTATAATCCTAAACACACATAGTAGGAAGCAAATTTTATTGAACTCAATGGGTATTTAATTTCCAAGCAAACATGCTTGTTTGGATTGGCATGTAAAGATGGGGGAACAGGCAAAGAATTAGAAGAGTAATTTTGAATAAATCTCTGGCTACCCAAAAAAGACTTCCTCCTATAACTCAATTGTTATAAGAATCATAGAAAGTTACTCCTATTCATAACTGGCACATAGCCAGACATTTTATAGTAAGGGGATATGAGAAGTGACCCGCTTGCCAGGTCTCCATTATCCCAAATTCTGAGACTCAGTCTTCAGGGCCTGATGGGGTCCAGTAATGTTATGGGGCAGAACTAGGGTTGTCCCTTCTGGCAACCGGTGGAAGCATTGGGGAGGCGGGTTCAGAGGATGGTGATCCACACCTCCATGCAAAGATGTCAGTACCGGTGCAATGTGGAAGCACCAGCATCGCACCAAGGGGGCACTCTTGCACTTGTCCCCCACACACTTTATGGTTACCATAGAGTTTTCAAGGAGAGTGCTAGAGCATCCCCCAAGTGCAATGCTGGTGCTTCCACCTCATGCAGGAAGTGACATCATCGTGCAGGGACACGGATCGTTCCCCTCTTTCTGCTGGCCTGCTTCTGCCCACCAACCAGCTGGGCACTGGTGAGCAGCAGCAGGAATCAGTGAGCAATCGCAAACCTAAGGTAGAATTTGGTGATAGAACAGCATGGTATAGTGATTAGAGTTTCAGATTAGGATCTGGGTGAGCCACTTAATCCCTGTAGGTGATCTTGGGCCATTCGCACTCTCCCTCTCTCAGCCTAACATCTCACAGGGTTGTTGTGAGGATAAAATGGAGGAGGGGAGAAAGATATTGTAAGCCACTTTGTGTCCCCATTGGGGACAAATGTGGGATATAAATGTCTAAACCGAACCAAACCAAATGAAAATACTAAGTATTTCCACACACCACTAGATATATATACCATTTATTAATTGCAATTGTGTAACTTTGAAGAGAGTGGCTATTTAACAGACTAAAGTGGCAACTTTCAATCAATTAGGCAGAGAGTTTTTTTCCTGCTCTTCTTCCAAGAAGCTCAAGTGGTGTTCACTGTTCTCTCCTACTCCACCTTATTTTCAGTACAACCATGAGGTAGGTCAGGTTGAGAGAGAATGACTGGACCAACATCAACTAATGAATTTTATGGCACATGGTAATCTGGTCCCAATTCTCCCCACTCCAAGTCCTACATTCTAACCTTACACGACACGGGCTCTTCAGTTGAGTTAAGGGAATACATGGTTTGTTTTGCTTAAAGAGTGATGTGGGGATTAACTTTCTCCCAAAGGCTGGAGCCTGTCTGCACTTTGCCTGGTGGCATCTACCTTCCTCGAAATGTGTAGAAGACACAGCGTGGCGGGGAGGACAGAGGGTAGATGGGAGGCAGGGAGAAAGCAGGTGGGCAGGCAGAACAAGAGAGAGGATGGGCAAGCGAGATTCCAACTCACCATGAGCTTACCTGTGGGGTAGGGTTGCCAGGTCCCTCTTCATCACTGGCGGGAGATTTTTGGAGTGGAGCCTGAGGAGGGCAGGGTTTGGGGAGGGGAGAGATTTCAGTGCCATAGAATTCAATTGCCAAAGTGGCCATTTTTCTCCAGGTGATCTGATCTCTATCGGTTGGAGATCAGTTGAATTAGCAGGAGATCTCCTGCTACTACCTGGCAGTTGGCAACCCTACTGTGGGGGGAGCCACTGTTGCCACCCCCCATCCCTCCCTTGGCCACTGAGGTAGCAAGGATGGAGGAGGAGGAGCCTCCTCTAGTCACCAAGGCAGCAGTATGGCAGGCTGGTGGGTGTGGGGGCTAAAGGGAATAGCCTGTGATGACCCCTGTTCAACCATGTGGACCAGTCAGGCAGGCTGGAACCTGACAGATGGGTGAGTAAGCAGGGAAGGGAGGGATCGGATTTTCCAGCCTCCCACAAGTGTTCCAGGTGTTTATTCATTATTAAATGAATAAACAGCTTGATGCAGCTGTTTTCTCAGAAACCCCTATGAACAGCCCTATAAGCAGAAAGCAGTAACACCACACAAACCAGTCTACCTGGGGAAGAAACCACAACGGCTTACTTCAGAAGTGGACCTGGTGGTGATGGGGAGTTTTGTAGCACTGCCCCCATTTTCTGCATAGATGTTCATGTGAGGTTCCTGTCATCAAATGAAAAACGATCCAACCATGTACTTGGGTACAGGCTGCAGTAGGAAGGTGTTGTTCTGGAAAAGATCCGCCTGGAGCCTTTAATTAGAAGTAAGTTAAATATCTGACCAACAAAGAGAACACTTACATTTGTCAAACGTACATATCTGGATGACCTTTGGAAGTTCAGCCTGCTTTGGATCTCACCAGTCCTTCTGTACTCTGTTGTGCCCATGAAAGAAAACTCTTAGCAATTCTGAATCAGAGATCTGACCGAAAATTTCACTGCTCGTAACATTTTATTTATTGTCGTTTGTTCGCAGATGATGAAGCTTTACGTGAGATCAATACTCAAGATTCAGCAGTACAATTGAATAAATATCTATAGACAAATTGTCAGTTACCTGTAAAGTGAAAGCAGAAGTCAAAGCAATCGATTTCAATAGATTTGTCATTAGAATATTTTATTGGACAAACTAAACACAATTTATTCTGTATTTTTATTTCTTGTAAACCACCTTGAATACATGTTGGCTCAGTTTTAAATAAAGAAGTAGACTAAAGGTTCCATTAAAACATGGAATCACAAAGTAGTAGAATAGGTAAAGAAAGTTCAAAGTAACTTTGTAGCATGGTTGAAGTCAAACATCTCTTCCTGGAAGAATAATACATACAAAAATTAATGCTTTCTCCCAAATAAACTTGCTTGACAATGTCACAGCATGCCAAAAAAAGGTTTTGAAATTGGCAGGAGATCAACTCTAGTTTTGTCTGGAATAATGAAAGGCTAGCAATAGAATGATGTAATTGCTGAGAAGGACATAGATTTTGTGCCAAACATATTACTGCTAATAGCTAGCCATGATTTTTGGAATCGAAGCAAGAATTCACAACCTTTTGCAATTAAAGAGCCAAACTACATCAAAATTCAGAGCAAGAGATCAGCAGAGAGCCGCTGTAAACTACCCTATTTGCATAACTGAATCTAGACAATTTAACATTACTGATAATTGACAACATTCAGCAGCCCAAACAGAGGTGGTTGTGAGGCTTTTTTTAGGAACTGGCATACACAAAATCTCACAGTAAGTATAAAATATCCAACGCAGCATCCTGCTTGATTGTTTTAGTGCATTCACATCATCTTCACATCGTTCACACTTGGATTACTGGCAACTGTTCACCTCTATCATTTCCCTTTTCTGTAAAGCATTGCTTAAAAATCCCTTTAGTCCCATAACAATCTTCACCTGCCATCCCCTTCATATACACCTTTTTTATTTTTGCCATCAAGTCACAGCTGACTTATGGCAACCTCATAGGGTTTTCAAGGCAAAGACCTTCGGAGGTGGTTTGCCATTGCCTGCCTCTGCATCTGTGATGCGGTAGCTAAAAAGGTAAATGCGATCTTGGGCTGTATCAACAGAAGTATAGTGTCCAGATCACGCGAAGTGATGGTATCGCTTTACTCTGTTCTGGTTAGACCTCACCTAGAGTATTGTGTTCAGTTTTGGGCACCACAATTTAAGAAGGATGTAGACAACCTGGAACGTGTCCTGAGGAGGGCAACAAAGATGGTGAGGGGTCTGGATACCAAGTCCTATGAGGAAAGGTTGAAGTTAGCTGGGTATGTTTAGCCTGAAGAGGAGAAGAGGTGATATGATAACCATCTTCAAGTACTTGAAGGGCTGTCATATAGAGGAGGGTGCCGAGCTGTTTTCTGTTGCCCCGGAAGGTCGGAGCAGAACCAACGGGTTGAAATTAAATCAAAAGAGTTTCCATCTAGATGTTAGGAAGAATTTTCTAACAGTTAAAGCAGCTCCTCAGTGGAACAGGCTTCCTCGGGAGGTGGTAAACTTTCCTTCCCTGGAAGCTTTTAAGAAGAGGTCAGGGGGGAGGTAGTTGTGAATTTCCTGCATTGTGCAGGGGGTTGGACTAGATGACCCTGGTGGTCCCTTCCAACTCTATGATTCTATGATTCTATGATCACGAACCTGGTATTCCTTGGAGGTCTCCCTTCCAAGTACTAGCCAGGGTCGACCCTGCTTAGCTTCTGAGATCTGACGAGATCAGGTTAGGCTAGGCTATTCAGGACAGCTTACTACCTCTCTAACAGGATTTTTTTTTAAACTAGAGTCACTCTTTAATGTATCTATATAAAAAATAATGAGCAAATAGTTTTTTTTAATGTGTCATTTGCTCTCGTTTAAGAATTCAAGTTGCTGTAGGAATGACTTAGCAATGTGGCCTTGGAATGCTGAGAAACCTATGGTTGTACTGGATGTAAATGTTTATATATTGTACAGCACCTTTATATATACTTCTGAGGTTCTGACTAGAGAGACCTGTAAATTGCTCATTATTTTCTAACAGGATTCTTGATGGATTGACTCTATAAAGGAAGCCATGGCCCTCAATTTGCAAGACCTAGCAAGGTTGTTAAAGTTACGACATTCTGGAGGACACTGATTCATAGGGTCACCATGAATTGGAAGCAACTGGACGGCACTTAACGCACACAACAGGATTCTTTAAAAAAAATTATTACAGCATTTTTAAAAAGGAACAATACAACAGGATTATCTCACTACAGATGCTGATTTTCTACCCCGAAGCATTTCTCCCCTGCTCTAATCAAGCTAATTAGATTTTGTATTGTAGCTCTTCATCCTGATTCCTTTCTTAGCAACACCCCTCCCACCTTCAGACTAGAATATAAGGACTCAAGTATTTCCATTCCTACTTGAGAGCCAGCGTGGTATAGTGGTTAAGAGTGGTAGACTCTAATTTGGAGAACCAGGTTTGATTCCCAACTCCCCCACGTGAGCAGCGGGCTCTAATCTGGTGAACTGGTTTGGTTTCCCCACTCCTCCACATGAAGCCAGCTGGGTGACCTTGGACTAGTCACAGTTCTCTTAGAGCTCTCTCAGCCTCACCTACCTCACAAGGTGTCTGTTGTAGGGAGAGGAAGGGAAGGAGATTGTAAGCCAGTTTGAGTCGCCTTAAAAGGTAGAGAAAATTGGCATATAAAAACCAACTCTTCTTCTTCTATCTGACAAAGGGAGCTTTGACTCATAACCTGAAAATCTTGGTCTCTATGGTGCTACTGGACAGAAATCTAGCTGTATTACAGCAGACCGACATGGCTACCCTCTGAAACTACCCTTCCAATATATCCTAATTTAAATATTTCATTTTTTTTGTAAGAGGCGTATTTGGCCCTAGAGTTATAGGTTGCTGCAAACCCCTGGGTTTGAAATTCCACCTTTTCCCTCTGAACTATTAAGCTTTTAATCAATTTATTTATTTGCAAGAAACCAAACCTATCACACAAAATGCAATTTTCCTAGTTAGTTTCTTGCTTGGAGTAACCAATGAATAGAGAAATAAATTAGTTTTATCAGGTTCACCACTGTGTTCTCAGTGATGAACTTTTCAAAGTGGACCTTGGTAATTTTTTAATATGGAACTTAGACTTGATTGTTTTAAGAATTTTTTTTTTAGATTTGGCTTCATCCTATGACAAAATTACTGAGATGATTATGAGAAATGCAACTTCTATTCTGTCAATATTTCCAAATAAGATATAGATTTTTGGCTATCTCAAGATGCAATGCATTTAGAGAAAACTACAGACTTTGAGAAATTGGTATTCTCCAAGAACAAAAATATCTTATTTAAAATATATTATATTCTCCTTGATCTTGATATGAAGTGGCATACACCTTCTATGCCAAATGGAATAGAGATTTGCAAGATGAAATCCTGAACATGGGCCTCAATTCTCCATAGCTCTTAATGTTAGAGAAATTGTTATAAAATGGCAATGCAATAGCATTTTTCACCCTGGAAGTTATATAAGATCTGTAAAATGAATAGTGGTCAGGACTGGCATTCCACAAGTGGTAAGGTTTGTTTTTCTTCACCATGTCAGTAGCTGTGTGTCAAGTCTTATGAGCCCTAGAAAATGGGCATCACGATGACAAATGGGAATTTGGAAGTAGGGATAATATTGTATCTTTTGGTCTGTCATCTCAATTATGCAAGAAGGGTAGCAGCAGCCAGAATATATGAACCCTGGTAATACATGTTGGTGGCTACAAGGCTAACATTTATTAAGCAATGGAAAATGAGAAAAGAACAAAGGGAAAATGAGGAGTTTAAAAACTCTGGGAAAGTTTTTTGCAGGCCCTGCGAAATTATTTAAGATCCCACAGGGCCCTTTTCTCCAGGTGAACTGAACTCTATCAGCTGGAGATCAGTTGTAGTAGCAGGAGATCTCCAGCTAATACCTGGAAGTTGGCAACCTTACTTATGAAGGAGAAGTTTCATAGTATGGGATACAGACAGGAGTCTACACACAGAGGCACAGAATTCCTCTGTAGTGCCTTTTACCAGCTTCAGCAGCTCTGCTTCCTTGAGAGACATGTCTTGAGAGATGTGGCAAGTTATCCATGCTCTGATTACAGTGATGTTGGACTACTGCGATGTACCCTTTCTGGGATAGCCTTTGAAGACTGTTCAGAAATTTCATCTGGTCCAAAATGCGACGGCGAAGCTGCTAGCAGGAGCAATCTAACAGATCCCTTCCAGCGCTATGATTCTATGAAGCATCCTTCATGCTTGGCCTTAGGACTGAGGATTTTGAAACAGAATTCCTTGTTTCAGACCAACATGGTGTAGTGGTTAAGAGCAGTGGACTCTCATGTGGTTAAGCAGGTTGGTTTCCCCACTCCTACACATGAAGCCGGCTGGGTGACCTTGGGCTAGTCACAGCGCTCTCTGAGCTCTCTCAGCCTCACCTACCTCACAAGGTGTCTGTTGTGGGGAAAGGAAGGGAAGGAGATTGTAAGCCGGTTTGATTCACCCAAAAGGTAGAGAAAATTGGCATATTAAAACCAACTCTTCTTAAAGTGAGAGATTAAATTAAATTAGTCCTATATGAAAAAATAGCCGGGGAGGGGGGAGTTCTATCTGAAAAAAAGGAGAGCCGGCATGGAGTTCTGGTGTTGGACGAGGACTTGGGAAACCCAAGTTCAAATCCTCACTTCTGCCACAGAAGCTTGTCGGGTAACCTTGAGCCAGTTGAACACTCAGCCGTGACCCTGGCTAGTATTTGGATGGGAGACCTCCAAGGAATATCAGGGTCGTGACATCGAGGCAAGCAATGGCAAACCACCTCCAAATGCCCCTTGCCTTGAAAACTCTACAGGGTAGCCATAAGTCTGTGACTTGACAGCCAAAAAAAAAAATCTGAAAAATGGAACTATGGCCAGCGCTGTAGGTAAACCTAGTGAAAAATCAAAAGCCAGAAAGAGTTTTCCAATGTTTATTTTTATCTAGTTGTTTTATATTGTGGTTAGATTGCTGTTAGGTCCTGAGATGCTCAGTAGAAAGCTGGGTATATACATATTTTAAATAAATAGATTAACAACTGAACGTGGCTTCCTCCCATGGCCAGAGGGCAAAGCTCTGAGCTCCTCTTCTTCCCCATGGTCTGGCACAACCAATAGGTATTATTCAAAATAAGACCAATAATCCAAATGCCCTTGATTTGCATAATTCATGCAGGAGGCAGAATTGAGCTTTTCATGTAAAATTGGGGTAACCTTTGCACAGAGATTATTTTCGGGAAGCTAAGGGACAATATATCAATAATCAAGCAGGGTTACTGGTCAAAGTATTAAGAGCAATGCTGAAGCAAATTTCCCTTCTCTCTACCCCCACCCCCAACATTGGTGACATTTTAAGTGTACATTAAAAACATGGTCACTATGACCAACAGTGAGAAATGGCCATGCCGGAAGTTAATAGCATTTTGCCATCTCAATGGTAGTTTCTGTGTTTGAAGCTGTTTTCAGTATTTCCATTATAAACTCAGTATTTGAAGGTTTTAATACTTGGCTGAAGTGTAAATCTGCTGTAGGCCAAAACTCAATTTGCAACGTCTGATCACCAGCAACAAGAGGGATGGAGACACTGAAGCAAAGCCGCTTCATTTGTTTCCTTGCAGTTTGAAGGAATGAAAGATAATAGAGTAGTTAGAAGGAGCTGACACATTTTGCCCTGCTGTAAATTAAAAGCTGCCTCCTCAAATTGATATTCCCACTATTCACTAGTATGAAATATACAGTGGTAGTTATAGTGACGAGAGGGCAAAATATTGCCATCTCAGTGGTAGTTATAGTGATGAGAGGGCAAACCACAGCTAAGATTTTCAGTATTGTACAACACTGAAGGGCAGTTAACACTCCTCACACTTCACTCACATAATGCACTGCTGCAGAAGAGAATATTACAGGAAGCAGGGACATGTGCATTTACCGAAACATGTAGTTTAATCATAGCAACTGCAACCATTTCAAGTACAGATGTATGTGTTTTCTTCTTCTTCTTCTTCTTCTTCTTCTTCATCATCATCATACATTCCAATAGTCAGGTGTGCCCCCATCTGTGGATACTTATATCCATGGATCAGGGCCACACTGAGAGAAGATAGATTTTTCAGCAAACTTGGGGACCCCCCCTCCCAGGTTTGCAGAAACATTGGAAAACATTAAAAACATACATGGGGGGTTAAATCCCCCCCAAACAACAGCAGAGAGTGGGGTTTGTTTGTTTGTTTGTTTGCTTGCTTGCTTGCTTGTTTGTTTGTTTGCAGAAATGCAGACAATGCATCTGCCTCCAGACTCCAGACAACTTGGTGGCAGCATTATGGCCAGGACAGCTGACTGTGGCAAGTGGGCAGGCAGAGTACTGACACTTGGGGGGTGGGGGGGTGAGTGCCGTGCCAACTATGGGGGAAGCAGGCAGGTGAGCACCAAGCCAACAATGGGGGAGTGGGCTGGCGTCAGGGGGCTGGGGTGGACAAGCAGAGAGCAGGTGATGGGGTAAGGGTGAGCAAGCCAAGAGCTGAAGATGGGGGAGAGGCAGAGAGGTTGGCTGACAGCCTGTAAGCAAAAGGGGAGTGAGGGAGTTAGCAGAAAGCCAAAATACAAGATACGAAGGAAAGAAGAGGAAGCTTCAGAATGGAGGAGCAGAAAAAGTGAAGAGGGAAAACAAAAAGGGAGGGGAAATATGGAGAAACGAAGAAGGTGGGTGAGTAAGTGGGGACAGAGGCTATCTGAAGAAACAGAAAAAGGCAGGTACTATATGTACGTGCGTAGGTGGGTGAGAGAGAAAAGGAAATACAAGAGGCTGCAAGCAAGGATGGAAAAGTAACAAAGAAAAGAAAGAGGAAGAGAAGTGGGTCAATGGGACTCTTCCCACACCATCCCATCAGTCCTTGAAGGTCCTGCACTTGCATATTTTATTCTCAACCCAGACAAATCTGAGGATACTTAAATTGATTCTTATGTAGTAGTGGCTGGGTATTAGATAAACATTAAAAAACAAAAGCTTTATCATTTAACATGAGTATAAATGAGCTCCCTGACCAGAGCTGTATCATGAATATGAACATTAATATCCCCCCACATTAAATATTTAGGAATAGCGATTGGACAAGACTTTTCACAGTTGGTAAATTATAACTTTTTAAAAGTAAATAGAGATATAAAAATAAGTTAATTGCATGGGAAACATTTAATTCATCTCAGTTATCCCCACATAGATAAAAGTTAGGTGGGTGGGTGGGAAGGAGAGAAGGAAGTAACGAAACGGTGAAGATATGGGGTGGCCAGGAGGGAGGGTAGAGATGATGGTGGGGAGATAAAGGTAGGTTCGCTGGTGGGTGGAAAGGAGAGAAGAAGGGAGGAAAAGGGGGAGAGTCTGTGGGGAAAGGGCAAGCGGAAATAGTGGGGGGATATTGGGGGATAGGAAATGAGATACCCCCAGAAGTCCTTGCTTGTTCCCACTTGTACATCTTAAGGGGCAGATTAGAATGTTAAAGCAGTCCATGAACTACTGAGCAAGTTGAAGGGTGAAGTCCAGATGGTCAAAAGACATAGAAGTACATAAGGTCCCGTAGTCTGACCATGACTAGTAGACGTCTTGCCCAACCCAAATTCTGGAGATTTCTTGAAGCCTTACCCCAACAAATTTTCAGTGAGGGGTTGGATAATAATAATAAAAATGAACATTTTGCCCAAACATCCAGATTATTCAAATAAATACATTTTTAAAAACCCCAATGATTTCTGACATAGTTTCAACAAAAGAACATTTTCAAGGCAGGGTTAAAAACTGAAATTAAGCAAACAAGTTCTTCAAGCATAACAAGTTCAAATGAATACAACACCGGTATAACTGAGACACAGGGTAAGGAAAACAAATTTGCAACTATTGAAGAATTGGAATACATATTCAGCACCAAAAAGGAAAGTTATTAGATATACACGAAGCAAGAATGATAAACAGCCTACAGGTAAACTGCAGATGAGGTTGAGAATTATGGAGATGATGGAGAAGCAGTTAAAAACAAATCTGTTCCACCACCTGCTTTCAATCTCCCCTGTCCCTTACTCCCCTTTTATATTTTTCCCTTTCTCCCTTTTTCCCTCCTTCACTTTGCCTTTCCCCTTCTTTTAATCCTCCCTACTGCTACTACTACTAACAGGCATGATACCATCCCTACTGCAGCATCCTGTTCTGCCAAGATCCTTCCTCTCCCTCCCTATCATTCCTCATCCAACTCCCAAGATAATGCCACAGCCTTCCCGGTTCTCTCCTCTTCCCTTTCCCCCACACTCCTCATTCTCAGTCCAATTACCTTATCATCCTTTTCCCTGGAGCATTCTCCCCTCCCCTCAGAGCTTTCCATTCATCTACCCTGATCTCCTCACATTCCCTACAACCACTCCACCCTTCAGATTGCTTCCTATTATCTCCCTCCCTTTCATACTCCTCCCTACATTACCAATCCTAGAAAAGCAGGTTCTGTCCTATCCTAGGAAAACAGGTTCTGTCTGACAAAAGCTTAACTGAGCAATTCTGAAGGGGTGTGTGGAGCTGATCAGGAGCTGGTGTGACCCTTGCGCAAGCATAAGTGCCACTTGCGCTGGCTAAGTGGGCATGAACACCAGTGCAGGACTTACACCGGCTCTGGGGAGCCGTGCAGCAGTGCGAGGTTCAGGTGCTGGCACTGCCTCGCCGGCAGTGTTTTTTCCATTAGAAGGCCTTATGCCGGCACCGATGGGAATATTCCTGAGGCATTCCCGGGGGCAGAGCTGAAGTTAGCTCCCTAAGCCCATTCGGCCCGGGAACACCCCTTTTTGCAAGCCATTCTGGAGGTGATGCAGCAGCACCGTCCCCGGGTGCAGCTTAGCCGCTCCCCCCTTAGTATTGGGAGGAAGAAGAAGAAGAAGAAGAAGAAGAAGAAGAAGAAGAAGAAGAAGAAGAAGAAGAAGAAGAAGAAGAAGAAGAAGAAGAAGAAGAAGAGAGTTGGGGTTTTTTATGCCGACTTCCTCTACCACTTAAAGAAGAATCAAACCGGTTTACAATCACCTTTCCTTCCCCTCCCCGCAACAGACACTCTGTGAGGCAGATGGGGCTGAGTGTGACTGGCCCAAAGTCACCCAGCTGGCTTCATGTGTAGGAGTGGGGAAACCAACCCGGTTCACCAGATTAGCCTCCGCCGCTCATGTGGAGGAGCGGGGAATCAAACCTGGTTCTCCAGATCAGAGTCCGCTGCTCCAAACCACCGCTCTTAACCACTACACCACGCTGGCTCTAGTTAGCCTTTAAAGGTGCCACAACTAGTTAGCCTCTAAAGGTGCCACAAGCTTCCTTGTTTTTTAGTGTGCGGCTGAGTCACATAGACTCTCCTCTGGAATTTACATTTATATAGTACATTTCAGATGATTATGGTAGCCCAATTCTGAATCTTAAACAAGAAGATATTTTAAAGGTGCTTGCACAGGGGAGTACTTTTACCTTTTGCCTACTATATATTTCTTCTCCCCCTGCACCACCTAGGTTATCCCCTGCCACTGAGACATTTCAAGTAGAAAAATGTGCCTTTGAAATTCAATGCATATGCTTCTTCCTCTCTTTGAAGTCCTAGCTTTAACAAATGCTTATTTTCAGGCTCCCTTTTAATTAGCATGAAGATAAAATACCAATTTCCACAAACATACAATACAAGTAAAAAAATTAGCATGGTCCAAAGATAAGTCATTCTGCTCTGATTGCATCCCAGGTTTAGAAGACTGATCTTGTGGGATTTGTAATCTGTTGTTACAAGGAAGTCCCTGAGGGGACTGTTATGTTGGTTTTTAATTGAATTTAAGCTGCCTTGAGCCGCAAGGAAAGGTGGGGTAAAAATATTTTAATTAATAAATACAATCTCAGGAGACTTTTTAAAAACACTTTAGGAAGGACCTTAGGTCTTAGCATACGTATGCTTTGGAATGTGGCTGTTCCTGGGAAAGTGTGGGATGTTAAAAGAGGAGGAGGAGGAGGAGGAGGAGGAGGAGGAGGAGGAGGAGGAGGAGAAGAAGAAGAAGAAGAAGAAGAAGAAGAAGAAGAAGAAGAAGAAGAAGAAGAGGAGGAGGAGGAGGAGGAGGAGGAGGAGGAGAGTTGGTTTTTATTATGCCGACTTTCTCTACCACTTAAGAAAGAATCAAACTGACTTACAATCATCTTCCCTTCCCCTCCCCACAACAGACACCTTGTGAGGAAGGTGGGGCTGATAGAGCTGTAAGAGAGCTGTGAGTGACTACCCCAAGGTCACCCAGCTGGCTACAGGTGTAGGAGTGGGGAAACAAATCCAGTTCACCAGATTAGCCTCCGCCGCTCATGTGGCGGAGTGGGGACTCAAACCCGGTCCTCCAGATCAGAGTCCACCAAGGGTCTATATACGTGTTGTATTTGTAGTGTGGCCGCAGGCTCCACAGTATGTTAGTAACATACGAAAGCTATAGCCACATGACTGGGCTGGTCTATGTGGTCACTTCCCTTGCCCAGATCAGGGGCCCTGAGGAAATGCAGAGAATCCACATGACTGACAAGTTCACCGTGATGTGAAGTTCAACCAGAGAGACACCAGTTTTCTGGCAGCACCCCCAACACAGAGGCAAAGTTCATTCACTTTGGAGAGAGGCCTGCAAACCAGTTTAGTATTCTGTATCACTGGGTGGAAAGAAGAACATGGCAAAGGGTCCCAGTGCAAGCTGGGCGCACCCAATCCATTTTGGCAGCTGCCTTGGGTGCTGGGCACCACTGAAATAAGTGGTGCCATTTTAGGATCCCCAGGGTGGAGAGACTCTGCCCCTGTAACGCAGGGGAGCTGGAAACCATAGAGCATGTATTTTTTAGATATCCTTTCTATAAGTCAGCCCGCTCCAATATTATTGACCCTTTGATAGGGAAATGGGTGCTGGTGATGAGGGTGAATGGACCAAAAGGTTTTTACTGGGAGATGACTCACCCATTACCACCCAGGTAGCAAAATACTGCACAATAGCAAGGGGAGGGGACTGTGGCTCAATGGCAGAGCATCTGCTTGGTATGCAGAAGGTCCCAGGTTCAATCCCTGGCATCTCAAGTTAAAGGGACTGGGTAAGTTGGTGATGTGAAAGACCTCAGCCTGAAAACATGGAGAGCCACTGCAGGTCTGAGTAGACAATACTGACTTTGATGGACCAAAGGTCTGATTCAGTATAAGGCAGCTTCATGTGTTCATGTGTTCATGCAAAGGTACATTGCCTCAATGTACTCCCTTGATCTGTGGAAATGTAAAATTGGGTGATTCCAAATTTTTGTTGGCCTTGGTTGTAAAGAAGTACTTTGTATGGTCAGTTTCTATTTTACCTGTTTCATCTGGCATACTAGCTGCAAATAAATTGATTTCTTTATTTGGTGCCATTTTATATATTTCACTGATGGTGTCATTGAGATTTATAACCTTAGCTACCCCTAGGACTTGCTCCTAAGAAGCTGTTCGAGCATCTTGACTGCAGAGATTAATTTAACATCTCTCAATATGTCGTTCACTTGCCAACAGAGCTTTCTTCAAATGCTATACCTATACATCTCTGTATGAAGGAGTCAATGCATACAAAAAGAAAAAGATTCTTCAATGGGAGCTCCATTACCTTCAAATGATACTTTGCTTATGGGAGTTGTTTGCCCTCCAACCGCTAGGCAATATAATTGAATCTGGCTCAGTTCTCACTTAGTGTATCACTTAAAATTTATCTCCAACTTTGCTAGTGTAAGGGCTGTCATATTTTTCATCTGCTCTCTGCCTTACGTGGACAAGAAGATATTATTCATGCAGAGGAGAGATCAGATTAATAGCTGACTCTCAAGAGGCGCTCACCATTTTTTTTCCCTTTCTCTTTCAGTAGCCTTTAGTTGATCTTAAAACCTGTTCCAAACACAGCTCCATCTGATCATCTTAAGGATGCAACACACCCTGTATTTTGTTCTGACTCTATAAACTGTGTAGACTTGAGGTTGGATCCAGTGATCTGTAGGCCCCAAGGCTTTTGGCTCTTGTCCTCTGGCTCAGCAGATATTTCTGAGCCTGGGGGACTTGATTCCTGGGCTGAGAGACCCATGTGGGCTAATAACCATACGGGGGGGGGGGAGTGGGGAGCCGCACTAAGCAAGAAGAGAGTGAAATCTTCTGTCAGTTTATCTCTGCTGTTGGTAAAGGTAGGAGTGGTGATTTCACACTCTTCACCTCCTCAGTGCAGTCACCAACTAGGGCTGGCAGCTTCCAGGTGGTAGCGGAAGATCTCCTGGGTTTATAACTAATATCCAGGCAATAGGGATCAGTTCACCTGGAGAAAATGGCTGCTTTGGAAGGTGAAGTCTATGGCACTGAGGTCCTTCCCCTCTAGGGTTGCCAACCTCCAGGTACTAGCTGGAGATCTCCTGCTATTACAACTGATCTCCAGCCGATGGAGATCAGTTCACCTGGAGAAAATGGCCACTTTGGCAATTGGACTCTATGGCATTGAAGTCCCTCCCTAAACCCTGCCCTCTTCATGCTCTGCCCCAAAAACCTCCCGCCGGTGGCGAAGAGGGACCTGGCAACCCTGTTCCCCTCCCCAAACCCTGCCCTCCTCAGGCTCCAACCCCAAATCTCCATGTATTTCCCAACCCGGAGCGAGCAACCCTATCACCAACCTATGCGGCTATTAGTACACTCAGGTCCCATGACCACAGGAATCAATTTTTCTGGGGTCAAGGGAGTGGAGGAACAAGGGAAAATCCATGTCTGCCAAAGCCTTCCACAGACGGATTGTTGGATCCAGCCTAGCAGTTTCTCCATCACGCCCTCAAATATTTTCAACTCCGTTCCTTTTTCCCCTGTACCAAACGTTCAGCTTGATGGAGTTTTGAGGAATTTGAAACTTGCATGCTGTTCTCATTATGTTTTGATTGGGTCCTAAGAAAAGGACTCACACTATGGTTGTACCTCAGGAAGAGTAAGGGTTTATTAGAGGCTGAATTATTCGTATTAGCCTTGTGTATGTTAACTTGCACTCTTCAGGTCAGCAATCCCAAACAGATTTACAAGTGCATTTAAGTCTGTGTTGGATTGTAGCCTGCATCTCAACAGTAGACCAATTGTCTTAATTTTTAGATTGCTCTCTAAGTAAATCCCGGACAGTGTTTCTTTATTCAGCTATCTTCACAATAACCTTGAAGGAAGTTCAGTATTATCCCCATCTTGCACATGGGGGAACTGTGCTCAGCTTGCTCAAAGCCCTATGCCTGAACAGGTATTAGAACGCGTCTTTCTTCAGTGAGGAGCTCCATGAATGACTGGATTCCACTGGCTCTTGCTTGGGATTGATACTAGCCAGCATTCACCCAATGGTTCCTCACAAAAAAAAATTATATCAGGGGTGAGACAGCCTTCAGTAGCAGAACTCCTGCAGGAAGACAATATTGAACACTTGATGATGCATTTATTTCCAGAAAAGAGGTGTTTATTTTAAACAAACCAATTTGCCAAACTTGACTCGAGACGTCTTTCGCGATATTTGTAGCACTTTGGAGGGTTAATAATGGTTTAATGATGGGGGTTGCAACTTAATTGGAAACCTCTAATTGAATGTTTCTAAATTCAGTAAACTAATTGCTTCTATGAAAATTTGATGGGACGCTGTCAGGAGTCCATCTGGATGGGTGTATTTCCCTGAAGCTGGTGAGTTAATAAGCTTCCTAATTTTGTTTCATTACCCTTCCTCGCCCTCTTCCATTAGAGTCATCAAAGGACATGAATGCTAGACTACCAAGGTTCTTGGGCTCACCTTGCTGTTTCTGAAATAACTGAGCCTGAGGAGGAACAGATAAGAAACTGTCACACGTCGTCCTTCGGAGGAGGTTCAGTTTCTAGACCTAAAATCTCAGAAGGCTGAATTGTCTGCTTAAGCTACTTTTAACCTCACTACATAAAGGCGAAACGTTCCCAACGGCACATAAATTTTGAAATTAAAAGATTGGGTTCAAGAAAATCATGTCTTTAAAAACATTTATGGATAGTAAGCGTCAGTTCACTTACAAAAGAAATAGTGGCATAGCAGCCCAAAAGTTCTCTCCTGCTCTAGTTCATGCTTTTTTTTACTTCTCCAAAATCTTCTCTCTCTCTTTAATATACAAAGTTCACTCTTATCTTCCAATTGCAGCCTTGATTTTCAGAAAAACAAGCTGATATCAGATAGAACAGAATCTTGGACTCCTCACAACAATAAAGATTGCAAACAACTCAGACACTGGTATAATTCAACAAATGGTGCTTTTCCGTATCCTCACAAAGCCGAAGAAACTAGAACAGCAAAAGTCAGAGTCAAGGGCATAGCACAAGAGTGTCTTCAACTTGTATTGGAAACTGCTCAGTCTTTTGCTCTTTGCAGAGTAACAAAGTTTTGTGATACTGTGATTATTTCGTGCTATGCAGATGGCACATGATATTAGGGGAGTGGCTTCGGCTCAGTGGCAGAGAATTAGCTTTGCTTACAGAAGGTCCCAGGTTCAACCTGTTGCGTCTCTGGTTTAAAGGGTCAGATAGCAGGGTCAGATAGCAGGTGATGTGAAAGGCCTCGATATAAAGCAGCTTCATGTGTAGCCATGTGTACATGTAGCTCTGACAGTACCAAACAGTACTATTTGGAGGCAACGGGTTCTGAGTCTTTGGCCTTCTCAGCCAGCAAAGTAGGCAGTGATCGCCTGTGGTGCATATCTACAATTGTGGGTCCATGCTTTGTTGAGTTTTATTGATTGTTGTTGATGGCTCTCTTGAGACTTCTTTGCCCAGCCTTGTGTAAATTGCTTCATGAACTTTGAAGGGATTTCCTCTGTTGGTTTTGACTCAAGAAAACTGGGGTGGGGCTGGAGCCCCTCCACTCCTGGCGCTGTGGTTCCGATTTGACTCAGGCCTTGTGGTGCTTGGGTAAGTTCCCAGCAGCTACTGTGAATAGGGCTGCCAATCTCAAATGGAAAACTTGGCGTTCTCCCAGAATTACAGCTGGTCTCCAGACTACAGAGATCAGTTCTCCTGGAGAAAATGGCTGCTTTGGAGGCTGAAGTCCACATGTTTCAGGTATTCCCTAACAGGATATTATACCAGGAAGTGGCTCCCAAATACTTAGGGTGGCCAACCTCCAGGTACTAGCTGGAGATCTCCTGCTATTACAGCTGATCTCCAGCCGATAGAGATCAGTTCACCTGAAGAAAATGGCCGCTTTGGCAATTGGACTCTATGGCATTGAAGTCCCTCCCCTCTCCAACCCACCCTTCTTAGGCTCTGCCCCCAAAACCTCCTGCTGGTGGCAAAGAAGGGACCTGGCAACCCTACAAATACCGTGTTTGTGTGTGAGAGAGAGAGGAAGCGAAGGGGAAGTTTAGGACATAAGGAAGCAAATTGATAATTATCCTTTTTATTAAGGTACCCGTTCCGCACAGGACTTCAGCTATGCAGAGTTCTCTCTTTAAATTAATTCCCGGATCTATAAATTGAAGAGTCCATTCAGATGCTCATTTCCCCATTCTGCAGCATTAATCCTGCTAATTATTACTTTGTTAGTCAATGGCAAAACTCCTGGTTTTACTGTGTGCCTTGGCTACAGCCCAGCCTCCTCAATCAGAATTAATTGACCTTCACTGCATTAGATGTAATAATCCATAATTTTTGAATTAAGGTATTTAATAACTGTAAAAATACTCAGAATCAAAAACAGTCCCCAGAATTAAATTGTGAGAGATCCCCCTCTCTGAGTTTGCTTCTCCAAATCAATTGCTCAGACGTTGATACAGAAACAATAGATTTATTGAAGCCTTCAGGAGATGAGACAGGCACAGGTAGAAAGTTGCAAGTGAGGGGCTATACGGGTTTACAGAATATATTGACTCCAGGGCACTGGGGCACTGGGGTTCACACTTATTGTTATGGGAAGTTACAAGCTTGGCATAATACAAAACATCAGACGGATCCCAGGAAGTCTGGTGCGGCTATCACACTTCCAAGGCCGCACCGGCCTGAGGGAGTACTGGCAGGAAAACAGCGGGGGGGAAGATACATGGGCCATCAGGCCTGGCGCCTGAGACCAGAAGGTGTGAACTGCTTTTACGAGTTCACTGATAATGCCGCAGGTGATGGAAAGCAGAGACACAAAGACAGAGACCCTCACATTCTGCCCCCCTTAAGGCCCCCCTCCGGGAGGACGAGGCTTATCGGGATAAGCGAGGTGGAATTCTCGGACCAAGCGAGGAGCTGCCATGTGGGGTGCGGCCACCCATTCGTCATGAGCGGAGCCAAGGTTTTTCCAGCGAACAAAGTAAAACAGTTTCCCTTTCTTCCATTTGGAATCTAAAACCTTGGATATTTCCAAATGGGTATCCCCTCCTACTACGGTAGGAATCTCATGAGCGGGAGGGGGGTGGAACTGGGGAGCTGCTACATAAGGTTTGAGGAGGCTTATATGGAAGACTGGATGAACCCCCTTGAGTGTCTTAGGGAGACTCAGTTCCACGGTAACCTCGTTGATTACTCTGGTAATGGGGAAAGGTCCTACATAACGGTCGCTCAGTTTTTTGCAGGGGCGAAGAGAGCGGAGATTTTTGGTGGACAAATAGACTTGCTCCCCCACCTTGAGTTCCCATCCCGGAGACCGGTGTTTGTCCGCTTGTTCCTTGTACTTGCTTTTTGCCCTTTCCAGATTTTTGAGCAACCATGGCCAGGTGGATTTAACCACCTGAATCCACTCCTGAAGATCAGGGGTAGACTGGAGCTCTGGCGAGACGGGGGCAGAACCGAAAGGGCCAAAATCCGTCCCGTATATAACTTGGAAGGGACTAAAGCCGGTAGAGGAATGAGGCGCATTGTTGTACGCATATTCGGCAAATGGCAGCAGGTCAACCCAGTCATCCTGGTGGAAATTTACATAGCAGCGCAAATAACATTCTACTACCGCATTTACTCGTTCTGTTTGACCATCCGTTTGGGGGTGATAGGCGGAAGAAAGGCCCTGTTCCTCCACTCCCATTAACTTTAGGAAAGCCCGCCAGAATTTGGCAACAAACTGGACCCCCCGGTCGGAGAGGACCTTCCTCGGGATCGAGTGTAGCCTGAGGACGTGCGTGATGAACAGTTTAGCTAAGCCCTGGGCTGAAGGAAGACCTGCACATGGAACGAAATGAACCTGTTTGGAAAAGAGGTCTGTGATAACCCAGAGAACCGTTTTCCCCCGACTTGGAGGTAGGTCGGTGATAAAATCCATGGCGATGACTTCCCAGGGACGGGAGGGGTTCTCAAGCGGTTTGAGAAGCCCCGGGGGTTTTCCCATCCGTTTCTTGGCTGTGGCGCAGGTGGGGCAGCTGCGCACATACAACTCCACATCAGATCTCATACCGGGCCACCAGAATTGCCTTCGAACCAGGTGAAGCGTTTTTACGAAACCAAAATGACCCGCTAGCCTGGCCCCATGTACAAGTCCCAATACTTCTTTGCGAAGGGAAGATGGGACATATAGTTTCCCCCCTTGCACCCACCAAGTGTTGGTTCGTTCCAAGCCAGGGGGGAGGAGATTGTGCTCCTCCTCCTGCAAGGAGGCGTCCCGGAGTCGCTGCTGGAACACTTCCGGGATACCTTTGAGCGTAGGGGGGGTCTCCGGTTGGCGGGCTTGGGATCGGGTGGTGACGGCCAAGCCAGGGACTTCCCCTCGCTGTTCGGGAGTGAACAGAGAGTCGACGGGGCGATCGAAATCGTTGCGATACTGGGGAAGTCGTGACAAAGCATCAGCTAGGGCATTTTCTTTGCCAGGGACATGTTTGAGGGTGAACCGGAATTTTGCAAAAAATTGGGCCCACCGAATTTGTTTGGCATTGAGTTTTCTAGCTCCCTTGAGAGCCTCAAGATTCTTGTGATCTGTGCACACTTCGAACGGCAGCTCGGCCCCCTCCAAGAAGTGTCTCCATATGGTAAGGGCATGTTTGACTGCTGCTGCCTCCTTCTCCCAAATGGCCCAGTTGATTTCGGACTGGGAAAACTTCTTGGAGAAGTAGGCGCATGGCCTCAACCGTCCCCCCTCATCCCTCTGCAATAGGGCCCCGCCCATTGCTACATCCGAGGCATCCACCTGCACCACGAAGGGCTTGGTGCAATCCGGGTGAGCCAAAACGGGTTCGGATGAAAAAAGTAGCTTTAAACGTTCAAAAGCTTGTTGGCACTGGGGAGACCATTGCAGACGGGCTGAGGGGAGTGCGGCGCTAGCCCCCCTGTCCTTGGTACGCAACAGGGCAGTGAGGGGAAGCGCAACTTGGGCAAAGTTGGGAATGAAATTCCGGTAAAAGTTGGCAAACCCCAAAAACTGTTGAAGTTGGCGGCGGGTAGTGGGGGTTTCCCAGTCCCGCACCGCCTGGACCTTGGCGGGGTCCATTTCCAACCCTTGGTGGGAAATCACATACCCCAGAAATGTAATAGAAGGTTGGTGGAATTCACACTTGGACACCTTAGCATACAGTTTGTGCTCCCGCAGCCGCTGGAGCACTTCTCGCACTAGGCGCACATGTTCTTCCATGGTCTCAGAGTAAATAAGAATGTCATCGAGAAATACCACCACCCCCCGAAACAGTAAATCATGCAAAACTTCATTAATTAATTGCATAAAGACACTCGGAGCCCCCGAAAGTCCGAACGGCATGACCAGGTACTCAAACATCCCAAAACAACTGGAAAAGGCCGTTTTGGGTTCGTCTCCTTCTTTGATGCGAATGCGGTGGTAGGCTTCTACCAAGTCCAGTTTGGTGAAGATTCGGCCCTCCTTTAATTGTGCTAGAAGGTCAGGAATAAGAGGGAGGGGGTAAGCATTAGACTGGGTGACTGCGTTCAGTCTGCGAAAGTCAATACACAGTCTTAAATCTCCCGTCTTTTTCTTTACAAAGAAAGCTGGGGCTGAATAAGGAGCCTTGGAGGGGCGTATGAAACCCCTCGCCAGATTGACATCCAGATAGTCCCGCAATACAGTCTTTTCACTGGGGCTCATGGGGTAAACCTTTCCCTTAGACAGTTTGCCTTCCCCTACGATCTCGATGGCACAGTCCGTTTCTCTGTGGGGAGGCAGTTCGTCGCACTCTCTAACATCGAAAACATCAGTAAACTGCGAGTACTCAGAGGGTAATTGAGGAGAGACTGGGGCGGGGGACCCTACCAGTGCGGCGGCTGGAGTTCTGAGTACCCGTTCCTTGTCATGCAACCCACAGGGGTTTTCGGGGAAAGAAAGCACCCGTTTAACCCAATCAATGGAGGGATTGTGTCCCCTTAACCAGTTCATCCCTAACACTACAGGGGTTACAATAGGGGCGATGGTGAAATACAACCGTTCCCAATGTTCCCCCACGGACATAATCACGGCTGCAGTTCTGTGGGTCACAGGGCCCCGTTTAAAGTCACTCCCGTCCATTTGGGAAAAACGGAGGGGTCCCGGAAGCCGCTTGCGCCGGACACCCAACTTCTTGGCAGTTTCCTCATTTATCATGGTGCGGGCACACCCCGAGTCGACCAACGCGGGGACCTCTAACGGGGGACCCCCTTTGGGTAGGGACAGATGAACACGCACAAATACATTGTCCTCTTGGGCGCTTACCATCGGTGGAGCTCCTTGCACAACGATAGGGACGGTCTGCTGCGGAGCCCCCTCTACAGCAGACCGACGGCGTTTTTTGCCGGCTGTTCCCACTCTTCCTCCTCGCTGGAAGAGGGGGACGGGGTGGTGGCTTCCGGGGAGCCGTCCGAATCAAAGACGGTATTTGTAATCCGGGACCCCGATGGGACCGTAGAGTCGGATGCCCCATCCTGGGGGCGCGCGTGGAGAGCGGAGGGTGCGCCGGAGCGCCGGCTCAGTGGTCCACTTCTGCGGCGAGGCTGGCTGTCGGCGGCCGGTTTCGTCGGCTCGGCCTGGGTTTGGCGGGGGGGGGTCGGACGGCCTGAGCGAGAGGGGCATTGCGATGCAAAGTGACCCTTTCCCCCGCAGATCAGGCAGACGCCGGCCTCGAACCGCTTGCGGCGTTCCGCGGCCGAGAGACCCCCGCCACCCCCTTGCCGGAGTTCCCGGCCACGGTCACCTCGGGGCCTGGGGTCTCGCCCAAGCCGTTGCTTGGACAAGTTCAGGAGTTGCTTGCGATTCTCGATGTCAGCAGCATGGCGAACCCAACCTTCCACATCCGGGGGGTTCCCTTGCATGAAGGCCCAATGTTGGAGGTCTGGGTTGAGACCCTCCCTGAAACATTGTACCAAGGTAGCTTCACTCCAGTCCAGAATTCGGCTAGCCAGTGACTGGAACTCACTTGCATACTGCGCCACCGACTTAGTCCCTTGGCGCAGTTGCATCAGGGAGGCTTTAGCCCGCTCACCCAGAGTCGGGTCCTCAAAACGGTTTCGGAGTGCTACCATGAACTCGTCCAGGGTTCGCAGCACCGGCGAGCGGAGTTCATACTGCAGCACCATCCAGGCAGCCGCCTCCCCTTGCAGTAAGGAAGCCACGTACTGCACCCGGGACTCCTCAGAAACGAAGGTTCGGCCTTGTTCCCGCATAAAAATGTCTACTTGGACCATAAAAAAGGTCAATTGGTCTCCCGACCCGTCATACGTGACTTTCAGGTCCCGACGGGCCGGGGGGGCAGGGGTTGCGGGCGGACCTACCGGCGCCCCGTCTGGGGGAGCACCGGCTGGAGGTTGCAACTTCAGCGCATCTAGGGCCGTGGCCATCTCACCCATTACGCGTTGCATGGTCTCCATCTGCTCCTGCATAGCCCGGCGGTCTTCCTGCCACTGCTTTCGTTCTTCCTCCATGAGGGCCTCTTTGCGGGCCGGGTCCCCTTCGAGTCCCGTGCTGGGGAAGGCCAACCGGCGATCCTTCGCCGCAGTCCGCGAGAGCGACCAGCCCTTGGGAGAGTCCAGCCAATAAGTAAGCCCCCGGGGACGTTCGTCCCGATCTTGGTCGGGGGCGCGACCCTTCGGTTTCTTTGGCTTGGCTCCCTCCTCCTTCGGGTCCGGCTTCTCCGGCTCGTCCGGAGCCTTGGGGGCATCGGGGATAGGAGTGGTGTCCTCGTCGGCTGACATTCTGTCCAAAGCGGTACAGCTGCAGTCCGAGAGGCAAGGACTTGCAACTTAATGTGAGAGATCCCCCTCTCTGAGTTTGCTTCTCCAAATCAATTGCTCAGACGTTGATACAGAAACAATAGATTTATTGAAGCCTTCAGGAGATGAGACAGGCACAGGTAGAAAGTTGCAAGTGAGGGGCTATACGGGTTTACAGAATATATTGACTCCAGGGCACTGGGGCACTGGGGTTCACACTTATTGTTATGGGAAGTTACAAGCTTGGCATAATACAAAACATCAGACGGATCCCAGGAAGTCTGGTGCGGCTATCACACTTCCAAGGCCGCACCGGCCTGAGGGAGTACTGGCAGGAAAACAGCGGGGGGGAAGATACATGGGCCATCAGGCCTGGCGCCTGAGACCAGAAGGTGTGAACTGCTTTTACGAGTTCACTGATAATGCCGCAGGTGATGGAAAGCAGAGACACAAAGACAGAGACCCTCACATAAATTAATTGTAGAGAGCTCTACTTTGGCCATCTTCTCCAAGCACCGGAAATAAATGAGTTCTGTTTCCTTGAATTGGTGGTTTCTTGGACAGAGAACAAGTGAAGCTTTTATTGGGTTGCCCATTATGTACTTAATACTGTAGGGTGGGTGGGTAGGTTTAACACGAAGCATTTAATCCAATTTCCAGTAAAATAATGCCATAATTTTCACTGAAGTATACTATTAAAGACTGCAGGTCAGAGTTCAAATGGTTAATTGTTCTTCCACCCCAAAAGTTGCCTCTGCATACAAAACCAGACGTTAGTGAAAAGGATTATACTTTAGCCATGTACCTGACTTGCTAGTGTTTTAGTTGAAGGGATTTTTAAAACGGAGGGCCATTCAGTTATGTGACCCTTCCCCCAAGAGAGTGAAATGGTAACAGCCCAGATTTACCGCTTCAGTAAAAACTAAACCTAATGCCTGGTTCACATTTGTAGGAAAAAGAGGAGGTCCCAAAGTGGCCATACCTTGAGGTAATAGAATAAACTGCCCCACTTTAGCTTGCAGGAGATGGAATTAATTCAGACTCATGAATGTTCCTTTGTGAAAACATTCCATTCCTATAGAAATGTAGCACTCCAGGGAGCAAGGTGCTGTCCTTGCTGGAGTAGCTGGTTTTCTATTTGTAAGGGAATTTTAAAATCTTTTTATTTTATTTTATTTACATTATTTATAGTCTTCCTTTCTCACAGGGAAAGACGGATTACACATAGTGAGTCAGTACAGTCAACAAAATGGGACATTTAGTAACCAGAGTATTAGGATATTAGAAGTCTGGAGTCACCAGAAAGAACTAAAACATAGCATACGTGTTAACATGGCACATTTCCCCCAACTATTCTAAAATGTGGTTCTCCACCAGCCAGTTAAAATACTTCGGTTCATTCCTACCACCTCAGCATTCTGCCAGCTTGTCCCCAACTCCTTTTCCTACATGTGTGAATCAGGCGAATTTAGGGATTCGTATTTACAAAGCCCCCAATATTTATGGTGGGGGAGCCCACATCTGTTTCAAGGCCTTTAATTAAGAACATAAGAAAAGCCATCAAGTCCAGCAGTCTGTTCCATTAGTGGCCAACCAGGTACCTCTAGAAAGCCCACAAACAAGATGACTGCAGCAGCATCCTGCCTGTGTTCCACAGTACCTAATATAATAGACATGCTCCTCTGATCCTGGAGAGAATAGGTATGCATCATGACTAGTGTTCATTTTGACTAGTAGCCATGAATAGCCCTGTCCTCCATGAACATGTCCACTCCCCTCTTAAAGCCTTCCAAGTTGACAGTCATCACCACATCCTGGGGCAGGGAGTTCCACCATTTAACTATGCTTTGTGTGAAGAAATACTTCCTTTTATCTGTTTTGAACCTCCCCCCCTCCAGCTTCAGCAGATGACCCTGAGTTCTAGTATTATGAGAGAGAGAGAAAAGCTTCTCCCTGTCCACTCTCTCCATACCATGCATAATTTTATAGACCTCTATCATATCTCCCCTTAACCACCTTCTTTCCAAGCTAAACAGCCCTCAGCATGTTAACCGCTCCTCATAGGGCAGTTATTCTACCTCCCTGTTCATTTTGGTTGCTATTTTCTGCACCTTCTCAAGCTCTGCAATATCCTTTTTTAGGTGTGGTATAAACAAATGGTTATGAACGCGTAGGAGTGATCTGGCAGCCTTTGTCTATAATGAAATGTGTGAAATAAAAGGACAGCATAGAGTGGAACCGTCTGATCAATCATTTGGGCTGACTTCCTGGTAGGTGCCATCAGGCAACAGCATGACTTTACTTCCAGGGGAAACGTGGAAGTGAATCTAGGGTTGCCAGCTCTTGGTTGGGAAATACCTGGAGATTTTTGGGGCGGAGCCTGAGGAGGGCGGAGTATGGGGAGGGGAGGGACTTCAATGCCATAGGGTCCAATTGCCAAAGCGGCCATTTTCTCCAGGTGAACTGACCTCTATTGACTGGAGATCAGTTGTAATAGCAGGAGATCTCCAGCCACCACCTGGAGGTTGCCAACCCTACATGCCTCCCTAGGAACTGTCAGAAACCCTAGAATTCTGGTAGTTCCTAGAACGGACTAACATCACTTCCAGGTTTCCCCCAGAAATGACATCATGCCGTTGCCTGATGATGATAATTGTTGTTGAGGAAATGGGAGAGGGGGATTCCCCGTCCCCGCCAGGAAACGGGAAAGTCTAACATGAGGTTCTTGTAGGTTATCGGGCTGTGTAACCGTGGTCACAGTTACACAGCCCGGATAACCTACAAGAACCAATGAACTCTGACCGTGAAAGCCTTCGACAATATTTCTAACATGAGGGCTGCAGTTAAGTTTCCCCAATGGGACAAATAGCAGCTTCCCTGGGCTGGTTGAGGCCAAGAAAACAGCATTTATGGGAAAGTTTAAGCCTCTTCTTGCTAGTTATCACGATCGTTTGTGTCTTTCCTCCCCACTCACCTAGGAATTCTGAGCACAAAACTCCCAGGTTGAAAGCCCTCCTGGCAGCCACATGGGGGTCACAAGGTTTTTGTCATACGTGGACCAGCTTACGTTTCTCCCTATTATTAACCTTCTGGAATAATTTTTTTCCCATTTTTTACTTCAACAGAAACATCACAGGCTTCTTCCAGCTCTCCACCCCCATCCCTTGGGGGTGAAACCTCTATTAATTCTTTATCTGCAGCTGTTACAACAGGCTATCACCTCTTCAATCTTTGTGACTACAGAGTGCATGGATGCACTTCTGCTCATCTAAAAACAGTTCTTGTTCCTACGGCAGCTGCTGAAGCAGTTCATTGGATCTGGCAGTAAATCTAATGTTATGGCAGCCAATGTGGTGTAGTGTTCAAAATGTTGGCATAGGATCTGGGAGACCCAGGTTCAAATCCTCACTCCACCATGAAACACTCTGGCCATTCTCTCTCACGGGTTTGTTGTTGTGAAGATAAGACAGAGGGCAGGAGAGCCAGGTGCCCTGCCCTGAGTTCCTTGGAAGAAGGGAGGGATGCCAATGCACTAAAATAAATAAATTATGAATTACCATAAACAAACAGAGCAACTACCAAGATGCATACAACAGGTGGCACATACTTTTCCATGTACTGCTCCATGAATTTGAGGTGCTCAGGACAAGTCTTCCCCAGTGAGCACTCTGTGTCAAAAAAAGGTGGGGTAGTAAAAACCAAAGCGGGGTGTTCAAACGGCGTACTCATACTGTCTTTTTGGGGTACTCCATGAAACACAGCACTGTTGGGGCAATAGGTCCCGTCAGTCTCGGAGCCTTGGCCAATGTCCAGCCTCAACCCCTAGGCACCCTTCCTCTCCCCAGTTCTAATAAATAATAAGTAGTTCCCACATCCCAGTGAACTAGGCATGCCAGCCTCCAGGTGGGACCTGGGGATCCCCCGGAATTTCAGCTCATCTCCAGACTACAGAGATCAGTTCTCCTGGTGAAAACGGATGCTTTGGTATTGTACCCCTCTGAGGTCCCTGTCCTCCCCAGGTTCCATCCCCAAATCTCCAGGAGTTCCCAACCTTGGAACTGGCAGCCCTATCCACCCCCATCCTCCTTCAACAGCCAGGGGGGACCTGTCAACCCTACAGTGAAACTTTGGCATGCCATAGACAGGGAATTATCCCTGACTGCGACAGCCCACAGTCAGGACTCGGAAAGCTATAGATTCGTGGTTCATATCCTGGGCCTGCTGAAACCAGTCCAGCCACAGGAATTTGAGAGAAGCAGCAAAGCCATATTGACACCAGCTGTTGTTGGGATTTAATAGGCTTACATATGAGAGAGAGAGAGAAAATGCATATGTGAGGGAAGAGCCCTCATTATTATACAGCTGTGGATCTGGCCCTTAGCAAGAAAAATACAGCCAATCCTTATTTCTGCTTCATTGATTTGCTATTAAAAAAACACTTCTGTATGCATAGCCATATTCCAGTTCAACGAAAGGTATAAATGGCTCTTCTTTTAAATATCCCTGAAAGTTATTTATGGGCCTTAGTCAGTTTCGATAAAGATCAGGCATCTGCAATGTAACATCAGCTCCCTGTGGAAAGGATAAAATTAATATTGCATTATAAATCACTGCAATTAAATGAGGAGGTGCATATACATATATAAAGAAAAGTGTCAGAATATTCTTAATTTTGCCATTGAATAAACTATGGGTTATTTACAAAGCGGTTTCTTCTAAAAGTCAGTGTCGGAAGGAACGCAGAAAAGGTTTTCAGAGAAGCAGGATAATTAATTCCCTCGGCATGGAAATGTAATATAATGCACGATTTTCAACATATGGCTGACTTCTATTAAAACACATTAGATGCTGTCAAATTATTTTAGGATCTAAATTACAACCACAGTCCCTCGAAAATAGTTAGAAAATTATGAGGCTGCAATGCCTCAAATCACAGGCCTGTTGTGAACTAGCAATTTTATTTCTGGTAGTGCCGGGCCCCAAGAGAAGGTGGAGTTGCACAGACTTTTTGCCCCCCCCCCCAAAAAAAGCAGCCAATTTTGGGTGGGGGTGGACAGGCTTGAGAGGGTATGAGGATGTCCATGGTGGCACGTCCCTTGGCTGAGGCAACAGGGGCCACGAAACTGGCTCAGCAGAGCAAAACAGAGAATGCTGGTCCAGCTGCATCAGCAACATGGGTGTATTCTCCTCCCCCTAGGCTTGCAAGGTCCCTCTTTGCCACCGGCAGGAGATTTTGGGGACGGAGCCTGAGGAGGACAGGGTTTGGGGAGGGACTTCAATGCCATAGAGTCCAATTGTCAAAGCGGCCATTTTCTCCAGGCAAACTGATCTCTATTGGCTGGAGATCAGCTGTAACAGCAGGAGATCTCCTGCTACTACCTGGAGGTTAAAATCAAACAAAACAACACCAGGCTATGAAAACTTACAAATCTATATTAGCAAAAATAAAGCAAGTTATATAATAGCAAAGTAAGGATCATCAAGATAATATAGATTTGTAAGTTTTCATAGCCTGGTGTTGTTTTGTTTGATTCTGACTACCTGGAGGTTGGCAACCCTACCTCCCCACCCCATGAACACATTCATTTTGATAGGGGGCAAAGAACAGGTTTCATTCCGATTGGCTGTGTTGTGTTGTGACATCATCACATCACATTCACTACATTGTCCTTCATCGTGTCACAGATGGATTTTGTAACAGTCGTTTTAATGTCATTTCGTGTTAATGCGATTATTGATACTTTCCCTCCCCATCTGTATCTATGAATTGTTGCAATCGTGGTTATTTGGATATGCAAAATGAACTCCTCTCCAGACATTATCTACCTTGGGCTGCATCCAATCAGCTTTTCTACAGCTGGAAAAGATCAGAAGGTTTCTCCTCTTTGCCCATTCAAATAGGCTGTGTTGGGAATCATGGGACCCACGTAGACTTTTGTGGCATGGGGACTGTAGAAAGGATTGGGATGGGATGGGACTGAATGAAAAAGATGGCTGGATTCATGAGAGTTGAATCATATAACAGAAACTGTCAAAACTCCTTTTTTTGCAAGCCTACTTCAAAAAAAGTTAGGCTTTTTTTCTGGTCAACTACAAAGTGCAAAGCCCTGCCACACATGAAGCCAAACAAGTATAGTTTGATGCAAATTTGGGTAGCTTAGAGTAGCTGCTAGCCATCAAAGACCGTTGCTATGATTTGGCTATCCAGGCCAGGGGTTGGATCCAGCCAGCTTTCTCATTCAATCTCATCTAATTCTAATATTTGCTACAGTCCCCATCCCACATAAGCCATTTATGCATAGGAGGTTTTGCCTTGGATTTGCCACTCTCTATATGCAATTTTTTCCCTTCCAAATGTTCCTTGATGCAACACATTGACCATGTAGATGAACACTAAAAACACTGTCATAAGGGAAAGCATCAAGGAAGTGCAAGAAGCAAAAAGGCCCTTCCCAGGTTCTGGACACAGCTGTCAATAAGATGCCACACTATGAGAATGCCTTTTTAGCTATGCGACAACTTGCCCCATGAAAACCCCAGTGAGTTTTTGGCATCTGAGGGGATTCAGGATCAGATCTCTTTGTTCTTAAAATCTGTATAAAAATAACCCACTGGGGCAGAAGATTTATTGAATCGTGATCATCGTACTGCTGGAAGAGAGTTTAGCCCTTTCCTGTGCCATTTCCCCAATACATGTATCCCCCTCCCAGGCTGTGTGCCCCAACAGGGAAAAACATTAATGTGCGCCTGCTCCTCAAAAGTCACCTGCTAGATTACCCAGTCCAAAAGACCACACTGTATATCTTTTAAGCCCAGATGCCTCTCCAAAACCCGATACTTAAGCACCCGATACTTAAAAAGGCAATAAGGAGTTCAAAATCTAAAACTTGTAATTGGTTATTTAATTCAAGTATCTTTAGGAGAAGTACTAACTGAATTATTGAGAGTAATCTCCAATTTACTCTAATCAAGAGACTGATAGTACGAAGCGTTGTCAAGCACTGAATAATTTCCCCAAGCGTGCTCATGCTAAAGGACTCAGTTCTAGCTCTTTAAATTACCTTGCTGTCATTTAATTTAGCCTACATGCTGTGAACACCAGAGTGCATATAGATATGTTTTTTTTAATTCCATAAGGCATACCACAGTAATCAGGCACACAAATGGAAAGCCTTATCTAGTTTGCACTCTGCATTTGTTATTTTACCACTTGCAGAAGCATATGCTATCAGTCAAGCACCTTTATATAATAGTCATCACACCATTGCGTGACACTGGTTCAACGTTTTCAAACTACTATAACTCATTACTTTGGCTAGGCAACATCAAGGCTTTAACATTTTTTGTTAGGACCACCTCTGTGAGTGAGCTTTTATGCACACATTTGCTTTATACCAAAATCTATTTATACGGCACTCATTCATAATTATGTTTATTTGAACTATTAAATCCAGCATTTCTGTAAACAGTCCTATAACTATTGATTTGGGGAATGGGAAAGCAAGGAAATGAAGCTTTCTTGAAGGGACAAGCAACTAGATTGATCTGAAGACTAAACCATGTTCCTCACATGTACAAATTCATTAGAGTTGCCAACCTCCAGGTACTAGCTGGAGATCTCCTGCTAGTATAACTGATTTCCAGCTGATAGAGATCAGTTCACCTGGAGAAAATGGCCGCTTTGGCAATTGGACTCTATGGCATTAAAGTCCCTCCCCTCCCCTCCCCAAACCCCACCCTCCTCAGGCTCCGCCCCAAAAACCTCCCGCTGGTGGCGAAGAGGGACCTGGCAACCCTAAAAATCATATTACAATTGAACTTCAAATGCCAGCCTGGATACCACAGAGCAGGGGGATGAAAAATATGCTGTAATATATAAGATGTATGCCTTGGAGACTGCATTTTTGAAGCGAAAATTAGCATACTCATTGCTAATACTTGCATAGCATACAAGGTGCTATGGAAGCTTGCTGGAGAACCTTGGGCCAATCACACACTCTCAAGCCCTGATAGGGTTGCCAGCTCCAGGTTGGGAAATATCTGGAAATTTTGGGGACGGAGCCTGAGGAGGGCAGGGTTTGGGGAGGGGCTTCAATGGCATAGAGTCCAATTGCCAAAGCGGCCATTTCTCCAAGTGAACTGATCTCTATCAGCTGGAGATCAGTTGTAATAGCGGGGTATCTCCAGTTACTACCTGGAGGTTGGCAACCCTAAGCCCTGACCCTGGCAAGTATTTGGATGGGAGACCTCCAAGGAATACCAGGGTTGTAACGCAGAGGAAGGCAATGGCAAACCACCTCTGAATGTCTCCTGCCTTGAAAACCCTACAGGGTCACCATAAGTCAGCTGTGACTTGATGGCATCTGTGCAGCAAAGAGAATGAATAGTTGTTCTTATGCAACAATATTTAATAAAATATCAACAGTACTGGGAGGAAAAAGAACCAAAATGCTTGGGACAAGATGCACTTTATTCCAGTCCAGGAAGGGAAAAAAGTACAGCTTTGCAACTGGAAAAAACAGCCTGGAAAAATCCAAAGGCTTTTTTGAAGAGGGCCTTATAAAATATTTAAGAGACTGAGCGAGCTATCCTTGCTGACAAATAGGCTTGCCAACCTCCAGGTACTACCTGGAGATCTCCTGCTATTACAACTGATCTCCAGCTGATAGAGATCAGTTCACCTGGAGAAAATGGCCGCTTTGGCAATTGGACTCTATGGCACTGAAGTCCCTCCCCTCCCCAAACCCACCCTCCTCAGGCTTCGCCCCGAAAACCTCCCGCCGGTGGCAAAGAGGGACCTGGCAACACTACTGATAAAGAAAGGCCACTCTTGCCTGGTTGTAGTACATAGACCTGGTAACCAATTCACTGAAAGAAAATTAAGGGGATAAGTAGAAGAGGATGGGCAACACACTGAAGAGGGAATGGCAGAGGAAGAGGTGGTAGATATGTCATTACAGGCCCTTGTACCTTCTAAGGGACACCCAGTTTTTGAGGTGGAATTGCCTGGAAATTCTGATGCATCTGAAATAGCTTGAGCAGGGAGACGTACACAGAAACCTTTTGGGTTGACAGATGACGTGACTTCCTAAACATTAGGTTATAGGTTTCGTTAGGGGTGGGGGCATTGTAATGGTTACATAACCACCCCTACCAGTGCTGATACTCAATGACAGAGCACCTGCTTGGCATGCAGAAAGTTCCAGATTCAATCCCTGGGATCTCCAGTTAAACAGATCAAGTAGTAGGCGATGTAAAAGACCTTAAGACCCTAGGGAGCTGCTGCCAGTCAGAGTAGACAGTACTGATCCTGACGGACCATTTGTCTGATTGAGTATAAAGGCAGCTTCAAGCGTTCATCTGAATATTTGGGTCGGTTCTGTCTGGGTTCTGAATGTTGTTCTGGGTGGAGTTGACTGTTTCATCGGTGTAACTGCTTTAAGATCTGTGCTGGAGACCACTTGGAAACCTTTATTAAAATGGGCTGCTTAAAAATTGGGTATATAATAATACTCTGTGTGAGGTCATTGTATGCAGGTTTCCCCACCCTGCAAGGAAGTGGGGGGATTCACAGTGGGGTACTAGTGTATGGTGTGGTGGTTAGAGTGTCAGATTAGGGTTTGGGAGACCCAGCTTTGAGTCCCCCACTCTGCCATGGAAACTTGGTCCAGCTATTTGCCCTCAGCTGAACCCACTTGACAGGGTTGTTGTGGTGAGCATAAAATGGAGGAAGGGAGAGCCATGTTGTAAGCAGATGATGAAGAAGAAGACAACGACAACTTGGTTTTTATACGCCAACTTTCTCTACCACTTAAGGAAGAATCAAATCAGCTTACAATCACCTTCCCTTCCCCTCCCCACAACAGACACCCTGTGCGGTAGGTGGGGCTGAGAGAACTGTGACTACCCCAAGGTCAGCCAGCTGGCTTCATGTGTAGGAGTGGGGAAACAAATCCAGTTCACCAGATTAGCCTCCACCACTCATGTGGAGGAGTGGGGAATCAAACCCAGTTCTCCAAATCAGACTCCACTGTTCCAAACCGCCACTCTTAACCACTACATCACGCTAGCTCTTAAGGTTCCCGTTGGAAGTGAAATGGAATGTATAAATAAATAAACACCCTAGATTTTCAGGGACGGGGGAGCATGATATAGGAATGATGTTTTCAGTGGCAGCACTGTGTCTGACTTGACATCTGCTTCCAGCCTATGGCCATCAAATAAGTGTATGGTTGAGTCGCGATCTCATCTGGGGACTTACACTAGCTGTCTCCGTGATAAATGGAGCCTTACAGTACGCAAGGAAAAAGAACTGGCAGAGCCCTACCAGGGAAGCATCTGCAGCCAGCAGAGTTTCAGCTGAGGGCCAATTCCTGTGAGTCTAGGACTGGCAAAGCTGCAGGAGCTAATTTAAAGGCAAAGATTAGAGCAGGAATCAATTACAGTGAACCAGATAGGGCTGGTATCTGCCAGCCAACAAAAGAAAATGGAAAGGAAAGGTCAGAACCTTCAATGGCAGTAAAAAGTGTCATCTTCCGCCTGTGGAATATACAGCAGGGCTAAAAGCCCTGGTGGAGTTTTCAAAGGAATCTTAGCAGTGGGGAAAGATTTCTTTTATTAATGATAAAAATGCAAAGAAATGAAAATACAGAATTCTCTCTCTCTCTTTTTGCCAGAGGCAATGGAGGCTCTGGAGAAATCAGAGTTATCAGCTCTTGGTTTGTATAATTTTGTCATCCATCAGAGCCTCTGAGAGGGCAAGCATGTGAATGATGAAGCACAACTTTATAAAAGATAAATAAAAGAGGGGGTGGCTGATCTACTGTGACGGGTAGAGAGATTTTGTCCTATACTTCCATATGCACAGAATTTGAAAAACGCGGGAGTGGTACAGCAGAGAAGACACCGTCGTGTAGTCCTAAAACAGGTTTTGTGACAAAGGGGGGAAAACCCACCTTTTAGCATAATTCTAAAATTATAACACTACCATGTATCCAACTGGGTAGTTCCTCCAACAGAATGACATTTCTGTGAAGAAGAAGAAGAAGAAGAAGAAGAAGAAGAAGAAGAAGAAGAAGAAGAAGAAGAAGAAGAAGAAGAAGAAGAAGAAGAAGAAGAAGAAGAAGAGTTAGTTTTTATACCCCAATTTTCTCTATCTTTTAAGGAGTCTCAAACTGGCTTACTTCCTCTCCCCACAACAGACGCCTTGTGAGGTAGGTGGGGCTGAGAGAGTTCTGAGAGAGTTGTGACTAGCCCAGGGTCACCCAGCAGGCTTCAAGTGTAGGAGTGGGGAAACCAACCCGGTTCACCAGATTAGAGTCTTTCACTCATGTGGAGGAGTAAGGAATCAAACCTTGTTCTCCAGATTACAGTCCACCACTCCTAACCGATACACTACGCTGAAGAGTAGACAGTGATTTCCACCAATTCCCCCCTTTCATTGCAGACCTCCACTTTGCTCTTAAGTGACCCCCGAGGGTCTGGCACCCCACCCCCCAACAAGATTTCAAAGTTGTGCAGCAGGGAGAAAAACAGGAAAGTCCCACTTTGCTGATCCACGGATGGCTGGATGCACGCCATTATCCAGAGACTATCTATGAGAAGAGTGTTTCATTTTCCATGGGGTCCATCCAGGGACGGGTTTTCACATCCCAATAACGCGCCATGCGAGACACGACTTGTGGAGATCAGTAAGCAGATCCCTGACAGCTTCTAAAAGAGTCCATAGCAGCCATAATACGATTGCCAACTGGCCTGGGGGGCGGGGGGAACATCCTGTCCCTTAATAGAGTCTTCATGGGATGTTTATTTATCAGGGGAGGTTATTTGCCTCCTACACCATGAGGCTGCCCATTTCCACAAACTGAGCCTCCATTAAAAGGACAGGGCATGTGGAAATGGGCCCTTTTCATGGCACGGAGATAAATAACATCACCTGTTAAATAAGATTTAACATTTGAACAGCTGTCAAAGGGCATTTTTCTCCAGGCCAGCTGGCAACCTTTAGCCATAGAGGGGCCCATCTGGGATCCGATAATGGACACCTTCCTTTGCGCAGAATTGTTTGGTTTTTCAGACTGAAGGAGGCTTCCTTAAGTTGCTATTTGTGCAACATGGGGGGGGGGGCTTTTAGGCCCCCACATGGTGGCAGCTATTCGATTAGCAACATTTAATAATTAGGTTTACCAACTGGCCTGGAGAAAAATGCCCTTTAATAGAGGCTTACTGATATCTCTGTGGGTCAAAACATAAAATTAGACTTTCTTTTTAAGACTTCATGGGTTGTTAGAACAGGTATTAGACCTATATAGTTAACAGCAGGTGTCTTTTTCTATCTTCCTCCCACAATTACTGCTACACTCGTGTTTTGTTTTTGCTTTTTTGAAAATAATATGAAGTGTACATAATATGATACACAGTTTGCGTGCAGTGATTCACTTTTTGTATTTGTGGTGTATTTGTTTTTTAAAAAAAAAATAATAAGACAAAAGGAAATGGCAAGCTGAATCTTTTCATGGCATAGAGGCAATATCATTTGGTAAAATAACATTCCACTAAGCCTCTATTTAAAAGGACCAGAGGTTTTCGCCCAGGTCAGCTGGCAAGCCCAGCAACAATAGAATATAGTAATAGAAAATAAACAATTGAAACAAAAAATATACAGAACAGCCCGGTCAGAATTTGAAACTGAAGGCCTTGATTTAAGAGACACAACGTTTTGGAATCCTCTGAAAGGAGGTTCCAATGTTTTGCAGCCACCCCTGTGCTCAGAGCCAGCGTGGTGTAGTGGTTTGGAGCGGCGGACTCTGACCTGGAGAACCGGGTTTGATTCCCCACTCCTCCACATGAGCGGCGGAGGCTAATCTGGTGAACTGGATTGGTTTCCCCACTCCTACTCACGAAGCCAGCTGGGTGACCTTGGGCTTGTCACAACTCTCTTTGAACTGTCTCAGCCCCACCTACCTCACAGGGTGTCTGTTGTGGGGAGGGGGAGGGAAGGAGATTATAAGCCGCTTTGAGTCTCCCTTAAGTGGCAGAGAAAGTCGGCATATAAAAACCAACTCTTCTTCTTCCTCACCTGCCACAACTTTGGTCCAGTAAGTGGAGCTTCCTGCCTTCTTAATGTTTCTTAATTGGCAGGTGGGCTCATAAGGGTAGAAGCGGTTCTTCATGCACCTCTAGTTTTCTATCCATTCAGGTGTTTTAGGATGTGTGTGTGTAAAGTGTTGTCAAGTCACAGCTGACTTATGGGAACCCCGTAGGCTTTTCAAGGCAAGAGACTAACAGAGGTGGTTTGCCATTGCCTTCCTCTGTACAGCAACCCTTGAATTCCTTGGTGGTCTCCCATCCAAGTACTAACCAGGGTCAACCCTGCTTAGTTTCCAAGATCTGATGAGATCTGGCTAGCCTGGGCCATCCAGGTCAGGGCATTTCAGGATACACTTCTGTATTTGGAGTTTCCATTCTTAGCTGTGGCAGTGATGTGTTTCTAAGTTTTATGTATTATCTTTGGGTAATTTTAATGAAAGAAGCAATGGAAGTCTTGCAGATAGCTAGAGGTACAGGCTATAATTTCCCCCCAAGTTTGGATCCTTTGTAACTCTACAGCTTTGTACTCTGGAGCATTCATGAACAGCTGAGACTGAGAAGGAGGGAGGGAGAAAGAAATATTGTCCCCTCAAGCAACCCAAGAGGCCTATAATTAAATTACAGATTATATCAATTAAGGTATAAACACACTTTCTGGTGATGAAAGCATCCATCTCATCAATGTCCATGGAATCAATAGACTTGTATCATGCAAGCCTCTGGCCAATTTATTTTCCTGACAGAGGATCAATATGGCAATTTTAATGGCAGTAATGATTAGATGCGTTTTATCAGGCCTTAAAAAAATCTTCTGCAAATGTTCATCATGTTCTCATCCTCTTTGTGTGGTTTTTATTGCTGTTGAAAATTGGGTATTTTGATTTTAAAGAGAAAGAAACTGGGAATACTATGGCAGGGGTTTAAATAAAACCCAAAAATGTTAGCGAGGGTATCGTATCAAGGTGTCACAAGCCAGGGCAAGGTAGTTGCTTCTAAGGTATAACTGCAGCCAGGAACAGGATGTTGCTGGGATTTAGGGTCAAGTAGTACGGTAGAAAACAGAGCCAAATTCAGCTAAACTGGACATGTTTTGCTATGGAATGAAAGAGGAAAATAGGGGGGTCATTCAACAGAGGGATAATCCAAAGTGGGGGGGGAGATGAAGTCAGGAATAAGGTGTTGTCTCTATAATAAACAAGTAACCTTGTATTGACCAAAAATGGACAAAAACATATGACTGCAGGCCTTTTTGTGTTCTTAAAATGCCATGGCAACACTGTTGGTGAGTTTGCGTAAGTAACTGTGAACCAATGCTTCGTAAGTATAGAACCCCTGTTTGAACAAAGGATCCCTTCTGAATAAATTGTTCTAAATAGTAAGTCACAGTGAATACTTTTTGCTGACCTGTATAATCCATTCTTGAATTGAAAAGTCTCATTATACCTATAAAAGGGCATCCCTCCCCTCCCCCCGTCCTTCATCCAGGCTATATAGACACTGCTTTACTTCACCCCCAGATATCATATTGTAAAATAAATGTAGGAAATCAGGGGTCTTCCTTCAAATAAATAGGTTAGTTTATTTCTTGATTCTTGCTGATGCCTTTCAAAGTTGTATGTACTTTCATCATTCCATAAAGCCTCAAAGAGACCTAAATCCCAGCTTGACTGAGACAGAGCATTAGTGCTTTTCCACAATAGCTCCTTTACAACCTTTTGTCACCCAGTTACCTTCGGCAGGAAAGTGTATTGAATGTGGAAAATAAATATGAAAAGTGTTAGCTTTTACTATGCATGCAGAGTGTTCTTTGTGAGCCACAAGAGAAATGTATAAATATATATTTTAAAAGTAACAAAAGTAACAAAAGCAGAATTTCAACTAGTCATTTGTGTAATGTTCCCCAGGTATTGTGGTTGGTAAGGCTGAGGGCAATATTGGGCCTTAGTCTGAAAGGGAGGCAGTGGGTGATAACTGCATAGGCTGACCATAGGGTGGAGTATGATCTGGTAGGCAAGTCGTTCCTTCAAGGGTTGATTATTCTTTCCGCTCACTTGTCATACAGGTGCAACATAAGGGGAAGGGCAGAAAGCTATATGGTGGCAAGAAGCCACTGAATCACAACCTAGTGACCTGCTTTTCCAAGAAGATAGTTGCAGTGGGTAGCTGTGTTAGTCTGCAGTAGAACAGCTACATTCAAATCCAGTAGCAGCTTAGAGGCCAACAAGATGTTTACATCATGAGTTTCCAAAAGCCGAAGTTCACTTTGGTCATTTATGCATGGGTACTTTCACTCACGTTCGCCCTCCGTCTGTCTCGGTTGTTCCTTGGAGTTATGCATGAGTTTTCCGTCCATTAGAGCTGACCTCGCTGCCAGCCCTCACAAATCCCAGGATTCCTGTTCCTCTATTAACCTGATTCTTCTATCTCCCGAGCTCAGCCTGGGTAAAATTCCCATGCATAAGGCAAAACGCGGGATACAAGAGCTTGGTTTCTCTCACAGCAAGCAGTACAGCCAATTACAAAGCAATGTGTCAAGGGGCGGGGATTCAATGCTTCCTGCTTCCTTGGAGTTCTGAGCAGAAGAAAGGCTTTTAAAAACAAGGCTTGGACTTCTTCCCTCCTCCCCCCGTTCCATTCAGATAGCTCCGTTTTTTGTTTTTGTTCTTAACATGTTTTTTTATGTGGTAATTGGGTTTGGGGGGGGACTTTCCTCTCACTACAGCCAATTACAAAGCAGCATTTCAAGGAGCAGGGATTCAAATGCTTTTTGATTTGAGCTTGGAGACTGCTAGTGCATAGTTTCCCAATAGGAAAGTATGGGTCCAGCGAGCAACAAACCTCAGGTAAAATTCCCACGTAGGTGCTACTGGACTCAAACCTTGCTTTTCCAAGAGAGCCCTGTGACTCTTGGATGTGTTGACAGGGTCCAAGCATCAGTAGCTGGTGGACACAAGTATACTTCACTGAAGACCTGGAGGCTGCAAGTTCTTTGCCTTAAGATCTATTTGTCATTTTTTTAAACAGAGAATTTTATTTTATGACTCATGAGTGTATATGTGTGTTAATGGGGGAGAGAGAAGTGTGTTGCTGTCCTGGATAAATGATGCTTGGGCCCTGAATGCTGATTAGATTTTATCTGTGTGATTAAAAATGGCTGCTTAAGAGCTTATTTCTGGTTGGGGAAGCTTCATTTTCCACTTTTGCTACTAAAATTGGAGGAGATAGTTTCTCATAAGAAGCAAATTATCTGTGCACGAAAAAGGATACAAAGGCTTTTAAGTGGAGGGGGAATTTGCACATATACAATGCCTGATAGACCCAGGCTGCCCCTGCAGAGTGCAGGAATTCAGAGTGTGTGAACTGGTGTGTTATTGCCTGAAAAGTCTTCAGCTGTTACTCTGATCCACCATCCTGTTTTGATGAGAGAGGATATTGGAGTAATGTCAGAACAGCTTCTGGGACACTGGCAAGGGGCGTGACCACTAGGGTTGCCAACCTCCAGGTACTTAACACTTAGATACAGATTAGCCTGCTGTAATGGGAAATGCAACAGAACAACAACAGAATAGGCTAATAACCACACAAAGTTACAATGATGCTAATGAAAAAATATATATATATATGCAAAATCCAAATCATCCAAAGTACAAAATATACAAATGTGTAACAGTCAGATATAAATCCACAAATCCACTATTAATATAGGGGAAATTGAATGAGTCCAACACAATGCTTATAAGTTTCCAGAGCTTATCCAGTGTTGTTCCCAGTCTCGCCACAGTACAATCCAGTTGTCAAGTAGAAAGTGGTAACAGTTCCACACATCATTGTAACTTTGTGTGGTTATTAGCCTATTCTGCTGTTGTTCTGTTGCAACCTCCAGGTACTAGCTGGAGATCTCCTGCTATTACAACTGATCTTCAGCCAATAGAGATCAGTTCCCCTGGAGAGAATGGCTGCTTTGTCAATTGGACTCTATGGCATTGAAGTCCCTCCCCAAACCCCGCCCTCCTCAAGCTCTGCCCCAAAAATCTCTCGCCGGTGGCGAAGAGGGACCTGGCAACCCTAGTGACCACCTCTATCTGTTGAAACTTCTTGCCACAAACAATGAGTAAGTAATTCACTGCAAGACTGAGGGGGTTACCACACTTTGTATTCCCAGCGATGTATTAAGAGTTTGAAAATGTTGTAAAAACATCGCTTTAAAAGGGTTTTTGGATACCACGGCTTATAAATGGTTAAAAGACGTCTTCACCGCTAAAGGGGCCAAACAAAGTGCGAACAGTATTTTTTATAACGTTTTCAAACTCTTAATACATCGCTGGGAATACAAGTGCGGTAACCCCCTGAATTAAAGCCTCAGGGTAATCTTCTGCCTTGTTCCAAAACACAGAAAAGCAAAACAGCTGTTGAGGGTTTGTACCACCTTCCTTTAGAAATTTAATTGGCTTAACCTTAACTTGTATGCAAAAGGGTCTTGAATAGTCTTGTCTTTGTTGAAAACAAGTAACAACTCACTGCGGAGATGCAAACTGGAACAAGATGGCTAATCTGGGTTTTCTCACCAGTGGAAATCCAGCCTCTTTGCCATTTAGGGTTTTTTTGCTTTGTTTTTGGTCATACTCTCTGTGCTCACAGAAGTGTGGCGGGCAGCAGCTTGATTCAGAGAGACAGCAGCTGTTTGTGTTCATGGTGTGGCTCATCAAATCTAATAGGGCTTGATAAAAGTGCAACAGACCAAAGACAAGCTCACCAGCTCTCTCCAATCAAAGGCAGGCCTCTGAAATACCACCTGGGGTTGTTAACACTTGCAACCCAATTGCTTGATTTTCTTATGTTTATAGGACTTGTCAAAGTATTACAGGAAAAGGAAGTTTTAACAGATAATGGGCATGATTATTACAACCATTCCGAATGCTTGCTCATACCATTGCTTAGATAGCATAATTCAAAGAGACTGATTCATAAATGTCAGGGTCTCATTGAGCCATAAAACCTCATAGCCGGATCGGGGTGGGGAGGTCAGAGAGGTGAATGTAGGCAAGATCAGAACCGAATAAACCTATGATGCTTCAGCAAGTTTCTGTTCCTCTTAACATAACCATTCAGGGCAATGGGACTTAGCCAGTACTGTGAAAAATCTCCAGGAGCATGCCGATTATATTAGGTGCTGTGGAACACAGGCAGGACAATGCTGCTGCAGTTGTCTTGTTCGTGGGCTTCCTAGAGGCACCAGGTTGGCCACTGTGTGAACAGACAGCTGGACATGATGGACCTTGGTCTTATCCAGCATGAGTTTTCTTATGTTCTTAACAATCAAATTTTGCATGGGGAGTAAATTGTAACAAGGGATACGCAGGCAACCTTTCTTCTTTACAAAAACATTCCCGGTCAAAACGTTGGTTCTGATTTTTTTTCTTTGTAGCAGCTTGAAACCTACATTGGGCAAGGTGGCCAAAGAGAGGTATAGAGAGGAGGGACAAGAACTGGGGGACCTGAACGCTGCTTGGCATGCAGAAGATCCCAATTTCAACCTCCGGCATCTCCAGTTAAACCGATGTAAGTAGTAGGCAATGGGGAAGGACTTTACCAGAGACTCTGGAGAACTGTTGCCGGTCAGAGTCGACAACAAGACTGACCTCAATGGAGAAGTGGTTTTATTAAGTAGCTTTGTGTGTTCCTGGCCAGCAATCATAACAGAGAAACCCTTGACAGATCGTCACTGCAGTAGGATTGCCCTGAAACAGCAATAGCCCCTCATGGCTCCTCATTTAAAATAATGCATCCTCTGTTGGGGGGCAGCAGCTTTGGACCTCATTTATGAACTTGCCGGTCACCAAAAGATGAGTACTGTGATAGTGCTCCCCATTACGTACCAGCAATGAAACGCTGGAGAGGAGACAAGAGGAAGAAAGGGTCATTCTCCTTGTACTAAACTGCTGCTTTGCGCAGCAGATTAACGGCTTGAGTGGCCACTTAGCTCCTACGCTCCTTTGAAGTGTGTGTGTGCGGGGGAATCAGCTGCCGTTTCTCTCTGCTGCCTATCAAAGGGTTAGCAGCAGTCAGGAGCATTGGATGCAAAGCAGATCAGGGGCTGGAGAGAGGTGCCTGTGTGTGTTATGTGCCATCAAGTTATTTCCGACTTAACAGTGACCTCAGAAAAACAGAAAAGAGCAAGAGTCCAGTAGCAAAGACTAACAAAATTCCGGCAGGGTCTGGGCTTTCGTGAGTCACAGCTCACTTCTTCAGATGCCAGTTCCAGTGCAAAAAGAGCGCCTGTATGAAGATGAGCATTTAGGCGTAACTTGGTTATAATTTCCGGCGCATCTTCAAGGCAGCTGTTAAGTAATAAACTACAGATAGGGTAATAGCCTTATCTTTGCCAGACAGCAGATAAATTAAATGGTAATCATGAGAACAAACAGGAAAGTGTGAAATCAATGGAGTGATAAAAGACGACCTTAAAGAAGAATATAAATCACAACTGAATAAAAAATGGGTGTTTCTGTCCTTGCCTTTCCACACGGGCAGACTCTCCGATAGATTGGACTGTCTAAGAATCTGCCAAATAATTCGATGAGAGGTAAGGCGTTATGTCTGGCCAAGAAGAAAAGCCTTCAAAAGGTTGGAATAGTTAGGAATTTTAGATAGTCTGGAAGCACTGGAAAAGATGGGGTAATCTGTCCCCAGGAAGAGGGCATCAGATACCCTCTTCAGATAGCTGAAGAAGTGAGCTGTGACTCATGAAAGCTCATACCCTGCCAGAATTTTTGTTAGTCTTTAAGGTGCTACTGGACTCTTGCTATTTTCTACAGCTACAGACAGACTAACACAGCTATCCATCGTGATCTAGTGCGATACAGATAGCAAAAAGCAATACTGGCAGATTTGAGCAAAGGACTGACTTGGGGAAAGGGTTGACAGGGCAGTTCATAGCAAGGAGGTGAGACAAAAGAAACAAAAATAGTCAAGTTCAGGAATGCAGCTTCAGGATCACACAAACAACTGAAATTTGAGCTGCTGACCTGACACACACACACACACACACACACACACACACACCGTAGCCTCTTCATGTTTCCTGTCAGAGGGGCTGCTGGGTTTAGTAAGACCAGAGCAGAAGATGGGCTTGTTTCAGGTGAACTTAACAGAAAGTCGCGGCAGGGCAAAACTGAAGAGGATTTTATGACAAGGTAAAACTCTGCCCAGAGGCTGCTCCGAACCGAGGGTTCAGCAAGATGGGAGCCAGTCCTCCACTTCTGCCCCCAATTTTATCCAGAGAGTCTGCATTTGTACATATGCTTAAAAATACCTTTCAGCATGAATGGCCCGGTAGAATACCCCTAATGTTGATCTCTCAAACTAATACTAGAAAGGTCTTGAACTGTTCTAGTTGATTTTGCCGTGAGAAAACACATGAACACATGAAGCTGCCTTAGTCCATCAAAGTCAGTATTGTCTACTCAGATCGGCGGCAGCTCTCCAGGGTCTCAGGCAGAGAGGTCTTTCACATCACCTACTTGCCTTGTCCCTTTAACTGGAGATGCTGGGGATTGAACCTGGGACCTTCTGCATGCCAAGCAGATGCTCTACCACTGAGCCATGGCCCCTCCCCTGGTCAGAGGATAAATAGAAGTGGTTCAAGTTTTACTTTGAAGCATGTAAGAAAAAAACAAGTGGTGTTTCAACAGAACATATAAACATATCTGGGCAAGATCAAATTATCCTCACCGTTAAATTACAAATAGCATTGCTATTTTTGAACGGTAATGCAATGACACTGAAATGAGAACGACTTTTGATTGCTACTGCATATACTAATCATAGGGATCCTAATGGCAAGCAGAGATGAAACTTCAAATTGATCACAGCTTTGGAATTAAATATAATTTACTCGTGTGTGGGCTTTTGAATCACAATTTAAAATTACATTCAACATGTAAAAAGAAAGATCAGGCAGGTTTTTTTCTGCTGTTCCTCAACACCATCAAAAGCAGCAGGTTTTCTTTTCTATGGATGTCAAAACGTTTGATTAGTAAAAATGCTACTTATTCGGCTGTTTCTTGTGGAGTTTCTTCCCGCATCATAGCCAAAAACTATGACTGAGCTTGAAACAAAATTCGGCTTAGTTTAATTAAATCTTTCCACACTTCATAAGCAAAAACAAATCTAAGGAACTATGCAAGCGTCAGAGATGGCACCAATCCAAAGAAATCTATCTCTGTGTAAATGCAATATCATGGTCCATTCTCATTCAGTAACTCACCCTTAAGCCAGACTTCATCATTCACTCAATACAGCCGTCACAGAACTACACACCAAAGTACCTTACTTCATCATGTCAAAATCTTGCTGAAGCAGGCCTTTTTTCAATGTTATGAAGCCTTCAGAGCAATCCTGGTATTTGTTACATCGCACTGTATCATTCAATGAACTATGAATTAGTTTGGGCTTTCTCAGGTGAATTTAAAGCCGAATTGGCAAATAAATATACAAAGGCACAAACGTAGAGACCTGCTGGATTACACGTAGGGTTCATCTAATTTGGGATCCAGTTTCCAGCAGTGGCCAGCCACTGGGATGCCCACTAGTAGACCATGGTGGTACCCACCTTCCCCTGTTGATTACTTGCCTGCAACTCCTATTCAGAGGTGTACTGCTTTGGAGCATGGACATTCCCATTTAGCTATCATGCCTGACAGCTGTTGAAAGACCCATCCCTCCACACACGGTCTAATCCTTAAAAAAAAAAAGCCATCTGAACCACTAAAGCAGTGGTTCCTAAAGTGGGCAGTACCACCCCCTGGGGGGCGGTGGGATTACCTAGGGGGGCACTAAGAGGCAAAGGGGCAGCAGGGGGCACTAGAGGTGGACCCCTTCAACTGTGTTGTTGGATAGGGTAAGGGGCGCTGGGGTTGAGTTTGTGGAACCAAGGGGGCGGTGGCCTGAAAAGTTTGAGAACCAATGCACTAAAGCAAGCTAAAAGTGGATCAACGTTGAGCCGATACGGCAATGCAAAATCAAACTACTGCCAGCTGAGTTTCACCCAGCAAATCCTACAGTGTCATTCTTAGAGTAATAAAGCCAAACCAGGCACTGTTTCTAAAACTTCTGATATTGAAGGGCCCCTTTCCGCATCAACTTATATAGCTGCCACTTGTGTGCCTCAGAGGATTACTGGCCGTCTTCTAAAGATGCGAACTAAATTCACATGAGGTTCCCTCTGATCAGGCACATCTGTGCTCTACTGAACTTTGCTGCACTCTTTAGAACATATCCCCATGGCTATGCACTAGTGGGCAAGCTATCTTCCAGGAAAGCTCATCCATCAATGATGATGATGATTGAAGACACATGAGATGTGGTACTATCTTAAACGGAGGCAGAACAATAGGCAATTTGTTCACGATTGGCCGGTGATCTCCACCGTCTCACAGAGAGTACTTCCTTGTGCCCCACTGTAATTCCAGCAAGTAAACTGATAATACGAACTCACCTCATGGTTCTGCTTGGCATGCTTCGGGCTGACCCTTAAATAATCCAGCCACATTAGGTTGGCTGATCGGGTTGATTTCAGACTTTTAAGGCTTTTCCACTCACATATACCATGGGTTGACCAGATGCAAGGGAGGATTTGGCTTTTGTGCCTTTAAAAGATTCATGCAAGAAGGAATTTTGGCAGGTGCTGCTGGTCTTGCCCAAAAGTACAGGAACTTTGTACTCCTGTGAATCTGGTCATCTTACAATGTTTTATTTTATTTATTTATTTATCACTCTTATGTCCCGCTCTCCCCGCCAAATTCTAACCTACTTTCTGGCATGTCCCATCCAATCCTGTGCTATGTGTTCCACGCCTGAGTTAACAGAGATCTTTGCATGCAGTTGGGTAAAATCTGCTTCTACATGCAGGCATCTCCATATTGGCTACTACTCCAAAAACTGGCATTAGAAGAGGACAGAATCTCTTTCAGACCTACGGAGCTTTGTTTTCCATTCCCAATTATTTAGGGATGAGGGGTCAATGAAAGTGCAGCCCCCCCCCCCAACAATTCAAGTTTCATCATTCCTCGAAACCCACCCAAATCCTGCGTCAGAATACTATCCCTACCTAGAACTTTACACCACTGTACCCGGTGTCCCCCCATGGGGTCTGCTCCACCCCTTAACATCCTCCACTTTAAAAGATCAAGAATACGAGGTACCTTATGATACAGTATTAAAACAATCACTTTAGATGTCTAGAGCAAGATATACTTTTGGACTTTACACATATTTTGCAGACAGGAATTAATACACTGTTAATTGGCTGGAGAGCAAAGACAAGCAAAATTTATTCAAAAGTTTCAGAATGTATAATTAAAGGTTAACCAACGCCTTGCAGTGATATCTAAGAAATATGCATTAAATAACCATAACGAATATTTACCAAAATTTATTCATTACCGTAATAAAACTCTTTTCAATGTTTGTATTGCATAACAAAGCTTGCTGAGACAGGAAAGATTTATGATCTTGATGTACACCAAAGTTTTTGTATACAAGCCAATATTACAAACCAGAACTTTCTCTGAACATTTTCCTTCAGAGTTGCATCAGTGGTGAGGTGCCATTTAGAAGAGATGTTAAGAGTTGGGGAAGTCTATAGAAGTTTAATAAGTATAAAATTAACCAAACAACCGACCAATCTGACCATGCGTCATCGGTAAGAAATGCAAGGGTCTCAGTCAAGTCCAGACTGCGTGGAATTTATCCATCAATACTCAGAGGTATTCAGTTCATTAGGTGCATTTGTGGCCCAGGGACAAAGATGGCTGAGTGTGGGAGAACAAGTGTGGGAGAGGAATAATTAGCTGCGACCGCTGAGCAGCTGCAGTACTAGTGCTTCATCTTCTGCGAGAGAAAGGCCCGTGTCTAATGATGCAAATGAGTCCTTGTGGCTAAATTTCATCTTCTTTCTTTTTGGCGCTGCTGCTGTTCTGCTTCCACCAAAATCTTGTTTGCCCGTTCCAAGCCCACTGCAGAAAGAAATCAATTACGCTTTAAAAATGTGCACATTTAAGCCAATAAGCATCACACAGTCAAATAATTCGCCTGAAGAAAGGCAGGTTTACGAACAGGGGTAAGAGAGGAACAAGGCTGACAGCTGAGAAAGGGAAAACCATAGACAGAAGGTTTCTGAATGAGAAAATGCTTTCACAAAGTGGTATAGCAGGGTTTATATTCAGAAATTAATTGGTTAAAATGTAACGGAAAGATGACATTGGTTTGGCTGACCTAAACAAATGTGTAATTATTTACAATCCCAATTAATTTAGTATTGCTTTAAGGTTTGGACTATGCTTAGTCCTGATGGTAGGTAACCAACAAGATCACATAATATAATGAAAGCACTCTAACATTGTGGTCTAAATCTGCTTTATTTGTTCCTCATAATGGAGGATAGCAAAGCTGTAAGGACTCTGCTATGCCCAACCATTCAACTACCCATGAGCTGCTGAGATGGATGGACAAGCACAATCCATTACACCGAGGCTGGGTTTGATGGCCCATGTCTTCCCTAATTTATAAACCCACGACACTTGGCCACCCCCCACCCCCAAGTGCCAGTTTGTTATTTCTTGCCTGTTGCTTTGCCCATTCTGCTATCTCTACACATCAGGTTCTCTATCCTCCCCTTTGCCCCTTATAAAAGAAAAGGTTATCACTTGGCAACAGGACGGAAAGGCCCAGGCTGCTACCGCACTGAAGTGTCTTACCAAACATTTCATTAGACAGTTGCTTACACATAAGGCTGGCCCTGATGAATCCATCCTTTCAGTCCAAAATAATGGCACCCATAATATTCTGCTTTCAGTTATGCAAGTCATTCTCATTTGAGACTTGAGAATAATTTGAGAATTTGAGAGCCAGCGTGGTGTAGTGGTTAAGAGTGGTGGTTGGGAGTGGTGGACTCTAATCTGGAGAACCAGGTTTGATTCCCCACTCCTTCACATGAGAGGCAGACTCTAATCTGGTGAACCGGGTTGGTTTCCCCACTCCTCCACATGAAGCCAGCTGGGTAACCTTGGGCTAGTCACAGCTCTCTTAGAGCTCTCTCAGCCCCACCTACCTCACAGGGTGTCAGTTGTGGGGAGGGGAAGGCGATTGTAAGCGGGTTTTGATTCTTCCTTAAGTGGTAGAGAAAGTCGGCATATAAAACCAACTCTTCTTCATTTCTCATCAAAACACATATCTATACCAAGGCATCTTTTAAAAGAAGTCAAAATTTGAGCATTCAAGATACACTTCTTGCAGGAATCCCTGCCTAATCTGGATGCTACTAAATTGGTATTGCTTTCTCTTATAAAGTATTAGCAAGACCTTGACCAGTAGGAGATGAATCCAGCATATCTTAACTCTACAAAAATCTGTGAGTCATAAAGCTCATAATGGTACACATTACCGTAAGATAAGAAAAATGCATCCTGCATTCTGAGTCGCATATAAACCAGATTTGAATTAGAAGTAAACACAAAAAATGTACAAAGGCCAAAAAATGAAATATTGGTAGGTAGTTACAGCTTTTTTTTTTCCTTAGAGGTATATTGGCTTTTTTCAGAGATACAACAGTAACTAAATCCAAATCATATTCCAGGGGAAAAAAAGCTACCCCATGTAATTGCTTTTATTTTTTTATCTCTAAATATATTGTAAACTTTATAAGAGCACTGAGCACAAATAAATCTTTGTTTGTTTTACCTTTTGCTGTCCTTGTAAAAGCCAGAATCGGAGCTTCCTAACATTTAAGATTCCTAACATCTAACATTTAAACCAACCCGGTTCACCAGATTGCAATCCTAAACAGGCTTATTAGAGAATATCCCAATGTACTCAGTGGGACCTGCTTCTGTGTAAACATACTTAGAAATAGACATATACATGCTTTCTTATTTTATTTACTTTATTTATACCCAACCTCTCTCCCCAATGGGGACCCAAAGCAGCTTACATTGTTTTCCTCTCCTCTATTTTATCCTCACAACAACCCTGTGAGGTAGGTTAGACTGAGTGTCTGTGACAGGCCCACGTTCACCCAGCAAGCTTCTGTGGCAGAGCGGGGATTCGAACCTGGGTCCTCCAGATGCTAGTGCAACATTCTGACCACTTACACCACACCGGCAGATCTGATGAGGACTGTCCTACTGGTTATGAAAACCATGATCTCCCTTCTTATTCATTATTGCCAAAGTAAGCATACTGAACCCAACGGACTTTGGTTTCAGGTAGCCGGTTCAAGGTTGACTCAGCCTTCCATCCTTCCGAGGTCGGTAAAATGAGTACCCAGCTTGCTGGGGGTAAAGGGAAGACGACTGGGGAAGGCACTGGCAAATACCCCGTAAACAATGTGGAGGAGTGGGGAAACCAACCCGGCTCTCCAGATTAGAGTCCACTGCTCTTAACCACTACACCCAGAGCCGGTGCTACCATTAGGCGAACTAGGCGGTTGCCTAGGGCGCAGACCTCAGAGGGACGCAGAACTGGCCTGAGGGGCACAGTTTTTAAACACATTAGCTTCTTGAAAAAAATGCAACTGACAATTTATATATGTTTTTATTTTAAGATAAATACCACAACAGTGCTATGGAATATAATTAATTATAATGTCTTATAAAAAGTTTTGTGCTTTTATTTTTGTCTACAATACATCTGTTTTTGAAAATTGGTTAGCAGTTTTGGGGGGGGCAAGTAGTTAGCCTTGCCTAGGGTGCAAAAATGACTGGCACCGGCCCTGACTACACCACTCTGGCTCTCAACCTCTGGGATGAGAGACTGGATGCTCTGCAGCTTTGACACAGTATTATGCTCTCACAGTAGGGAGAACATAGTCAGTTTTTTAAAATCAATTTGGGAAGGCTGCACAAATCTGTCTGAGACATACAAAGTAACTGGCAGGTTCAATACAGCTAATGGACAGTCAAATAAGTCAACAAAAGCTTTAAAGCCTACTTGGATAATTTTTTTTTGAATAGTTTGGCAATTCTAAGGCCTGCCAAGATGCATCACCAGGCAAGACTGGGAGGGGCTGTGGCTCAGTGGTAGAGCCTCTGCTTGGCATGCAGAAGGTCCCAGGTTCAATCCCTGGCATCTCCACTTAAAGGGACTAGGCATGTACCGTATTTTTCGCTCCATAACACGCACCTGACCATAAGACGCACCTAGTTTTTAGAGGAGGAAAACAAGAAAAAATCTGAGTCGCTCTCCTCCTCCGTGGAAGCCAGGGTCTCTCACTCTGACTGACGTCAGCTAGAGGACTCCTGACCGCTCTCCTCCTCGGCCTCCTCTCTGTTGTTCCGGCGCGCCCAGCCGGCTCTGTGTGGCCCCGCCCGCCTCCCAGCTGGCTGTCGGGGCGGGGAACGCCTGCTCGCGTCGTTCCGGCGCACCCAGCCGGTTGGTCTTCCCGGCTTCTGCGGGCCGTCCGGGCTGCTCGGCTCCTGCGCCGGATGGACCGGGTTAGGGTCCGTCTCGGGACACACATTCACTCCATAAGACGCAAAGATATTTCCCCTCACTTTTGAGGAGGAAAAAAGTGCGTCTTATGGAGCGAAAAATACGGTAGGTGATGTGAAAGACCTCTGCCTGAAACCCTGGAGAGCTGCTGCCGGTCTGAGTAGACAATACTGACTTTGATGGACTAAGGATCTGGTTCAGTATAAGGCAGCTTCATGTGTTCAAGATGAGGCTCTATGTGAAGGAAGTTTAAAGTTCCAAGGAACTGATCCGGTATTCGCTCAACACAAGTGCACAGAGGACTCATTTCCTGCTGCCAGAATTCAGTAAGCAAAAGGCCAAATGGTAATCAGCTGGCTGGTAAAAATTTACTCCAAATTTCAAGATGGCAACTACCCTTCCCCTGATTGCTAATTTATCCACATCCTTGGGTTATGAAATCATCCAGCTGGGCTCTTTCAAGCTCATATGCCAGTTCATGTTTGAACTCCCAGTTAGTATTTTTTTTTTTTTTAGGCAAAGAGCACTCAAAACATAGCAACCTAGCGAGGACGAACACATTTTGTGTTTAGCGCAGCTTTATTTCATGCCTACTTTACTGCAAGCGCAAAATAACTGCAGGGATTCTTGCTTGCTATTATGAAACGTCTAGAAGGGCTTTAAAAAAAAACCCTTCAAACCAATATATTACTGTGTGAATTTGCTAGGCGATATATCAGCACAGTGAAACTCCCCTGAACAGAGAAAGCAGACAAAAGTTTCATATTTTTGGTCATCTCTAGTTAGATAAAATTAGATCTGCCTGTTTTTTGCTGTAGGACTGCAGGTGCTCTACCCATATGCTCTGCCTACCTGAGCTATTTTTGTCAACAAGACAGCATCCTAGGTGTCATCCTCTATCTATTAAACTGAAGCAAGGAGCAGAAAGTATAATAGTTGGGGGACGATCTGTCTGCAAGCCCCGAAGGCTGATCTTTAATGGCAATGGTGGCACAGCTGAGAAGAGATCATTATTAACATATTGCTGAGCTGACGCAGACACTTTTTAAAGAAACAAAATACATTCATTCATTTATGCAGTGAATGGCTCTTTTACACCCAAGTCTTGCGTCCAAGGCGGGTACCGGCACTTTTACTGTGATCATCTTCATAACGGCCCTATAACGACAGTGTCCAATTTTACTGCTGGGGAAGTGGGGTTGAGAGACTTAATAACAAGGCATGTACTCTTGTATGAAGCTGCTTTATACTGAATGAGACCATTAGTCCATCTTGTACGGTTTACTCTGACAGCAGCTCTCCAGGCTGTCAGACAGACAAGGATCTTTCCCAGCGCCTATCACTGGAGATTCTTTAACTAGAGATGTCAGGGACTGAACCTGAGACCTTCTGCCAGTCTCCGGGGTTGCTTGAAGACAGCAATCAGGGATCTCTGCAATACGCATGAGCAAGACAACACTGTCAAGACGTATTTCAGTGCTGCTTGAGCAATGCACCAGGAAACTGTTACTTTAAATTCTATATATGAGAGTATATTGGCTTGCCTCATAAGGCGTCAAAGTGAAAGTCCATCTTCTCCAAATACCATCTTTACGCAGATGACACCCAGCTCTCTATTCTGTCATCTCCTTCTGGTGGCTTGAATATATCTCTCTATCCTGGGCTGGTGCTTTGATACAGTGGCTAAGTGGCCATGAGGAATCAAGCTGAAACCAAATCCGTACAAAGACACAGGTGATGCTGGCTGGGAAAGCTAATGTCTTAAAGGGGGATTTTGCTACCATCCTTAGATGGGGTTTCCTCATTAGTGACCGATTGTATGAAGAGCTTGGGGGGGGGGGTTCCTTTTGTTCCCCCCGTTAGAAAAGCAGGTTAGTGTAGTCACTAAGAATGCTTTTACCACCTACATGAAGCATGTAGACTGGCACCCCTCTTGGATTCAGCTGGCCTGGCCATATTTACCTACGCTACCTCAAATATTGGAGATGGTGGCACAGTTTTTAAAGCTTGTTTTAAAATATTGTCGAAGGCTTTCATGGTCAGAGTTCATTGGTTCTTGTAGGTTATCCGGGCTGTGTGACCGAGGTCTTGATATTTTCTTTCCTGACGTTTCGCCAGCAGCTGTGGCAGTGTCTCACTGTCCTTCAGTGTTACTCCTCTGAAGATGCCTGCCACAGCTGCTGGCGAAACGTCAGGAAAGAAAATATCAAGACCACGGTCACACAGCCCGGATAACCTACAAGAACCTTGTTTTAAAAGCCCGCCAAACAGTTAATTAGATGGTAGTATCAACAAACAATGTTCTTCGATATAACTGTCTACTAACTATTTCTTAAATGGCACCTTTTACTATCTCCATTCCTTTTAGAACCTTTTGTATTGTGATTTTATGCCAATAAAGGAATGATGACTGATTGATATCTACGCTACCATAAGGTTAGATTACTGCAATTGCTGTGTGGGGCTATCCTTACAGATAGCTCAGATACTTCAACTGGTACAGCATGACCTACATATTTGCAGTCGCACCTCTCACAGTTTTTACCTGTGAGCACCCCCTTATGGCCTCCAGTAACTTTTTGGGTCTGCCCCCTCAGGTAAGGAGGCATGCTTGGCACTGGCTTGGGTCAAGAACGTTTTCGGTCACAGTTCCAGAATGGGTCCCCGCTGGAAATGGATGTCCCATGGCTGCCCAGTCTTTGGGAGGAGTTATAAAACTGCCATATTTAACTAAGAAAGCTTTTAAAGGCTCGTAAATGTGTGATGGCTGGTTGGGCTGAGGGGGATAAGATGATTTTAATGTGAAAGTTGAAGAATATTAAGTATTTTATAGTCTGTACTTTGTATACCATCTGGAGGCCCCTCAAGGCAGGCTGTATACAAATATGTTAAATAATATGTTAAATTTAATATTCAGAGTAATGTAATAACACTGGAAGAGGCACCTGTATATTGGAGCCTACCTTTTTATACAGCAATATTTTTATTTAACATAAATTAATTAAAAATAATATTTCTTGCCCATCCTGCAATTCTGCCAATTTTCTAAACCAGGGAGGATTACAATTAACTGAAGCTACAATTAGGGCACCTGTTCGTAACAAGCACTTAAACCTCAACTGTATAAATACAACATAAAAAAAAAATTCTTGAAGGGTATGAAAGCCTAACAAATTGTTTTAAAAAGCCTTATTTTAAAACAAAAAAAAAGACTGGACCAGTACAATCTACTTTTAAAATCAGCCTAGCAAATGCTTTTTTCTTCTAAATAAAGTGGAGTGGAGCTCTAATTTTTTTTTTCAACTCATCAAAACCACGAAAATTTATTCAACTCTTTTGGGACACATCTTGGTCAGTGGATCACTGAAAGCGGTGTTGTTCAACTAAATTCCGAAAGGACTGACTTTAGGAAGATGTCAACACAATCTCGTCTCTGGTAGTCAGTAAATGAATGGAAAAGATGGCCATCAAGGACAGACACAAGAAGACACATGAAGAACTTAAAAATACACAATACACTTTCTTTGGAAAAAGAGAACAGGATGGCAGAATCCAAAGGAAGCTTCACTCACTAGCTACATACAGACCTGTTACCCTGAGGGGAAGGGGGGGGAAATGGGAAAGGCCTCAAAGGTCGTTTATGCATGGGTACTTTCACTCATGTTTGCCTCTGGTCTGTCTTGGTTGTTCCTTGGAGTTATGCATGAGTTTTCCGTCCATTAGAGATGACCTCGCTGCCAGCCCTCACAAATCCTGGGATTTCCTGTCCCTCTATTAATCCGATTCTTCCCTCTCCCCTGAGCTCAGCCCGCTTGAAATCCCCATGCATAGGAAAAGCGAGGGACACAGAAGCTTGGTTTCTTTCACAGCAAGAAGACAGCCAATTACAAAACAGCATGTCAAGGGGGGGCGACTCTCAAATACTTCTCCTGCTTCTCAGAGAGGAAGCAGGAGAAGGAAGCAGAAGGCTTTTAAAAACAAGGCTTGAGCCCCCCCCCCTTCCTTTCAAATAGCTCCTTTTTTGTTTTCATTCTTAAAATGCTCTTAAAATGCTTTTTTAATGTGGCAATTGGTTTTTTTTGGGGGGGGACGTTTTTCTCACTACAGCCAATTACAAAGCAGCATTTCAAGGGGTGGAGATTGAAATACTTCCTGATTTGAGCTTGGAAACTGCTGGTGCATAGATTCCCAACAGGAAAGTGTGGGTCCAGAGAGCAACAAACCTCTGGTAAAACTCCCATGCGTAAACAACCAAAGAGAGTTTTCCATATTCTCCTATTGAAGAGGCCAGCCATGGCCTCAGTGGGTTCACTTGGCAATGCACCAGTTATCACAAAGCCTCTTTCTATGGTGAGCGGTCCTCACCCCTATTGCATTACACCTCTTATGGAAACATTTCCAGCAACCTTCTACCATATGAAAACCATGCCATGAAAATTGGCTGGGGGAGCGGGGGGAGAGCCAGAAAGAGACAGGCACACACACACTGGAATTTGCAAGGTCATAGCAAGAATTCTAAAGAAAATTAATTAATGCAGGCCTTCCCATTTAAACTATGGCAGGCGCATGAACACACAATGCTGCCTTGTACCAAGTCAGATGATTGGTTCATCATGTTCTGTATTGGCTTACCCCAACTGGAAGGAGATTTCCAAGGTCTCAGCTTTCCCAGCACAGTTATCTTGGTATTCTTTCAGAAGGAAATGATGGAAATGCTTGCTTTAACCCAGGGAAATCCACAGGAAGGGGCTTGGCAGTCAACAGGAATATCGTAAGCAGTGCCTCTGAGCACATGGAGAGTGCCTTTCCTTTCCCACTGTGCAAGCATAGCCTGATCCATCCCCACATAAAATTACAGAGCAGGGCTGACAGAACAGATGCCCTGGTTTCCAAACAGGGATGAATCACTGCTCTGCTCCTTTCAGAAATTAAACATTGCCTGGGCTGGCTTGCAAGTATTTAACTAGAGAGCATAATTTCTCCTTCCCTCAAAACCCTGTCTTGCTTTCCCAACTCAAATGTACCACCAAAGAGGGAAGAACAACTGGGTATATTCAACATTGACAGTGAACATGGTATGCCTGACATCTAACTCCTTGCGGTTGGAATAACTTATTTCCTAAGGAAGCTGGTTTTCTAGCGTAATGCAGAAGAGAGAATTCAGAAATAATCAGCCCCTTAAGAATTGGCATTTTGCTCAATCAAGGAGGCAGCGCTAAAGAAACGATACACATCCGTTTTAATTTGTAGGCCGTGGCAATGATTCTAATGAAAATTAAATAATGCGGACCCTGGCCCTGTTTCTTCCTCACTCAGCATCAGAATGTTGACTGCACACAGTACTAGTAATGAAAATATATACTGTGTTGTGTTATTCTGCTTTCCAGCCATTTCATTTAATGCCCATCGAAAACCTGCTAAAATGAGGTTTATAAAAACAACTAAGGCAAAAGATCCATCAGCTTGAGATTCCTTATATGTCCTGGTCTCAAATAACTGGATGGACTTGGTTTGGGTTAAGCACGGCACTGCGGCACAGGGTGAGCAGAATGTAATTAAAATGGAGATGGGTTTTCTTTTACTGCATGAAATGGCCAACAACAATGTTAGTAATATATTCTATTCCCTTATTGCTCTTGTTAAGAGGACGTCTTAATGAGAGGACGCCCCATCATTATTGTAAAACCATCTTGCTGGCAACTTTCCAAAATCTCTGGAATGCACCAGGGATAATAAGTTTAAATGGGGTTGCATTTTATGGGCACAATCCAGTACAGAATAGACATAAAAATAATTAGCCTTATTCTCAAACTCAGTGCTGGAGTGTGGGCATTTTTCCAATAAAAGTCATAAAGTAAAATAAAATAAAGTATTAAAAGTAATAAAATCAACAAGCAAACTGCACTGGATGAAACCTTTACAGGAATATCAGCAAGGTTCTATAACGCCATTCAAATGCTCTAAGCAATTTGGGGAAGGCCTGTAGTAATTGTGCTAACCTTACCTGATGGAGGAGGGAGTTCCACATCTTATCATCATCTTAATAACCTTTACAAGTACCTTGTAATATACATGGGATGTTTTTCGCCCTGTATTGGAACTGCAGGGTTAAGGCTTGGGGCAATGACTTGCCTAAGTACATCTAGTAGAATCTGTAGCCAGAGATGAAATTACATCACTGCTTATTTCCTAAAGCAATACATGTTTTTGTGCCGTCAAGTTATACCTGACTTATGGTGACCCCATAAGGTTTTTAAGACAAGAGGCGTTCAGAGGTGTTTGCCATTGCCTGCCTCAGCACTGGTACTCCTTGGAGGTTGCCCAACCAAATACTAAACTGGGCCGACTCTGCTTAGCTTCTGAGATCTGATGAGATCAGGCTGGCCTGGGGATAATGAAAATTGTCTGGGTAAAACTACTATGAGAAATAGTAATTATACAAGGTGATGTGCCCTACCACTAAATACAAATAGATAAAACAATACCTATGAAAATGTCATTATCATACAATACAGGAATTCTCCATGCTTCGAGACCAGCAATTGCACAAACCTCTCCCTCACTTATGTGAGAAAGAACAAATCATTTAAGGTTAGGCTTAAACCCAAGATTTGTTAAGTGTACACCTATGGGTATGAAAGTACAGAACAGATATTTGAAAACCTGCTATTTGTACACCTATGGGTACAGATATTTGTACATCTATGGGTATGAAAGTGCAGAACAGATATTTGAAAACCTGTAAATTGTTCAGGTGCAAGCCGGGGCTGACTGCCGTTTCCTACTGAGTGTACGCTCAGTAACAAACTTAGGTCTATTGCTGTGTAATGTGGGAATCCATCCTTAGAAGACAAATCAACATCTTTTTAAATTAGCTACCTGCACTTGTGTTTCCCCCCCAAGTTTGTTGTATGTTCATGAACGCATAAATTTGTAGTGAGCCTTCCTTTCTTGAAAGAAATGTAGAGAATAAAAAGTAATAAATGAAAAAGAATACATAAAAACACCACGGTCGCCACCTTTGATTATTCCCTCCCACTACAAACCTTGTTAGCTTACAGACAATTGTGTGCATTCACCTAAATCCGTGCCTGTTTTTAAACTATTACGCAAAAGCCAAGACATGTTATAAAAGGAAGTTCAAAACTATGGTCCAATTCAATTAGAACGATAACAAAATCCCAGGCCTATGCCATAAATATACAACTCATGATGAGGCCAACAAGTAATCATCGACTGCCTCTGAAGCCTCCTCTTCTCGTTTCCTTCGGGAGCTCAACTTCATCTTCCCCAGTCCACTGAAACTGCTGCTGCCAAAACCGTCTTCACTGTCCATCACTCAGTGCTACACAGTCTGTGCCCTCTCCACCATGCTGCACACGAGATTAAAATGTCCTTCAACAGCCTGTATTGCAACAGCCCTCAAACCATCTCGTGCTTCTTCTCTTTTTTTGCATCTCCCTTCTCTTTTGTGGCCAGCATTTCAGATCACTTCAACCGCTCCTCTCCTTGGCACTTTCTTCCAAGCTACTGTCGTTGTTTATTTAAAACATTTATGGGCTGCTCAACAGTGGCTTACAGCAACTACTACCGCCATTAAAATACAATAAAATACAGCACAAATAACCTAATGAACTGAACGAAAAAATAATTCTCACTTTTCAGCCAATGCTAGCTACCAAAAGAGATTCACAGGAACCTATCAGACTTTTGATTTCCATGAATCTCTTTTGAAAGCTAGTTTTGTTTGGCATAATGGGGGGCGGGGAGGAGGAGAAGTTGGTTTTTATACGCTGACTTTCTCTAACACTTAAGGAAGAATCAAACCGGTTTACAATCACCTTCCCACAACAGATACCCTGTCAGGTAGGTGGAGCTGAGAGAGCTCTAAGAGAGCTGTGACTTGCCCAAGGTCACCCAGCTGGCTGCATGAGCAGGAGTGGGGAAACAAATCCAGTTCACCAGATTAGTTATCAGATGACTGATAACTAAAATTCAGTCAAGATGTTCCTTGGGAAACGGGTTCTCAGCTGAGCTGGATCCAGGCGTGATGGAGAGGTGCCCTGCTTGCCTTCTTCCCTGTCGGCCTCAGCGACAGCATGAACACACAGAAGCAGCCATACAAAGCCTCATAAAGTAAAAGCCACCCAGAACAGGTGGCCTTGATATCACCTCTGGAAGGGAGCATCTCTGAGCGTCTTTAGGGAGGTCACTTCACAGCATTGAGCAACAAACTAGAAGTCAGTCTGATGCAAGTTACAGTACCAGTTGTTCAACAGTGGAATCGGCTACCTAGGGAGGTGAGCTCCCTCTCACTGGCAGTCTTCAAATATCAGCTGGACAAACACTGGTCAGGGACACGCCAGGCTGATCCTGCATTGAGCAGGGGGTTGGACTAGATGGCCTGTATGGCCCCCTCCAACTCTATGATTCCATTATTCTAAATTGAAAAGGTTAGGCCCAATGAGGAACCAGATTCAAGATGTTCCATGGGTGAGACCTGATTTACATATGCAACAGTATGAGGTGGTAATGAAGTGGGAGAATAGAGTTATCATTTCATTCTGCAGATGGGGGGGGGTCAAGTTTTTTAACACTTCCCTATAGAAAACATTCTCTGCAAGCAGAAAACTAGCACAGCAGAGTGTGGGATGGAACAGAACCTTTACTGTCTAGGGCATTTTAAAAAATGCAAAGAGTTTTTACATGGGGAAATTTTTTTTTTTAAAACTCTCTACAATAACTTGAAGTGGTACCTCCATTCTACTAGCTCCATTTTCTTGTATGTTTATTCCAGTCCTCAGCTTCTCATAACATTTCTGCACATAACTGCATTATTCATTAAATAACAGACTTTCTGAACATAAGTGCCTACCACTAAAATGATACAATTAGTGCTAATGAATTTTTTTCACCCTAAAATATACCCCGGTTTGGAGGCCATGTTGGGCACATTTAAAAGTGAGCACTAAAATGAATATATGTTAAGAGATTAACCGAAGGTAATGAAAAGTCCAAAAGCAACTTTGTTCTACTTCAGATTCGTTTCAAAATGGTTGAGGGATTAGCTATATTAAGGATTCAATTTTACTACTTAATGAATATTTAGGCCACTCAGCCGCTTCCCTGCTCGGCCCGCTACAAATGCCTCATCTCATTAACTATTCAACGTTATGATAGCCTTAAACTGAAATGTGATAAATGCTACTAGATATACCAAAAATTCATCTTATATTACATGCTTGGAGTCTTTAATTACTTATCTGGTGGATGGGTAGCTTGGGGGAGGGTTCATTTAAAGGCAAATTTAAAACAGTGGATGGTATAATTTTTGCTCTCATGGTGGAAGAAAAACAAAGATGCCACTAATGTGGATAAAAGATTAACCGTTCTTTTAAAAAAATGTCACGGGCAGTTTCATCTGTTGCCATTTCTTTAGAATAAAAGTTTCCAGCAACCTGGTCTGATGCACGTTTACTCAGAAGGAAACTGAATTACAGGGGATTGCTCCCAAGGTACAATGCATAGGATACAGTCTTACAGGCCATTCCTGAGGGGGGAGGAAGCTCCATAGGAGCTGGCGAGACCCTGCGCCGCATAAGTGCCTGTTTAACCCAGGATAACAGGCGCTTATGCCGTCCCAGGCGGCACACACGCCGGCCCCGGGATGCCATGCCGCTGCGGGGGCTCAGCCACCAGCACAGCCTCCTGCCGGCATTCTCCCATTGTATTTCCCGGCGCCAGCAGCTTGGGAGGCATTCCCGGGGCAGTTTTGGGGGCGGAGCTACCATCAGGCTGCTTTCGAACCCCTTTTTGGCCAGGGAACGCCTCCCTTTGCCCTTACTGCGAGTTATGCCACCTTTTTAGGTGGGGTAGCCCCGTGGAACACTATGGTGCAGTTCCATGGGGCTCACAAGCAAGGGCAGCATTCTGGCTTCGGTGGAGGGGCTGGATCCTGCCGCGGAGGCAGTGCGGCTGCACCATCTCTGGTCACCGCCTAACCTTGACTACCCTATGTTCTCCTACAAATGGACCTTGAATTTATTCGGCGGTTCTAGCAAGGGAGCGCAGCTATCGTATACCCTTGACCAAAGAACGGTCACTCCTTCTATCTGGGTTGGTCGTCCATTTCCACCGAGCGCGAAGCTTCGGGAGGGTCACACATGGAGCTGTGAGGGAGGTAGGGACACCCGCCTAGCCAGCCAGATCAGCCAAATCAACCTTGGCGATCAATGGGGTGACAGATGTCGCAGCTAGATCGCCCTCACATCCCACTGCCCAACCACTCCCCCCCACTCAGGAATGAGCTGCCTTTCTGAAAGGGGTTTTTTTCCATTAAAAAATTAACAACTATTTTCCCTTTAAAATAAGCAATGCCTGCTAGAATCTGTTTCTATTCTGAGGCATGTCTCAGAATTTCAAAAGCAAAACATAGTTATTATTGTTAATTAAGTTCCCCCCCCCCAAAAAAAAAACCTATGCACTATACAATGATAAAAATAGAGACAGCCCATGCAGGCTTCATCTAATCAAGCGCTCGTTTTGGATAATGGGCTTCATGGTTCCTTCTTCCTCAACGCCTGATTCTCAAGCTTCATTTGGCCTGAACTGACCTATCACCCCCATCAACCCATCTCTGTTTAAGCCTGCATCCAAGCAGTAATTTTCACACCGCTGGATGGATGGGTGATGGAATCAATTCCACCAAGTAAGAGGAATTATGCAAATTGGAACAATGCTTTAGGAATCTTGCAGACTATGATTTGCTCAGGAGCAAAGTTTTTACTTCTTTTATTTTTAGCACAAAGAGCACAAAAATCAACACGAGTGCCATAATTAATCCAAGATACTAGGAAGGCAAAAAATTATTCATGGCAAACCACCACCCATCTCAAGCTTTCCCTCTAAGGTAACCTTCCTAAATTTTCCCTAGCCCAAGGAGGAAGAAGAGGAAGATAAAAATAAGATCACCAAGGAATGGTCAAGGAATGAATGGGGGTGGGGTCCAAGGAAAAACTCCTCTGCTGACCAGGGTACTATATCTCTACAAGAAAAAGCCTTGGGTTTTTGTGCAAATACAGCAAGACTGAATCCCCTGTACATCTGATCAAGCTTGCACCTACCCTCCTGCATACAATGATGCCTTCCCAGCTCACATAAATAATATGTGTGGACCATGTTTTTCTCTCATAAAAGAGGCAATAAGAATCCACACTCCCATCTTTAGAGCAGTCACTTGATCGGAACTTCCTTCCCGTTACTGTACAATTACTCAGTGGCCTGGCTAGCCTAAAGGGTTTTTAACGCTGTGCCCTGAAGCTTCCCAACAGAGTTCAGTGGGGCTGTAATTAGAAGCAAATTTTTAAAGCATTCAGTCTTTGCCGCCAACCAAGGAAGTCAGAAAACTTCAGGAGAGACAGCATGAAACAGCTTGGCAGATCCCCCTCTCCGTGGAGAAGTATCAAAAACAGGGCAAATTTACACTGTAAGCTTTTTCTAAAGGGGAAAAAAACACCAGTCAGCTATGTGGGACTTAAATTGATGATAGTCAAATTAACACAAATTAGGTTCAAAAGCACATTCTCTTTTTCATACTGGGTTTAAAGATGCTACTAAAGACATCTATATTAGCCTTGGCTGGAAAGAACATAGAGTAATATGGAGCCAGGGTGGCATAGCCATTACAGAGCTAAGAGATTTAGATTCAAATCACCCCTCTGCTATGGAAGCTTGCTGGGTGAACTGGGTGAGGGGGGACATGATTGCTCTCTTTTAGTATTTGAAGGGCTGTCACTCAGAGGAGGGCAGGGAGCTGTTCCTGTTAGCAGCAGAGGAAAGGACTCGCAATAACGGGTTTAAATTAAGGGTGGAAAGGTACCGCTGGATATTAGGAAAAAATATTTCACAGTGAGAGTAGTTCAACAGTGGAATCGGCTGCCTAGGGAGGTGGTGAGCTCCCCCTCACTGGCAGTCTTCAAGCAGTGGCTGGACAAACACTTGTCAGGGATGCTCTGAATTGAGCAGGGGGTTGGAATAGATGGCCTGTATGGCCCCTTCCAACTTTATGAGACTATGATTATAATTTGGGCCAATCAGTCTCTCTCTGTCCAACCTAACTTAAAGGACTGTTGTGATGAGAAGAGGGGAACATGCATACCACTGAGCTGCTTGAAGAGGAGGGAAATTCAAATCAACAGTGACTGACTGATATCGTGCACGTTTTACCTCAGGGCCTATCCTACCTTAGAGAGCTACTGTGAAAACAAAAGCGGAACAGGGTGGGGTGGAGAAGCCATCTGTGATGCCCGGAGTTCACTGTTTAGTTTTATGCTTCTTTAAGAGAGAGAAATTCATTCATGCATTTCTTTTTGTGAACCAGGAGGAATTGCGTGGAGACTTTTTTCAATTTCAGTGGCTCTTAATTTGGGGGAAGAGCCATTTCAATTGGAGGAAGGCTTCAGACTTTGGGCACTTTCACACATGCTGAATAATCTACTTTTAATGCACTTTGAAGCTGGATTTTACTGTGTGAAATGGCAAAGACCACTTGCAAACAATTGTTAAAGAGCATTAAAAGTGGATTGAGCGTGCATTATTCGGCATGTGTGAAAGTGACCTTTCCTTTGTGGAGTGGTAGGGTATAAGTCTTTGTACTGTACTGAGTCATGCATGTGGGCTTGATCAGATAAGCAGTCTCCTTTGTTTAAATCCTTAGGAGGATTTTTAAAAAATTAAATGAAGGTGTCCAGATGATACTTTACACACCTATTTTAAATAACAAGTAATGGTACTGATGCAGTCAAAGGGGTATTTTTAGGGTATTCAATATGCAGAGCTTGGTGAAAAAAAGTCTAGACTCCTTTACTGTTCTGCAACCAGCAATCGGAATAAGGTGTTCATCATGCTTGTCCAATCCTGACTGCAAAATTCATGAGGGTGCTTGGCAAAAAAGCCAAAGAGAAGAAGAAGAGCTGGTTTTTATATGCAAACTTTCTCTACCACTTAAGGAAGAATCAAACCGGCTTACAATCACCTTCCCTTCCCCTCCTCACAACAGAGACCCTGTGAGGTAGGTGGGGCTGAGAGAGTGTGGCTAGCCCAAGGTCACCCAGCTGGCTTCATGTGGAGGAGTAGGGAAACAAATTCAGTTCACCAGATTAATGTCCGCCACTCATGTGGAGGAGTGGGGAATCAAACCTGATTCTCCAGATCAGACTCCACCACTCCTTAACTACTACACCACGCTGGCTCTCTGGGTGTGGTGTGCTTAGATACAGCAGTGGCTATAAACAACAGAGCCTGCTGGGTGATGTAGAAGTGTAGGACAGGAAACAGGAAGTAGAAGGGTGGAGTTCTGCCTGGGCCTAGGCTGCCTTACTGAATGATGCAGCAGCTGCTATGCCTGCTCAAAATTTACACTAAACCTGGTCTGGAATCTAAATTGGACTCAGTGGCTTGATACAGCATCGGGCTTGAGTTAACGTTAGTATTTTTCTTCCTCCACAAAGCTCAGGGTGGTGTACATGGTTTACTCCTCCATTCTGCCCCCACACCAACACTGAGAGGGAGATTAAGCTGAAGGAAAGTGATTTGTCCCAAGATCACTAAAGACGCTTCTTGGCTAAGAGGGGGATTTGAACCTGGTTCTCCCAGGCCTTAGTCTGACACTCTGAACACTACACAACACTGGCTCCTCCTTTACCTGCTAGCCAAACCACACAATTTTGGTTTCACAACCTCCTCAAAGGGCAGCGTGCAAACTGCACTTGGCCATTTTCATAATTCCATTGCTTCTGCTTCCACAGAAGTCAAATTGTTTATAAATCCCTAAATGCAATAGGATAAAGATCACTTACGTACGTATTTTTGCACAGCTTGGCTAAGGTGACGCATGACTAGAAGTAAAAGTCAGGGTCATATTTCATCACATTACATGATGCGACACGTACCCAAAGCTTTCAGGTTCATCCTCTTGGTCAGTCTCTCTGTATTGGTCAGGGTCAGGAAGGGTGCTTGGATCAAATTCATCATCGCTGTCACTGCGGTCCAAAAACGCTACTTCTTCCTCTTCATCCTGAGTACATAAAGTGTTACAGAGTCAGATGCTTACATATTTCATCTTTAATCAAACTGTCTGTGGTAACGTAACATTTTGGGGGGAAGACAGGCGGGAGAGGAGCATCTTCCACACACCCTCAAAAGGCTTGGGTGTGCCAGGAATCTCTCTGCCAACCAAAGGAAAAATCAATTTTTAAAAATTCTCGTCTTACACTTCAACAGTTTAGTTCTACTGTGGCTTGATATTAAGTCATGGAAATAATTAAAACCAAACCAGAGAATGAATTATTTAGGTAAGTAAATTGAGAGATACATAGATGGTGATGGTAGTTTCGCCAAGAAACAAAACATACGCATGCGTAAAAATGCTCTTAGAGAATTAAAAACTTCCACAAGCATTGCTTATAATGTAGATTATTAGAAGTTCCACTTTAATAGACTGTGCATGTGTCTTACAAAAATAAAATCTTTTTAAAAAAAAATATGCAAAGATGACATGTGCGAAATGGAGGGAAAGGGAGGCAGAAGAAGAAGAGTTGGTTTTTATATGCCGACTTTGTCTACCACTTAAAGGAGAATCAAACTGATTTACAATCACCTTACCTTCCCCTCCCCACAACAGACACCCTGTGAGGTAGGTGAGGCTGAAAGAGTGTGACTAGCCCAAGGTCACCCAGCTGGTTTCATGTGTAGGAGTAGGGAAACCAACCAGCTTCACCAGATTAGCGTCTACCGCTCATGTGGAGGAGTGGGGAATCAAACCCGGTTCTCCAGATTAGAATCCACCACTCCAAACCACCGCTCCAAACCATTACGCCATGCTGTCTCTCTCAGTAGGGATTGATGGAAATGGGCACTGTGAACTCAGGAACCAAGGAGCCATGCTATTTACACAGCCCAAATAATGCACTTTCAATCCATTTTCAATGCACTTTGAAGGTGGATTTTACTGTGCGAACCGGCAAAATCCACTTGCAAACTATCGTTAAGGTGCAGTGAAAGTGGACTGAAAGTGCATTATTTGGGCTGTGTAAATAGCACCATAGAGTTGCCAGCTTTAAAGTGGGAGAACTACCCTACGTTTTTAAATAATTATACAAAAGTGATGAAGCCAGCTGTGACTTCAGTCATCACCACAGCATTATCACCAGCGGCGAGGGCCAAGAGGTAGTGAAATGGAGCAGGATAGTGGATTGCATGCACTGATTTGAATTCACCTGCTTGACTGCAGTCTTCTCTATGCAAGTCCCAACTTCACACCCTGTTCTCACAACACCATCACATTTCACAGCAGGCTGGCAGAACATGTGACCCAACAAGACAAATGCTGTTCATCACCCATGTATGACAAGCCAATAAGGGGCTCAATAAACATCTTGTTTTTGTGGTCTGCCTGTTACCCAGCCTCTAGCAAGCCACTGAACATGGTGGGTTGGTCACATGTTCTGCATATCTTCCTCTTAAGTGATCAAGATATAAAAAAACTAGAGCGGGGCTATGCAGATCAAGAGCTATGTCGAGAGGAACAGGACTGATTGTTGAGAGCCTCCCCCCCCCTTTAATTTCTTCTTTAGAAGTAAATGGCTGCCATTCATTTCTGTGAAGGGAAAGTAAAGGCAGTATTTGCACGGGAAGCAAAACCTTCCCCTCCCCCATCATCCCTGTGGCCACACTGGCAGTGAAAGAAAATATCCTAGGATTGGGGGAAGGAGTAGAGAGGGGCGAAGAGAGAATGCCATGCATTCCTGTGTGTAGACTGTACCAAGACAGATTGCACCCTCCAAACTCATAAAACATAATGATGTATAGTTTGCTAATGTATATTAATGTTCAATATTTCCCTGCAAGTCTCACTATATCAAGAAGGACAATTTTTGCAACGATTAGCTTTTTTACTTCATCTTTTAACGAACTTATGAATTTTAGCATTCTCCTTTCCTTTAGCTGCTTTTTTCAAAAGCAATAAATGAACGCTGCACTTCAGGCACATGGACAACACTTTAGCAATACAGAAAAATTTGTGCTTTTCCCAGTAAAGCTCCAAGTGTTGACCTTTGGAGATGCAGAGAGCACAAGATGGAAAATATGGCTTAGACACCTCTGCAGACTCCCTTATCATTTCCCAATGAAACTCTCTTGCAGTATTTAAAAGGTCACAGAGAGACAATGAGAAAAGCGGGGAAGGGGATCAGGCTTGCTATAAAAAGGCTATATAAAGTCAGGGTCAAGGTTGGATCATTTTTTTCCTAACATATACCAAACCAAAGATCAGAATTATCAATAAAACTGGATACACCACCACTGCAAACTACCAATTAAAAAAAAACACACACACACATAAAAAGAACTTGTTTGAAAACCTATGGGGAGCTTCAAAGATGCATTTTTCAATTGTTCTTTTGCAGAGTTCAGGAAAATGCCACCACCTATTTTTGTTATCTTGCTTCTGGCTGTGGTACCAATAAAAAGCAGGGTTGGCATCCAGTGGTCCAGTAACTGGAAAGCTTATTTGGCATTCCACTTTGCATATTCAATATCTCTGAGCAATGGAGAGGAAAGGAAGTTCTTAAATGACTAAAAAACCACAAAGGAAAGATGCCAAAGAAAAACAGACTACAAATAATTTTAGGAACTAAATACTGGCTGATCCTGTACAAACACCATCCTACACGGACAGATGTTGTAGACAAATTGTCTTCCTAACACATGATGGCTGTAAGGAATGCATCCCATGGCAGATTAGACTGCCACACTTAAATCTGGGTTTCCCTATTCCACCATTGTTTTCTCACTCCACCATTCATATGTACAAGTGGGGACCTGCGAGATTCATGGGGGGGGGGCATCCCAGTGGCAACAGTGCCTGGCTGCTACACTATGGGCTCAATCTTCTGCCCTTCCCTACCACCACTCTGCCTGCCTGCCTACTCGCTCGCTCAGTCAAAAAAGGGAGTGGAAATTCAGCTGCTTAATGTACAATACTATCAAAAACAAAGCAACCCAGGCAAATTCAACAATGTGTAGAGTTTCATTAGAATTAAACAACCATAATGTTATAATAATATGATAATGCCAAGGACATAAATTTAACAACAAAGTCACATGTGACACAATAATACAATTGTTTCCATATGCATCCACTCAGGGCATGTCACCCCAAAGGTAATTCAATTCCATGCAGTGTCAGGTAAGTATCCAATTATTTAACGTATCAAAAGAACATGTCCATGCATAATGTTCCTTAACAGGTCTCCGGTAGAATTATATCCTGTTTCAACTGAACATCCTCATCAGAAGTTTCTCATGGACGTTGTACCATACTGGAGTTGTTAACAGAGCACTGCTCCATCATGGCAATGCCATGGAAAGCCACCCTTCCTAATCATGATGCATATGGATCACTCAGCCTCAGCTCTGCTGCCTCCATGGGCCTCATTGATGCAGTAGTGGCAGCTCAGGCTCCTGCTCCCCTCCATCAAATTTATGGGAGAGGACTTGTGTTCACCCAGTCCCTCCCCTCCCCTACCTGCCACCCACTCTTTCGCCTAGCCCCTGCTGTTTCCCCCATCCATCTGCCTCTTCACCACTCTGCAGGGAGAGGTGGTGGCTACCGCCTTCCTCCTCCTATCCGGCTCAAGTGTCCACTTTCCCTCCTCTGATGTCTCCCACATGTGGCGAGGAAGGTGGATAGTGCAGGCCCAGCAGAGGAGCATTGTCTGCGCAAGCAAAGATAATATTCCCCAGTTTGGGGAAAATCCCCCTTTGTAGGTTTTCATACTTTTTGTGCAAATCCGGAGAAAAATCCAAGTTTGAAGTAATATCTTGTTTCTCTTTTCATGGCCCCAGTCTGTGGATTTAAGTATCCACCAAGCAGACCATGTCGAGAATTAGGTATACTGATATTTATCTATGATGGTTTCTCAAGTGGTCCTCCTTAGCATATGATACATGATCACCATTATTAAAATATGGCCTTTTTTGAGAGCTGTCTTTAAATAAATGAACACCAGTATACTTACTGTTCTTTGTTACATTCTTTTTTTTTTAAAGAAACTCAAAGTGGTACAACTGGTTCTAACCCCCCATTTAGTTAGGGGGAGTAGGGTGAGAGCAAGTGGTTGGCCCAAAGACAATAAGTAAACTTCACCACTGAGTGGGATTATTGAGCAAACCATAGCAGACTGGAATGAGGAGAGGAGAACCAGAACTCATACCCAACAGAGGAAGATATTCTGAAGGCCTACTTTATCCCTTCGCTTGAATTTTTCTTCTTTAAGCCAACCATTTCCCACTTTCTATTTTGCTTGAAATGAAAACAAAAACAAAAACTCTTGTGGCTTTAAATATTCAAGCAATAACAATACTGTAGCTTACCCTCATCCTCAACAACAGCAAAGCCTATGAATGCGTCAATTCGTTCTATCTCATCTATTCCCAAGGTCATCTAATTTTAGACTGTAACAGCTGTAAAGCAACATGTACTGTAAAATGTGCCATAAATGCCACACCACGTAATCATGCTCCTGCAATCTATTAATACATACTGGAAAATACTGATAACTATGGCTAACTAACAGGGCAACCCTTAACCGAGTAGTATGGTCAGACTGAGTTCAAGGCACCACTTTGACATGGAAGTTTGCTGGGTGACCTTGGGCCAGTCACACTTTCTCAGCCTCATCAATCTCATAGAGTTTGTCTTGTGAGGATAAAATGAAGGAAGAGGGGGGGGGGATTATGTTATAAACCATTTTGGGTCCCTATTAAGTGAAAAACAGGGTACAAGTACCTAAAATAAATAATAAACAAAAGCAGGGTGGGTTTTTTTAATAAAAAAAAATCTCTGTCTTTTGTACCTCATAAAGAACTCTGGGAAGATTAAGATGACATCACAAAATTGGAAAGTAAAAGACGTGAGAGCAAAAATATCCCGTTTCAACCGCAAAAAGATCCAGAGCTTAAATCTTGCACATACACACATACCCGACATTATACAAAATGTACTTGACATGTCAACTCTCATCTCACACACGCTTTCAACGCATTCAGGTTTACAGAAGTCACGGCTGTCAGCCCATGTACAGAAAGTAATTCTCAAAAGTAGTCTTGTGTTCAAACGTTTCAACACGTCGTCGTCTTCGGGGAGCTCAATATAAGCCCGTTGGGGAAATACGTACACAAGAGAAATTGGTTTATATAACTTTATGTAACTTCTCTATAACTTTGCTTATATTGCTGCCAGGAGGGAGAAAATCTAAAGACAGACGATGGCTGTATTTTTCTTCTTCTTTATGTGCTAAAATAGCCATTTAAGGAATATAGTCAAACAGAAGTTGGGAGTAGCTACTTCGGGGGAACCTGCATTACCCTACTGGATTAAAAAAAAAAAAAAACCTTTGCTCCCAAGACCAACAAAATGACAAACTGCTTTTGAAACTCCTTTCAGAAGTTGAGCATCAGGCAGTAATCGAGGGACTGGTTCAAGAAACCCAAGCTCAAAGTTCCTTTTGAATCCAAGCATTCATGTGACCTAATCATATGAATGTTTGAATTCTAGCTAAGAGCAGATCTCAACACACATCATAGCACACCCAGTACAATCTGGGCACACGTCATTTTTCTTAGTGTGTTCAAGTATAACTTATGTTATGTTCAACACATGTAAGGCTGAAACCATGATTTAAATCCCATATTTATCAAGGTACTGGTTTCTAGTTTAACTTTAAAAATGAATGCATGTGCGAACAGGTATACGTGCCTTCATTGGAAAATGTATAGTCAACAGTCCATCACTAGCTCGTTTATACAGCTCAGTTCATTTCTCCCCCCACTCCACCCCAAGAATGTAGGCTTATAACCCTCATGATTTTGTCTTGCTGCTACTTTTATGGCTTTATTGTTGTATTGAAAACCCTTTCAAACACAAAATTGGGTTGGATCTAATGGGCAATATCCAACGATTCCCTCTTCCCACTGCAGACCCTGTCCCTCAGGGTCTCCTATTCCACAGGAGAAGCATTTTTCGAAGATCAGTGGGCTGAAATGGAAGGGAAGAGCCAAGAAATTCAATTCTATTAATAGAAAATTTAGCCTGGATCCAACTAGAGAAAAATAAGTTAATAAATAAACAATCTGATTGATACACTTGACTATCCAAAGTCCAGAAGCTAAGCAGAACAATCACCCTTGAAAAAAACTTTTAAAAGTCTTGTTTCTGTCATGATCTTTGGATGTAAAGAGCTGAAGATTTTTGCTTGTATTCCTTATGCTGGTTTGTAAAGAAAATAAAGGTGTCTCATAACAAGTCCATGTATATTTAGATGTTTTTTTATCTAGAAAATGTCACACATGAGACAGAATTTAAAGCCTGGTTTGCACGACCATTTGTCATGTTCTCAAGCAACAGAAAAAACTTACATTTCTGGAAATGGAGGAGGGGCCATGGCTTAGAGATTGTGCCTCTGCTTGTCATGCAGAAGGCCCCAGATTCAATCCCCGGCATCTCCAGTTAAAAGATCTGGAAGTAGGTGATGTGAAAGACCTCTGCCTGAGACCCTGGAGAGCCGCTGCCAATCTGAGTAGGCAATACTTACTTTGATAGACCAAGGGTTTGGGGTTCAGTTTTTATGGCAGCTTCATGTTTTTATGTGTTCATAAGGTTTGAATCAGTGGACCGATAGAGCAACCCTGCTGAAACTACACAGTCTGGGTTTGAACAATGCCTGAGTGGGAGACCTTTTGGAAACCTCTGTAGCCTGCAAGTGTAGCTGCAGTATTGCATTCAATTGCATGCATTTAAATTCTATGGATGATGTAGTTGAGCACACACAACTGCGCAGATTCGCAGCCCATTACCCCAGTCAGGGCTCAAACATGTGCCCCAATGAGGAAACTGGACGCTTGCCTGAACTGACTCTCCCATACATTTAAGGAGAAACAGAAGAGAGACATGTGCAAAAAGGCCAGTCCTGCACCTGCAAGGATCCTACATTCTGATCATTGGATCCGAGTATATGAATACAGCACATTACATATCTGTGAAGTAAAGGTTATCTGCAGAGGCAGGATTTAAATGTGCTTAACAAACAATTTGTAACTAATGTTTTCTGATGTGATATTCATAGGAGGCTGGACAAACTTCTTAAAAAAATCTGAACAACTGAAATGGTGAAAATCATTCCTGTATTTCTTAAAATCATACTTAATGCTGGGTTTGCAAGAGTTTTCAGTACTGCATATAATTTTAACAGGATTATCAACACAACTAAGCTTTTGATATCTGAATGCAAGCTCAAATAAAGGCTTAATTTGGGAATAGAAGGAGAAGAAGAGTTGGTTTTTATATGCCAACTTTCTCTACCACTTAAGGAAGACTCAAACCGGCTTACAATCACCTTCCCTTCCCCTCCCCCAACAGACACCATGTGAGGTAGGTGGGGCTGAGTGTGACTAGCCCAAGGTCACCCAGCTGGCTTCATGTGTAGGAGTTGGGGAACCAATCCAATTCACCAGATTAGCCTCCACCGCTCACATGGTGGAGTGGGGAATCAAACCCGGTTCTCCAGATCAGAGTCCACTGCTCCAAACCACCACTCTTAACTACTACACCACGCTGGCTCTCCATACATTACATTATTTGGAGGTGAATTCAGATCCCTAAGTTGCATGCTTGAACAAGTTTTATTTTGCTAATTTACTACCACATCTGTTAATTTGGTCATATTATAAAGCATTATGAAGTTGCTTCGCATTGACACACACTATTGATCCATTTACTTCAGTACTGCCTACTCTGATTGAGCAGCGGTCATTGATTGAGTGTTGTTGTACTAGGTCTTGTACAAAAATATACAATCAATGCAATCCTGGGAATTTTGGGAGGAATTCTTCTGCCTGCACCAGCAAGCCACCTGTCATTTAGAGAAGGGCATGTTCCATGTTTGAATTGCTGCCAGAAGCTGCAGCTGAATCTCTGTAGATTACCCGGTTCATACATTACATTCTTCCACGCAAGAGTGTCCACAGAGACTGCTGGAGAGAACTGCAGTGAGCCCTTGTGTAACGTGTGGACCATAGCACATTAACAGATGGGCAGGTTTTGTTTTGTTTTTATTACACATATTAAAGCTCTCTCTGCAGTCTATGAAATGCCTATTTTTCATCCGTAAACGTAATACATTTCCAAGCTGCTCACTCATTTGTCTCTTTATTACAGGAATACTTGACAAATCCTTATACTGCGTAAAGAGTGTAACTTATCTACAGCAAGCAAGAGGAAATGCATCTGGTGATTGATGACCTCTGTTGAGCATTCATAAAAAACAGGAAACAAGGCTTCTCGGCTCCCGGAAGATTACATTTTGGGACAATGTGGATAAGAACAATCAAAACAAAGGGCTGTCAAAGCTGCAGTTATTAATGCTATACATTAACTTCAACTGTTCCACAATTGAAACATCTTGAATTAATTTAGTGAAAAGTAATGATAGCTGAATTTTTTTTCTTATTTTGTCATATTCCTTCTCTGCAACTATCTGTCAAGCATACCAGCAAAATCTTTCAAAGATGGAAAAACAAGCATTTGTCTCAATTTGGAAAGAAAAAATAAGTGGACGATACAGTTGGATTCCAACTTCCTCTCTGCTGTTCTTTGGTCACGTCTAAGCATTTGATAGAACTAGGGTTGCCAACCTCCAGGTACTCTTATGAGGCAGTCTCTGAAGTGTTAAGACTCAAGGTGTTTAGGGCTTTATAGGTCAAAAGCAGCACTTTGAATTGTGCCTGGATGTCTCTAGGTTGCCACAGCAGATGCTGGATCACTAATGTGTTGTCAGAGATCTGTTCTATCTAGGGTTGCCAGGTCCCTCTTTGCAACCAGGAGGTTTTGGGGGTGGAGCCTGAAGAGTGTGTGTGGGCAGGGGAGGTGGCTGCCTTGATTGGCTCGAGGGCCACATAAGAGCTCTCAAGGGGCCGGATCCGGCCCACGGGCCTTATGTTTGACACCCCTGATCAAGAAGATGTAATCACTGTTAAGCACCCCAGGAGGTGAAACAATTTCTTCCACATTAAAACATGCTCCAATAGAATTCTATAAAGGGAAAGTAGAGGACCTTGGAGTGGAACTCTTTCATTTTACAATACTTTTCTTTAGAGCTGTTTTATTAATACTTCTCCAATATGTCTCAGACAGCATTTGTATGTACACAGTCTAGAATGATAGTATTCATAAAAATGATAACATATTGCAAGGCTTGGTTTTCTGTGATAAGAGTCATCTTGCAAATAGGTCTAAATGAGATGTCTTCAATCTATTCAGCTGCTTCTGTAAATTCTGAATCATTTCCTTCCATATCCAGGCTGAGTTACATGTGCCTGTGGATGCAATACTAGCTAACAAATAGTTTTATTCTGAAAAATAAAAAACTGAATATACATCTTTTGACTCACCAAAAATTAAAGACAAAAAAACCCAGCTGTTATCCTTGCAGGAAAGAAGACTGTTCAGTATTTAGGACAACAAAGTTATTATTTCTGATTTATATGAAAACTGCTGAATTATCTAAAAGTCAGATGGATCAGAAGGAACCTGGATTTAAAATATATCTTCTTTAAACTAATCTCAGTGTTAATCTGGACTTTTGCAGTACATTCTGGTCTCTGAATCACAGTTCTTTACTACTGGCAAGAAATGGAAGGCAGCTAAACACTCAGCCGGCCCTAGACTAAGACCAAAGCCCAAATACATTTTAGCCCTGAACATTATCCTTTATCATCTAGTTTCTTTTGTTGCTTAAACCAAATGAATGATGCATTTGTACCCCGCCTTTCTCCCCCACGGGGACCCAAGGTGGTTTACACCATTTTCCTCCCCTCAATTCTGTCCTCACAACAACCCTGTGAAGTAGGTTAGGCTGAGAGTGTATGACTGGCCCAAGGTCACTCAGCAAGCTTCCATGGCACAAGTGGGGATTCGAACCCGGGACTCCCAGATACTAGTCCGACACTCTTCACCACTACACCACACTGGCTCTCAATAGTATCTACATTTCCCCAGGAAGTCCTGCCACAGCTTTGACAGACACAAATCTATGATTAGTACCTTTCCCCCTGCATTATTTTTAAAAGCGGATTGCAGCTTTCCCTCTCCCAGATAATCAATCTGTCAATTTCTCCCAGTCTCTATTCCCAGCCTTTTAAATCCACCAAGTTTGCATTGGTTTGCATAAGTAATATTGAAGCCTATTTCCATTTGTCAAAGCATATTTTATTTGGAAACACAGGTAGCAAATTGCAGATTGTGGTGTCAGGGAATAAAAGAGAATTGAAATAACTTCCCTGCATTTTAAACACCGCCACCAAAGTTAAAACAGTGACTGACACTGGAGAAACAGTTTTCCCTGGTGTTACGCCCCCCTATATATCAGTCATTTTGAAGCCCACAACAAAGTTGAGAGAATGTTTTAAAGGAGATATGCAACTTGTAATTTTATTAGGATGCATAGGACACAAAATTATGCAGAGGGCAGTAAATCTTAAGAGCGCTTACCATCCAATCGAAACTTAGTTGTCATCTCTGTGACAGTGATAAAACCAAATGGAGTAATACAAGTAAGAATCCGTCACACGGGCAGTAGAACCAAGCAAGGTTCTACCTGAAAAAATCTGGTATTACCACAGCTTCCCAAAAAATTAACAATTAATAAATTATAATTGTGGATGTACACACATTAAAAAGGTAAAGGTAAAGGTCCCCTGTGCAAGCACTGGGTCATTCCTGACCCATGGGGTGACGTCACATCCCGACGTTTCCTAGGCAGACTTCGTTTACAGGGTGGTTTGCCAGTGCCTTCCCCAGTCATCTCCCCTTTACCCCCAGCAAGCTGGGTACTCATTTTACCGACCTCGGAAGGATGGAAGGCTGAGTCAATCTTAAGCCAGCTACCTGAAACCAACTTCCGTCGGGATCGAACTCAGGTCGTGAGCAGAGCTTTTGACTGCAGTACTGCAGCTTAACACTCTGCGCCACGGGGCATATACATATACAATATTTCTAGTGGTGTGAACCTTATGATTTTGTACAGGGGCAGAAAAAATTGAGAAATAGTAATTGGGCGTACATCATCATTTTGAGAATCTTGGCTTCCTTTTTAAAAATCTTGAAAGTATGTTAGGAATGCCATAGGAACCTACCAAAGTTGGGGAAGGGTCACTAAACAGCCAACAAGACATTAAAAGTACTCATAAGAACACAAGAAAGGCCATGCTGGATCAGACCAAGGTCTATCAAATCCAGCAGTCTGTTCACACAGTGGCCCAACCAGGTGCCTCTAGCAAACCCACAAACAAGACAACTGCAGCAGCACCATCCTGCCTGTGTTCCCTAGCACCGAATTTAATAGGCAGGCTCTTCTGATCTTGGACAGAATAGGTATGCATCATGACTAGTATCCATTTTGACTAGTAGCCATAAATACCCCTCTTCTCCATTAACATGTCCACTCCCCTCTTAAAGCCTTCCAAGTTGGCAGCTATCACCACATCCTGGGGCAGGGAGTTCCACAATTTAACTATGCTTTGTGTTAAGAAATACTTCCTTTTATCTGTTTTGAACCTCCCCCCCTCCAGCTTCAGCAGATGACCCTGAGTTCTAGTATTATTAGAGAGGGAGAAAAGCTTCTCCCTGTCCACTCTCTCCATACCATGCATAATTTTATAGACCTCTATAATGGCTCCACTTAACCGCCTTCTTTCCAAGCTAAACAGCCCTAAGCGTTTTTAACCGCTCCTCATAGGGCAGTTGCTCTAGCCCCCGATCATTTTGGTTGCTCTTTTTCTGCACCTTCTCATGCTTCGCAATATCCTTTTTTAGATGTAGTGACCAGCACTGTACACAATATTCCAAGTGTGGTCTCACCACAGATTTGTACAAGGGCAGTATGACAGCAGCAATTTTATTCTCTATTCCACTCCAATTGTGTACATGATGATAAATCTTTGTGGATAAATCTGCTCACACACCCTCCCGGCCCCCAGCCTAGCCTATTTCCCCACATATTTATTTATCATACTTCTAGCTCGCCTTTCTAGACAACATACATAGGATTTCCAGGAGGTCTACCATTCAGAATTTGACTGGACCTGCTCAGTATTAGCAAGGTTGCTGCATGTGCCCTCCAACCGTACCCACACCCAATGGTTTCAGTATGATGGTTCAGCATTTCGTAATAATACCTAACATTTTAAACCTGAGTTACAAAACACAGCTTGAGAGAGATAATTGCTAAGACAGCTAACAAAAACTATTTTGATAGCAAAAGACAGTCTCTCATACCTTGTTCCCCGTACAATAATGGAGAAAGTTTCCCGGCACATTTTAATGGCAAAATGAACATCTTAAGTGAACGGATGAAAAGAAAAAACAGAGAATTTGCCTGCATATGAAAAAAAACTGCATCTCACTCTAATTCAATGAATTTTTATCTTCCCTGCCCCTGAACAAAAGCCGCAAGCAATACTGGATAAAATGAGGCAACGCTCTTTATTTCAGTACCACTGGCACTTAAAAATAAAATAGAGATGAGGTTTTATACGAGACTTTCCCAAGCTGTAATTTTATGCTAGTAAAATGGGTCCAGACAAAATGGTACAGTGCAGTAAACGGCACAGTGCGATAAATCAGTACAGCTTGCGTAGCAGTGCAACTGGTTTTGTATACAATCATTTATTTGTGGTAGTCATATTCATTTTTGCCAGGATATGCATATCTTTTATTGTTATCAATTAGTATCTTATTGATCACCTCACTTGGGCTGTTTTCATTAAGTCTGCAATGATAAAATGGATTTTTTTTTGTCAAACAAAGGACATTCTGTTACTTTTTAGGTGTGCCTTTCTTAATGAAGTGCTAACAACATTGTATATAAAGATGAAAAAGTTTCAAGTTACCTCTTCCTTGTGAATGCTTGGTTTTCACTGAGCTTATGGGTAGTGCTATCCAAAGAATCTTTTATGTTCTGAGTTAATGGTTTTGAGCTTACAGTTACCATTCATATCAGCAATGCACTTTTCTTTCATATTTTGGGATCTGAGTAGAAAAGTAGCAGGGGAGAAAACACTGAAAATCTCTCCAATTGCCAGTCTACACCTCTTGATATTCTGTTTGTTCCTGCTGCAGTCAATTCTTCTATGCTCTTTCAAGACTGCCAGATCTAGGTTGAGAATATCTGGAGATTTTGTGAGTGGTGCCTGGGGAGGGCGGGATTTGGGGAAGGGAGAGACCTCAGCAGGGCATAATGCCATACAGTCCACCCTCCAAAGCAACCATTTTTAGTTTCATGTAACTGTCTATAAGCTTGAGACCTATCATGTTTTCATACTGCCTTTCAAGGAGCTCAGGGCAGCATATGTGGTTCTCCCTTTGTCCAATTTATCTTCACAACAATCCTGTGAGGCTAAGAGAGTGTGATAACCCAAAGTCACCCAGTAAGTTTCACGGCTGAGGGGGGATTTGAACCCAGGTCTCCAACCAATGCACAACATTTGCATTCCACTAATCCATTTAGCTTCCATTTTGATTTGCCCCCAAACAGCTCATGTATTTGTCTACTTAAAAGTACACATTCTTTGCAGCTGTAAGAAGTCCCCCCCCCTTACGTTAAAACTGGAAAGGTTGCAAGTGTTTTTTCTAATTCCATCAAGGAGTTATTTAGGAGTAACAGCAGTGTAAGAAGCAGTGTGTGTCTGTGTTAAGTGCCATCAAGTTGCTTCTGACTCATGGCAACCCTGTGAATCAATGTCCTCCAAAACGTCCTATCGTTAACAGCCTTGCTCAGGTCTTGCAAACTGAGGGCCGTGGCTTCCTTTATAGAGTCAATCCATCTCTTGTTGGGTCCTCCTCTTTTCCTGCTGCCTTCAACTTTCCCTAGCATGACTGTAAATCAAGCAGTAGGAGGAATCCTACTGTAGTAGTAGCTCACAATCCAGGAACCCTGTAACCAAGTCAGCAAAACTGTGTTACACTGGTTTAATTGCTTCAGCACCATATCTAGTTAGTCCTCACTCTTCTTTAGAAGGTGATATTCCACTGAGAATGCTTCCAGAAGCAACGTGATCCTTGTCATTAATGACTAATGTTACAAAGGGGCTCTCTGTGTTATGTGCCCCAACTGCTCCAAAGAACCTAGTCATACAGAGAGCTGCAGCATCTGAACCAAGCCCCCTGGGGATGCAGCCCTAGTTTCCCAGTACCAATTCCACAATCATGCACATTTTCCAGTCTGCAATTTACATGCTGTGGGTCCCTATGTGCACATGATGCTAAACACAACCAGGGCTCATCTTGTGGCGTTTTTTCTAATGTGTGAACTACGGTAACTATAGGAGCCTACCTACCACTGAACATATAAAACATTGCACATTTTGTACTGTTAATTTAGTAATTCTTCATCTCTACTGATCAACTTTGGGTCACTTAGCACATTACCAGTAGGGCATCTGTCTGAAAGCCCATTAGCTAATCTGAAATAATGGGGAAATTGCACCTGTTACCTAGCTAAAAAAATTGACTCTCTCTCTCCACTCTCTTTCATTCTGCCTGATGCGCACCTAAATCAACAGACGTTGGTCCAGAAAATACTGATATCGACTCACACATACTGTTCTGAACCAACAAGAGGAGCAAAATACAGCAGATTTTTAAGCCAAATGCAGCAGAATTTTAAAAGGTTTCTGAAGAGTTTAACGAGCAATAAAATTTGTAATTACACAGGGTGATGGTTTTTTGCTGGATAGTAAAAATCATGAGGCAGTCATCAATACAGTAGCCAACGCTGTCTGGCTAGCTTCCAACATTCAGATTTTAATATGAATGAAATATTATGAGTCAACACACAGGCTAATTGTTTTATTTTTAGTCTTGTAGGATTATATAAAGTAGTAACCGTTCAAAGGAATGGAAGAGAAGAAATGTAGTACTGGGAACCCCCATGTGATGGGCACATTGGCAGGGCACGCAGAGATGGTTTTTAATATAAGTGGATGCAATCGTTATTAATTAATTCATTAATTAAATCCAATATTTTCCTCTTTTTTGCTGTCACGTCACATCTGACTTACGGCGACCCCTGGTGGGGTTTTCAAGGCAAGAGACATTCAGAGGTGGTTTGCCATTGCCTGCCTCCACATCACGATCATGGCATTTCTTTTTTTTTTTTAATATATTTTTATTGTTTTTCTAAATCCAATAAACATATACATTTCTACTATTACAAACATTCATAAAAAGAAAAAACACGTTATATTATTGTTGAAAGTATATTTTATATAAAAAGAAAAAGAAAAAAGAGAAAAAAGAAAACTTCCCCTCCATCTCCCTCCATCCAACAATAAAACTATGTACTCTTTTAGTATAGATAATTCTAATCCTAACATTTTAATTTTATTCATTAAACTAAATCACATGTAATTTTAAAGATAAAGCATTGAATATATTCGTTAAAAAATTAGTTGATACTAACACAATTTTTAAAAAATAAATCTCATTAATAGTAAATAGATTAGAACAATAGGTAACTTTTAACCTCCTTTAATAGTCAAATTTTGCAATAGACTCCACTGGAGTCATTTTCCATTATTTTCTTTGGAGCCAGAGTGGCAAGGGGTAGGTGGGGCTGAAAGAACTCTAAGAGAGCTGTGACTACCCCAAGGTCACCCAGCTGGCTTCATGTGGAGGAGTGGGGAAACCAACCGGGTTCACCAGATTAGCCTCCACCTCTCATGTGGAGAAGTGGGGAATCAATCCTGGTTCTCCAGATTAGAGTCCACTGCTCCAAACCACCGCTCTTAACCACTACACCACGCTGGCTCCCAATGGTGCAATGAGGGAGTTGAAATCTGCAATAGACCAACCAGGAAAAGATCTCATTTCGCATTTAGTTAGAGGCTCAGACCATCACCTAATTACCCTCAGCTTGTGTGACTCAGGTCTTGAAACCCCTCCTCCCACAACATGCCCACCTTATAGAAGGCAAGGTGGCTCTGAAGATTTAGCCAGCCTAATTAATGTGATGTAACACAATTGACAGATGTTTTAAGAAATCTCCCCAGCTCTGACTAAAAATACCAATATATGCCAAGACAAAAGCATAGAGGCCCAATAATTTGTCGATTCATCTTTGGCATGTGGCAGGGTCACACTATTACTATAGCCTGTACCCCACTACAGGGACCAGCAATGGGTGAAGAGCACTCCAGTATCTTTCTTTCAGTAACTCTGGCAGCATCTTAGCTTGGGAACGTCTGACCTGAACAGATGGCAGAAATCCAGGAATCTGAGAAAGGCAGGATGCAAAAACTTTCTGGTCAATAAATATCTGAGGTGAAGAGAAAGGCATCCTTTTGTTTTACATCTCAAGGATTGCAAGTACCAAGGAGAAAACAGGATCCCTGGCAGGAAAGGCTGTTGCAGGAAAGGTTGTTTGGCACCTCAAGGGAAGCAAGGAGATACCAGCACAGGCTCCGCACAACTTTTGGCTCATGCAATGACCTAGGTTTCCAAGATAAAACTATCAACAACCCTTTTGTTTCATATTTGCATATGCAATGCCACACAAATCAGTTATCTGCCCAAAAGGTCCATTTGCCCATCTCCCTGGGTACAATCAAGCTAAAACTTAACACCTGCCTCAGGTGGTCATCTCATAAATATTCAGGGACCTCTTCCCTCATAGGTCAGCTCAGTTCAACAGCTAGTTCCTTGCCCAGTTTGACCACTGAAACTCAGGTAAAATCATGAGCACAAAAGGGGTGGAGCATGAGCTCCATTTACCCCAGTGTCGTAGGCTTAGTCTGTACATATGTGGAAAAGGGGACTCCTTTTTCGTGGCAGACTGGGTACAGGGAATGATTTGGGTAACAACTCCAGAGGCCAAAGAGGAGGACTGTAGGTAGTTTTAGCTTGGTCCTCAGGTACCACTGGTGCCTCTGTTATCCCAGGGTGGCAATGCCTTGGGCCACTCCTAGCATTTTCCCCAACTCATCCACCTTGGGCATGGGAGAATTGTCTGCATGTGTGATTTTGTTTAGTTTTTTTATAACTGATAAGAAAACCTAATGGTCTTGTCAGGGCTTTTGCACCCATACTATGGAAACAGACCACGGCATCCCTGAGAAGACCACAACTCCCAAATGCAGCATGTCCTTTATGTCTTTGTCAATGCATGCAAGATTTCCCTCCATCACCCCTGTATGGGGTGGTGACTACAGGGGGCGCATCAACGTTCTGAATTTTGCAGCGAGCTGGGTCTTTACAGGGATAGTGGAAAGTACACCCTGGAACAGTGCCAATACAGTTTTTACATGACCAAGCCATTCTGCTGTTAGGGCGGACGATCTCTCCCATCATGATAATCAATAATCCCCCATCGCTCCAAAACTTGTTCCTCCTCCCCTTCTTAATACACATACAGAATCATTTTGCTTCTTTCAAAATAAGGTTTAAGCATATTTAAGACTTCTAAAAGAACTGGAAATTGTATTTTGAATATACTCTAAAGTGAAATAGAAATTAATACTTAATGTGAATAATTACAGTAGGCTTTAGTGTGGTAGTTTGGGAATAAATACAAATAGTCATGATATAAAGGTAAACTGGGATACTTTATTATTACATGTATAGTAATAGCATATATTTTTAGTATTGACTATAAGATCTAATATAGGCCTTCTTGATTTATAATTAGAAATATAGTGGGATATTTTATTGTTTAGAACTGTTTAGAAATGAGTTCATTTTTTTTCAATTATACTTTTTAAAATACGATAATTTTTAAAGAATAATAGAAATTAGGCTGATTGTAGACCCACCTCATACTTATATAGATACACATGAATCTTGTCTAGAATATGTATAATTATGTTACTAAATAGGTATGTTGTGTATTTTTTATGTATGTCTTGTTTAACGTTGAAAACTTAATAAAAAAATCTTTTAAAAAAAGGTTTAAGCATGTTTGTGTGGTATTGTTTTTGCTTGTCCTCCTTGGGGAATACCGTTAACAAGTAATTTTCATCTCACACTTAAAAGGAAATTTAAAAGGGCTTTCCCAAGCTGTCTGTGGTTTGCTTTCCCTTTTTTGTTCTTGGGACCCAAAATGTCTCCCCATGTCTTTTGTTGGGGGGGGAGGGCTAGCTTACCCATTTCACTTTTTTGTCCCTCTTCCTGTGCTATTGGGGCTATTTGCCTCTTCGTTTTCCATATTTCTGTTCTGCTCCCACAATTTCCTCCTCATCTCAGCAGCTCAATCACCACAAATTGGTTCAGTTCCTACCTCATACTCTTGGGTCTTTCTGAGAGAAATTTTGACAAAATTTACCTCCGTTTTTCTTTACACCTGTTAGATTTTATTTCTATTTACTGAAAGCGATTTCTCTGTCAGTATGGTGGGTTTTGGTCTTAAATCTCACCACTGCGCCACACACATACTCCCGTTTTTTCCTCTACATGAGGCCAGAAATAATAAACTAGAAATGTTGGTGTAAAATCTGAAAGACCTCTTATGACATGTTCTCTTTTTCATAATGATCAGCAGCATTATTATTATATTGTAGGCATGATCATTTCTGACCTGTTGCTCCAAAACATGAGTATCTTCTCATTTTCTATGACTAAATTCTACAAACAATTTCCCATATAATATGGTACCAATGTACCACTAGAGGCAGGAGGCTGGAATTTACATGTTTCTTTCAAGTAGTAACCTAGTATGAGGAAGAAGAGTTCAGCCCTATATTCTTTCTGACAGGCTATTTTTCTATATGCAGATAGGGATGTTTTCCCCCAATGGAAGAACATACAAGCATACAATTCCATATTTGCAGCTTTAGTATTTGATTTTTCTATATTTATAAAATATAAGAACTATATACATTAAAACATGAGAGGGAATATCTATAGTACAGCACCATCGCTTACTTGTCTGTTCATGCCTTTTAAGCTGTGGATAACCTGCCAAATTTACTAGTTGGCCATAGGAACAGATCTCATGCCAAGAGTTTTAAATATTTTGATCTCATCTTGTATTCTTAATGGTGAAAGCAATGCAGATACAAAATGTGAACGTTTATGCAAGCTACATTAATCTCTTTAATTCTCTTTGGTATTCATACAAGATGGCTTTCAAAATTTAATTCACCAGAAAGACTGACAGTCAAATGCAATTAGTAATGCGCTAAAATATAAACCACTTCACTGAAGGTTACTTGGAAAGGCAAAGTTTAATAAATTACGCTGGGAATTGTCTTACAAATGCACATGAAAAATACAATGAAGCATATTTTGCTGAGCACCTGGGAAACACGTTCTGTCTCTCTCCCTCCCTTGCATATGTAATAGTGAATTTATATGCCAGACCCTTTACATCTCAGTTAATTAACTCCGCTGGCTGGCCTTTCAATTAGGACAAGTCTGCTGCTTTAAGCAACACACACAATAAATTTTCACCATCCTGGGAAACTGTCAATGATGATCAGAACATGCACCATGGTTTGAAATGAAGGCCATTCCAAACCCTGCTCCAAGTTTGTCAAATGCACCTTTGGCGTTAGTAATGCATACAAATTCTCAATATAGCATAATCAAATAAGCACCAGGCAACTTTAGCTGAGCCAGATCAATCCAAGAAAGGAAGGCTATTAGATAATAAACCAGAACTTTCCCAGACCATACTCTATTGAAGGGGAGGGGGTGTGGCTCAGTGGTAGAGCCTCTGCTTAGTATGCAGAATGTCCCAGGTTCAGTCCCTGGCATCTCCAGTTAAAGGGTCTAGACAAGTAGGTGATGTGAAAGACCTCTGCCTGAGACCCTGGAGAGCCACTACTGGTCTGAATAGACAATACTGACTTTGATGGACCAAGGGTCTGATTCAGTATAAGGCAACTTCATATGTTCATGTATTATGGAACGCGAGTCTGCCTATATTTAAAGGACTAGGCAAGTAGGTGATGTGAAAGACCTCTGCCTGAGACCCTGGAGAGCCGCAGCCGGTCTGAGTAGACGCTACTGACTTTTATGGACCAGTTTCATGAGTTCAATTTTTAGCCAAAATCTCTGTCTCTTTGGAAGGCAACCTATCACACAGGAAACAAACATTTGTAGTATTCCTAGACTGGAGCAAGAACGCGTACCAGTCATGCCACCAGGCCTTTTCTTGTCCACATATTTTTCCTCCCAGACTCTACTGAGCCATGTTATCTGTCTGTTCCCTGGTTTGGGATGGGAGAGTGCCAGAGTATATGCTTTGCATGCAGGAGATCCCCAGTTCAATCAGCAACATCTCCAGCTGAAGGACCTCAAGTAACCTCTGCTAACCTTGGAGAACTAATACCAGTTGGAGTAGATAATACTGGAAAAAATGAACTAAGAATCCCACTGTCAGCTTCTTATGTTCAAATTAGGATATGGTAAACCATATACGCACTGTTATACAGATTCAAGTAGTATTCTCATACACCTTGACCTGGACATATGGATCATTTATCCAGAATGTTGGCCACCAATAGTATCTCAGAAAATACTTGAAATCCTGTTCAACCCACCTAGACCCCTCCATTAGGTTATATGAGGAAAGAGTTCTAGAGAACACAACCATGGGAGAAACAAACATTGAATATGTGTGTTCAAAGAAGCCTTTGCATCCTTGTTGGAAAACAATATTCAACTAATGAAAGCCTCAAGGCTTCTGGCAATCATTAGCACAAGATTGTTATTCCAAATTATACATTTGTTCTAGCTAGATCCTGAGATATGGTTCAAGGACACATGATACAGCAATCTTTCAGAAGCTAAGTAAGTCTGGTTTTGGTTAGTGTCTGGATGGGAGACTCCTGGGAATTCCAGATAAATTGGCATGAATACCACAATGGAAGAAAGGTGTGAGATAAATGTAATTAGAAAACATATAGAAGATCTAACCTAAGAAATCGCAAAAAAGTAAATACCCAGAAAAGCAAAACAGTGGAAAAACACAACAGCTGTGTTGAAACTGACTAATGGGCTATCTGGCCCAACATCCTATTTCCAACAGTAGCAAGTCACATGTTCCTAGGAAGCCGGGCATGGAGACAACAATCTTTCCAAGCAAACTGCATTCAAAGATATATGGCCTCTGAACAAGGAGTTGGATCCAACTACCTTTACTGCTGGTAGAAAAAAAGGAGGACCCTCTTTGGCCACCAATAAAAGGCAATGCTGGAAATCATGGGAACTGCATGTACAAAAGCTGTATGGGATGGGGGGCTGTAGTAGGGAAAGGAAATTGGGTGAGATTGAGTAAAAAAGCTGGTTGGATCCAAGCCAAGAGGTTCCATTTACTTATTATGGCTAATAACCATGGAATCCTCTATGAATGGGCTTGTCTATTTCTCTTTTAAAATCATTTAAGCCACTGGCTATCAACACATCTTTTAGCAGGTCATTCCAACTGTTAATTAATCCCCCACACTCATACATCCTGTAGAATGAATCTCTTATCAGTCTTGCGTAGGTGACTTCTCCCCATTTTGGGGATTTTTGAGAGCTCGTGAAAAATCTATCTACATGTAATTCATAATTTTATGTGCCTCTACCTCACTACCTGGCCCCTTTTAGTCACTTTTTCCTAAACTAACAAAAGCTAAATGCTTTATAGCCTTTCTTCATACGGACGGTACTTCTTTGCACCGATAATTCTGGATTCCTGTTTCTACACACTTCATCTTTGGAATGCCCTTCCCCTTAAGGCTATTTTACTGGATGACAAAACTCCCTCCTGGAACTCTCAATTTTGTGTAGTGCAACACTGAGAGCCCGAAATCTCCCCTCTCCCTTCAGGCTTGTCTGGTGCCTTTCGGCACTAGGCCCAAATGTTCGTTTTTACATTTGCTTTTAACTAGGAGTTCCATCTTTCTTAGCTGTTTCATGGTATGCCCTGGGCCAAAGAGGGCTATTTTATTAACACTATTATAAATTGCTCTACTGCTTTATGCACATTTATGCCTTGGCTTACTTTTAGTGGTAGCTTATATTATTATTGAAAGGGGCCCCATGGCGCAGAGTGGTAAGCTGCAGTACTGCAGTCAAAAGCTCTGCTCATGACCTGAGTTTGATTGCGACGGATACTGGTTTCAGGTAGCTGACTCAAGGCTGATTCAGCCTTCTGAGGTCGGTAAAATGAGTACCCAGCTTGCTGGGGGTAAAGTGTAGATGACTGGGGAAGCAATGGCAAACCACCCCGTAAATATAGTCTGCCTGGTAAACGTCGGGATGTGACGTCACCCCATGGGTCAGTAATGACCCGGTGCTTGCACAGTGGACTATCTTTACCTATATTATTTTTGTTCTTGTTGTTTTATTATGCTTTTACTGCTATTAATTGTTTTTATTCCTTTTGTTATACTTTTTGTTTTGTTTTATTGGGATGATCTGGAAAGGAGGCATACACATAGGGTTGCAAGGCCCCTCTTCACAAATGGCGGGAGGTTTTTGGGGCAGAGCTTAAGGAGGGTGGGGTTTAGGGAGTCGAGGGGCTTCAATGCCATAGAGTCCAATTGCCAAAGCAGCCATTTCCTCCAGGGGAACTGTTCTCTATCGGCTGTAGATCAGTTGTAATAGTAGGAGATCTCCAGCTAGTACATGGTGGTTGGCAACCCTACATACACATGTTCTACATAAATAAATACATTAATAGTTGCGGTAAGGGGAATGGGGAGGTTGAGGAGGAAAAAGAAAACCCCAATACCAGCCTAATCTGATCTCACTCTCTCAGATAGCTTAGCAAGCAAGCAAATACACACATGCAGCTCAGCCACTGGAAGATGCACTCAGCAAAGCAAGCTCCAGAGTACAAGAACTCTGACTAAAGAAAACAAATCTTTGTAGATACAAATCTAGCAGTGGCCAGGGAAAAGGGAAGTTTCATCCCCACTTCACGGGATGCAGATTTTTCAGCTTTTAAAGCCCTCCTGAAGCTGTAATGATAAAACTGGCAGAATTTGGAAGCTCAGAGCACCAAAAACGGCAATCTGGAAGATCTTGTTCATCATGAACTCTTCTGGTTGGATGAGGCCTAGTCTTGGTCGTTCTTTGTCCTCACTGTCCCATGCCCCAAGCAAAGCCTGGACAGCACAGCACCAGAACAAACCATTAAATCAGAACATTTCTAACACTGGTAGGAATACTGGACTAGGATCTGGGAAACCCAGGTTCGAATCCTCACTCTGCCATAGAAGCTTGGGCCAGTCACACACACACTCAGCCTAACCTACCTCACAGGATTGAAGCAAGGATAAAACGGAGGAGAAAGAGAATGATGTAAGCTGCACTGGGTCCCCACTGGGGAAAAGGCCGGGTATAAGTGAAGTAAATAAATTCAGACAGCTCTCTGAAGTCAGAATGAATTGTTCAGATTTGGAGTATGCATTATATTTAAGAGTAGGCACTGTTTGTATGCTCATAGTTACTTTCCCATCCAGTATACAGAATATATGCTTACACCATAAGAACAAAACCTCCCACCTTCCAATGAGGCTCAAGGGCCTCAGTCAGGATCCTGTGTGCACTGAGAGCAGCACACTTTCTAGAATAAGAGTTGTTTTTATACTCTGATTTTCTCCACCTTTAAAGAGTCTCAAGCCAGCTTACAATCGCCTTCCCTTCCTCTCCCCACAACAGACACTTTGTGAGGTAGGTGGGACTGAGACAGTCCTGAGAGAACTGTGACTAGCCCAAGGTCACCCAGCAGGCTTTATGTGGAGGAGTGGGGAAACCAACCCGGTTCACCAGATTAGAGCCCACCGGTCATGTGAAGGAGTGGGGAATCAAACCCAGTCCTCCAGAGTCCACCGCTCCTAGCCACTACGGCATGCTGGCTCTTAGCCATGTGCAGAAGTTCTGGATCCCATGGGTAAGGTTTCCTCCACATGCACAATGAAAAGGAACATGTTTCCTCAACGTAGAACGTTCAAAAGCAACTGGTCTAGTTCAACATGAGAGACCAGACAGCTGTATTTTTTAATTTACATGGCCCTGGGAAAGGGAAAGCAAAAATTGCCAGCAAAACTATCATAGGAGGGTTTTTTTTTGGGGGGGGGGGAATACTTCATTATCCTTGGGGTGATCGGGCTCAGAAAGAGCAAACAGAAGAGCCATTTCCTCCCATCTCGATGTGCGGCGGGTTTCAGTTACATATCATAAGCCAGAAGGGTTCGCAGCTGCGCAAAGTCTGCAGGCTGCAGAAGAGAGCAATCAAAGCAGATCTTCAGAGAGGAGAAACAACAAAACATGCGAGTGACACATTATCTTTAGAAATTCTAATCATAAGTCAAGAAAACATGAAGGCGCGGCAGAGCTCGTCCATCTGTTCCCTTCTAAAAGGGCTGACTGGGTACGGGGTGAGGGGGGGTGCGAGGTAATTGAGTTCTATAAGGTATCGAGTCATCTACAAATTTAATATAACAACTGGGACTGTTTAATTCAAAAGCATATGGCTGTTTAATCAAAAACAACAAAAAAGTTGCGACTCAAAGCGGTTGAGCTGCACGCAGAAATACATTGTGAAGGAAACCAAACAGCCAGGGGTATTATATCTCCAAATAAGCAGATGCCGTATTTCCGTCAAAAAATGAACAATACAGCGGTGAACTCTGCCACTCGTTCTCACATTGAGATACAGGAAAACAAAGCAAAAAAAATTTCATCCCCCTGCGATACAAGCATAGTCACACTTTTTTTCTCTCCAAAAGTGAAAACTGAAGGCAGAGACAGGATTACAACAGGTTATTGGTTTTAACCTGGAAAGCATTCCTCTTCTTTTTTTTCCTTTTGGCATTATTAGTTATAAGCATAATTATGATGGGTGGTATAGAGCTTGTATATTTCAGGAAGTCCTGGGGGGTAGGTGGGGGAATAGTATGGTCTAAAACGCATGGTCACTTAGCACAGTTCCAACCCAGTTCCATCCCCGTTCCACTCAGGATCAAATGAACCCACATTACCTGGAATGAGCAGGGACTAAACTATGTGCAAAAGGATCCATGTAAACAGAAAATGCGGGTTCCTGCTGAGTAAGCCCTCCCCACCACCACCCCAGCTCCTGGTGATTGGTCCTTTTGAATTGACTAATGAAGGCTTCCCACCACCACCCCCCGCTTGTAATTTTAAAAGCATTTTAAGAACTAAAAAAAACAAAAAACGGAGCTACCTGAAAGAAGGGTGGGGAACCCAAGCCTCATTTTAAAAAAGTCTTTCTTTTTCTCAGAAAAAGCTCCCAAGTAGCAGCAGGCAGGAAGCATTTGAATTCCTGCCTCTTCACAAACTGCCTCGTGATTGGCTGTGAGTGATGCCAATCATCTGTTTCCCCTATTTCTGTTTCTGTTTCTTCCAGAAGAGGAATGGGAAAAGGCGGGTTCATTTCGCTTCGATACAGGGCTGAAAGAAGAGTAAATAAGGTACCGTCCGTTTGCGAAGATTTGATCCTGGGTGAAACTGGGAGGGAACTGGGCTGGAACTGGGCTAACTGACCATGCGTTTTAGACCTATGTTACTACATAGATGTGCTAGTTGAGGTTGGGTAACCAAGGATCAAGGTGAAGAAGTAGGTTTGGACCTCAATGGTAAAGGTCATTCCTAACCCATGGGGTGACGTCACATCCCGACGTTTACTAGGCAGATTTGTTTATGGGGTGGTTTGCCGTTGCCTTCCCCAGTCATCTACACTTTACCCCCAGCAAGCTGGGTGCTCATTTTACTGACCTCGGAAGGATGGAAGGCTGAGTCAACCTTGAGCCGGCTACCTGAACCCGACTTCTGTCAGGATCGAACTCAGGGTGTGTGCAGAGCTTTTGACTGCAGTACTGTAGCTTACCACTCTGCACCATGAGGCTCTTGAGTTTGCCCAAATGCAGTGTTCTAAATAGCCCTGACTTGGGTGGCCCAGGCCCAGCCTGATCTTGTCAGATCTTGGAAGCTAAGCAGGGTCGGCCCTGGTTAGTATTTGGATGGGAGACCACCAAGGAATTCCACTGTCGCTATGCAGAGGCAGGCCAATGCCAACCACCTCTCTCTGCCTCTTGCCTTGAAAGCCCTACAGATCGCAGTGAGTCAGCTGTGACTTGACAGCACTTTCCACCCTCAGCGCTTTAAATCCCCCCTTAAGATATGAACAGCAGCCATTTACTTCTACGGGAGGAAGTACAAGACCTTTCAGAAACACCCTTGCAGTGTCTGGTGCAAGGAACAGGGTTACCTTTTCTAAGTCATGTCTAATGTTGCAGCCTGTTGACTATTCCCTACAGAATGTGATTGGGACTGCTGATAGTCATGCCCATTCATCTGTTGCTGGGAAGGGAATGAATTTTAAAAGCCTAACAATAATTGTTTATCTTTTTATATTGCACAATCAACATATATTATTGAGAAAAATATGCAAGAACTTTTAATAGGAAACCCAATGTGCTTTATAGATTTTCATCTCAAAGAGCAGCTAAATGGTAAATCAATTGTATAAGCATGAGTTGACTCTGGCTGTAATTAGTGATCATTCTTTCTTGTCTATATGTGATTTGCTTTGCTGACACAACTTTAAACAATCTTGTACAAACAACCAGAGTTATTTATCTCAGAGAACCTCATAAGGACGGGGGGGGGGGGGGGGGCTTGAACAGCCCCAGATTTTTACCTTTAAAATTCGTGAAGTGCTTTGATGACCATTCACTAGGACAGAATGTAGGCAAGAAGCCCTTACTAACAGGGTGTATTCCACCGGATTTTATATATATATATATATATATATATATATATATATATATATATATATATATATATATATTTGTTAACCAGTCACAGCTGACTTAGGGCAAGCCAATATATTTGTTAACCAGTCACAGCTGACTTAGGGCAAGCCAATAAGGTTTTCAAGGCAAGAGGTGGCCAGATATTACTCATTTCTGTGCATCATGTGCCACCAAGTCGCCACATACTCATGGCAACTCCTCACAGGGTTTTCAAGGCAAGAGATGAACAGAGGTGGTTTGCCATTGCCTGCCTCTGCGTAGCAACCCTGGACTTCCTTGATGGTCTCCCACCCAAGTACTAACTAGGGCTGACCCTGCTTAGCTTCTGAGATTTTGCCTGGGCCTTCAGGTCAGGGCCACTTGTCCTTAGTGCTATCAAAAAAAGAGTAGCAACCTGTGAACAAGCTCATATACTGAGGCTGGGGAGCAGGGGGAAATCAAGGGATGTTGTCAAGTCATAGCCAGCTTACGGTGACCCTGTAGGGTTTTCAAGGCAGGAGACCAACAAGCCGTAGGTTCAATGAAACATTCCGGGGAACTCAAAAACCTGCTCACTGTTTTCTGATAATCTTGTTCTCCTAAACAACTGCTGTTCTAGCAGTTTTAAAATGTTTAATAAAACCTTTTTAGTATTTTCCAAGTTCTGACTCTTGTTTTAAAATATATTTTAAAAATATTATGACAGAATGATTAAGCTGCCAAGCATTTCTCTGCCAATTCTGCTCATAGATGGCATAATGGTGAAGACGGGAGAACATTTTACAAGATCTAAATCTTTGAAACCTCCCTAACAGATTTCAAAACAAGAAGTTCAGCAATATGCTCACAGGCCCTTCCAGCAGCTGGAATCTTAATGATCCTGGAAGCCTCAATTAATTTGAATAATTGTCCCTAAAACAATTAACCAGCAAAACAACAATGTTTTTCTGATTGCTGATTGTGATGATTATTTTTCAGAGTTGCCAATGAGGGCAAAGGGAGCATGCTGTTAATAAGTCATGTATGAATGCAAGCTGCAAATGGCAGCAGGGAGGAGGAAGCCCTGGAAGTGAAATGTTCTGATTTAAAATGGGGAGGGGGGCATTCTTTGACGCATAAAAATGCTGGAAAGAGCCAGAGAAAACCAGAATGAGGGCTGGCATCAGCATACCCTGAGGTACAGCAGCTGCCGGGGCCCAGGATCTCTGCCCCCAAACCATACGCTGCCAGGGAAGGATGTGAAGGGGTTATACAATGGCAGCAATCCTGGTGGGCACAGTGGTGGTAATTCCCATCTGCACACACCACCCAGCCCAAGAAAAAGCATACTGTCAGGGTGGAGGCTCACCAACGGGCGGGGAAAGGAAGTGCACACAGGCAGGTGGGGATGTGGGTGGGCTGAAAGGAAAGCATGAGCAGGGGTCCTGGCAGTGGTCAGAGGAGGAGAGGGCCCCCCCCCACAGGCACTTTTTTGCTCCAGGCCCTCCTAAATCTGGAACTGGTCCGGACCAATATTGTATAGTGTTTAGTGTCAGATTCCAACCGAATCTAACTGCTGTGATGTAAGTTCAAGTCCCCACCCCACCACGAAGCTCAGTGCGTGACATTGATGTTATACCCCTTTGTAAGCTGCTCTGAGCCCGGCCTTGGCTGGGGAGAGCAGGGTAGAAAGTTGAATGAATGAATGAATGAATGAATGAATGAAAGAAAGAAAGAAAGAAAGAAAGAAAGAAAGAAAGAAAGAAAGAAAGAAAGAAAGAAAGAAAGAAAGAAAGAAAGAAAGAAAGAAAGAAAGAAAGAAAGAAAGAAAGAAAATTTTGCGGTCTGGCATCCAATTTCAACTCCCATTTCTAGGTTGCCCCTTTATTTGCTCTTTCCATATACTTCTGTCCCTCCTTTATGTGCTGCCCCAAAGCAATTTCTACCACTTCCTTCCCTTTCAAGAGATAAGAGAGGGCCATGACTAACCTGATTTTTCAATGTGGCCTGCATGGACTTTTCTCTCTCTTTTGCTATTTTTTTTTTTTTAAAGAATGAGCACCTGTGGAACTTTTTGGAGGCCCGGTATTCTTTGAAGGCTGCACTTAAAGACTTTGTTCTGGATATCACAATTAGAGAAGCTATGATCTTTTATGGCCGAAGCAGATTAAGTGCCAGTTTTATATACACTGAAGCATAAAAGAGATTCGAATATCTCTATTATCCCTCTTTGTTCGCTTGAACTTAATACAACTTTTCACCTCCGGATTTCAAACTGCACTGCAATAATCTCTTTCTGTTTTATTATCCGACCAACTCTAATAATGCTGTTAAGATTTGTCTCCTTCTGTGTGCAAAGTTATCTTTTTGTGACATCCAAGGTTTTGGGAAGAAATTAAAGATTGGGGGGGGGGGGCTGCATCCTAGTCCTAACTATAGATCTATTCACAAGTCACAAAGTGGAGAGAAGCTACCCCACAGCGTCAGTGTAGCTATTCAAACTGTCTTGTAAGGGCTGGTTGCTTTATTGTCCACATATGTTTCCAACCAAATAAGAATTCTGGACACAAGAAGGCATTCTATATCCCCATGTGATTGTAAACAAAGAGAAAGGAAACCTGCAGCACTTTAATACACTAGGAATGATTCTGTGATCACTACGAAATGGGAAGTGCTGTTTAAAACATGTCACTAGCATGGGGTTGGTGAAAATATATATTTTCAAGGTTGGACACTACAAGCGAGTGCCATATCACTGGTAATCTGGTACATCAACTTCCTGTTGAGAAGGGCTTTGCTGAATCATGACAAATGCCCACCCATCAAGACCAGTATTCTGTCTCCGAGAGCTGGACAGCCAGATGCCCAGCATGCTAGCACGACTGACAGCAAATCAACTTCCTGCTTCTCAAAACGCTGCTCAAAATTCATGCTAAGGTTCGCTGTTTTAGAATGCAAAGCCAAATCTACCTATCTATAACTTCAACACCTCTCCTACCCACACGCACACACTTCTTCATGCACAATGTATAAGCAATTGAAGCTTGTTTTATCAATGCTAAAGGGGGGGGATAACAAAAAGAGTAATAGTGCAATCCTAAGCAGTCAGTTTGTTTATTTGTTACGGCCAATGGCCAGCATAATCCTAAGCAGTTACAACCTTCTAAGCCCCTTGTCTTCGAGGGACCTAGAATGTATTTATTTACTTCCTTTATACCCCACCTTTCTCAACCCCAGCAGGGACCCAACATCATTCTCCTCTTTTCTACTCTATCCTCACAACAACACTGTGCGGTAGGTCAGCTGAATGACTGTCCCACAGTCACCTAGCAAGCTTCCATGGCAGGGAAGTGATTCAAACCTGGATCTCCTAGATCTTAATCCCAACATTGCACCTACTACACTACTTAGGGGGAGAGGCAGTGGCTCAGTAGTAGAGCATCTGCTGGGCGTGCAGAAGGTCCCAGGTTCAGTCCCTGGTATTTCCAATTAAAGGGCCTAGGCAAGTAGATGATGTGAAAGACCTCTACCTGAGCCCCTGGAGAGCCGCTGCTGGTCTGAGTAAACAATACTGACTTTGATGGACCAAGGGTCTGATTCACAGCTTCATGTGTTCCATGTACTTCCTTTAGGATTGTACTGTCAAAATCCTCACAAGGGCAATCTGATGATTTAGCTGTGGTGATTAGTCTGGGCCTGGAGAGTGGGCAGTGCAGTGACTACCAAGAGACCACTGGCTCAGTTATCTTCCCAGCCGTGAACTGGCTCTCTGTAAACTTCAGTTTGCATGATGGGGAGAAGAACACTCGCCTGCCTTGTGATGGTGCCATAACGATCACTGAGATAATGTATTTGAAGTGCTCCGAAGACTAGAAAGCATTACACACCAATGTTCAGTTTCTCCCGGTCAAATGTGGTGAGGATCACTCAATAAGCTCCTTGGGTTTATTGAACTTCGCTCAAAAGCAACACAAGCTCAGGTGTTTCCTAAACTCTGCTAACAAAAATAGTTTAATGGAAGAGTGGGAAGGAAAAGATTGCTGAGGAAACCAGTTTCCCCCATGGCTATAAGAGCCATTTTATAAAATATTATTTTCTCACATACAGATTGACGCTTGGTGTCATCCTAAATAATGACTTCAAGTATGACAATGACTGAGAACTCCAGCTTGATCTTAATAAAAACACACAAGAATTGTAGTTCCCAGTGTTGCAGAAAAAGCGGGGAGGAGGCAGTGAAAAATAAAAATGGTAAGACTAGAAGAGGCTTGTCAAAGAGTTTCTAAAGAAGGTAGACTGACTCTCTTCTTCACTGGTCTTTCCTTACGGCCCCCAGTTCCTGCCTCTCCACCATCTTGCCAACTGCCAGTACCCCCTTATCTTCCAAGTCTCCTTTTTTGCCTCACCTATGTTGTCGTTTAAGAGCCCCGTGGCGCAGAGTGGTGAGCTGCAGTACTGCAGCCCAAACTCTGCTCACGACCTGAGTTCGATCCCAACGGAAGTTGGTTTCAGGTAGCCGGCTCAAGGTTGACTCAACCTTCCATCCTTCCGAGGTTGGTAAAGGAGTACCCAGCTTGCTGGGGGTAAAGGGAAGATGACTGGGGAAGGCACTGGCAAACCACCCCGTTAACAAAGTCTGCCTAGGAAACGTTGGGATGTAACGTCACCCCATGGGTCAGGAATGACCCGGTGCTTGCATAGGGGACCTTTACCTTTATGTTGTAGTTACAAATTAACTGAGATTCTAAAGGACCAAACTAGACGTTAAGGTGTTCATGGGTCCAATCTGTGGCTGCTGCCATCACCATTTTAGAACTGAACTCAAGACATTTAAAAATGCCACGAAGACCCGTGCGGTAGGTCCTTATCTCCCCCTGCACCTTTCCTGGTGTCAAAACTCCACTCCCCGCAGCTGTTTCAGAGGTTTCTGGTCCCACCGTGCTGCTGGGCTATTCAAGATTGGGGCCTCGTGGCATTTTTAAATAGCCCAGGTCCAGCTCCAAAATAGCAGCGGCATCTAAAGGTCAGACCCGTGGAGCCATAATGTGTGGTTCGGCCCTAATTCTGAATGGGATGAGAGCCCACATAACTGAATAGCTCAATTGACCAAGTGGTATTTTCATAATTTGCTCTGCTTAAACTGAATTTGCCAAAACTGGCTTTTCCTGGATTCTTACACAAAATAAACCAATTTTTTTTGGTTAGGCCGCAGCAGTTTCTTTTGTAATGGCACAAGCTCGGTTTACAGCTCCTTTCCAGTGTATTAAATCTGAAAGCCCACATGCGGCTTCTTGATCCTGACCTTGGGTGAACTGTGGAAATCTTCAGGCACTGCTGCTACAACTAAGATTTCTAGAGCAAGCCAGGAGGTTCCAAATTAATTCCTCAGGCACCTGTCAGTTTGGGATGGCTATATTTACACATCGTCTTGGGCTCCCTTGAACTCTCGCTAGAATCTGAGTTCCAGATGTCAGGTTTTTTCCCACTGGGAGCCCATTCTCAAGCTCTCTCCCCAACAAAGGCAGCTATTCAGAGCCGCCTCGCAGCATTGGGGGATATCTAAAATAACGTGCTTTACTGCACCAAGAACCAACAGAACAGTTTTCATTAAGCTAAAGGGTGCTCAACAAAACTAATTAGGTTAGAGAAGTTTCTGGTTAATTGTCCTGCCTCTAAGCATGATGTGGTCTCTCCCCTCAAGCATGGTGTAGTGGTTAAGAGTGGTGGACTGTCTTTTAAGTGCCAGGCCAAAACATTTTTTTTCATGCTTTTCACTAAAAGATTTTCTGTTTTCACTTTTTAACCGTCAATTTTTGGCTTTATTTAAGGCTATTACTTAAGGTGCTCAATGTTTGTTCTGTGCTGTTTTTTTTAATGCACCTGGCTTATTTTTATAGTGGTAATTCATGATGTTTTTATAGCATTGGTTTTACATGCTGGAGACCCAGCATGGTGTAGTGGTTAGGAGCTGTGGACGCTAATCTGAAGAACTGAGTTTGATTCCCCAATGCTCCACATGAGCGGAGGACTCTAATCTGGTGAATGGGGTTGGGTTCCCCACTCCTACACATGAAGCCAGCTAAGTGACCTTAGGCTAGTCACAGCTCTTAGAGCTCTCTCAGCCCCACCTATCTCACAGGGTGTCTGTAGTGGGGTGGGGAAAGGAAGGAGATTGTAAGCTGGTTTGATTCTCCTTAAAAGGTTGTGAAAATCAGCACATAAAAACTAACCCTTCTTCTTGTATGCCACTTCAAACAGGACTCTAGACAGGTGGAACGTGAACTCCACAGCAGCACCAAAAATGGCTCCAGTTCCAGGCTTAGCTCTGCTGTTCTTCCTGTCCCAGTTCAAGCTCCTACCCCAAGCCTCCAGCTCCTGACCCTGAGGGCCCCAAGCTGGAGAACACACATGCCATGTCTGCTTTGCATCATGCTGTAAAATGTTCTTCCCTTCAATGCAGTGTAACTGTTACTACTCAGCACAACCAGCCTTTCTTCTTCCTGAACAAAGAGTAATTACTTATCCGCTTCTGAACTATAATGTGAATTATTCTCCCAGTCCTGTTCTCCAAGCTCCACTGACAGCACAGAGAGGAAAATAACGTCAGGAGCTTGCTCAAAGGAATCCAATCTTTGCTAAGTGCCAAGCACAAATTATGGTTATTTAGGTGCAACATAATAAGATGTGTGGGAAACGATGCACATGCCTCAACCTCCATCCTGGGGAAAAGAATCACCTCAGTCAATGTCCTCTACCCAGGCTGATCTTCCTGCTGCACTAAATACACCAGTGCAAAATTATATCTCCACATGTGGTTTGCATTTACATCTTCATTGGAAGGCTTGCTTCTGGGAATTATCTACACTGTGAGCATTTCAAGTTTCAGTTAGAAGAATATTCTCTCTGAAGTCTAGATGAGTAAAGTTTCATTGCAATATCTTAGTCACTGCTGTGTGAACGCCCATGAATCTGCCATATACTGAATCAGTACGTCTGTCAAGGTCAGTTATCTCAAGCAGAGGTCCTCCTTATCCATTTAACTGGAGACAGAGAGGATTTAAACTGAAACCTTCTGCATGCAAAACAGATGCACTACTACTGAACCATGGCCTTTCCCATGCACACCCCACCCAAAGGTGTGGTTCAAGTACACACTTAAAAAAAGAGAACCTATATCGTACAAGGATTAAAATTATGACGGAGAAAGGGACACTATGGTCATTTATGCATGGGAGTTTTACCTGAGGTTCGTTGCTCACTAGACCCACACTTTCCAGCTGGGAATCTCTGCACCAGCAGTCTCCAAGCTCAAATCAAGTCCCGCCCCTTTAAATGCTGCTTTGTAATTGGCTTACTTGTAGTGTTTACTGTGAAAGAAAATCCCCCACTCAAAACCCAATTGTCACATAAAAAAGCATTTTTAGAACAAACAACAACAAAACCCAGAGCAATCCAAAAGGGGGGGGGGGAAGAAATCCAAGCCTCAGTTTTAAAAAGCTTTTCTTCTGCTCAGAAAGAGCTTCAAAGAAGCAGGAAGTATTTGAATCCCCGCCTCTAGACATGCTGCTTTGTAACTGGCTGTGAGCGAAACCTGCACTTTGCCTTCTGCATGGGCATTTCACCTGAGCTTTGCTCAGGGAAGAGGGAAGAGTTGGTTTAACAGAGGAATGGGAAGACCCGGACATTGCAAGGGCTGGGCACAAGGTCATTTCTAATGGACGGAAAACTCTTGCATAACTCCAAGGAACAGCCAATTCAGACCGGGGGCGAATGTGAGTGAAAGTACCCATGCATAAACAACCAAAGAAAGTGTAGTAAAGAACAAGATAGCATAAAAATTATTCTGCTGGATCACTCCAAAGTCTATCTACTCCATTCCCAACAGTGACAAGCCAGATTCTTGAGAAGTGCACAAGCAGGCATTTGGAAAGCTGGTGTGGTGTGTTGTTTTGGATTGTGAAGCTCCAGATTCAAATCTCTACACCTCCACAAAGTTTACTGGCCGAAGTGACCTCTGGCCAGTCACTATCTCTCAGTCTACCTACTGTTCTGAAAAGAAGAGGGGCTTGTACACAAACCTGGAAAAACAGTGGGATGTAGTTATCCAGCTTCAAACCAAGAATTCAAATCTCAATTACAAGGTTTAGTGTTCGTTGTGGCTAAAATAAGTGGTGACAAGACACTTAAACACGTGGCTAAGACTTCATTGAAAAGGGAGGGAGGAATTAGAGGTAAAGAGGAAAGGGGAGAAAGTGCGAAATCTTGTGGCCTGGTCTAACCAGTTAAGACAATGGAAGCATTAGAGCTACACTGGCCTGTTGTAGATCCACATACTGGTGTTAGGTTGGCATGCCTCCACTCCTTTTCTTAGTCATTCCTAGCCATTTTCCCACATCACTACCGCAAAACCCTGAGCCAATATTTTGCTTTTTAATCTATGACTTTAGTATATTTCCTGGCTTATTCGTAGTACAATCCTAAGCAAAGTTACATCCTTCTAAATTCACTGAAGTCAGGGAGCTTAGATGGGTGTGATTCTGCTTTGGATGGCATTGTTAGACCCGACTCCAACAATGGTTTCTCCCTGCGCCATTCTATATAATCAGGATATAAAAACATTGGCAGCTATATAGTAATACATTAAAAGAAAAAAAGTCATCACAAGTGGGTTTGTAAGCTTTGTTTTTTCCAAGAAAAAAATCCCACCCAAACAAACAGAATTTCAGGGAACAAACGAAATCAGCCTTACCTTTGTGTTCCTCTTCCTGGATTCCCTCCTTGCTGCCTTTTCTTTTAACCTTTTCTCCTGTGAAAAAAATCAAACCAATTAAGCCAATTTTTTTAAATAAAGGCATTATTAACAAGAAAAGCAATCCTGACCATTCTACAAAGAGCCTTCCCAGTATCTGCTTGCCACTTACCCTTCCCATTCAAGTGTAAAATAATAAACGCATGACTGAAGAGAGATCTAATTTTGCCTTAATTTGTGCAAGGTTTATCTTTTCCATTGAGATTCTGTAACAGCATCTATCCGGCCTGCCAAGGAAATTCTCTTTCTAGCCCTTTGCTCTCATCAGAAGCCAGTGCACCGTTGTCCTTCTCCTCCATGGCACCAAAAGACCCATTAAGTGAAGGGCAGGTTATCTTTTTCTTTTATTCATTTATCTGAATGTCTATCTGGCCCTTTCCCCAGGAGTAGGATGTAATACAGAGTAGCTTTAAGTCCCTTTAATGTCAACATGTGTACCATGCTGAAGTCATTGTACCATTACCCTTTAAAATGCTGGCTCGGGGGGAAAGTTGCTATGGTATTGTAAAATCTCTGTGTACATTGTGTGAGACAGAGTGATAACGTTTTGATTAATTTAGCCCAGATGATATTTAGGCATTTTCCATCCTGTTCCCCCTACCCCCAAATGGGGACTTAACGATGCTCGATTACCATGCAGTTTCTCCCAGCAAAGCATTTTTATCGCCATTAGCATTTTTACCTAATCAACAGCTCATCTTTCCTATACCCTGTATCTACTCTACACTATGTAACCACCCACTTAGCTACCACAACCCACAAACAATCTGATATATCTGAGCAGAACAAAATGGCAGCAGCATCCTCCCCAGAACAAACATGGTCAATATAACTTAAAACAAAACAACAACAACAACAAAAACGAGGCCAATAACCAAGCCTAATTTCCTATTTTGTAACCCAAGCTCTGCCAGTACTGTTTTGATCTATGATGGTGTTGCTGGGTTGGTTTTCCACAACCCGCAGATCCAGCACTTACCTGGGGGGGGGGGAGTCTGGGCCAGGAGCAGGAAGAGCCATGGGGTATGCAGCTCCCAGAGGGATTGCCACCACAGCAGACACCCTTGCAGAAGAGCCCCTTGGGAGCAGCCAGGCGCCCGAGCAAACTGTGGTCACGACTGCTGGCTGCAACTCGGGCCCAGGAGCAGAGAAGCGAGGTGGCTCAGACACTGAGGGGAAGTGAGGCCCAGCTCTCGGCACAGAGGAAGGAGCACAAGTGAACGGGGGCACAGGGAGAGCTAGGACCCAGGGGAGGCTTAGAGTGTGGAGCGCCGGGGAGCTGATGGGGATGCCATAGCTGATGGGGATCCACGTGGTGCGGGGGAAGGGGAGTTGAAAAAGGCAGAGCCCAGATGGCTGTGGAGGAAGCAGGCTGGCTGGTTCAGGTGGCGCAAGAACCGAGCAGCCAGGGACAGCCAGGACACCCGGTTGGGAGTCTGGCCCTGCTCTGATGCCAAGAGAATGGCGGCTGTAGCGGCAGCAAAGGGCAAAGAAATGGGAATGATGTCAGGGGCGTGGCACAATGTGATTGTACTAGTTTTAATTTGGTGGCCCTTGTGAGAGGAGAAAGGTGGGGTATTAATTTTGTAAAATAAATAAATAAACAATGTGATGCCTAAAAGAAAGCAGAGTTCGTGTCAAAGGTGTATCTGGGGGGAAGTTAGTCTGAATTGGGTATCACTACCGAGAAGGCCCTGTACCTGATGGTCAACTGCTAACTTCTGAAAAGGAGACATCCTGCAATGGGTCTTAATGAACATACATGCTTTAACTATGCATTAAAAGTGTTAAGTGGTCCAAGAATTATATCAGTAATTATAGAAAGCATGTTATAAACTTCAGAGACAAGATCAGACTTTAGCTGTTAGTGTCAAGATATTTCACCAGTTCAGGAGTAAGACAAATAATTTGTTGGGGGAAACAGAACCAAGCTGCCTAAAATGTCTACAGGATGCTGCCCCATGGTAAGTCCTTATCAACGCCTTGAAACTCAGAGGGCAGCAGTCAAGCAATGCTGATTAGTGTTGACACACTGGGGAGTCGGGGGTAAAATTTTGCCCACTCTTGGCAAATTTTGCCCCTGAATACTGATATTAGAACCGGAATAGTCAGGCTAGTTCCAAAGAGGGGGCACTACTACTTCAAAATGTCTGCCTATCACAAGGACAAAACACAGCAAAACAGATCTTGGGGAAACCCAGACGACTGCTTCTCCATTTCAAAATGGTGGAGGTGGAAGAAGGAGAAGAGAAAGAACCACAAAGTGCACCAGAGAAACAGAGGGTGGGTGCTTCACTTTCCCATGTCCTGTGCTTTTTCTCCCAAGACCTCCTTTCCTTCTGTCACTATGTTCCTAGACATTTTTGTAGTATCAAGTGGGGGAAAACAGCGATGTGTGATGTGTGTGTTTGTGTAGGAAAGAATAAGCATGCTGCCTTCTGCTCTGCAAGTTCCTCTTCTCGCGGAGCTTTGCACAGCAGGAATAGCAACCTAGATTCCAAAACCCATGCTTGCCACCCATAAGAACATAAGAAAGGCCATGCTAGATCAGACTAAGGTCCATCAAGTCCAGCAGTCTGTTCACACAGTGACCAACCAGGTGCCTCTGGGAAGCCCACAAACAAGACAACTGCATCAGCACCATCCTGCCTGTGTTCCACAGCACCTGATATATTCGGCATGCTCTTCTGATCCTGGAGAGAATAGGCATGCATCATGGCTAGTATCCATCTTAACTAGTAGCCATGAATACCTCTCTCCTCCATGAACACGTCCACTCCCCTCTTAAAGCCTTCCAAGTCGGCAGCCATCACCTCATCCTGGGGTAGGGTTCCATAATGTAACTATGCATTGTGTGAAGAAATACTTCCTTTTATCTGTTTTGAATCTCTCATCCTCCAGCTTCAGCAGATGACCCCGTGTTCCAGTATTATGAGGAAGAAAAGCTTTCCCTGTCCACTCTCTCCACACCATGCATAATTTTATAGACCTTTATCATGTCTCCCCTTAACCGCCTTCTTTCCAATCTAAACAGCCCTAAGTGTTTTAACTCCTCATAGGGCAGTTGCTCTAGTCCCCTGATCATTTTGGTTGCACCCGATCATTTTGGTTGCACTCAAAGTACACACACATATAGATGCATACCATTTGTTGCATCACATTTGTTTGCTTCAGCTCTATAGAAGGGAAGAGGAAAAGAAAACTAGAATAACTCCAACTCCAGATGAAGCAGACAGGACCTAGGAATCTGCTCTTCCCCCCACCACCTCCCCACAACAAAATATTTCAAGGAATAGGCAATTTTTCTCTACACCAGCAGCACAGCTGTGACTTGTCCAATTCTGGTGCCTTTCATATAAGCGCCTTGCCCCTCCAAGCCAATACTCAATTTTCTACCTGCGCCAATCCAATTTCCCAGCCACTCGGTTGTGACCTACTTTGCTATAGCCTGTCAACCTGTGTCACTTGCCCATTTCTCTGAAAAACTACCGGCTCCCTTTAAAGTGCTACCTTTGAAAAAGGAAAGGGGAGGGGAATGAGTAGAGACACATTAACAGTGACCTGGGAGGAAGGGGGGGGGAGGGAAAAATCCAGACAAGCTGACAAACCAGAGCTGGATGAAAACAGATTTGAAAGCGGACAACATGAAAAATTCAGCACAGTAAAGATTCCTCCAAGCACAGGGTTATTTTGTTACCCTGTGCTATTCTGGCAACACTCGTTTGTCTCCCTCATCACGTCCATCAAGCATAATTGAACCAAATGGAAAAGACAGGAAGCAAATTCAGCGGGCAGGCTGTTCACGTGAAATGCAAGCACCATTCATTTTACCAGGGCCTGCGCAGGCCCCGCTGAACAAAGCGGCGGTGCCTGGCAGACTTTACCCAGGTTTAATACCCAGCTAGACAATATTTGCTGTGATCTGTATAGCCCAGGCCATCTCGATCTCATCAGATCTCCGAAGCAAAGCAGGGTTGGCCCTGGTTAGTACTCGGATGGGAGACCACTGAGGAAATCCAGGGTTGCTATGAAGACGCAGGCAGTGGCAAACCACCTGTGTTTGTCTCTTGCCTTGAGGTCAACATAAGCAGGCTGTGACCTGACAGTAAAAAAAGGAGAATATTTGGGGGGAGGGGCACATGGAATCGCATTTCACAGAAGTAGTGTATGTAAAAGTAGGACAGTGCATTTGAGAGAAGGGCAAACGGCACCATAATATATGGAATAATTTATTTAAGCATGGAGTTTCGATCGACAGCCTGGCGGGGTTTTGGGAAAAGAGAATCCCACTTTGCCACAAAGCTCGCTGGGTGATTTTGTGCCAGTCACTGTCTCTCAACCTAATCTGCCTCATGGGGTAGCAGTGAAGAATAAAATGGTGGTGGACCCCTTTACACTGCTGAGCTCATGGGAGGAAGGGGGCAGTACAAAAATTTAACATATGATATTTTTATTTTGCTCAATAGGTAGATCTTGTTTTACAGCGAGGCTAGTATCTATAGACTTCGCCTGATATCACTCAGATCTCCAGATTCTTTCTGAGCCACTGTAAGTGACTAAAGACGAGACAATGCTTCTTGGAGGTTACATGTTAATATTTCACAGTAAGAATGCAGCTTTTTGCTGCATCATGTACAGGGAAAGCCTCCATGATTAAAATCATGTTTCTTTGTTTATTTATAGTCTGCCTTTCTCGGTGGGACTCAAGGCAGATTACAGGATATACGTTATTTAGAGCTTGTAAACTTAATGTTTGTGTTTAATGGGAAGCTCTATATTTTCCCCTAGCTCTAACACTACTCAGCCTGCTAACATCTTCTACTTTCCCAACACGAACACATGAAATGGCCTTATACTGAATTAGACCATGGGTCTACCAAGTTCAGGAGCTCTCTAGGGTCTTCACCAGCAACTGGACTCATTTAACAGGAGATACCACAGACTGAACGAGAATACCACTGAGCCATGGCACTTCCTCCTGTGTATTTAAATAATTTGGTACTTTGGGCATTTATATGTAAGCAGTAACTCTGTAATGTTGTCACCAAGCAAATGATATATTTTATAAATACACTTCTCAGAAATCAGCTAACCCCCTCAATAACATTTCTGAAGAGTTATCTGCCAGCTATTTGACTATAAAGGATTAGGGGAAGATCAGATATCATGATTTAGAATGGTTAGTTTAAGACATAAAAGGTAAAGTGTGCCTTCCGGTAGCAACCGACTCATGGTGACCCCATGAAATCCCACCTCATGGGTTTTCAAGGCAAGAGATGAGTAGAGGTGGTCTTCCTCTGCATTAGCAGCCTCAGTCTTCCTTGGTGGCCCCCCGTCCAAGTACCAACCCCGCTTCAGTTCCAAGCTCTGACAAGTTCAGTTTAAAACACAGTAGAGCAAATTAACCAGAGTCTTGTCAGAAACCCCAGTTTGTCTGCTACTGATGAGAGCTGACTGTATTAGCAGTGACTGGGAGGATTTTGCCACTCTGCAGCCATGACTTCATGCCCTGGGGGCAGTGCGACCAAGCAAGCCTAGCTTCTGCTACGATTCCTGAATTTTTTACTTAATGACTAACATTCGGCTGTCACACTGAACTGGGATTTAATGAAAATTGCAGTTCAGTGACAACTGAATACAGCCCAAGAAAAAGGCCACACAGTTTGATGCTCACTATAAGAGCCAGGCTGGGGCTAGGAGGAGCTCAGCTGAGGTAAGTCAGTCAACTGGAAGAACTGGAGAAAGTCCTGAGCACAGCAGGCAGGAGGCTCTGGTCTGCTGAACAGCACAGTTCGAAGGCTTCATGTTACCTATCAAATTACAAGGCCAGGGAATCTTATTAGGCTAAATTCTAGCTACACACTTCACAGTGCCTGGTTCAAGCCTGGAATCCCTGACAAGGCAGCCGTATTGGCATATATTTGGCCAAAGCATGCAACCCAATGATTCAGACTGGTAGAAATAGGCCCTGGAATGCCCAAAAATGGAGACCACAGCAGTGCAAGCATGGTTGCTTGGGGTAGTGGACAGAGTGGAACACTCCCATCCTCCATTTTGTGCAACATTCTGGGTGACCTTGCAAATATCCTGCCTCTAGACTCAGCTACACTTGGGACAAATATTTCAGTGGGAAAAGGAGGAGGAGGAGGAGAAGAAGCAGAAGAAGCAGAAGAGTTGGTTTTTATATGCGGACTTTCTCTACCATTTAAGGGAGACTCAAACCAGCTTACAATCTCCTTCCCTTCCCCTCCCCACAAGTAGGTGGGGCTGAGAGAGAGTGACTAGCCCAAGGTCACTCAGCTGGCTTCGTGTGTAGGAGTGGGGAAACAAATCCAGTTCACCAGATTAGCCTCCGCCTCTCATGTGGAGGAGTGGGGAATCAAACCCGGTTCTCTAGATCAGAGTCCACCGCTCCAAACCACCACTCAACCACTACACCATGTAAGCCAGTTTGATTCTCCTTTAAAGGTAGAGAAAATCAGCATATAAAAACCAACCCAAGCCACCACTCTTAACCACTACACCATCTCCTGGTGCTCCATGAAGAGACTAGAAAGAAAAATACTACTGTCATTTGGTTTAGTATATAGGTGCTAGGTGAAAATTAGTGCTCCGTGACGAATTTCTCTTCTGAAAAGTTCTCCATGATGCAAAAAGTTTGGGAACCTCTGGTTTAGAGTAACTTTTAAATATTACCTGACTGGCCCTGTATCAACTCACATAGGGATTGATTGGAACACTTCTACATATGTAACCTTGGACCCAACCGGCAGTGCTGCAGGAGACTTCTCAAAATTAATCACACATCCATTGAGGGGTTTTTTAATGCTCTTTTGTATGCACCTAGTAGATTTTCTTTCTTTGAAAAGGGTGAAAATGTAATTTTCCAATCATAATTAATATATGACCTTACTGTTTGCCTGAGGATATTTGTCAGACCATACCTGCAAATTAGACAGCCTAGAAATTTGTCAGCCTTAGCTTGCCTTTGGGCGGGGGGAATATCTTACACAAGTCCATATGAAACAAAGAGAGAAAACACGGGGGTTCATATCAATATGCCGATTTTTTAAAATCCGAAAAATACATTTTAGGTATTTGGGGTGGGTTTTTTTTTACCAGCAAAAAAATGGTGGTAATAAATGGGAGCCGCAGAAGTGGATCTGAGGCACATCCATGCCACCCGCCTTCTCTGGACTCCAAAGAAGTGGGGAGGTGTGGGTAGGAATGCCCCTGCCTTCCTATCCACACTGCTTGCCGGGTTGGACCTCCATGTCCGACCAAGCATGTAGCATGTATAAGGCAGGGGCATTCCAATCAATGCTACCGGCTCACTCC